>NW_028270174.1:5878909-6563909 GCF_037043375.1 Chiloscyllium plagiosum
TGAGAGAGGTGGCCTGCACTCCCCATTTTCCTGCACCTTCTCCATGCCTGCTTTAACACTCTGTCCTGCCTCCCAGGTGAAAACTTCACAGTACCTTGAAATACAAGATGGAAGGAGGGGGTAACAGCACAAGTGAAGGACATTAACAGAATGATTTAGTTAAATTTCACATGCCTGTTACTCGGGACAGTGACTCGATGTTGTTTTTGTGAAGTTCTTTGCCAAATATATATGTTCGCTTTTCATTAAGTGAGAGAAAGCAACCGTGTACCTTGTCTAACAATGTTTAGTGATATTTTTCTTCTTGACACTTCCTTTCTTTTTGAAAGGAATGTTTGCCCTTAATGTAAATAAATGAAATATTGGAGTTATAGCATTATATTTTGAAAAGAGTGTCTTCAGTTAATAGGTTTTGTGGATGAACAGGATAATGTAACAAAGCGATGTTATTCATGGACATGTTTTAAGATTACTTTGTTCATGCAAAACTCTATTGTGATGCTCAAAAAGAATTGGCCGTCCAAAGGCATTCATAAAAATGTTTCACTGACATACAACAATTAGATCATGTGCCTCACCCACTTGCTGTCACATGATTCCATTTTATCTTGTAGGATAACCCTAGGTGAATGAAAGCAAGAGCCAGAATCGGGGTGAGTTTGATAAGAGTGGACTTTCCGAATGATAAATATTCAGTATTAGTCCTAAGCCTGCCATTTCCTCTATTTTTGTTCATACTGCTTGCATCCAGCTTCAGTACCAGTGTAGGATTTGATGGTTACGAGCATGTTTAATCAGCTACCTTCCCTCTGTTTGCACATCATGCATGATAACCTGCGGGTGTCTCTCACTGAGATAACGATGAGTGGGTGGCCCCTCTATGTTAAAGAGTATTATGTATTTACCCAGGTTATACTGTGGACCGATCTTATTTGTGAAGTAAACTATAATGAGGGTCACAGCAGATCGCAATGCTGTTTTATTGGAATGATACTGCATTGGTTTGTGGATAGTGGTAATCCACTTTTAAATAAAATAAACACTTTTATACATTGACAGTTGTGTACTTTCAAAATCCAGATGTTTCACCCCCATTGTTGGAGCACCCACCATTTATTTCCCATGCCACCCCTTCAAGATATTGTAGCTCTAAACGTGAGACTATGTTAGTCTCAGCCTGTTGGAAGTGAGCAAAATCTACAACATTTTTTTGGCTTTAGTGCTGAACTTAAGACAAAAATGAATCTGCTGGAGTAAATTTATTTCCCCACAACTGGCCACGATTCTTAAGACACATGGATTAACACTCGAGAATTGCTTGCAGAAAGTTCATCAGAGTATGACACACACTGTTACTACGAGAGCAAAATACTGTGGACACTGGGAGACTGAAAGGAAAACAGAAAATGCTGTATGTTCTCAGGGGACCGAGCAGTCGTAATGTAGAGAGAAGGTGTAAATGTTTCCAGATCAGTGACTTTTCAAGTTAGTAATGAAAGCTCTCCCTCCCCCACGCCGAGTATTTTCACCATTCTCTGCAGTTATACGTGAAGGTTAGTGGTTGCTTCCAAACATCTCTCCACAGGTAATGACTTTCTGGAGTTGTCCTTAAGTTGCCAGTACACTTAGCAAATTTGGGGAGGGACAAAAGTCATAGAGGTTGAACTTTTTATTGCATTTCATCATTTTCTTCAGCTGATAAATATATTGCCAATGGAAAAAGGCTGCTTGACCAACAGGCAAAAGTCATCCAGCAAGAAGACTGATCATTCCAATCAAAGTGGGGCGAGCCTATAGTATGCAGGTGCCGGAAGATCAATATCTCTGCCTACCCACTCTCTTCACCACCATCCCCCCAATGTGCACACACATACCCTTCCGTCAGCTTATAGACCATCTTTTTCTCGCTGCCATCCATTCTGAAGAATGGACATTGAACATAAAAGGGTTAACTTTTTCTCTCTCACAGATGCTGCCAGACATATTGAATTCCTCCAGCAATTTATTTCTGTTCTAGAGTGTGGGGGCTGGAATGGAGAAGCAGTCTGGAAATCTATGATCAAACCTCCTTGGATTAGCCTAATTGAGGTGAAACTTGATTTTGCGAGATGGTACAATTGGACAAGTCAGATCTCAAACTGAAACTTGCTGGATAGATCACGTCTCATTTATACTTTTGATTAGAAATCTAAAGCAGCAGTTAGCCATTCAAACATATTCATGAGGCTGCAAATGTTCTTAAACAATGGAACGTAAATTCATTACATAAGGGTGTGAGAAAAAAAAACACATTTAAACAAAGTTTCGACCTTCCTCCCCATACTATTTATTGTAGACAATCTGGTCCAGACAAATTATGCTCCTATTTTGACTTATGTTCTGACACAGGGTAAACCCTCCTGCTCAATTTAACCCAGCAACACAGAAAAGATTTATCCTATGCAGTAATCTGTCAAAATTCAAGAGGCCAAGAACTTTTTAAATTAAAAATTAACAACTTTATTTCTTAAAGTTCATTTTCAGATGTTTCATCACCATACTAGGTAACATCTTCAATAAGCCTCTGGACGAAGCACTGCTAATGATTCCTGCTTTCAATTTATGTTTGGGTTTTTTTGGGTTGGTGATGTCATTTCCTGTTCTTTTTCTCTGGGGTGGTAAATGGGGTCTAAGTCAATGTTTTTGTTGATAGAGTTCCAGTTGGAATGCCATGTTTCTAGGAATTCTCGTGCGTATCTCTGTTTGGCTTGTCCTAGGATGGATGTGTTGTCCCAGTTAAAGTAGTGTCCGTCCGTATTTGTATGTAAGGATACTAGTGAGAGAGGGTCATGTTGTTTTGTGGCTAGTTAATGTTCATGTGTCCTGGTGGCTAGTTTTCTGCCTGTTTGTCCAATGTAGTGTTTGTCACAGGTTTTGCACAGTATTTTGTAAATGACATTAGGTTTGCTCATTGTCTGTATAGATCTTTCAAGTTCATTAGCTGCTGTTTTAGTGTGTTGGGGGGTTTGTGGGCTACCATGATGCCAAGAGGTCTGAGTAGTCTGGCAGTCAGGCAGTCATTTCTGAGATGTCTGATGTAGGGAAGAGTGGCTAGGATTTCTGGAAATGTTTTGTCTGCTTGTTTCACTTTGTTGCTGAAAAATCGGCAGACTGTGTTCATTGGGTACCCATTCTTTTTGAATACACGGTATTGGTGATTTTCCTTTGCTCTTCATAGTTCCTCTGTGCTGCAGTGTGTGGTGGCTCATTGAAATAATGCTCTAATGCAGCTTCGTTTGAGGGTGTAGGATGATTGATCCTGTAGTTCAGTATTTGGTCCATGTGTGTTGTTTCTCTACTGGAAATGACATCACCAACTCAAAGAAACACAAACATGTAAATAGAAAGCAGGATTCATCAGCAGTGCTTCATCCAGAGGCTCACTGAAGATGTCACTTAGTATGGTGACAAAACATCTGAAAATGAAACTTCCAGCTCAGTGAACAAACCTACATCCAGAACCTCAACCTAAGCTACAGACCTTCTCAAAACTTATCTCCAAAAGAGATATAGAAAAGGCGTTTCATTTCCTACTTTTGGTTTGGACTTCTGACTCTCAGCATCTGTTTACTTGTGCCAATGTTATCCACCTACAATATGCCCTGTCTATCTGAGTTGTGCATGAATTTTTGCATGTCTGAATTTAGAAAGGGTGTAGTACGTTGGTAATTAACTATCCGGTTTTGCTATTGATAAAGAAAATTTTTTTCATTTTTTTTTGTTTTCTTGTTTATTGATGAGATCTGGCATGACTAAGGGTTTCGTTCAGAAACTGATGCCTTTCCTGCCCCTCGGCTACTGTCTGACTTGCTGTGCTTTTCCAGCTTCACATTCATTGACTCTGACTTCCAGCATCTGACTTCCACCCTTACTGTCTCCTAGACCTGGCATGAGTTTCTTTTATTTCACACAGTGGTCAAATTCAGACAAATTAACCATCTTAGTGATTTAGAATAGTCACTTACATATTTGTAAAGATGGGTGGAGCAGTCGATTTTGATTTCCAGCTCTCACTTCCCATTAGAGTTACTGTTAGATTTTAGTTAAACATCTCACAACACGAGGTTACAGTCTAATATGTTTAGTCACCTGATGAAGAGGACTAGACCTCTATAACTTGGTGTTGTGTGATTTTTAACTTTGTCCACTCCAGTCCAGCACCGACATCTCCAAAATGGAACTCCATTTGTCTCTTTAGTAGGACGAAAGGGGTGCAAAGTGTATTATAAATGTTAGAATTTTGATTGCTTGAAACAGATGGGCATATGGATGCAGGTTAGTGCTAATTAGGGTGTCTTTTGTTTTGTTAAAAAAAGGATTGTAAAGTTATTCTGGAATAGTGATCTAAATGCAACAAGTTCCAAGAAGCAATGTGACCACAATCAAGACCGCAGGAGGAGCCCTGGTGTGCTAATGGAATAAAACATGTATACTTTGGCTTCATGACCAACAATATACACACATTAAGCCATTAGTTTTGTTTGGACTTCAGAGCAGAGAATGCAAAATTTCAATCAAAGGTTCAGAAACAGGTTTCAGCTTCCCTCCTGACAGTTTCAATTCAGAAGAAATCAATCATTGCAAAAAGATTGCAGTCATCAGTTGGTGAACTGCCCAAGCCAGGAAGGTTTGGGACAGAAATCTTCAGGTTATTGAGTCATAGAAATGTACAGACCCTTTGGTCCAACTTGTCCATGCTGACCTGATATCCTAAATTAACTCAGTCCCATTTGCCAGTACTTGGCCCATAACCCTCTAAACTTTTCCTATTTATAAACCCATCCAGATGCCTTTTAAATAGAGAACTATATTTTAATAATGCAGATCATTGGAATTGTGAAGGATTTACACCCAAACTCTGACAGGAATTGTAAAACAATCTCAACAGTTCAAGAAAGAGCAACAGGAAAGAGTTAATTAGGTAGCAATACTAAGTGTTATGAAGGTGTAGAAGTGTACTGTACCTTTAAGAGAGTGAAGGACTTGGCAAGTACACAGAGTGCTGGAGACTTTATAATGTAACATTTGGTTCAGAACAAATAGCACTGGCTGAGTTGTTAGGAGACAAAAATCAAATTCGAATTTGGCCAATCATTTTAAATTATACTCCAAAAATACCAAATTCCCAAGTTTGAATTGAGTATATTAACAATGTCCAAAGACACTGACATAATCCAATGCTTTGGAGGGTATAGGACCAGGGAAAATTGAACAGTTGAGAGGAGAACTGCCAAGCCACCAGCATGTAAAGACTTTCTGAAAAATAGCTCTCTTGAAGGTCCTTTATCGATCATTAACCTATGAAGCCGAATCTCCAAGAAGAAGAAAAGATGACAGGAGTATGGAGAAGAACCGAAACTGCCTGGTTTGAGATAAGTTTTGATTTGTAAATCTTAATTGGGGGTTTTATCAGACTAGTATTGTAGAAGGGGAAGGTACAAGATAGGTTAGAGGAAGGAATTGTAAATAATTGTTAGTTAATTATTTTCTTATACTTTAAGAAATAAAGTTGTTAATTTTTACTTTAAATAGTCCTTGGCTTCTCAAATGTTTCATAGATTACTGCATGGGATAAATCTTTTCTGTTATGCTGTTTTAAATTAAGCAGGAGGGTCGGAACATTAGAGGTGTATAAACAGTAACCACACAGTCCAGTATTTCAATCTTTCAGCTTCACTATGATTACAGTGCCCATGAAAAATAACAGTTTTAAAAACAGTTTAACAGGGATCTGAACGGATCAGTTGGTGAGTTTTAATTTGGGTTGATGCACAAAGATTGAGCCTTTAAGTGAGATCACACTCTGTCAGTCACAGAATAAGAGGTAGGCCGCTTAGGACGGAGATGAAGAACATCTGAAACAGGCCATGACGTAGAGGTGCTGGTGTTGGACTGGGTGGACAAAGTCAGAAGTCACATGACACCAGGTTATATAATCCAACAGCTTTATTTGAAATCGTAAGCTTCACCTGATGAAGGGGCAGCCCTCCAAATGCTTGTGATTTCAAATAAACCTGTTGCACGATAATTAGAATTTATTGTCATGTGTAGTTTTACAGGAAAAATACAATGGAAAGTATTATATCTCACCCTACTGTGGTGCCTGTATTAATGACAGAAATCTTAAGTAAAGTCCATAACAATGAAAAGTAAATTTAAGACAGAAGTTCATCACGGTCCATTTAATGCTTCCTGGTCTCGGACGCAGACCGGGCCGTCGGAACACTGGGCCAGAAGTGTGCGACGAAGCTTAAGCCAGACTGCCGATGAAACGTCAACCCCAGGAGACCTCTCCACAGGGCCAATACCACCATTCTGGGAAAAGACCACCACTCCAGACCGCATCCTGCCACTGGATTAGGAGAAGCAGTCAGCTGAACCCTTAAATGAAGGTAAGATAAATTTTGCTTTTGCATGTAGGTTTGCTCGCTGAGCTGAAAGGTTCATTTCCAGATGTTTTGTTACATTACTAGGTAACATCTTCAGTGCACCTCATAAGAAGCAGTGCTAAAAATTCCTGCTTCCTATTTATAAGTTTGGGTTTGTTTGGGTTGGTGATGTCATTTCCTGTGGTGATGCCACTTCCTGTTCCTTTTTCAGGGGGTGGTGGATAGGGTCTAGCTCGATGATTTACCCCAGGTATCTACTCACAGCACCAGGGTCTCAGGTTCGATTCCAGCCTCGGGCGACTGTCTGTGTGGAGTTTGCACATTCTCTTTGTGTCTGCATGTATTTCCTCCGGGTGCTCCGATTTCCTCCCACAGTCCAAAGATGTGCGGGTCAGGTGAATTGGCCATGCTAAATTGTCCATTGTGTTAGGTGCATTGGTCAGAGGGAAATGGATCTGGGTGAGTTACTCTTCGGAGGGTCGATGTGGACTGGCTGGGCCGAAGGGCCTGGTTCCACACTGTAGGGAATCCAATCTAATCCTGTTTCATGCCAGACCCTCAAAGCCTGCACCTCCCCAATACTTTATTTCTGGACATCCATCAACCTTTTCTTTGAAATCTTTTCAGGTGTTTGAGCCTCCATCAACCACTTGGGGTCAAGAATTCCAGACATTCACTCTCTTCAGTTTTAAATGCATCTGTTCCTTTGGAGAGTGGTGAATCTCCCTATCCCAGAGACCTGTGAATGATCAGTCACTGAATATGGTCAAAGCAGAAATTGATAGATGTCTGGATATTAAAGATAGCAAAGGATGTAGCATCGTACATGAAAATGGCTTTGGCACAGAAGATTAATGGTGATATGTTTGACTATTCGAGCAGGTTGAGAGGCTGAATCACCTTCTCCTGCTCTTCTTTCCTATGGCCTATATACCAGTATTGACTGATCCCCATGGACGTCTACCCTGTTATGAGACAAATTATTTCATGTGCAAAATGGATTAGAAAGAAAAAAATACGCAAGGTTGTTGTTTACGAAGAATACTATGATGTGATTGGAGACTTAAAAAGACCAGTTGCCCTGTACTAAGTCATACCATTCAGGAGGAGGAGTATTGTATCTGTGCTGACTCTGTGAAAGAGGTTTTGGTATGATGCACTTGAGCTGATTTTTCCCCAGAGATCTGTCGATTTTGAACCTGCAACTTTAATTTTAATGTTTGTTCATGGATGTGGGTGTCACTGGCCAGGACAGCAGTTGGTTGTCAGCCACATTAATGTGGACCTGGAGTCACATGTAGAACAGGCTGGATAAGGGCAGCAGATCTTCTTGCTCAAAGGGCAACAATTGAGAATGTTTACACATTTGTGATTGACTGTGGCTTTTTTAAAAGATTGAATTCAAATTTTACCTTCTCTCATGGTGGTGCTGAAACCTGTTTCCTCAAAACATTAGACTATGTTTTTGGGATTACCAATCCTGTGACATTATGCCATGGTATTCCCCCGATTAAATTCTTTTTTACAAAGTTCCTGTTGAATGTTAAATCACTGCCTCCTGAGACAGTGCAGTTCATGGCTCTCTGCCAACAAAAATAGTTCTTTTGTTTATCTTACATCTGTGACCTCTGGTTGCTGAACCTACCACAAGTGGAAACTATCTGAGGAGCAGGAGAATCGACGTTTCAGGCAAAAGCCCTGCATCAAGAAGCCCTGCCTGGCCTGCTGTGCTTTTCCAGCACTACACTCTCGACTCTAATCTCCAGCATCTGCTGCCCTCGCTTTCAACAAGTAGAAACTGTGCCTTCACATTTACTCTTAACAAAAAGATTCCTCATGATTTTAATCATCTTCATGCATCCTGAATATAACTCAGTTTTAACTAAATTTTCTAAAGTTGTATTGAAATGTTTCAGGCATGGAATTGTTCCCTGACTATGAATATCTGACTCTAAGATGCTTGTACGTATGACCCCTGATCCCTGCAGGGGTCTCATTTTAAAGTCCCAACATGTAAACAATCCCTGTACTTACAAACAGTTGCTTTACATTGTCCTGCATTGTGTTCTGACCTATGTACAACTCAGTTTGTGAATGGACTCAGAACAGGACCCAACATAACCCAGGACTGTCTGCATCACAAACTAACTAGAATTTGGTAGGACAGAACCTGAACATTATCAGAAAATGATCAATATTGTCAAGGCTTTTCACCTTGCACTCAGCAGGACAAATGCAAGAATGCCAAACAATTGCAACAGTTTATTCTAATTTCTAATTGTTGTGATCACATGATCATCAGAATTCTTGCATTTGTCTTGAGTGCAAGGTGAAAAACATCATCAAAAATGATTAACACGAATGTTGCCAGGGTGGAGGGTTTGAGATGAAGGAAGAGGCTGAATAGGCTGGGGCTGTTTTCCCTGGAGCATCGGAGGCTGAGTGGGCACCTTGTAGCGATTTATAAAATCATGAGGGGCATGAATATACAAGGTCGTCTTCTCCCTGGGGTTGGGGAATCCAGAACTAGAAGGCATATGTTTAGGGTGAGAGGGGAGAGATTGAAAAGGGACCTAAGAGGTTTTCACATGGAGGGTGGTGTGTGTATGGAATGAGCTGCCAGAGGAAGTGGTGCAGGATGGTACAATTACAACATTTAAAAGGGGTATAGCTGGGTATATGAATAGGAAGGGTTTAGAGGGATATGGGCCAAGTGCTGTCAAATGGGACTAGATTAATTTAAAATATCTGGTTGGCATGGACGAGTTGGACTGAAGGGTCTGTTTTCATGCTGTACATCTCTATGACTCTTTAACATTTTTTTTAAAACAACATTTGGATGGAGTTCATTCAGCTTTTTACCCTCGAAGTGAACAGAAGTTTGCTCAGCTGCACCACCAAGTGGCCATTTTTGTCTTGCAGAGTGTAACCTCAACACTGAAAACGACTGTCCTGGAACGCAAACCCTATAAAACACTAGTTTGTTGATTTATTTACACATTTTTAAAACAGAGATGAAAATTATTTCATTAATTTCCTAAGGATTCCTTGCTAGTCCTTTCTGAAAGGCTGAGGGGAGAAGCTAATAGAGTTTGATTGAGTAGACACGCAGCAACATTAGCCGAGATTAGATCAGAGCCGCAAACTAATCCAGTCAGGAATTCAAGTTATCTCAGGAAGGATGTACTGGCCTTGGATTGGGTTCAGAGGAGGTTCATGAGAATGGTTCCAGGAAAGAAAAGCTTAACATATGAGGAACATTTGAGGACTCTGGGTCTGTACTCTATGGAAGTTAGAAGGATAAGGGGGGGTGGGGGGTGTCATTGAAATATGCAGAATACTGAATGGCCTGGACAGAGTAGATGTTGGGAAAATGTTTCCATTGGTAGGAGAGATTAGGACCCAAGGGCACAGCCTTAGAGTAAAGGGAAGACCTTTTAGAATGGAGATAAAATGAAACTTCAGCTAGAGAGTGGGGAATCCACTGGAGGCCAGGGCATTGAGTATATTTAAGACGGAAATAGATAGGTTCTTGATTGTCAAGGGGATCAAGGGTTACGGGGAGAAAGCAGACAAATGGGGTTGAGAAACTTATCAGCCATGATTGAATGGCGGAGCAGACTTGATGGGCTGAATGGCTTAACTTCTGCTCCAATGTCTTATAATCTTCTTTAACCAGAGAGTGGTGAGAATGTGGAACTCACTGCCATATGGAACAGTCAGATGAACACCATAGACATAGTATAAAGGAAAGTTTGATAAGCAAATGAACATGTGAATAGAAAGGCATGGTGAGATATGGGAAGAGTTTGTGTGGAACATTAATACTGGAATAGAGTAGTTGGGCTGAATGGCCTGCTTCTGTTCTAAGTTGAATATTTCCAGCTTACATTATTCTCTACCCTTCTGCTAACTTTTCTTTGTGCATGTTCCATTGTGTGTGCATTTGTTCTAATGAACATATATGTGCATGTATGTACGTGTGTATATGTGTCCAGCTCCAATGAATCTCCCTTATCACATGAATTTGACCCTGTTTTGTAATGGAAATGTGCTTTTTTTTTGCTGATCTTAAATTCTGTCATTAATTTCTAAAATCATTTGTACATCTTATTCTCATGACATAAAGTTACAAAGATTCCAAATAACTAGTGAAAAAGCAGAGGGGAAAATAGAAGATTTTATTTTTAATGTAGTAAGTTGTTACAATTTGCAATGCACTTTGCCTTAGAGGATGGAGGAAGCAGATTAAATGGTAACTTGCAAATGGAATTAGACAAAATTCGCAGGCCTATGGGGAAGGTGAAAAGTGAATGGATCATAATGGAGGGTGCTTTCACAAAGACAGCAGGCACAGTAAGCTGCATGGTCTGTTTCTAATTCACAAAGTCAGAAGTTATATTTGAGAATAGTGTAATTGGTTGGGGTTTGTGGTGTATGTTTTGTTACATCTCTTTCTCCTAACATAATCTTCTGAGGATCTTTTATTGGTTTGGTCCCTTTGATGTAGAAACCCATTAAAGTAATTTTATTTGGAATGTGCCTACCATATTAGCAAACTCGTAACGTGAGTGCAACATTAACACTGTACAACAGCAGACTGCGAGCCTTCCCCACTCTGGAGTATCACAGCACTTGTCTTTGATAAAACTCAAACATATTTTCCACTGATCACCAATTACTGTCACTGCTGTAATGAAGACCTCTGCCAAAGAACACAAAAGCACAGGGTGTGCATTCACTTTCCCACAAGGAAAGTTGAAAATTGAGCAATGTTTCAGATTGACCCCATTTTTAAAAAAAATTTTACACTGACTTTGCAGCCACTTCAAACTAGTAATTCATGAGAAGGTCTTAGAACATAGAACAATCCAACGCAGAACAGGCCCTTTGGCCCTCCCTATTGCGCCGACCTGTGAACTATTCTCAGCTCGTCCCTCTAC
Source organism: Chiloscyllium plagiosum (assembly GCF_037043375.1). Classification (NCBI taxonomy): domain Eukaryota; kingdom Metazoa; phylum Chordata; class Chondrichthyes; order Orectolobiformes; family Hemiscylliidae; genus Chiloscyllium; species Chiloscyllium plagiosum. The sequence continues at coordinate 5,890,281 of NW_028270174.1, forward strand.
GCTATCCCAAAATCATCCATGTGCTTATCTAAGGATTGTTTAAATCTCCCAAGTGTTGCTGAGTTGACTGCATTCCACACCCTTACCACTGTCTGCGTAAAGAACCTGCCTCTGACATCTGTCTTAAATCTATCACCCCATAATTTGTAGTTATGCCCCCTCGTATACGCTGATGTCATCTTCCTCGGAAAAAGTCTTTCACTGTCTACCCCTATCTAATCCTCTGATCATCTTGTATGTCTCTATCAAATCCCCTCTTAGCCGCCTTCTTTCCAATGATAACAGACCCAAGTGTCTCAGCCTTTCCTCATAAGATCTTCCCTCCAGACCAGGCAACATCCTGGTAAATCTCCTCTGCACCTTTTCCAATGCTTCCACATCCTTCCCGAAATATGGGGACCAGAACTGTACACAATATTCCAAGTGTTGCCGACCGGTGTTTTGTTTAGTTGCAGATATTGCGGCTCCGGAACTCAATCCCTTTACGAATGAAACCTAACACACTATGCCTTCTTAACAGCACTATCCATCTAGGTGGCAACTTTCAGGGATCTATGTACATGGACTCTAAGATCCCTCTGCACATCCACACTACCAAGAATCTTTCCATTGACCCAGTACTCTGCCTTCCTGTTATTCTTCCCAAAGTGCATCACCTCACATTTAGCTGCATTGAACTCCATTTGCCACCTCTCAGCCCAATTCTGCAGTTTATCCAAGTCCCCCTGCAATCTGTAACATTCTTCCACACTGTCCACTACTCCACCAACTTTAGTGTCGTTTATAGAATGTTCCAAGAATTCAGAAGTTATACCAATGAGGAAAGATTAAATAGACTGTCTCTCTATTCTCCATGAAGAAGACAATGGGTGACCTGATTATTGAGATTATTAAAAGGCAAATGTTTGATAAGGTACGAGTAGACAAGGTCATTCCACTTCTGGGCAGGACCAGAATAATATGAATAGAAGACCGTCACTAATAAATCCAACCGGCAAATCAGAAAAACTTTTGTATTCAAAGTAGTGAAAATGAGGAACGCAAGGAATAGTGGAGATGAATAGCACAGATACGTTGAAGGGAAAAGTAGATAAACACGAGGGGTAAGTAAAAATAAGGATATGTTGATCTGGTGACCGTCAGATCACAGATGTAGGAACATTTGGCCCATTGAGTGTGCTCCACCACTCAATGTAATTGTGGCTAATCTGATAATCCTCATCTCCACTTCCCTGACTTCTTCCCATAACCCTTGATTCCCTTACTGATGAAAAGTTTACCTCAGCCTTGACTATATTTTACAACACAGTCTCATAAGAGAACAACATAGTGCACTGCAGGCCCTTCGGCCCTCAATGTTGCACCGATCTGTGAAACCAATCTAAAACCCATCTAACCTACACTATTCCATTGTCATCCATGTTTTTCCAATGACCATTTAAATGCCTTAAATGTTGGCAAATCCACTAGTGTTGCAGGCAAGGTATTCCACGCCCCTGTCACTCTGAGTAAAGAACCTACCTCCGATATTTGTCCTATATCTATGTCCCCTCGTGCTAGCCATCATCATCTGAGGAAAAAGACTGCCACTGTCCACCCTATCTAATCCTCTGATCATCTTGTATGCCTCTATTAAGGCATCTCTTAATCTTCTCTCTAACAAAAACAGCTTCAAGTCCCTCAGCCTTTCCTCATAAGACCTTCCCTCCATACCAGGCAACATCTTGGTAAATCTCTTCTGCACCCTTTCCAATGCTTCCACATCCTTCCTATATTGCGACGACCAGAACTGTTTGCAATACTCCAAATGCAGCCGCACCAGAATTGTGTACAGCTGCAACAAGACCTCATGGCTCCTAAACTCAATCTCTCTACCAATAAAAGCTAACATACCGTACGCCTTCTTAACAACCCTGTCAACCTGGGTGGCAACTTTCAGGGATCTATGCACAGCCCTCTGTACAGAGGAACCTCAATTATCCGAACAATTATCCTATTTTTTCAAATAATTGATTATTCAGTTAATTGATTTCCTCTGGGGCTCAGAATTTTCTGTGAAGTCTGCTTCCCGTTCAGGAGACGAGGCAGCAGCACATCGCGAATGAGCCCCCGTTCCCCCCCGCCACCTGCCCCCAACCCCTGCCCACCTTCACCCTGTCCGCTCTCACCTCGCTCCCCCAACCTTGCCTGCCCCCAGCCTGCCCTCCAACCCCAGCCCCCAATCCCTGCCTGCCCCCAACCACTGCACACTCCCAACCCTGCCCGCCACCAAACCCTATCTGCCCCCAACACTGCCTGCCCCTACCCCAACCCTGTCCGCCCCCAACCCCTGGGATGATGCTCTCTGGTGCTAGATTCTCCCGTAAGGGGAAACGACCTTTCATCTACACTATCAAGTCTCCTCAGAATCTTGTACATTTCAATAGGTCACTGCTGATTTCTCTGAACTTCAATGAATACAAGACTAATCTACTCAATCACTTCTTGTAAGACAGTCCTCCATTCCTGCTATTAGATCAGTAAACCTTCTTGTGACTGACTTCCAATGCCAGTAAGTCTTTCCTTAGATAAGTGGCCCAAAACTTTCTCCGTTTTACTGCTATGGTCTGATCATTGTCTTGTTTAGTGGTTTAGAAAGACTTCCCCAATTTTTACTCCAATTCCTTTGAAATAAAGTCCATTTGCCTTCCCTTACTTGCTAGCTGTTTGTAATTCATGCATGAGGACTCATGAATCACTGTAGCTTTCTGTAGTCTTACTCCATTTGAACAATATTCTTCATGCCAAAGTGCATGACCTCACATTTTTCCACAGTACAGACCATCCATCGAGATTTTCACTTAACCTGTCTATATTCACTTAGATTTAGATTAGATTACTTAGTGTGGAAACAGGCCCTTTGGCCCAACAAGTCCACACCGACCCTCCGAAGAGCAACCCACCCAGACCCATTCCCCTACAGTTACCCCTTCACCTAACATTATGGGCAATTTAGCACGGCCAATTTACCTAACCTGCACATTTTTGGACTGTGGGAAGAAACCGGAGCATGCGGAGGAAACCCATGCAGATACGGGGAGAATGTGCAAACTCCACACAGACAGTTTCCTGAGGCGGGAATTGAACCCGGGTCTCTGGCGCTGTGAGGCAGCAGTGCTAACCACTGTGCCACTGATTCGCCCACTTAACCTGTCTATATTCACCTAACCTGTCTATATCATTTAACCACGGTCCTGTCCCCCTTAGTCCAAGAACACCCCACCTACATTTGGGACACCACCCACGCCCTCCACCTCCTCCATGATTTTCGCTTCCCCGGTCCCCAACACCTTATCTTCACCATGGACATCCAGTCCCTGTACACCTCCATCCCCCATCACGAAGGACTCAAAGCCCTCCGCTTCTTCCTTTCCCGCCGTTCCAACCAGTACCCTTCCACTGACACCCTCCTTCGACTGACTGAACCTGGTCCTCACCCTGAACAACTTCTCTTTCCAATCCTCCCACTTCCTCCAAACCAAAGGAGTAGCCATGGGGACCCACATGGGCCCCAGCTATGCCTGCCTCTTCGTAGGATATGTGGAACAGTCCATCTTCCGCAGCTACACTGGCACCACCCCCCACCTTTTCCTCCGCTACATCAATGATTGTATCGGCGCTGCCTCGTGCTCCCACGAGGAGGTTGAACAGTTCATCCACTTTACCAACACCTTCCACTCCGACCTCAAATTCACCTGGACCGTCTCAGATTCCTCCCTCCCCTTCCTAGACCTTTCCATTTCTATCTCGGGCGACCGAATCAACACGGACATTTACTATAAACCGACCGACTCCCACAGCTACCTAGACTACACCTCCTCCCACCCTGTAAAAACGCTATCCCATATTCCCAATTCCTTTGTCTCCGCCGCATCTGCTCCCAGGAGGACCAGTTCCAATACTGAACAACCCAGATGGCCTCCTTCTTCAAAGACCGCAACTTCCCCCCAGACATGATTGACGATGCCCTCCACTGCATCTCCTCCGCCCTTGAGCCCCGCCCCTCCAACCACCACCAGGACAGAACCCCACTGGTCCTCACCTACCACCCCACCAACCTCCATATACAGCATATCATCCGGCGTCATTTCCGCCACCTCCAAACGGACCCAACCACCAGGGATATATTTCCCTCCCCTCCCCTATCAGCGTTCCAAAAAGACCACTTCCTCCGTGACGCCCTTGTCAGGTCCACACCCCCCACCAACCCAACCTCCACTCCCGGCACCTTCCCCTGCAACCGCAAGAAATGCAAAACTTGCGCCCACACCTCCCCCCTTACTTCCCTCCAAGGTCCCAAGGGATCCTTCCATATCCGCCACAAATTCACCTGCACCTCCAAACACATCATTTAATGCATCCGCTGCACCCAATGTGGCCTCCTCTTTATTGGGGAGACAGGCCGCCTACTTGCGTAACATTTCAGAGAACACCTCTGGGATACCCGGACCAACCAACCCAACCACCCCATGGCTCAACACTTCAACTCCCCCTCCCACTCCACCAAGGACATGCAGGTCCTTGGACTCCTCCATCGCCAGACCATAGCAACACGACGGTTGGAGGAAGAACGCCTCATGATCCGCCTAGGAACCCTCCAACCACAAGGGATGAACTCAGATTTTTCCAGTTTCCTCATTTCCCCTCCCCCCACCTTGTCTCAGTCAAATCCCTTGAACTCAGCACCACCTTCCTAACCTGCAATCTTCTTCCTGACCTTTCCGTCCCCATCCCCACTCCGGCCTATCACCCTCACCTTGACCTCCCTCCACCTATCGCATTTCCAATGCCCCTCTCCCAAGTCCGTCCTCCGTACCTGTTATCTTAGCCTGCTGGACACACTTTCCTCATTCCTGAAGAAGGGCTCATGCCTGAAACGTCGATTCTCCTGCTCCTTGGATGCTGCCTGACCTGCTGCGCTTTTCCAGCAACACATTTTCGGCTCTATATCACTTAACCAGTCTACATTCTTCCACAGCTGGAAATGTGTTGCTGGAAAAGCGCAGCAGGTCAGGCAGCATCCAGGGAACAGGAGAATCGACGTTTCGGGCATAAGCCCTTCTTCAGGAATGGGGAAAGTTTGTCCAGCAGGCTAAGATAAAAGGTAGGGAGGAGGGACTTGGGGGAGGGGCGTCGGAAATGTGATAGGTGGAAAGAGGTCAAGGTGAGGGTGATACTGGGTCAGACTGGGGTGGGGGCGGAGAGGTCGGGAAGAAGATCTCAGGTTAGGAAGGCGGTGCTGAATTTGATGGATTTGACTGAGACAGGGTGGGGGGAGGGGAAATGAGGAAACTGGTGAAATCCGAGTTCATCCCTTGTGGTTGGAGGGTTCCTAGCCGGAAGATGAGGCGTTCTTCCTCCAACCGTCGTTTTGTTGTGGTCTGACGATGGAGGAGTCCAAAGACCTGCATATCCTTGGTGGAGTGGGAGGGGGAATTGAAATGTTGAGCTACAGGGTGGTTGGGTTGGTTGGTCCGGGTGTCCCAGAGGTGTTCTCTGAAACGCTCCGCAAGTAGCCGGCCTGTCTCCCCAATATAGAGGAGGCCACATCGGGTGCAGAGGATGCAATAAATGATATGTGTGGAGGTGCAGGTGAATCTGTGACGGATATGGAAGTTTCCTTTGGGGCCTTGGAGCGAGGTGAGGGGGGAGGTGTGGGCGCAAGTCTTGCACCTCCTGCGGTTGCAGGGGAAGGTGCCGTGAGTGGAGGTTGGGTTGGTGGGGGGTGTGGATCTGACGAGGGAGTCACGGAGGGAGTGGTCTTTACGGAATGCTGATAGGGGAGGGGAGGGAAATATATCCTTGGTGGTGGGGTCCGTTTGGAGGTGGTGGAAATGACGGCGGATGATGTGCTGTACATGGAGGTTAGTGGGGTGGTAGGTGAGGACCAGTGAGGTTCTGTCCTGGTGGCGGTTGAAGGGGCGGGGTTCAAGGGCGGAGGATCGGGAAGTGGAAGAGATGCGGTGGAGGGCATCGTCGACCACGTCGGGGGGGAAATTGCGGTCCTTGAAGAAGGAGGCCATCTGGGATGTGCGTTTTTGGAACTGGTCCTCCTGGGAGCAGATGCGGCGGAGTCGAAGGAATTGGGAGAATGGGATGGCGTTTTACAGGGGGCAGGATGGGAGGAGGTGTAGTCCAGGTAGCTGTGGGAGTCGGTCGGTTTGTAGTAGATGTCCATGTTGATTCGGTCGCCTGAGATAGAAATAGAAAGGTCGAGGAAGGGGAGGGAGGAATCTGAGACTGTCCAGGTGAATTTGAGGTCGGGGTGGAAGGTGTTGGTGAAGTGGATGAACTGTTCAACTTCCTCGTGGGAGCACGAGGCAGCGCCGATACAGTCATCGATGTAGCGGAGGAAAAGGTGGGGGTGGGGCCAGTGTATTTGCGGAAGATGGATTGTTCCACATATCCTACGACGAGGCAGGCATAGCTGGGGTCCATGCGGGTGCCCATGGCTACTCCTTTCGTTTGGAGGAAATGGGCGGATTGGAAAGAGAAGTTGTTCAGGGTGAGGACCAGTTCAGTCAGTTGAAGGAGGGTGTCAGTGGAAGGGTACTGGTCGGTACGGCGGGAAAGAAAGAAGCGGAGGGCTTTGAGTCCTTCGTGATGGGGGATGGAGGTGTACAGGGACTGGATGTCCATGGTGAAAATAAGGCGTTGGGGACCGGGGAAGTGAAAATCATGGAGCAGGTGGAGGGCATGGGTGGTGTCCCGAACGTAGGTGGGGAGTTCTTGGACTAAGGGGGACAGGACCGTGTCGAGGTATGCAGAGATGAGTTCGGTGGGGCAGGAGCAGGCTGAGACGATGGGTCGTCCGGGGCAGTCAGGTTTGTGGATTTTGGGCTGGAGGTAGAAGCGGGCGGTGCGGGGTTGTGGGACTATGAGGTTGGAGGCGGTGGATGGGAGATCCCCCGAGGTGATGAGGTTATGGATGGTCTGGGAGATGATGGTTTGGTGGTGGGGGGTGGGGTCATGGTCAAGGGGGCAGTAGGAGGAGGTATCTGCGAGCTGGCGTTTGGCCTCAGCGGTGTAAAGGTCGGTGCGCCAAACTACTACCGCGCCTCCCTTGTCTGCTGGTTTGATAGTGAGGTTGGGGTTGCAACGGAGTGAGTGGAGGGCTGCGCGTTCCGAGGGTGAGAGGTTGGAGTGGGTGAGAGGGGTGGGGGAGTTCAGGTGGCGGTTAATATTGCGGCGGCAGTTGGCTATGCAGAGGTCGAGGGCAGGTAGGAGGCCAGCACGGGGTGTCCAGGTGGATGGGGTGTGTTGGAGGCGGGAGAAGGGGTCGTCAGAGGGTGGGCGGGAGTCTTGGTCAAAGAAGTAGGCACGGAGGCGAAGGTGGCGGAAGAATTGTTCGATGTCACGCCGCGTGTTGAACTCGTTAATCCGGGAGCGTAGGGGAATGAAGGTGAGGCCTCTGCTGAGGACTGATCTTTCATCCTCAGAGAGGGGTAGGTCTGGAGGGATAGTGAAAACACGTCACACCTGGGAGCTAGGACCTGGTGTGGGGGCGGGGTTAGGTCTGGGGGCGGGGACGTGGATCGGCGTGGGGGCGGGGTGATGGCGATAGGCGAAGGGGCGGGGTTAGACGTGGTGACGGAAACAGGCGTGGGGGCGGGGTTAGACGTGGTGACGGAAACAGGCGTGGGGGCGGGGTTAGACGTGGTGACGGAAACAGGCGTGGGGGCGGGGTTAGACGTGGTGACGGAAACAGGCGTAGGGGCGGGGTTACGCATGAAGTCGGAGATCGGCGAAGGGGCGGGGTTAGGCGAGATGATATTTATTGCTTCCACTTTTATCTATTCAAATTATTACTTTCTCAAAAGAATTCTAGTAAATTTGTCAATCTTGATTTTCCCTTCATGAAGCTGATCATATATATTTCTAACTGCTCTGTGACTACATTCTTTATAACGCACTCTAACATTCCCCCCCAATAAGATTGTAGCCTATAGTGGCTGTTTATTTAAAAAAAACTCTTTCACATTTGAAGTGAAGGTGTTGCAATGGAAGTTTTCCAATCCATTGGGACTTTCCAGAATCGAGGGTTTCCTGGAAGATTACAAGCAGTATATCCATTATTTTGGTAGCTACTTCCTTTAATATTCCAGGATATATACCATCAGCCAGAGGTCTTATTGATCTCCAAGCATTTCCCCTAACATTTTTCTGAAGTGATAGTTTATTGCTTTCCTACCCCCCTTTAGTTTATTTAGTAATGTTGGAATTCTGTTAGTGTCTTACACTATGAAGACTGGTGCAAAGTATTTATTCAACTTCTGGCATTTCCTAGTTCCCCATTATCATTTCCCCAGTCTTGATATTACTTGTAACTTTGCCAAATTTATCTTTACCCTTTTATTTTTATTATCTTTTGGTTTTTAAACCTTTCCCAACTTTCTGGATTATCACTAATATTTGCCACATTGAAAACTTCCTGGTTAACTGTGGTTGATTAATCTCCTTCCTCACAAGGATACATCTTTGTTGTGAGCCATGAATTATTTTCTTAAATGTTCCACAATTGTCCTTGTCTCCTTTTGCTAGGTCTCTGTAAAGGCTATACAATCATACCAGTTAACCTGTATGTGTTCATAGTTATTTTATTCTCAATACTGTTTACATTCAAGTAGTCATTAATGTTATTTTTTTAACCATCCCACCTATTTATTGCCATTTTTTTTACATTTATCTATTCTGTTCCTTCCCGTCCTACTCTGGCTATCATTACCCAAACAGCTTTCCTGTAAAGTTGCCATATCCTCTGGTATTTTAAGCCTACATTTCCCTTCTCCCAAAACCCTCCCCAGTCTGATTAATTTAAAGATGAAGTTGGGGTAGAAAGAAGATTGCAAACACCAGCCAGGATCAGCTGGGCTGAATGGTCTGTTCTTGTGCTGTAAATATGTAAAAATAACATTTTATCAAAGCACCAATATTCTGCATGACCTGTTCAGGAATGTTCCCAGAGGCCTTAAGCTGTTTGCAGATTCACTGCAGTAAACTATATGGTCCCTTTGCACAGCTCAATGAAATCCTTCTGATACACACAAACCTTGCGTTTGCAACTTAGTACTAAAATGTTATCCTAGGGAATTAAAATTTAACTTCAGTATTTCCTGTTTGCTGTTCAATGTCCTTTCTGTCCTTGAATGCAGACTTCTAAACAGCCACAATGAACAAACTATAGAATTCTGTTCTGACCTTTTTCAGCAGACAACATAATAGAAAACATCACTTGAATATTTATACAATCATCACATTATGCTAGTCTACAGCTCACAAAAATATCCAGCAGAATTATTTATTCATGGGCAAATATACGTCTACTTACGTCTGAACTGTTAAAGAGAAATTCTCCACAATACCAGAATAGAACCTCAGTGACATGTTGATGAGGGTGGATACGAACTTGAAATAGAAATATATATTTTAGGCCCGTGTATGAGAAGCATGACCAGGCTGGAGATCAATAAACATTTGCTATTGTGTTTCATTCAGGATGGGCAATTAATGTACAAAGGCCTTTCCTCTGTACAATTTGTCCCACTCATCCTAATTTCAATTCAGATATCTGACAGAGTAAACGCAGAAGATGCTGACTTCTGATGAAAGCTTACTCAGCAATTTGAAATGTTAGGAGAAAGTGAGGACTGCAGATGCTGTCTCCAGGCAGCATCTGAGGATGTTTCGGGCATAAGCCCTTCATCTCCTGCTCCTCAGATGTTGCCTGACCTGAGCTTTTCTAGCACCACACTCTCGACTCTGATCTCCAGCATCTGCAGTCCTCACCTTCGCTCAGCTGACCAGGCCTTGGCTGCCCTCTAGTGACCAAACTTTCATTACAGGTCCATTGATTTTAGGATGACAGTTGAGTGATTCTGCAACAATATTTACGTGATTCAGTAGGCTGCTCTTCTCTGGCACAAATGGGAGAAGATATCTCACAGGACCCAGACTGCAGGGTTTGGTTATCTGTGACTGCTCTGCCACATCACTTAAGATGTTGGGCCTTGAATCTATTATCAAGAAAGAAAGAAATAGCAAGGCATTCAGATAGAAATTGTTTCATTAGGCAGATGCAGCATGGGTTCATAGGGCAGTTATGCTTAACTAATTTTTTGGAATTCTATGAAGACATTACGAGCAGGGTGAGCAATAGAGACCCAGTAGATGTGGTGTATCTAGATAAGAGTCATAGAAATGTACAGCACAGAAACAGACCCTTCAGAACAACTTTCCATGCCGAACAGATTCGGCCTTCGACAAGGTGCCACACAAGAGGCTGCTGCATAAGATAAAGATACACTGTTAGGAGAAACATATTGGCATGAATAGAGGATTGGTTAAACAACAAGAAGCAAAGAGTGCAACAAACGATGGCTTTTTTTTAAGATTACTTAGTGTGGAAACAGGCCCTTCGGCCCAACAAGTCCACACCGACCCACCGAAGCACAACCCACCCATACCACTTCACCTAACACTACGGGCAATTTAGCATGGCCAATTCACCTTACCTGCACATCTTTGGACTGTGGGAGGAAACCGGAGCACCCGGAGGAAACCCACGCAGACAGGGGAAGAATGTGCAAACTCCACACAGTCAGTCGCCTGAGGTGGGAATTGAGCCCAGGTCTCTGGCGTTGTGAGGCAGCAGTGCTAACCACTGTGCCGCCCACAGAGTGCTATTCTGGTTGGCAATCAGTGACTAGTGGTGTGCCTCAGGGATCAGTGTTGGGACCACAATTAACATAAATGATTTGGAACTGGGGACCACATGTAGTGTCAAAAGTTTGTGGATGACACTAAGATGAGTGGTACAGGAAAGTGTGCAGAGGACTGAATCTTTACAAAGGGACATGGATAGTTTAAGCATGTGGGCGAAGTTCTGGCAGATGAAGTACAATGTTAATACATGTTAAGTCATCATTTCCATAAGAGTAACAGTAAAAGGGACTATTACTTGAATGGTAAGAAATTGAAGCATGCTGCTGTGTACTGAGATCTGGGTGTCCTCCTGCATGAATCACAGAAAGCTGGTATGTAGGTGCAACAGGTAATTAAAAAGGCAAATGGAATTGTGTCCTTCATTGCTAAAGGGAGTGAGTTTAAAAACTGAGAAATTATGTTGCAGCTGTACAAGGTGCTGGTGAGGCCACACCTGGAGCACTGCCTGCAGTTTTGGTCTCCTTACTTGGGAAAGGATGTACTGACACTATAAGGGGTACAGTCACTCGGTTGATTCTGGAGTTGAGGGGATTGGCTTATGGGGACAGACTGAGTAGACTGGGATTATACTCACTGGAATTTAGAAGAATGGGATCTGCTTGAAACAAACTATGAAGGGAATAGATAAGATAGAAGTAGAGAGGTTGTTTCTACTGACAAGTGAAACTAGGGCAAGTGGGCATAGCCTCAAAATTAGAGGGAGCAGATTTAGGACGGATGTGAGAAGGAACTTCTTCACCCAGAGGGCTGTGAATCTGTGGAATTCCCTGTCCAGGGAAGTTGTGAAACTTGAAAGGGTTCAGGAAAGATTTATAAGGATGTTGCCAAGATTGGAGGATTTGAGATATAGGGGGAGGCTGAACGGGCTGGGGCTGTTTTCCCTGGAGCGTCGGAAGCTGAGGGGTGACCTTATAGAGGTTTATAAAATTGAGGGGCACGGATAGGGTAAATAGACAAAGTCTTTTCCCTGGGGTCGGGGAGTCCAGAACTAGAGGGCATAGGTTTAGAGTGAGGGGAAAGATATAAAAGAGACCTAAGGGGCAACTTTTTCCACAAGAGAGGATGGTATGTGTATGGAATGAGCTGCCAGAGGAAGTGGTGGAGGCTGGTACAATTGCAACATTTGAGGCATTTGGATGGGTATATGAATAGGAAGGGTTTGGAGGGATATGAGCCAGGTGCTGGCAGGTGGGACTAGATTGGGTTGGGATATCTGGTCAGCATGAACAGGTTGGACCAAAAGATCTGTTTCCATGCTGTACAGCTCTATGACTTTTCAGCAAATGATTGTAAAGCTAAGATAGATAATTCCTTTACTGTTCAAAAAATTAAGGGTCATGGTGAGAGGGCGGGTAAGTGAAGCTGAGGCCACGAAAAGATCGGCCGTGATCTTATTGAATGGCAGAGCAGACTCGAAGGGAGAGATGACCTACTCCTGCTCTGAGCTCTTATGTTCTTATAACTTGATGGACAGGTGGTTACTAATTTGAATGATTGGTGGCAAATTCCTCTCTCAAAGTAAGGATAACACTGCAGTTTTTCAGAAGAGCTTCAAAGTGCCTTTGAAGCATTATATTTTGCCCTGCCCTGGAATTTTGGCAGTGAGTTGAGTGTACATTCATATTCCACAGTCCCTTAAAGAAGCCTGCGGAAATGTTATAGGAGGGGCAGGTGCAATATTTGAAGGAGCACATGCCAGTAGAGGGTGGATTGGAGTAAAGTGAGACACAGCTGTTTGGGGAGGAAACTGACAAACCCAGGTGGATAAGAAGCATGGTGACATCATTCATGAAGCACATTGAGGAGGAGAAGTTAGACAGCAGTGAGCCTGTGGAATTCTCTACCACAAAAAGGGAGTCAGACAGTTCTTAGGACTAAAGGGATCATAGGGCATGGGGAGAAAGCAAGAACAGGTTGCTGAGATGGATAATCAGTCACAATCATATCAAATGGTATAGCGGACTGGACTGGGTGAATGGCCTACTCCTATTTTCAGCTTCTTTGAGCCAAATTTAAGACAAAAGATATGATGTTACTGCAAATTACTAAATGAGAGTAATTGTAAAGGCCCTGTTTGTGCAGGGGAAATATGAACAAAATTCATGGCAAGGCAATACAGTTCACTAGGAGTAAGTGGAATTCACACCACTCAATAAATCCTGCTTTTAAAACACAACAGAACACCGCTCAGAACTCTAGATTTAATTTATTAATTCTAGGTACCACAATTTTACATAATTAACAGCCAACATCTGGACACCTGGAAGGACTGATGATGCACGCTAGTTTCTTTTTCCATTGTTGTTTTGTGGGGCTTTTGGAAGCGTTAAGAATGGAGCAAGCTTCAATATCTGAATCTAAAAGGAAAACCCAGGTTTAATTTCTGCATCCTCTCCAGCTGATAGCTTTACAGTTCTGTACAAAATGCAAATGGGGCAGCTGTATGGGAGGTGTGCATTATTTTTTCTATAAACATTGCCACATTGTTATTTTACTACACCATGCAAGCTCTACCATATTGCTTCAGGCATTTAAAGGGACATTACGTGGACATGGGATGACAAATGGCTAAGTTTTTTTGTTTAAAACCACAGCTTACAGCTGGAAGTACCTGGTCCCAGCTTTTTGTTTGTCAAGACAGGACCAATCTAATTCATGCACGATAGGTGAGAAGCAAGGGTACCGCATGAGCATTTCACAGCAGACAAAGGTGATCCAGTGACAAGACACTAAAGAACAGGTAATGGGGAACAAATCTCAGCTTTCAATAATCAGTCTTTGCTCCGTCACTAATGCCTGCTGGGCTACAAGCTTATTCTCATGGCGGCGAAGCTTTGACACGACCTCCTTGAATGGCATATTTTGTGCTTCTTTTCTAAGTAGTTCTGAAAAATAAAAAATCTTGCTTATAACAAGTATAAATATGCAAAATGACAGTGAAAAATGAGTGACATAAGTCAGATTAATATTAAACTTCCAGTTGTAATGATACATTCACTAGTAGCAACTTCACAAATCACAAAGTTAACAAATAAAACATCGCTAATCATAAACGTCACATCAGCTTTGCACATTCATCACTATTATTGAATTTTGTATTTATAAGACTGGAATGATGACAGTCTGGATCCATGTCATTTTAGCACACACTGACAATTAGAAAACAGCAGAAATAGCATGTAGTGAGAACAAAGGGAAAAGAGAAGCTATAATACAGCTGGTGAATATTACAAACATCATTGAACAAACCAGAATGACTTGTCTTGAAAAATACTTGCATTAATGGTGCATGTCACATGATTGTGAAGTTTGAGAAACACATAGGAAATAATTAACTAAGATGGCACACAGTTAAGATTTCACCAGGCTCACTAAAAGTAGTCTAATGAGAGGACAAAATTAACACTGGGCTAAGTACTTGCCTTATTTTGTTTCCTATTCTAACAACAGTCTTGGCTATTTAGTAAATGCAGTAATAAATAGAACTTTGAAGGATTTGTTTCAGAATGGTGATGGGGTAAATACTTGCTTAAATGGGTGTAGCACACCAATTAGTAATATCAGCAATAATTATTTGTTCAAATAGTCAAAATTGCTAAGATGAGTCATCATCGACCACGCTGTTTCAGTCACAAACTCAGGAGCCAATATCCATCATCATTCACGTTCAACAGATTGAACAAAATGGAACTATTGATCCTTTTTACACCATTCGATAGTTCCCAGTTCCTTGCCCCTCACCCCTAAAAGAGCTACAACTGACAAGAGTCAGCGGTCACCAAGCAACATGATTATGGGAGAAATTAGGTTAGGAGGAGTAGCTAGAATGCAACGAGAAAATTAATAACGGTCTTTCAAGATCTTCAAGGCAACACTAATTATAACTGAACATCGTAATTCAGCTTTGTCACAGTCATTTCTCCAAGGTAGCTTCCATCAGTATCACTGACATTCAGTATTTTCATGACCCCCATTTTGCTGAAGCAATTTTCAACTGATTATTACCACGACACTGATGGGAACTGCAAGTCTAAACAAACCTCCAGACGCAGGAATAAAGAAAATTATTAGAAATACTTAGCACTTTAATGTCAGCATTTGGCCATTCAGAATTTGAATTGAATTTGGTTTATTGTCACACGTACTCACATGAGTACAATGAAACGTTTACAAGACTTATAGCGCCATTTGAGGCACAAAGATACCTGGGCACAAAATCTTACTTATAAAACAGAACAGAAAGGAAACAATGTTAAAACATTAAACAGAATTTGAAATGTATGATAAGTAAATTACAAGTAAAATAAAGATAACAGCCTTGTTTGTTCTCACTGGGTGTCATAGATGTTTTTGACTATGCTGCACTGCATTGTTTATTCAAAAGCAGGAAGACTGAATAGACTGGGACTTTTCTCCCCGCAGAAGTGTGAAGGCAGAGATGGCTCAAATCGAGAAGCAGCTATGTTTTGAGTCCAGTGTCTCTTCTTTGGACCTGAAGTGG
Source organism: Chiloscyllium plagiosum (assembly GCF_037043375.1). Classification (NCBI taxonomy): domain Eukaryota; kingdom Metazoa; phylum Chordata; class Chondrichthyes; order Orectolobiformes; family Hemiscylliidae; genus Chiloscyllium; species Chiloscyllium plagiosum. The sequence goes on from NW_028270174.1 coordinate 5,905,543, forward strand.
AAATGTCATGGGTTTTATACTATAAAGTCAGTGGAGGGAGGGCCATGTAGAACTGAAGGCTAGGTGAGGGAAAAGTAAAAGAGAATGGAAATCAAAAGGTTTGGACAGTTGGTGCAGACTCAATGGGCCAAATGGCCTATTTCCACATAGTATGGATTCTACAATTCTGAGATAGCATAGAACAAAAGGCAAAGGGAATGATAATGGTTAGAGAGAAGACAAAGGAGGGATTTATCTTCCATGATCATCGGCCATGTCAAGCATTACACCACTATGAGACACTGGGTCCTCAATATTTTGCAAACACTGTTCCCTCCCTGATATCATGGTCTACTTCTCCATTAGCCTCAATACCTTATTGCAGCAGTATCCCCCCATCTCCATCATGGCACCTTCCTACAAATTCACAGAATGTGTAATACTTAGTCTTATACCTTCTCCCTCTTCCAGGTGAAGCAGTATACACTTGTACTTCTTTCAATCTAGTCTACTGCATCTGCCATGCACGTCTCCCCTACACTGGGGAGACCAAATGCAGAGTGGGTTATCGCTTTGAGGAACATCTCGGCTCAGTCCATAAACAAGGTGTTGATGCTCTGATTGCTTGCTGGTTCAAAATATACCATCCTGTTCGGATGCTCAGATTTCTATTCTAAGCCAGCTGCAGTGTTCCAGTGAAGCCTAACACAGGGTGGAGGAACACCAATTCATTTTACAACCTTGTAGACTCAACACTGAATTTAATATCAGCAGATCATGAACTTTGTTTCCTATTATAATATTCCTACCTTAGTTTTTCGACCTTGACTTTGGTTTCAGCCAATTAGCACCTAACCTGGATCTATGCCTCGACTGTTATCCACCATTTCCACTCCCTTTCTCTTGGATTCCATACACTTTGGTCTCAATCTCCTTTTCCATGACCTTTGCTTCTCGTCCATTTTCAACAGCATTAATCCCAAGGTTTCAGTTTTGAAGAGTCTTGTCGATAACTTTCTTTCACTCTGCTCAGATGCTGCCCAAACTGCTGCATATATCCAGCATTTGCATATTTTGTTTTCATATTGTGGATTAATAGATTGGTTGATGTGTCATTGTTACGTGTACCAAGATAGTGAAAAAGTGTTGTTTTGTGTGCTATAAGGCCGATCATACAGTACAAAGTGCATCGGGTAGCAGAACAGAGTGCAGAATACAGGGAGGAGGAAGTGAGGACTACAGATGTTGGAGATCAGAGTCAAGAGTGTGGTGCTGGAAAAGCACAGCAGATCAGGCAGCATCCAGGGAACAGGAGAATCGATGTTTCGGGCATAAGCCTTGGGGTGGCTGGGAAAGCAATAGGTGGATGAAGGCGAGGGAGAAGGTCAGAGGGGGCAGTGATGGACAGGCTCGGAGGATGGCACCGAGTTGGAGGTTTGGAGTGCAGAATACAGTGTTATAGCTATAGAGAGGGGGAGCGATCAGAATTAATGAGAAGTCCATTCAAAAGTCTGGTAACAGAAGGGAAGAGGCCTCCAACAATAAGAAAGGTTTGATAAACTGGACAAAGATGTTTTCATTTGCAGGCCAGAGACCACAGGTAATGATCATTAAAATTAAGTAAAGAATTCAAAACATTTTACCCAGAGAGAGGAGAATGTGGAACTTGCTACCAAGGATTAGTATAGATGGATTTAAGGGGAAGCTAGGTAACAGCACCATGGAATAAGGAATAAAATTATGACAATGGGGTGAGATGGAGAGGAGGGTTAAAATAGTCTGTTTCTATATTGCTGATACTTGGTCTACAATTTCAAATAGTGCAGATGGTACAGAGTTATTTAACAGGGATTATTTCTTACCCGATCCCATTATGGTGCAAATCATTATCATGGAGTTGTACTTGATTTCAGGTGCACTGGAATCATCAGAAATCAGCTTGTGCAGAATTTCCACCAGTTTAGCATTCTCCAGATCCTGTTCAGCTGTGCCTAAGTAAGGGTGCAAACAAAAAGCTCATCAAAACTGAATATAGAAATAAATTCAAGTGTATCATATCCAATGAACAAAGATATGACTCAATTTCCATGAAGTGGTTTCTCTTCACCCGTACTTAAATGCCAAGCTAAATGTTCCCTTGCAAATACTATGCCCAATGATTTTTAATGTACACAAACAGAAATCATTTCAAACTTCATTTTTGATCACATTAATTGTCCTAAACTGAAAATGTGTTGTGAATTAGCTTGGGTCACAGCTATCCGAAGTGAACTCAAACCTATAATGTATAATCTTTCTCACCAACATTATCCTATTTATTTCCAGCATCTGTAGTATTTTGCTTTTATTCAAGTCTACAATGAGTGGGTTATTTGGTTGAGTGTGCTCAATTGAATCAGTGGAAAAAGGGTTCAATCTGATTTAATATTTTTTAAATATCCAAAAATTAAGTATTCCGCTACTGAATACTTAAAGGAATGGTGCGTTTGATGATAGTTTAGGTATTTTCTTTGTAAATGCATCAGTCATTAGACTAATTCGTTTCAGAATCCGTACAACTACAATGTCATAAATCAAAGAACAATGTAGTGCTGGATGTAGGATTTGCTCACTGAGCTGGAAGGTGCGTTTTCAGATGTTTTGTTAACATACTAGGTAACATCAGTGGGTCTCTGGATGAAGCACTGGTGGTATGGCCTACTTTTTATTTATTTGCTTAGGTTTCCTTGGGCTGGTGATGTAATTTCCTGTGGTGATGTCAGTTCCTGTTCTTTTTCTCTAGGGGTGATAAATGGGATCCAAGTCAGTGTGTTGTTGACAGAGTTGCAGTGGGAATACTATGCTGCTAGGAATTCTTGCACGTGTTTCTGTTTGGCTTGAATGGATGCATTGTCCCAATCGAAGTGCTGTCCTTCTTCATCTGTTTGTAAAGATACTAGTGAGGGTGGGTCATACACAATGTTCATTTATCCTGGTGGCTAATTTTCTGACTGTTTGTCCAATATAGTGTTTGTTACAGTCCTTGCAAGGTATTTTGTAAATGACATTAGTTTTGCTTGTTGTCTATCTAGGGTCTTTCAAGTTCGTTATCTGCTGTTTTAGTGTGTTGGTAGGTTTGTTGCCTACCATGATGCCAAGGGGTCTAGGTAATCTGGCAGTAATTTTCAGAAGGTCTTTGAATGGAGGGGAGCGTGGCTAGCGTTTCTGGACATGTTTTGTTTGCTTGTTTGGGTTTGTTGCTGAGAAATGTACAATGTGGTGCACTGACGCACTGTCCTAAGGTGCCAGCATATTTCCTACGTTGAAAGTTATTGTTCTCACTGATGCTGTCAGAGAAACACTGCAAAGCATTTTAACAGGACAGAAGCTGTTCACTTTATTTAAAAAGTGTTAATTATTTATAAAGATGTAACACTTCAATTAATCAGTAAGCATTTTGGTTTAGAAAATCCCATTTCACCCTTGTTCTTTTGCTTATATGGAGAAACTACAGTCTGTCAAAACAACTGCATAAACTCACTGAAAAGCTCTCCAAATTGCTTCTCAATCTGACCCAAGGAAATTCAGTGGTTACCATTTCTGTCAAACATATTTGAGTGGCATAGTAGTATAAATGGTAACTAGCATAAATTTGTAATCAGTTTAATGACAATTAAAGAATTTATACCGTGCCTAACCTTTAATGTCAAATATTATCACACATATGCCAGTTTTCAAACATACTGTATAAGTTTTTTATGACCTTTGCAAAATGATCCCCAATGAAAGGTTGAAAACTGAAGAGATGTTGAACAATAGAAATGTAAAAATTACTTGTAGATTAATAGTATGTATTGCTGTGCATGTTCTTCACGAAATTTGTTGACATATATATAAATAAGGCTTTTAACAATGCTCAAGAGAATTGTTCAGTATTTAGAACCAAGTGTAGGAAAGAGAAACATGGCTTGTTGCTTAGCAACGAAATGTTCTATGTTATCGGGAGTGAATAATTTTAACAAAAAGGTGATATAACTATCCAGAAGGTCAGTGAATGTGCGGGTCCCCCCGCCCCCCGAGTGTGAAGCAGGTTATTCAGAGACCAACAAAGTCTGTGTCAGTTGTAGTGTAGTTTATTAGCCTCTAAAACAGTCAGGACAAAAAATAGAGTTGCTCAGTATCATTAAGAAAAACTTCAGGGACATTTCTCAGCAAATGCTGTGGAAGAGGTGTTTAATGCATCCATGTTAAGTACTGTAGTGTGAGCTGTGTTAGCAGTTTAAGGGGCTCATGAAAAGTATCTGACTGACGAAATACATTGCTTGAATGCAGGGGTTTGCTCAAAATAAACCAATTATAGCCATGCCAACTAAAGGAGCTTTAAAAGTGGAATCAGGGTGAACTAAAATTCATAATTTATCAAGCCAGGTCTCACTCTGGCATCAGACTTGTCCCACATTATTAGGCAGGATCACAACAGTACATATTGATTACTCCAGAATGTTTTATACTCAAGTGGGTTAGTTGCCACAATAACAAATTAAGTTGATCAATCACACAAAAGCTGACGCAAAGACATTTAATTACAATTTAATGTAATCTAATCTAACCTTCCTCTTGAATAAGAATACACTAAAACACAAAGACTGCAAAATTCAAATGTTTACTTTGTTCTTCCTAAGCAATTGAAAAACCTTGTTGTTGAGTGATAGCTACAATGCAAGGTAATAATTGAAAACAAAAAGAGCAGTCTAGATAAATAATTTGAGAAACTCTAAACCTGCACTGGAATCTGTCGTTTCCTGGTGTGCTCTCTGATTGCACAGCTGTTGCACTTCTTGGATCAAAATTTCCTTGGCAAGGGAGTCTTGAAAACTTACTTCACTGCATTCTGGGAGAACTGTTGTCTCCTACGTGAGCTACATGAAGAGGTCCTATTTGTCCAGAGTAGAAATGAAAGAATAGGCAGGATGAATGCGTGGCTTGAGTGATGGTACAGCAGGGAGGGGTTAAAATTTTTGGGACATTGGGACAGGTTCTGGAGGAGGTGGGACTATTACAAATTGTACGGTCTACACCTGGGCCGGACTGGAACAAATGTCCTTGGAGTACTTTTGCTAACACTGTTGGAGAGTACTTAAACTAATGTGGCAGGGGAATGGGAACCAAATGAGGTGGTTAGTGGACAGTAAGGAGGTAGTAACTAAAGCCTGTAAGGAACTAGATCGTGAAGTCAGGGTGACTTAAGGGGAAGAGGAGGTAGGAAGTAGATGATGAACACAAAGGGGCAGGTGGTCTGAGGTGTATTTGTTTCAATGTGAGAAGTGTAGTAGTTAAGGCAGATGAACTTAGCGCTTTAATTAGTACCTGGGAGTATGATGGTATTGCTATTACTGAGACTTGGTTGAGGGGAGGGCATTATTGGCATCTAAATATCACAGGATATTGATGCTTTAGGCAGGTTAGAGGGAGGTAAAAGGGATGGAGAAGTTGCATTACTGGTCAGAGAGGATATCACAGCTGTGCTGAAGGAGGGCACTATGGGAGGACTCGAGCAGTGAGGCAATATGGACAGAGTTCAGAAATAGAAAGGTGCGGTAACAATGCTGGGGCTGTACTAAGACCTCCCAACAGCAAGCTGGAGCCTTAAAAATATCTTTCCAGCATCTTTGAATATGGGTGGGGTCCTGGAGGAGTAGAGAATTGCTAATGTTGTTCCCTTGTTTAAGGGTAGCAGGGATAATCCAAGTAATTCTAGACTGGTGAGCCTAACATCAGTGGTAGGGAAGCTGCTGGAGAAGATACTGAGAGGTAGGATCTATTCCCATTTGGTTTTGTGCAGAGGTGGTCATATCTTACCAATTCAATAGAACTCTTTGAGGAAATGACAAAATTGATTGATGAGGGAAGGGCTGTAGATATCACATACATGGACTTTAGTAAAGCGTTTGATAAGGTTCCCCATGGTAGGCTAACGGAGAAAGTGAAGTCGCATGGGGTCCAGGGTGTAGTAGCTAGATGGATAGAGAACTAGCTGGGCAATAGGAAACAGTAGTAGTGGAAGGGAGTTTCTCAAAATGGATAACTGTAACCAATGGGGTTCCACAGAGACCCGTGATGGGACCACTGTTTGAGGTATACATAAATGATCTGGAGGAAGGTATAGGTGGTCTTAGCAAGTTTGTAGATGAAACGAAGATTGGTGAAGTAGCAGATAGTGAAGGGGACTGTCAGAGAATGCAGCAGAATATAGGTAGATTAGAGAGTTGGATGGAGAAATGTCAGATGGAGTTCAATCTGGACAAATGCAAGGTGGTGCGTTTTGGAAGATCCAATTCAAGAACAAATTATACGGTAAATGGAAAAACTCTGGGGAAAATTGACGTACAGAGAGATCTGGGTATTCAGGTCCATTGTTCCCTGAAGGTGGCAATGTGGGATGATAGAGTGGTCAAGAAGGCATACGGCATGCTTTCCTTTGTTAGATGGGGTATTGAGCAGAAGAGTTGGCAGGTCATGTTGCAATTGTATAAGACTTCAGTTTGACCACATTTGAAATACTGTGTACAGTTCTGGTTGCCACATTACCAAAAGGATGTGGATGCTTTGGAGAGGATGCAGAGGTGGTTCACCAGGATGTTGTATGGTAGGGAGGGCGCAACCTATGATGAGAGGTTGAGTAGATTAGGTTTATTTTCATTAGAAAGATGAAGGTTGAGGGGGCACCTGACTGAGGTCTACAAAATCGTGAGGGGTATAGACAGGGTGGATAGCAAGAAGTTTTTTTTCCCTCAGAGTTGGAGACTCAATTACTAGGGGTCACGAATTCAAGAGGAGACAGAGGAAATGTTTAAGGGAGATTTGCATGAAAAGTTCTTTATGCAGAGGGTAGTGGGTGCCTGGAACACGTTGCCAGCGGAGGTGGTAGAGGCAGGCATAAATAGCGTCAGTTAAGATGTATCTAGACAGATCCATGAATGGGCAGGGAGCAGAGGGATACAGATCCTTGGAAAATATGTGACAGGTTTACATAGAGGATCTGGATTGGTGCAGACTTGGAGGGCCGAAGGACCTGTTCCTGTGCTGTAATTTTCTTTGTTCTTTGGAACGGTGACTACTTCAAACAGCTAATCTGTACATGCTGGAGGCAGAGCAAGTTTGAATGACTGGCATTTGCTTTCAGTTGCCACTATCCTTCGTGCATTATATTCATCGACTATTGCTTTATGCTTGCTTCATAAAAGATGAATGGTACACTGTACAATTCTGGTCAGGTGAGGGGGAGGATTTGGTTTACATTTTTTTTAGTAAAATTCTCTCAGTATTTGTAGAAAAATGTATTTGAGAATAAAATTACCCCTAATTTCAACTAAAAACCTGAAGGGAAAAGTTTAATTTCTGAGCAGTACAACTCTTTGCCATAAGAATTGTAAACTTGAACAATTAAGTTGATTAAAATAGCCCACCAAGTCCAAAATACTCACCACTTTTTAGAAACTGTAGTTCAACAAAACTCAGGCACTGTAGTCAAAGCAATGAGTTGCAAAACCGGCTACTAGTCGTAGGCATAGTCATTTGTTGTGTGATGTTTAACAGACTTGATGTTTTCTATTCCCACAAAACTAACAAAGTTGCAACAAATTGCTTAAAGTAAGTCCTACAACTTAGTCACTACTCACCAAGTTCCAGAGCAGCAATCAATCCCAAAGCAACAAGAGCTTCATTCTGCATTATAACATGCTCACTTGTTGCCATAGTGACCAAATGTTTAACACCACCACTTTGAACGATGGCTTTGACAACATCCTTACAAATCACAGGAAAATAGCGGTTAGTATTTTTAAACAATGAGTTTGAATATTCATAAATCAAAGGAATATTACTAGTGATGTCAAATAATTGATCCACATTTATGAATTTACTGACTTAAATTAGTGCCAAAGAGCATAAAAACCTTCAAGATAACATTCAGAAATTCTCTTAATTCACTCAATTTTCAAGATTACAGAAAGAGGTGGAACAAAGAGAAAGGGAATCTTTTAATGTCCTTGTAACATGGAATTTGAAATACTCTTTATGCATTTGTACGCTAACATGAAGTCAGGCAGAGGTAATGGAGTTTGCAGTCAGAAAAGGCCAACAAGTAATTCAATAAAGGTGTAAAACATAAATATAGCCTTTTGTTTTACAAGTAATGCGTCCTTGCATATTGAATGACACACCATGTAGGAAGCATCAATGAGCCATGTAATGAGATGGAATAAATTAAATTTAAATCCTTAAATTGGTCACTGGTAGAATTAGTACACTCAGGGCTGTTCAGCAAATACTGGCCAATTCAGAATCATATCTAATAGTAGATGAACAATAACATGCTCCTGTGGATGCTCATAATTAGCAGAGTACAGACAGTACTCAACCAATTGCACTTGCAAACCACAAAACAAATGCCTGTCAGATTCCCCAAGAAGAATCACATCGATGTTCCATTGATGTTTTCAGCAATGCCATTTCTCCTGCAGCGTAAGTTGTTCTTATGGTTTGGATTTTGGCATTCGTGCAATTGTTCTGATGAATACAAGATGGAAAGCTTCAAAGTGTCTTTTTCAGCAAAATTAAATTCACTTTAATGAAAACAAAACTGTCAAAGTAGCACCATTTGTACTTTTAAGCATTGATTCTTCTTAAAAATTATATCACACCTGAACCTATTTTTATTACAGATTAGGAAAATCACAATTTACATTAATAGACATGATTTGGAGATGCCGGTGTTGGACTGGGGTGTACTGTGTGATTTAACTTTCTACAATAAGATTACTTTATGTCTGTTTTTACTGAGGAAGATATGAGATTTCCCAGAATGAGATTTCCAAGTAACTAGAGAAAAATGAAGATTTCAAGAAAATTATTAATAAAGAAGGGACAGAACACTACTAGGTCCCAGGATCAGAAAGCATACATCCCAGGGTGTTAGAGGTGGTGGCTACTGAGACAGTATGTACAATGGTGATCAGAAGTTCTACAGATTCTGGTGTGATGCCTGCACATTGGAAGCTTGCAAAACATCACCCCACTATTTAAGAAAGAAGCAGTAGAAAAAGAAAAGGACAGGGAACTACACATCTATTTTACATCAGGAGTAAGAAAAATGCTAGGATCTATCAAAGCATTTGGTTAAGTACACACATGGATAAAAATGATCTGATTGTACATAGCATGGATTTGCAAAAGGAAAAACACATTTGATAACTCAGCATTTTTTGACAATATTCTGTTCTGTTTCTCTCTTCACAGATGCTGGCAGACCTGTTAAGTTTCTCCAGCACTGTTTTTTGTTTCAAATCTCCATCATCCAGCATTTTATTATCTTTTGAGGATGTTCGTAACAAAGTTGATCAGGGTGATTTATGAATAAAGGAACCCTGATTATCAGAATACCAATTATCCGAAAATCGGATTACCCGAAAGAGATCTCGAGGTCCCAATAGAAACATTACATTAAAGATGTGTTTCCAAAATTGATCACGTCTTTTGTTTAGTGATTAAACAGGCACAGTCTCCAGATGACTGACCTCCCGCCCTCTCTCTCCCTACACTTTCCCTGGAGTTCTACAGAGGAGTGTACCCTAAACCACCTCATCCCTCACCGCCTTCCCCAGATAATCTGACCAACATTGTCCTGTACAGGGCAGAGGTGGAACCTGTCAAAAAGTTGCAGTAAAAGGTTGTGGGGGGGCTGTGGCTGTGTGTATGTGTGCTATTTGGAGACTTACCCCAGAAAAGCAGCAGCAGCCATCTTGTTGGTGTCCAGGCCAGCTGCCCCAGAGAGGGGGTGGGGGTAGTGCTGCATAGGAATGGGGGTTGTTGGGCAGGGGGCAGTGTTGGATGGGCTTGGGGGTGGGCGGGGGGCAGTGTTATAGGGTGGAGGGAGGTGTTGGATGAGTTGGGGGAGGGGGGAGGGAAGGGAAGTGTTGGACAGAGTTGGGGGGGTGGGAGCTCGCATGCTGCTGCAGTCTCCTGAACGTGGAGCAGACTTTAAAAACTCCGAGCCCCAGAAGAAAGGCATTTAATTGATCAACCGAATAATTGATTATCCAAGCAAAATAATGCCCGCTCATCTCGTTCGGATAATCGAGGTTCCCCTGTATATGGGTTTTCATAAGGCTTCTGACAAGGGAGGTTGGTTATAACCACATGGCATAGGAAGAAATACATTGGCATAGATAAAGCATTAACTAACAGTAAAAAGTAGGAATAAATGGATCATTTGCGCATTTGACAAGAGTACAGCAAGCAGCAGTACCTAGGCCCCAGTTGCACATAATATGATTGGGTGTAGGGACCAAATGTAATACTTCTAAATTTGCAAATGATATAAAGTAAGCAGAAATAAAAATTGTGAAGATGTGCAATATTTTCAGGATTTGGACAGGCTTACTGAATGGGCAAGAACGTGGCAGATGGAATATAATATGGGAACGTTAGGGTATCCACTTTGGTAGAAAGAACAGATGTACAGAACATTTCTTATAAGGTAAGAGCTTAGAAAGTGTAGATGTGCAAAAAGACTTGGTGCCCTTGTTGAAAAAATCACTTAAGAATAAACTGCAGGTGCAGGAAGCTATTAATGGAATGTTAGCCTTTATTGTAAGAGAATGTGTGTATAGGTAGGACTAGTAAAATCTTGCTGAAATTGTACATGAGCATGGCTAGACTGCACCTGAAGTACTATTTACAGTTTTGGTCCTTATCTCAGGAAAGATACGATTGCCAGAGAACGATTACAATGAAAGTTCACCAGACTTGTTCCTGGGATGGTGGGACTGTCCTAACGAGGAGAAATTGGGCAAAGTAGGCCTGTATTCTCAAAAGCATGTAAGATGATCTCATTGTAACCTATAAAACACTTAAAAGGAGTAGGCAGGAGGTTTCCGTGGTGAGTCTAGAAGTCACCATGGAAAGGAGATGTGCCAACCAAGGGAGATGATGATCTAATGGTATTATCTAATGGTATTGTTAATCCAGAGACCCAGGTTAGAGTTCTGCCAAGGCAGATGGTGGAATTTGAATTCAATAAACACCTGGAATTAAGAGTCTAATGATGACCATGCATCCATTGTTAATTGTCGGAAAAGACCATTTGGTTCACTAACGTCCTTTAGGGAAGAAAACTGACATCCTTAGCTGGTCTGACCTACATGTGACTCCAGACCCATAGCAAAGTGGTTGACTCTTAACTGCCCTCTGGGTAATTAAAGATGGGCAATAAATGCTGATAGCCAGCCCTCATCCTGTGAATGAATTAAAAAAAACACAGCACAGTTTAAATATAAAGTGGATACCACTTAGGACTGAGATGAGAAATTTTTTTCTAAACTCAGTTGTGGATCTTTGAAATTTGCTACCCCACAGGGCAGCAGAAGTTCAGCCTGAGTATATTTGAAGTAGTAATGAAGTTTTGATTATCCCCATAAACATTAATGATTAATACTGTGGGTAAAAGACAAAGCAGCTTTCAATCAGTCATGATTGTACTAAAAGCTTGAAAGGCTGAATGGCCTATTTCTGTTCTGATATTCTTATAAATACGCAATAAATATAGTTATGTAGAAATGTGGAAGACTTCTGTAATTTTATTCAGATCTTTACAGTCCAAAACCTTGTGCCCTGCCATAAAAAAGGTGTCTGCCGGTAGTCACACTTGTCCTTCGTATTTTAAGTGGGCAGCATTTTGCACTACAAATGTTACAATAATTGCTGGGAGGGAGAGTTAAAAAGAAACATTGCACTTTTCCCACAGAGCATGTAATCATGTAACGTCTTAAAAAATCATATTGGAGATATGTAAAATTAACATGGTAGGAACTGAGAAGGAAATGCAAGTTATGATTGATAGACTCAGTCAAATCAGATACAGAAAGAAAAATAATGAGAAAGAAAGATTGGATGGAGAAAACAAAACAGGGCAGTGTTAAACATTGTTTTAACTCTCCAACAATTAAAACTTGAAGATATAACACCCCACACTTATAAAGGTTAATTTTCAGTGTCAGAGGACTTAATATGCAACACAATTAAAATGACACACAAGAATTTTCATAAATGTAGTCCTTATCTATCACTTAATGCATTTGAAAGGACAAGGGTGTAAGCAGCCTTGTTAAGCTGATTGTTAAGGGCCAAGTTCTACAGCAACTTTTTGATTTCTACTTTGAACCTGTATCTTCCCTCTTAAAGTTGTTGTGACATTTGTGCATAAATAGTGGCTTTAAGTTGATAAAATGGGCCAGTCCTGACGAAGGATCCCGATCCAAAATGTCAACTTTCCTGCTCTTCTGACGCTGCCTGACCTGCTGTGCCATTCCAGCTTCACATTTTATCAACTGACTTCTGACATCTGCAGTCCTTACAAACTCCAAGTAGTTTTATTTTGCCAAGTTTTGGGCCAACATGTTTAAACATTTTAGAGGTATGCACAAGAATAAGCTAAAGATGTAGTTAGCTGCTTCAGGATCATTACTAAACAAGACTGTTTCACAAGTACTGAGGATGCTTGGAAATATGATAATACTCCGCTGAGAACAGAGAATCAGGATTAAATGTGTGGTGCCAGGGAATTTGATTTTGACAAAAATATTTGCATATAATTTTATTGAAAAAACAAATTAAAACTGCAATCATGGAATCCCAACTGTGCAATTAGAGGCCATTTGGCCAATCGAGTCCACACTGACCCTCTGACCAACGCTTATAGCCTATCCCTGTAACCCTGCATGTATTATAGCTTATCCACCTACCCTGCACACCCCAGATACTATGGAGCAATTTATCATGGCCAAATTTTTGGACTGTGGGAGGAAACTGGAGCAACCAGTGGAAGGGAAGGATATGCAAGCTCCACATAGATAGTCACCCAAAGCTGGAATTGAACCAGAGACGCTGGTACTGTAAGGTAGCAGTGCTAACTGCTATACCACCATGTCACCCAATCTTATATACAAATATTTTGAAATGTAGCATTTTTCAACCAGTAATGTAGCAAACTATTTCATACAAGTAGGTTGCTACATTAGTAAAGTTTATACCATCTTTCACAGGGAATTCCAACATTAAACTTGTATCCAATTCTGTTCTAATTAATTGCAGTTTCTACATTAAATTGAACAGTTAGACAATAGGTGCAGGAGTAGGCCATTCTGCCCTTCGAGCCTGCACCACCATTCAATATGATCATGGCTGATCATCCTCAATCAGTATCCTGTTCCTGCCTTATCCCCATAACCCTCGATTCCACTATTCTTGAGAGCTCTATCCAACTCTTTCTTAAATGAATCCAGAGACTGGGCCTCCACTGCCTTCTGGGGCAGAGCATTCCACACACCCACCACTCTCTGGGTGAAGAAGTTTTTCCTCATCTCTGTCCTAAACAGCCTACCCCTTATTTTTAAGCGGTGTCCTCTGGTTCGGGACTCACCTATCAGTGGAAACATGTTTCCTGCCTCCAGAGTGTCCAATCCTTTAATAATCTTATATGTCTCAATCAGATCCCCTCTCAGTCTTCTAAACTCAAAGGTATACAAGCCCAGTCGCTCCAATCTTTCAACATAAGATAGTCCCACCATTCCAGGAATTGACCTCGTGAACCTACGCTGCACTTCCTGAATAGCCAGAATGTCTTTCCTCAAATTTGGAGACCAGAACTGCACATAATATTCCAGATAGTTAATCAAAGACTACAAGTTCAATTCATTTTAGAAGATTGGCTTATTTTGTTATATACTCCAGCTTATATTACGGGCAATTACGTATTTGATTGGACACAACTAAACATTAGGAGTTGGTAACCCCGTGTGCTTACTTCTGAAATACAGAGTAATGCTATAATTAAAGAGCGGAATAAAATATATTCCGTTAGAACTGTCACCTTACTGCTAATTACTACCTTGAATAAGTTTCCATTAATTTGACTTTTAAAAATAAATAGCAGGAGCAGGTTCTTGGTGCTACCATTTATATATCCACAGAAGCAAGGATGAATAACATGCCAAAATCTCTCAGAATTAGCTCTTTTAAGTAAAGCTGCAAGAAAATAAAACAGCAGGTAGTGTAAACACTGAGTACACTGCAATAAAAACTGTGCATTTGCTTCTTGATGAAATAAGATTGCTACAATACGCTTTTTAAACCACAGAACATGACACTCATTGCAATATTTTAGAACATACAATGTTACAATAATTTTAAAAACATTTGTGCCATAACTTTTACAAATCCTCAGTAGAAAAATGTTTCCATGCCATCACAGACAGAAAATGCTGTGTTGATGCAAACCTCAGCTGATTTTTAAAAATATATTTTAGTGACTGTCCAATTTTTGTTTTGTTGGATCCTGTTTTTAAACCAAAAATGTGTAAAATTTAGCCTTTTCTGTAACTTTTTTGGTTATACATTTTTATTCTAATCCACAGACACAACAACCCATTTATTCAATACTGTATGTCACACCTTACTGTGGTGGCATACTGAAAACCCAGCCCTGCTATTCCTGAAGACATAATAAAAGTTCAACATTTTACCCAAGTATACAAAACTCCCCAATTTACCTGTCTTTTAGAACAAGGTTGGCAGAAAACACAGATCAGGCTTCGGTTCTTCACAATAATCAGTACTTATTACAAATAAATAGGTGTTTTCCTGTAGCTAGAATCTAAGAAGTGTCAATACGTAACTCTACCCATCCCTGACACGCATGTAGACAGATGAAAATAAATATTGTTTCGGGCAGAGGGAATGACTAAGAAGGCAGTGAAATGGACCGTGCCCACAGGTTCTCGGAGATGAACCTTTTGGCTTGCCAGGATTTGCTGCTCCTTGATTGCTCTTCTCCAGATACTTTCAGAAGGCACAAGGAATTAGTTACAACTCAGTCTCTGACAAAGCAATAGTTTACAGATATTAGGGAGGGAGGCTTAAGGCATTTTTCTTTTCTGTGGAGAAAAAGGACACCATTTCTCCTTCCAGAATCCGAAGGTTTCTGGCTATATTGTTTACAACCACAACTTGTACAGATTACTAGGAGCCAATCATATAATTGGGCACAGATAGAAAGCTACAGTCAGCAACTGGTCATCACTCCAGTCAACTGCTCATTGCTGGCCAAATTTCACTTCGTACACATTCCCTGTAGCAGTTCACCTGCAACTGAACATCCCCCACTGGTTGAGCAAACAGTCGAAACTGCATTTACAATAAGTGGCAGCAATTTGTTTTTAAGAAAAACAGGAATCCTTTCCACAATCCTTTTTTAAAACACTCCTTTTGCAAGTTCAGTTAACAAATCAAAAATTCAGATAAATAAAAAAACTTTATTAAATACAGATGCACATTAGCATCAGATGTGCAGATTCCCAACTTTACTTCATAAGGTGGAGACTTTACAAAGTAACATTTCTCAAAACAGACCTTTGATTTGCTGTGTCTGATTAGTGCCGATAGCAGCCTGTTCGATTCACCCATGACGCCAGCATGATCCTTTGCATCACACCATTCTACTAAACGTTCCACCAGTTTGATGTTCTTTCCCAACTTATCAGCTGCTTCAGCTGTGGGAAAGCAGGCGAGACAGAATTAGAACACAAGGAAGAGCACTGCAGAAAACAGCTCTCCCATAAAGTACTCAGGAACAGTCTTTAAGCTATTGTTACATTAGATCATAAACCAGATTTAGCATTTTGAACTCTTGTGGGTGGATTTTGTGAAACTGCTCTACTTGTACTGCTGCATAACTTAATCCAAGTGCCCACTCCATTTCTCTTTTCAAATAACATTGCTATATATGTTAGGTATAATATTTATATAACAGAAAATTTTATCTTTCCCATACATTGGTAATGTGGGAGCAGTGCAGGTGAACTAGAAAAGGGTGTTTATATTGGATGAGCAAACATATTCAATATAAAATTAGTATCAGTTCAGAAGAGTGACATACTAAATGGAAGTAGAATCAGCCATCTGACCATTGCTCCAGCTACAAAAAATCAGCTCTAATGAAGTGTGGTTAATGTAGAAAAATATTCCTAGGCACTTCATCAGACAAGAATGAATATCAAGCCAAGAGAAGATAAGTTAGAGGCCTACTATTGTTTATATTTTACTACGAGGATGGGTGATGGATTTGATATAGGGTAGAACACAAGCAACCAAGTTGTGGATGATTAAAAGGTCTCAAATTTCAGGATCAGAGGCTGGTCAAGAGACAAATAGTCAAGTCTGACAGTAAAGACATTTTCAGCAGCAGACGGGTTGAGGTGGTGACATGAGCAGGCAACATCCCCCCAACATTTTTTTCTGTGTGGACCTGAGATCCGTGCATAGCAGCAACCTCTCTATGTGGAGGTCAATGCGTCAGCATGTGACTCAGCATGTGCAGCCACACAGCTTAGTGGGAATTTTGTTTATAGCTCAGCTTGGACTGGTTAAAAAAAAAGTCCAACTTCAGTTAAACTAAACCAACCTGACAAGTCTGCCATTAGAATGAGTTCCTGTACATAAGGAGTTTGACTGGTGCCTCAATTGTACTTCAAAGCATGCTGAAGAGGAATCTGATCACGGAAAGAAGCAGAGTTAGAATGTAGAGTAGTAGTGTTGGGTAGTAAAGAAGGATTGAGGGGGAAGATTCGGAAAGTACCTGTAAGTGATGAAATTAGCTGGGTAACAAGGATGGAAGGAGGCAGAAAAAAAAGGAACTGAGTGCATATCTGGGGATGGAGTGAAGAAGTGAAAAAGAGAAAAAGATGCAATAATCTGGAGTTTTTAGTGGCAACCAAAAATTGACAGATATTTGTTCCATCAAATTTGGAAGAAAGTCTGCTACATTTCTAATAAAGTACATTGCTAACATTAGGTACAGATACTCCTCTTGCTCCAAAATGATCAAGCAAAAGCACATTTATATTGCACCTCACTACCTGTCAAAACACTACATAATGGAGCACTTTATACAGGGACATGTAGGCAAATGCGACAGCTATTTTATTTAACACGAGCGATTAGCCTGTGTTTGGTGATATTGATAGGATATTTGATGTTTTCCTATTGATACTATTGGATTATTTTGAATACTTCCATTAAATATTTTTATAAAAATCCTGGAACTTGTTTTGTGTTTCTTTATCCATATTTATGAAACCAAGACAAGTTCTGCTAGGTTCAGTATAGAAGTTATGACCTTGATTTTCTAATGGCAGAGTCATTTCTGAAGAACAGATGGGAGTTACCAAGTGGAATCCCTATTTTAGCGGATCATGAAGGAATTGCCCAGAAGTTTGAAGATTCTTGGAACCCTCCAAAAGTATCCATTAAAAATCAGACATCAGTGGGTTCCACTAAAGTAAATACTAAACGCCTGAGTAACGAACTTACCTCACAATCCACAAAACGTGTCCCCCTCCTTTCTCCACACCACCCCTACCAACAAGCCCCTAACTTGACACCGTCTCAATGCCTGGGATTGGACAACCTCTGATATAAACATGTCCAATCCATCCGACTACATTAAAACACACCATCAATCATGTGAGACTCTACCCTTCTGATACCTTAACCTCACACATACTATATGACTGCAGCTGTCAAAGTGGCTGTGATTCTGGACCTTGAAATTTCAGAATACAGCACTATATAAAAAAAGGAGTATGATTTGTTTTACCCTGATAGTTCTGCCATTACAAGGGAGGTGTCAGATCGGAAGCATGGGATGTCCACATTTCTGAAGAAGCCCTGATCAGAATCTCCTGTCACAAACATGAAACACTTTTGTGGCAAAAGGAAGGGGCAGTGTGGCAGAGGTTGCCACTTCTTGGAAAATACAGTTCTATATTTCTCAAGGGTTCTCGTAGAGTGGACATATGTTCACAGGAAGCTCATTACATTTGTGACGTTGCCTGGACTATGACAGTGGGGGCTAGGGTGATATTCACTGTTGGTGAATTGAACCATGCAAGGTCTAATGTGTACACAGTCATAATGACTATAACGGAGAACATTTCAGAAAAGAAGATCCTTCCTCAGAAGAGCATGGTTTTGGGAGCAGAAACACTTAATTTCTAGTCAGAGGCTATAATTAGGAACAGCAAATTCACACATGCATCTACATTATAACTGTCGACACATTTACATTGGGGATACAAATCAAGGATGCAATTAAAATAAAGAATTAAATTCAATTAATCTCAGTATATAACTGTATTTCACCTGAATATTACATCTGAACATCCCTTACCATACATGATTAGACAAATGGATTTTGGATCTAATTATACAGACAATTGCATATTAGGATGTCATATTATAAAACCGTGTTTTGAAATTCATTATGATCATTAATGTAGCTTCTTTTAAAACCATATTTTAATATTTCTAGAGCTAGAACAGGATGAATTAAAGGACTTGGAAGGTTTTTAAACAACTAGACTTGTCATTTGTGTGGTCAAAATCACCACCTATTGCCAAATATGCCACTCAAGTCCTAAAATTAGTGGCTAGACTGAAGTATGACAGCACTCTTACTAATAACCCTGTTGCACCTTTTGATATTTGACGTACATTAACAGGCTGAGAGATCACATGGAGGCAGCAATGAAGTATGACTCTCCTCCTTTCAAGAATAAGAATAAGAATGCTAACTGCAGATAACCTATTTCAAAGTGTTGGTAGAGTAAGTATGGAATCTACTTAATTTTGTTTTGATTTTTTAAAAAATTATTTCATTTGTTTTCAAGTGTTCTTCTATACACCTTCAACCAGTTAAGTCAAAAATCTGTTTCTCATTTCCCTGAGAACGCTGGTACTAGTTGCTAGCAGGTATGACAACAGGACAGACACTTACTAATTTACATGCCTTTTTTATAAGAAGATTCATCTCCACTCTGGATATTTTTCAACATCTTCTTGGCAGAGACGAGCTTGCCATTTAAAGCACTGACCCATCATGTAGGTTTTTAAAAGTAAACAATCAAGATCTCCTGGGGGAAAAAAAATTCACTTAACAAATATTTTACTCCATATTTGTTAAATACCTTGTGCATCAATTAACATGCGTAATGTTCCAAGTAGTTTGAACTGAACGGGTGGCATCTCTGACTTCAGAAATTTCAGGACTTGCTCTGCAACTCCTGCTGACAGCATCTTAGCTTTATTCGATACTGGGGAAAATAAGGAATTCAAGTAAATGATTTTCACATATGTTACCTGGTCAGAACAGAAAATAGGTATTAACAGTGGAAAATAAAGAAAGGACTCGACCGCAGTAATATATTTTAACTCTGGTTACACAGCTGTCGTGATACTTTCACCATATATGATTTTATTTTAATCAGAAATGTGCACCAATGCATTACTTTAAAGCAGTGGGCCTATATGACTTTATTGAATTGAGTGACTCACTTCACTTTGAACACTTTTCTCCTCCTATGCATAACATTCCCACCCCTAAAGATTCCTGTCCAGTTAGTGATGGATTAACAAAACTGTCTTCTCCAGTACTTTCATCAACCCAAAAGCTTGATTTTTAGTAGGATATTCTTTCCAGAGCTAGTTGAATCATACAATTCATTGAGAGATTTTGGGTCTGAACTAGAGAGACATCAAATTTATTGATTTTGACAACACACTGAGGTTACAAGTAAACAATACACACATTTACCTGAATGAGAAAAAGGTCCACTGGGAACATACTAAAAAAGGTTAACATGACAATTTGCAGAATTGAGTCTCAACAAAGTGCCAAAAACCTCATTCCAAGTCATTCCTCTAATGCAGTACTGCAAGATTTTGATACATGGCCTTTAACATACAAAAAGCAGAGTTTACTGAAATTGTAGTAGTTTAATCAACTGTTAGACTTATTGTACACCCACAAATCCAGAGAGCTCATCTTATGTCTGACAACCTAGACTACTTGAGTTTTAGATTTAGTTCGAGATATCACCTGTTTAGGTTTTGCAACCAGTAAAAGAATTTAATGCAATTAAGTACACTGAAAATGCAAAACTGAGTGTTAAGGGGGCCAAACGTAGCATTATTAGAATTATTCTCTTTTTCCTTCAAGGAAGCAATTACATTGAACAATGAAACTGGACCATTGGTTCACCAAGTCCAGTTCATATTAAAAGTTCAAGATCCAGATATTTTCATTAGCCTTGAAGAGAAGTGGAGCAATGGTAGAGATGAGGCAGAATCATCTTCGATCAAAATCACATCACATTTGGATTCAACATCCCTTTACACAGATTGTGCTTGCATGAAATTTTTTACTGCTTCCAAAACCTAAATAGATAATATCAAGAATTAATTGGATGGCACTGCTGCCTCACGACCCAGGTTCAATTCCAGACTTGGTGACTGTCTCTGTGGGCTTCCTCCAGTTACCGCCCACAGTGAATGGGCTGTGCTAAATTGTCCTGGAGTGTCCAGGGACAAACTGGCTAGGTGAATTAGCCATGGGAAATGTGGGTTTATGGGAATAGGATAAGGTGGGGGTCTGGATCTGGATGGGATGCTCTGAGGGTTTGTGCAAACTCAATGGGCCAAATGGCCTCTGTCCACATGGTAGGGATTCTATAGTAACTTTGAAACTCAAGTTGTCAGACATATGGTAAGCTATCTGGATTGGTGGGGGTGCAATACGTTGACTGATGATTAAATTGACTCTGCGTTTGGATATTAAAGACTATATATCGAGATTTTGTTTGGTTGAGTTCCAAAAAAATGAAATCTGATTAAATCAAGCGGTTACTCATTTGTTGCACACTTATCTTTTAAATAAAAATCAAATCTATATAACAAACTTGCCTTGATTTCAGTTTCCTACATCTATGTGTGAATCTATTTTTAACAAGCAGGTAACAATCCCAAAGTGAATTCTATTATTATAGTTGTTCATTCCCACCCCAAAAAGAATAGATGAAGTCCTTCTTGTTCCCTTACTCAATTTGTAAATAAATAAAGTCGTTTAATTTCTTCATTATGGGAACAACTGTCAATTGACACCAGTAGCTAGGTAAGGTGGGCAATACTAGCAAGTGTTTGCCAAGAAGAATTTATGCACAGTTATGACTTGCATTCTGAGGATGTCAACAAAGCAAGTGGTGAGTTATAGGAAGGCACAGGCTTGGAAGGAGTGGTAAAAACAAGCAGAATATAGAGTTGAAAAGATATGGAGGAGATACACTAACAAGGGCACAGGAGGCAAACCTTTTGCTTGGAAACATAATTCCATGAGATGTTCACATTAAGTACAGCTAAAGTTTTGTACTGCAGTAAATGGAAGTCAGAAGCAGTGGTTTGTAATGAAGATTGTTTCAAGTTTCTCAGAATAATACTGAACCATTACATGGATTTGGTCATTACAACAGTGCTACCTATTTCGTACAGAATCACAGATTTATTAATAATGCAAGATGTAATTCAGCCATCATATTTTCAATACCTTCAAGAATAATTACTACCAAAAAGACAATTAGAGCAGCTGGGTTCATTAGAGAAAATTTGTGCTCACTTCAGTAAAGTTATTATAAAACTGGAGGACAGTCAAGATTCATCTTGTTTAAAACAAGAAAAAAAAATCACAGAAGTATTAAAGTACAGCATGTTCTTTCCTTGCACCATATCACATAATTAAGTTACACTGATTGAACAAAGTGAACCCAAGCCTCAATAGCTTAATGACCTTAAACCAAGCACTCCCTTACTCAGTCTACCCTTGAAGAAATAGAAAAATGCAGAATGTACCTATCAGAAGAAATAGGAAGCATGTAAAATCACAGTAAGACCTCTTGCATGTACTGGATATTGTTAAAAATCTGTACTATGTCACCTTATAACAAGATATGAAGTGGGACCTTTTTTGAGATGAGAGCAGACCTGGCTATACTCATGGGAATGATCAGTTATATTCAAGCTCAAAACTATAAGATAGATATAGTTGCAAGTATTTTGTTTCTATAGAAGGAAAAGAGAATGAATCTATTAGTTCAAACTTAAAAAATTGTTTTCAATTTACATGAATTTTAAAATAATTCTCTAGAAGGGGTGCTTTTTGCATTACCCAATAAACAAAGCAAACATTTTTATGCATGCATTTTTCTGTTTCGACTTTAACAATAAGAAAAGCTTACCAGGAATTGCCAGATTTCGAAGAGCACTAAGTGCAGCATGTTGTACTGTCACATTCCCCTCTTCTACATGCCTATCCAGTAAGTCTAAAAGCTTCTGCACAATTCCAATTTCAACCATGTGGATACAGTTTCCATCTGAGAATAAAAATATCACCTGCATTAAAGACGCACTGGACCAGCTTCAAGGCCAGATGGTTTATAAGGCTAAAAATGTGTTACGAATAGAATACACAAAGCAATTGTATTTTTTGCAATGGTGAAGTACAAGCCATATTTTCCACTAACTACTGCATGTGACACCATTAATGTGTGGTTGCAGGCCGATGACAGCACCTACTTCCAAACCTGAAAAATGACAGAGACCATTCTAGAGGGAATAAAAGGAAACAACTTCTTAAAAAGGCAATTAATTGACGAGATCAGTGCTGCTCATATTGGTTTTCAATTTTTTGTTGTCGCTTTGAGACCCCCCCACATCAGAAAGACTTTTGGGACTACTAATTAGCATTATAATGGCTTGCTTCAGGGCATTATTAAAATACATTCTTGAATGGCATATTCTTAGAGCAAGAATTAATCAAAAGCTCAGAAAATTGTTTTGCTTTGTACTTTCTGCCTGCAGAAAATAATAATCAATGATCTCCATTGAAGTAATTTCCTGTTCCTGGTAATAAACACTGTTGGATACTTTAATTTTGTTACAGCCAGCTGAAAAATGAATACAGTTGAACAATGGAAATTGAGAAAGCCAGTGTCAATTTTTATGCAGTCAATTAGAGTATACTTGGATAACTATGAAGTCACAATGTTGAGTGATATGTTTTTGAGGGAATTTTGTCCCTTAATCCAGAGAAGCATTGAGGTAGGTTAATTTAAAAAAAAAATCTCCATTTGTGTAGTACTAATAACATGGAAAACATCCCAGGTGCTCCACAGAGGAAGAAATACACTAATAAACACATTCAATCTATAGTTATATGGCAAGATTATGGCAATCTTACATGATTGTAAGCTTTGTTGGAAAGAAATGCAGATGAGGGGTTGTAGCACATTGTGGCTGCATTATTAACTCTGAAGATAATGCATTATTAGGACCACAGATAGATGTTCAAACAAAATTAGAACAAGTTGCAAAGAGATGAAAGGGAGAACTGAATCCATGGACAACAATTCTGAATTTAATACATTGCGAGACAAAGTTAATGTGGGGACTATTAAGGACAAGAGTGTGAGATTAGTGGAAACAAAACAGAAATTGCTGGAAAAGCTCAGCATGTCTGGCAGCATCTGTGGAGAGAAATCAGTGTTAACGTTTCGGGTCGAGTGACCCTTCTCCGATTTCTCTCCACATATGCTGACAGACCTCCTGAGCTTTTCCAGCAATTTCTGAAATTGTTTCTGATTTACAGCATCCGCAGTTCTTTCTGCTTTTATCTCGGTTAGAGAAATTTACTGTAGGTCAAGATAAAGGAATTGCAGCATTTTCTCAACTAACAATATATGTTAAGTACATGCAAGGCCTGTATGAAGTGGTCACACACAGTCAAACAAAAAACAAAGATAGCAAACCTGAACCCCACAAAGGTTTGTATCTTTCTGAGATATTGAGCATCATTGATTCACCTTTATAAATAAAGTACTGTGATGCTAGAAATCAAATACATAAAAAATGCTGGAAAAACTTAGCAGGTCTGGCAGCATTTGTGGAGAGAGAAAAGTTAATACTTTTGAGTCCAGTATGATCCTACCTTAGAACACCTTTGTTGTCTGTATAACATTATCCATTAGTGGAAATGAGTTTTAACTATCAGTGACTTAATGAACTCTCAAAATTGAATTTAATCTGAAGAATCAGATTTTTTTCAACCCAAAGCAAGCTCTTCATACCACCAGGGTTTAACAAATATCTGTTAAATCTGCATTTAATTTTAACAGTAGCTACCATGTTATGAACGTGAATGTCTAATCTTATTAGTGGCAACTCTCGAAAGTTCTGGTTCATTTAGCATTGTAGGGTAGAGGTCTAATGATAACAAGGCAGTAGTTGGCCTCATCATTGTCCACTCTGAATTGACGTGGTCTATATTGTTATGCAGCAGGTCAATGTTTGTAGACAGCATGACAAGCAGACAACAATATAAAATCGGTCACTAATCGTGGCGAGCAATCCCAAATCATCTTTTTCTTCCACTAGCATGAGATATTTTGTCTTTTGTTTACTACAGTACAGATCAGAAGCAGTTATAAGATCAAGGATGGGAATGTAAAATGAAGGTAATTTGATGCCCTTAATGAATAGAACCGAGTGGACAAATCAATTCATCTTCGTCAATCTATTGTTCTAAATGTTTAAGATCAGCTTCCATCTGTCTGCTCACCATGAAGTTCAGAGTATGTCTGTGTCTTCAGTGAAGCAGCTGCTATTCTAATTTCATAATGAGAATTAACCATTACGCAGAAGAGGACTGATCCACACAAAAGACAATTACTTTTTTTTTAAATTGACTATCTAATGCAGAATTTTGTTTCTCATTTGGTACATTCAAAGACCTTATGCATCAAATGCTACACATCTTAGCTAATTTTAATAAACAATCTTCAACTTCAAAAAATTTATTTTGTACTTTCAATTTTGGTTTAAAATGATGCTGGATTTGCGACAAAGAAACAAGCTATTGTTGTGGTTCTGTTCGCCGAGCTGGAAGTTTTTGTTGCAAACGTTTCGTCCCCTGGCTAGGCGCCATCATCAGTGCTTGGGAGCCTCCTGCGAAGCGCTTCTTTGATGTTTCCTCCGGTGTTTATAGTGGTCTGTCCCTGCCGCTTCAGGTTGTCAGTTTCAGCTGTCCGCTGTAGTGGTTGGTATATTGGGTCTAGGTCGATGTGTTTGTTGATGAAGTTTGTGGATGAATGTCATGCCTCTAGGAATTCCCTGGCTGTTCTCTGTCTGGCTTGCCCTATGATAGTAGTGTTGTCCCAGTCGAATTCATGTTGCTTGTTGTCTACGTGTGTGGCTACTAAGGATAGCTGGTCATGTCGTTTCGTGGCTAGTTGATGTTCATGTATGCGGATTGTTAGCTGTCTTCCTGTTTGTCCTATATGGTGTTTGTGCAGTCCTTGCATGGTATTTTGTACACTACATTAGTTTTGCTCATGTTAGGTATCGGGTCCTTCGTTCTGGTGAGTTGTTGTCTGAGCGTGGCTGTTGGTTTGTGTGCCGTTATGAGTCCTAGGGGTCGCAGTAGTCTGGCTGTCAGTTCTGAGATGCTCCTGATGTATGGTAGTGTGGCTAGTCCTTTTGGTTGTGATATG
Organism: Chiloscyllium plagiosum; assembly: GCF_037043375.1. NCBI lineage: Eukaryota > Metazoa > Chordata > Chondrichthyes > Orectolobiformes > Hemiscylliidae > Chiloscyllium > Chiloscyllium plagiosum. The sequence continues at coordinate 5,930,988 of NW_028270174.1, forward strand.
TCCTCGTTCCGTGGTCTTTCTCTTAGGCATCTGTTGATGAAGTTGCGCGGGTATCCGTTTTTGGCGAATACCTTGTATAGGTGTTCCTCTTCTTTTTGCAGTTCTGGTGTACTGCAGTGTGTTGTGGCCCTTTTGAATAGTGTCCTGATGCAGCTTCGTTTGTGTGTGTTGGGGTGGTTACTTTCATAGTTTAGGACTTGGTCTGCGTGTGTGGCTTTCCTGTATACGCTTGTAGTGAATTCTCCGTTCGGTGTTCTCTGTGCCATCACGTCTAGGAATTCAACCCAAACTCTGGGTCAGATATGTCGATGACACGTTTGTGATCATTAAAAACACGGAAATAGAAAAAAACACACCGGATCATCAACGCCACACTCACAGGAATCCGATTCACGAGAGAAGAAGAAAAGGATAGCCAACTCCCATTCCTAGACGTGATGGTACAAGCTATTATGGCCAGGCTTGTTTTGGGCTCCATCGAGCCTCTGCTGAAAAATGTGTTGCTGGAAAAGCCCTGAAGAGGAGCTTATGCCCGAAACGTCGATTCTCCTGCTCCTTGGATGCTGCCTGACCTGCTGCGCTTTTCCAGCAACACATTTTTTCAGCTCTGATCTCTAGCATCTGCAGTCCTCACTTTTTCCAACGAGCTTCTACCCACTTTACTTCATCTGACCTTTTAAACATCGTTTTCTAGTCTTTTTTCTCCTTTCAATTATAATGTTAATTTTTTAGATTTATTGATGACAATTTTACATTGATGACCTCAGTTTTGTATTCAAAACCAGAAACATCTCTACATAATGAAAAAACAAAAACAGTGATTACTATTAGATCTTCCTCTCCCTTTTCTACAAAAAGAAAATGTGTTTAAATCTTTTCTGATAACTGTAATCTTTCAATTCTCTGGGTACAATGAACAAATAAATATGGTTAAGATATTCTACATGTAGTGATGGATACAACACCCTTTTTCTAAATAGGGTTGACTGCAAGGTTGTTAAAAAGTCACAACCTATCAAAATAAAACGGCTGAAACTAATAACTGCTGACAGCCACAATAGGGAAATCACGAATACTTTTGACTATTTAGATAATTTGTATAACTGCACAGTTTTAAAAGGGGATGATGCATTTTAGATTACTCAACTAATACAATCATTCAACTGTTAAGATAGGATGATGGAGCATGATAGACTATGGGAACAGTTTTAAACAATCTCCACCGGTCATTAAATCACTGACTAACCAGGTACTCAGCACAATATCAATAGACAGCTGTTCTGTATGGTAAGAGTAGAGATTTTACTCCGATATCTTTCTGATAATGCATCAACAATAGTGTTAGTGTGACTCAGTGGCAGTATTTTCACCTCAGAGCCATAGATTTACATCATACTCCAAGATTTCAGAACATAATCTAGACTGAATGCTAAAGATTCCATGGTGCTATTCAAAATCAAAACTGCCCTGCAAACATTTATCCTTCACTTAACATTATTAAATTAAAACAAATCCATTGGTTATTTATTTTAATGCTGTTCATGGAAAAATTCTGAACACAAATTAGACATGCATTTGCCTGCACATCAAAAATAACTCATTAGCTGTAAAATGCTTTGGGATTCAGAGAACATGAAAGGAGTTATAGAAAGGCAACTATTTTTCCCCTTTAAGTAGAGAGGAAGGAAAAGAAAGGTGAACACTGAAGTTTATTTAAGAAGTTGAGAACAAAGTTGGAAAACACAATTTTTTAAAAGTAGGAAGCTCACCATTTCGTGCAAAGTTTGCAATTGCCAGTGCTCCAGCAAGTTGTAGCTGATGGTTATTTGAAGGAAGCCATGAAAGCACCTTTTGAAAGACACTGCCTTTACCCGCATCAAACAGTTTCTGCATAGATTCATCTGCATGACATGAAAGACCTCTACATTAGAGAAAGTAACTTTCAATAGCTGTTATAATTCTGGAATAATATTAGCCTAGTAAGGTTTCAAATTTTTTTTAATTGATGGGGGAAGGAAAGTGGTAAAGTGGGGAATGGAGGCTATTTATTTTTGAACATCACAGTGAACTGCATCTTACCTTTATTTACTCACTTTCATTCCACATCCCTTAATGTCCTTACTTATCAAAAATTTCTCAATCTCAGCCTTGCAATTTTCAGTTGACCTAGTCTCAATAGTATTTTGAGGGAGATTTCTAAGAACTTTTGATATACAAAGGAGCTTCCTGATGACTCCCAAGTAGAGATTACTAGAATGATTGGAAGTATTATCATTCAGCTATTCTTACTTTACATTTTAAAAGCATCTGTGCATTTATAAATTTCAAAACGCAGTTTGCAGCTAGACAAAGTAAAAAGGTATAGGTATTAAGTTGCCACAGCCTTACCAGAACATAGACTGCTCTCTCAGAGTGAAGATTGGTGGTGCTTTAACCTGACTATCACAATGCCTCAGGTGAGAGAAGTTGAAGAGAAGAATCCCTCATGATAATTGCAGCTAATGTGAAGTTAAAAATCACAACACCAAGTTATAGTCCAACAGGTTTAACTGGAAGCACTAGCTTTCGGAGCACTGCTCCTTCATCACACAACCGCCCGATGAAGGAGCAGCACTGCAAAAGCTGTTGGACTATAACCTGGCACTGTGTGATTTTTAACTTTGTACACCCCAGTCCAACACCGGCATGTCCAAATCATCAGCTAATGCAGGAATTGAACCCATACTGTTGGGGTATTACAAACCAGCGGTTCAGCCAACTAACCCCTTTTATGTAGAGTATTGTGGGAATCATGGATAGCAAGTTATATTCACTCACTGTGCATTGAAGAGCCACAGGCCAGTTTTGCAGAGTTGTGGGGAGAAGTTATGGACAGAGGGCAGATATTTAAAACAGAGAATGGTACAGCATTGGAACAGGCCCTTCAGCCCACTATGTCTGTGCTGACCATGGTGTTATTCTAAACTAATCCCACCTGCCTGCACATGGTCCATACCCCTCTATTCTCTGCCTGCTTGTGCGTTGTTTAAATGCTTCTCAAACATTGCTACTGTAGCTGCTTCTACCACCTGCCTGAAAGCACATTGCAGGCACCTACCACTCTAAAAATCATATTCCTCATATATATTCTTTAAAATTTGCCCCATCTCCCCCTTTCATTAAACTCATGCTCCTTAGTATTTAACATTTCCACCCTGGGTAAGAGATTCTGACTATCCACTCCATCTGTGCCCCTTAATTTTGTATACTTTGATTAGGTCACTCCTCAGGCTCCGACACTCTAGCAAAAACAATCCAAGTTTATTCAACCCCTCCTTACAGCTAATACACTAATCCTGGCAACATCCTTGTAAACCTCTTCTGTACCTTCTGGAAAGCATCCACATCCATTCCAGTGTGACAACCAGAACTGCGCAGTATTACAAATGTAGCCTGACTAAAGTCTTATACACAGTTGTAATACGATTTGCCAATGTTTTACTGCCTAGCTTCCCCAGTTCAAAGTCTTATCCAGCAGGTTTGGCTGCTTGGTAGACAGAAGGCTGAAACCGAGATTCAACATTTTATGGTAGCTACAATTATTCCCCACCATTCCATTCTCCCATTAAGCACACCAATATTTCATTTGTCGATTAAAAAATTACATTTTGACTCTTGCATCCCACTCCCACAATTTAGTTCCAGAAAAGTGGGCTCCACTGGCAAAGTCAGCATTTATTGCCTATCTCCAATTGTTTGAGTCAAAAGACTTTTGAGAATCAACTACATTGTGGAGGGGTTTGGAGCAACATATAAAGGATCAGGTGAAGATGGCAGATTTCCTTTCTCCAAAAAGGACGTCAGTGAATCAGATGGCTTTTTATGACAATTGACAATGGTTTCATGGTTACCATTAGATTAGCTTTTAATTCTACATTTCTTAATTAAATTTTGCCATCTACCATAAAGACTTCAAACCCAAGAGCATTAGCCAGGGGCTCTGGATTACTCATCTAGTGCCTCTGGAACAGTGTTACTGTGCAGCATTCTATTTTTTTTCATGGGGGGGAAAAAAAGTGATAAGTGGAGAGTGGAGGCATTTCTTTTTGAATATAGGATTCATTTTATTAGCAAATGATCTATGCAAATGATCTAACTTAAAGATCAGCATTTTTATTATTCACTCATATTGCAATCTTTTTAATGCAATTATTGGTCCAAAAAGTTACACCATACAAATAGCCCCAGGGTTCTCTGGATTAATTTCCAAATAAATATCTTCTAGACAAACAATACAATTTACAGTGTGTTCTTTAGTTTACAAGTGGAATTATCTTCCGCTCTGCCCCTTGCAATCCACCCCCCAACAAAAGAAACACTGAAATCCAGATTACTTAACAGAAGTAAGCTTACTAGATATTGATAAATTGCATTAAAAAACTGAACACAAACTCACCACCCAGAAGCAGCAGCACCATAAGATCAGAAGCTGTTTTAAGCTCAGAGATATCATCTTCTTTATTACTGTCCACAGTCTCTTGGACAAGCTCCAGCAGACAGTCTACTAATCCTGCATCAACCAATTGTAGTTTGATGACATCTGAACCCAAAACAGAGAAACATGTTAGCTTATAGGTCTGGACAGCAGTGATTGCAAATCTCATCTGCTATTTTCTAAATTCTCTTCAGGCTTGGGCCAGAAAGTTATCTTCAGCTTAAAAAGGTTCACATTGTGGCCTGCATCTAAACAGAATGGAATACCGCTTATTGTTGGGTTAAAAATAAAGCTTTATTTCAATATGGTAATGATCGACCTTTAGAGTTCTTTCACAGCATCAAAAGTGAGTCTTAGTGACAATGGAAACAATGATATCCCACTGGCAATGTCAGCATTTACTGCCCATCCCCAATTGCTTGATTTAAAGGGCAGTTGAATCAACCATGTTTTCTCTGGGCTTGGAGTAACATAGGCAGGATCAGAAATGGCTACCATTAATCTGTGCACCTTGATGATTCAGGTTTTTTAAATCCACTTACTGGGGCAATACCACCCACTGCCAGCGCAGCCTTAACAAGGGATAGGAGGCCTTATTGAAAATTCTCAGAAGAATCCCTAAGAGTTTCAGCACCTGCAAAAGAGGAAAATGAATAGCTGAATTTCTTTGACAGAGGCTTAAGAAAGGGAAAGGAGGGCATTAGAACATTAAAGTTGAAATAAGATAGGAGAACTTTATTTCAATAAAAATAGCTATTACTGAAACTGGTGGATCACTGAAAAGTGCTTCCATTTCACTAAATACATTTTTGGGTGCATGTTTTAGGTCAAAGAATGGAAAAGGATTACAAAAGATTAATGTAGTTGATATAGTATCTGCTGGCTTTAGGATCTGCAGTGTCTATATCATGTACCAAAATGTCAGTGAAAAGGAATCAATTCTTTCATGATCTTCACTCTGCTTTCAACAACAGCAATTTAACTGAAAATGAAGTTCCAGCTATGCCTGCTTGCACATTTCAACTCTAATCCTTCACTTGCCTCCACTTTCATTCAAAACACTCGTCAAACAAATCTTTTCAGCTATTTATTTTCTACTTTCGTCTAGGTGATTTGACATGGAATATTTTCACTTAAAATTGATAAAACATATAGCAAGTTTTGCAATATTTCATTTATAACAGTGTAATTTCTAAAGACATGCCGAAGGTGCTTTTTCTTTTCAAAAATTGTTCAAGTATTTCTTGCCAATAGAATAGTTTTCGATGTTAGATAACATACCAGAGTTGACTTTCCCTTTTCAAAAATGGAATCAGATTTATTGCAATTGCAGTGGTTCCAGTAAGAACTATTTCACAGATCACAACAGAACGATAAGCAGGTAATTTTAATCCATCCAATTTCCTTACCACATCTGATCACGATGCAACAATATTCTACTTTGAAATATAAATTCTGATATCAGTGTTAAATCGCTTTTGCCAGGTTTTTAAAATCCACTATTAATTTCAAACAATCCTTTGCAATTCAATTAACTAAGATTACATCTTCAACATCTCCCATACATGCCGAAAAGCCCAAACCATTCCAGTTGCTTCTATCTAATGTAGGCCTTTGCTAATAATCAGCTTTGCGATGACTCAGTGCTCCCTCTAGCCCTTAAGTGTCTTTGTCTATTGACAATCAAATGTGATGTAGTTTAATGGATGGCCTAATTTCTACAACTGCCAGATTTTGGCTTGGCACACAAGTTTAGGCAGGGCTTCTTGTTCTCTACTCCCTCTAGCTATTACTGGGGAATACATTATTCAGGAAATGTGATTTGTTCTCATCACCTGTTTCAAGTCTACCTACATCCTTTGTGGTTATAACCTCTGTCTCAAGGTTTAAGTTTGAGCCCTAATCCAGAACTTGACATTGCATTTTATGAAGGGTTGCTCTTCAGATTTGACAAGGCAAGTTTTTGCTAGATGTTGTCATTCAACAAGGGGCATCTTGACCAATCTTGCAATCTTCACCACCACCAAAAACATATCTTGATCATTTAACTCCTCACTCTTACAGTGCATTCTTATGTCTAAAACGGTTACAAAATAAACTCACCCACCAATAATTGTATATGGACTGGTTATTCATTATGAGAAGCAATACATATAAATGAAAGATGTGACCACATGTAAGCAGTGATATCTTTCTTTTCTAAAAAAAAAGGCTTTGTGGGGTTAGGTTTGTATGTATAAAAATTTGCTAAGCCATGTTTTATCTTAAAAAAATTGGAAAAAGTCCTCTATCCTCTAATTTTCATTAGCAAAGACAGCAAGTCCTATGTTCTCAAAAGTCAGATTAGCTTATTTCTACAGAAACAGACTTTGCATCCATTTCCTCATTAAAAAAAAACCTATCAGCCTACAACTCTGATGAACTACAGATCTGCAAGCAATCCAAAAATCAACAAATTAGGATGGGCAGCTACCATGGACACATTTTTTGATATTGACTCTGAAGAGCTGCTTTTGTTCAGTCAGCGGCCTGGATATAATTGCACATTAAATCCTCCTTTAAAATCTTAAGTGAAGTAGACAGCAAATCTATTAACTGTACCACAGATTTAACAGAGACTTTCATAAAGCTGCTCATTCAAACAAAATTGAAAAGTAATTTTTTCTTTTATTTTAGATTTGCATTAGCAAATTAATTAGCCGCAAGGTTTACCACATTTATAACACAGCTTAAACATTGTGAATTATATGATTTCAGGCACATTTGACACAACAAATCTCAAAGAGTGATCATGTAAGTCACTAATAAGTATTTTTGCAGGCACAGTTGACTGCATTTGTCATTTACTGTGCAATTTGCTGTAAATTGGAGTGATGGAACACAGTAAGTGAAAACTTCAGCATATATGTTCATTGGAAAGGGTGCAGCATGGAAACAGACCCTTCGGTCTAACCAGAAGAAAGTGAGGACTACACATGCTGGAGATCAGACTCAAACAGTATGTTGCTGGAAAAGCACAGCCGGTCAGGTAGCATCCAAGGAGTAGGACAGTCAACAACTTGAGCATAAGCTCTTTTCGGTCTAACCAGTCCATGTTGACCAAACTAAACTAGTCCAACCTGCCTGTGCTTGGCCCATATCCCTCCATGCATTTCTTATTCATGTGCTTATCCAAATCAGTTTTAAAATGTTGTAAATGTACCCGCATCCACCACTTCCTCTGGAAGCTTGTTCCACACACCAAATACTAAAAATATTGCCCATGTCTTTTTAAAATCTTTCTCCTTGCATCTTAAAAATATGCCCCCTACTCTTGAAATCTCCCACCTAGAAGGACACCCGCCACTCACCTTATCTATAACCTTTCATGATTTTATAAACCTCCATAGAGGTCACCCCTCAACCTCCTGTGCTGCAGTGAAAAATAGTCCCAGCCTATCTGGCCTCTACTTAACTCAAACCCTCCATTCTCAGCAACATCCTGGTAAATCTAGCTTAATAGTATCTGTCCTAGAACAGGGCAAACAGAACTGCAGAAAGTACTCCAGAAGAAGCCTCACCAAAGTCCTGTACAACCTCAACATGACATCCCATCTTGTACACTCATAGGTCAGAACAATGAAGGCAAGCATGCTAAATGCCTTAAATCACCCTGCTTACTGTGTGGCGTTTGCACATTCTCCCTGCGTCAGCGTGGGTTTCATGTGGGTGCTCTGGTTTCCTCCCACAATCCAAAGATGTGCAAGTCAGGTGAATTGGCCATGCTAAATTGCACAGTGTTAGGTGCATTAGTCAGGGGTAAATATAGGGTAGGGGAATGGGTCAAGGTGGGTTATGCTTCAGAGGGTTTGTTTCCATACTGTAGGGAATCTAATCTAAAACATGTGATGCAAATTTCAAAGAATTATGTACCTGAACCCCTAGGTTTCTGACCTACAACAAAACCCAAGGTCCTATTTTTTATTTTATAAGTCCTGCCCTTGTTTGTTTCACCAATATCCAAACTTCACAATAATCCAAATTAATCACCATCTGCCACTCCACAGACCATTGACGCAATTGATTATAATCGCTTTGTAATCTCCGATAACCTTCTTCACTGTCCACTATACCACCAATTTTGGTGTCATCCACAAACTTACTAACCATGCTTTTTATATTTTCATCTAAATAATTTATGTAAAATGGTAAACAGAAGCTGACCCAGCACTACCCCGTATGGAACATCGCTGGTAACAGGTCTCCAATCCGAAAAACAATCCACATCTATCACACTGTCTCCTGCCATTCAGTCAATTTTGTATCTAATTGGCAAGTTCACCCTGAATTCTATGTGATCTGACACTACTAATATTAAAGTTTGGGTGAAGATTTGTAGCTCGGGTGCTCGTTGTTGTGGTTCTGTTCGCCGAGCTGGAAATCTTTGTTGCAAACGTTTCGCAGGGACAGGCCACTATAAATGCCGGAGGAAACACCACAGAAGCGCTTCACAGGAGGCTCCCAAGCACTGAGGATGTCTCCTAGACAGGGGACGAAACGTTTGCAACAAAAATTTCCAGCTCGGCGAACAGAACCACAACAATTACTAATATTAGTCTAACATGCAGAACCTTGTCAAAGGCTTTACTAAAAGTCCGAGTAAACAACATCACCATGCTGCCCTAATCAATCTTCTTTGTTACTTACTTTTTATTTACAAGGTTGTTAAAAGAATGTACCCAGAAGTAGAAGGTTCGAGTTAGAAAGAGAAGCTGCAAACAGGACTAGTTTACTTTTGGAAACCTGGTCAACATGGATGAGTTGGACTGAAGGATCTGTTTCCGAGTTGCATGACTATTTGTATTGCAAATGTTGCTCTGGCCTTCTTGTAGCTTGCCATAAACTGCCCTTCGCACTTTGATCTCATGTTTAATCTTCGTGGTTGTTTCAACAAAGAAGAGAAACAAACTTTGGGAATGGCCACTTTTTGCTAGATGGTCAAATACGTCCTGGTCTCAACAAGTACTTCAATAAATTCAGATTGCAATTGTACTGTCTATCATTATTGCTCAGTGGCAACGTCCCATGATGTAAAACCATTTGGATCATTTGGTTCATTATACCTTTCTGACGCTTCATCCCACTGACCCGCTCTTTTTATTCCAATAGTCCAGCAAATCCAACATCTTACATGTTGTCATTCAACAGCATCAATGAATCCCCACTACTGACATCCCAGCGTGACCAGAGACTAAAATCTGAGACGCATTGTGGGAACAAATGGAGTGAAACATCAAGACTGAATATCCCAAAATCTGTTCATACTACAAGCCACAAGTCAGGAGTGTGATGGAAAACCCTCCACACTCCTTGAAACTTCAGCTCCTACAACATTCAAGAAGCTCATCATGATGTAGAACAGAATAGCTCATTTGATTGTCCGCCAATTGAACCATTAATTCCTTCCAGCACCAATACAAATGATAGCAGTATGCATTGAAAGATCACTATATAAACTCACCAAGTCTTACTCATCAGCACCTACCACTTAGAAAGATCAGGATTGTAGATACATGGGAACATCACTACCTCAAAGTTCCCCAAGCTATACACTATACAGATTCAGAATCATAGCATTGTTCCTTCAATGTTGGTGGATATAAATCCTGAAATGTATAATTGCAGTGATTCAAGGTGGCAAATCACCACCACCTTCTCAACAGCAGTTTGGATTGGGAAGCAAATGCAAGCCTTCTCACTAATATTCACATCCCATGGAAGAATTAAAAATCTCATCTCATCATGTTTATGCATGACCCCACAGATCACATATTTACATTAGTTCCTGATACAATAGCTTGATATTAAAGCTTTCATTGTTTCAAATCATTCCAATGCATATATCGTCACCTTGAGTTTATAATCCAGTTTAAAACAAGTAGATCAGAATGAATTACACTGCACAGGCGAGAAGGAGCAAGTGAGAGCTGCAAGCAGTCCCTCTCAGAGGAGTGCAAACAAAGCCATGCTCAACTGGGCAGTGATGCATAGTCTCCAGAGTTGCACACAAGGCAGGTATCTACAGATGAGTAGCATGAAATATCTGCACAAATGTCAGTGCTCTAAATGGCGGAGTGCATTAAGTAAAGGTGCTCTGTTACTTAGGGTTTTGGGCACAAAAATATTCTATTGAGATCTTTAAACCTCTTGGACAGTCATATGGGGTATCAATTAATAGTGGAAGCATGAGCACTGCACTGACATGCACAAAATATATGACACAAATGCCAGTGGTGATCACCTCCAATAGTCACATGTGCCATGCTGAGATGGTTTTAAAAGATGGAATCATATAATAGGAGGCAACCATTCCTCATTCAGGGCTAAGATGGTTAATGTTACACACAGGCACACTCTGTGTCAAAGACTGCCTGAATCAATGCAATAATCTTTGGAGGTGCCCCAACTGGCACCTCTATCAGGAGGAAGGCAACTGCAAGGCATATTTTAACCTTGCATCAAACAAGCAACAAAGTTGTCTCCAACTTATCGTCAGCCAGGAAGCACCCCTCAAGGGTGGCTGAAAGCACAGGCCACCACTTTTGGTAGCTGCACTTGTGGTTCACTGGAGGTGATAATCTGTGTTGAGGAGAAAGGAGACAGTACTTTAGACATGAGATTGGTTGCAACCAAATGTTTGTATTTTTTTTTAATGTCAAGGCAGAATAGGCAAGAAAATGGGGAGCAAGGCTGAGGTCAAGTGTGGTTGTGGAGATTAATATTGCAAGGTAGTCAACAATATTAGCATCCAGAGTTGTGCTGCTCCTGGAACAACCTGATCACAAGATTTGCATTGGAGAATGCCTTAGACAGCAATAGCCAATGTGTTAGCACTAACAGCACTGCATTAAAACCTCTTCAGTTTATAAAATGATGGCTGTGAATAGCATAAAAATTGATGGGAACCATGTGACCAATAAATGATCTCATCAATTTAATACTCACCATGTTCTGCCAGTGGAGCTAAAACTTCAAAAATCATTTCTTTCTTCTCGTGTTCAGTTTGTTTTTTGAAGAGCTTTACAAGTTCATCTGCGATCTTAGTTGATGCGAACTGCTCTTTGCTAGACTCTTAAATTAAAGTTTATTCAACATTAAAAAGACAATTAAAAAATGGACACAGAAAAAGGGATAGAACATCCTTTAATATGGCGATTCAGTTGTATTAGTTTTGTAGTGATTTTTGTTGACCTGCATTAATCATGAAAAACAAATATATCAAAGACTTGTACATTACATGCTACTGGCTGAATGCTGAACATTTGAGGATAATATTTTCAAGAATTCACCACTAATTCATGTTTCTAAGCAACTGTGCAAGAGCTACATTACTGGATCACTTCAACTAATCAGCACAACATTTAAAAAAACTTCATATTAAAAAAAATTAAGGTTCCTTAATAATTTCCTCAAAATGACAGAAGGAAAACTAAGCAAGCAACAGGAAGGACAGGACAGGAATATTGAAAAAGTAAAGATCAAATGCAAATACTTTGCTGCAAGATAGAGGCTTATGGCAAATGCAATCCTTCTGGGTCTCTAGATTTAACTTAGCTTACCTATCTCTGCTAGGTTACCAAATGCAACCAAGCACATTTCTGTCAGCGCTGTATGTTCGGAATGTATTCCCAATAACTGAACCAAAGTCGGAATGACCCCCATATTTATCAACTGGGCCTGCAAAGCATCTGTAAAATAAAACAAAAAAAATCAGCATTAAGTTAATATTTAATTCTCAGTGTAAGATACATAGAGCTATCTTTTGACAAGATAAACAGAAAAGAAACAAGATTGCACAACATATACTGTCTGAAAGCAATGTAGTGAAAGGAGAGAGATTATGTTGCTTAGAATGATTAAAGAGGTGATGAATCAGAGCAATTAAACCATACTCGATTTGTCAGACAGAATAATATTTGGACAGTTGTAAACTTGTGGACACAAACAAAACAAATTACACAAGTTCTGAACTGTTAGATCAGTATCTAGTAAATGAAAAGTTGATGTATTCAAAGGGAAGGTAAATCTACAAAGATAAATACGACAACCCATTTCTCTATATCCCTTTCTGGAACAGCCGTTAAGAACAACCCTCGACAGGTGAGGACGTTTTCAAAGGATCATAATTTCTTCTTAAAAATCACAAAAGTGGATAAAGTAAAGCACTGTATATTAAAATGGAATTTTTTCATAAATAGGTGGCTTGTAACAAAAAATATTTTCAAAGTCTAAACATCTCCTACCACACTAAGCAATATGCTTTATTGGATCAAAGAGCTGTCTATTTTTGAATTTCTTTCTAAGAATTCAAAAATCCATGCATTTATGTTACTGTCACTGCAGGGTACAATTCATACTCAGCTCCTCCCTTCCATTGCAGAAGTTTGAAATTTCTCAAATCTGCAAACTATAACTCAAATCAGTAGCCCAGTGCATAGAGGAACCACTCAGTATTGTGCAAAACTCTACAGGTTAGAAGGTTTCACGTTCTCTCTCAATTGGAAAGTTAACTACAGTATAATAATCAAGGAACTACAATTATTCAGTGCTTTTGCAACTGGGACTATAACAGAAGGAATCAGTTTAATTCTTAATAGTCGCCAAATATAAACATCCTTTTCGAAAGGTGGTGACACATGCGGGCAAGTTTAAACAGGCATGTCCTCAAATAGCTAAAACTCATGATCATGTCAGTTTCTCAAAAAAAATGTCACTTGGATAAGATCTGCCACTGTTTCCAAATGTTGAATTGTATCCTAACAAGAATTATTAATGACAGAAGATAAACAGGTGCAATTTTCCAATCTTGTTCCAAGCCTTATTACAGGATATTACATGTGCGTAGCACTTCATTGTGCAATTGGGCTTAGAAGCAAAATATCTGCATCTTAAATGGAACATGCAACACACCATTGCATTAAACTAGTCACTTGAGTGAATATGGCATTTTATGATTTGTCGGCCAGGCTGTGAAATTTGGTATGCCTGTTATTTTGCCAACTGACTACCATATCCAAACCACTTAGGTAAGGCGAATGCAATACAGGTTTTATAAACCTGTATTAAGTCATTATGAAATAAATCTCCTTTGTATTAGATAGAGGACACATACAGTGGTACAAGTAAACTGTTAGAAGTCTCATTTTCCTTCAAGAATTTCCACCTATTCAGACTATAGGAGATTAATAATCAGTTGATTCCCTCATCACAACTCTTTTACAATCAGATTTTATGCTGTGACATCCACCATGATATCTGTTGTCACACTCAGCATTTAATTTTGTTTTTTGCATGAATTTATCATTAAGAAGTAATTTGACACATCAACTCCACTACATAATATCATAAGAGTCCAAAAGGATGCTGGATAGGTTAATTTGATTTTCAAGCTAGCCATTGTTTATACTTACACAGGTCAAAATGAACGTGTCCTCAGGCCAAAGTCAGTGCAGCTATTAGTAACAAAGTAAGTAACGGGACAATAAGATACTGTTTATACTGGTTACTTCACATGGTACTGCCATATGGATAGATCATACAACTAAATTAAAATCACAAGGTATAACCTTGTTATTTATACTAAAAAAGGTCTTTAACCTGGAGCCCATACCAATGTTATTACGAGAAACTAATTGCAAGCTTTCAATTCATTTAGTTACTTAAAATCATTATTTTTGATTTGCTGCTTGCAGATGTGTCAACCAAAATAATAATAAATGCCTTAATAATGGGTACACAGGAAGACAGCTGGCTATACACTTGAATGATGAAAACGCTACCATCATTTGTTAGGTGCAGAGGTTTTGTGAAAACATTAAAACTAATGGCGAGCTGTAGTACTGATTTGCAAGGCACAATTTTATTTAAAAAAGAGCTTTGAAAAACCTTGCTTCATTAATTCTGCAATAGCAATAAATGTCACTGGTTAATTGCTTCAGAGGTTGAAAATGGATGTACAATTAGTAACAGGCAAACAAATATTAGCATGGAATTTGCGAGCATTTTAACTATTTATTTTACCTATTTTAAGCTTTTTATGCTTTTGCTCACATAATAAAAGAAATTTCATATACACACACTAAAATCATTAATATTACTTAGATTTCCAATCCGGAAAAGGCTGTAAGTTAGTTTTTAAAGCTTCAGAATTCAATAGATGAGTAGAACAGAATAGGCAGAAATGAAATAATGCTTGTAGAGCCAATTACTGGATACCAGCATAAATACACATACATTTTAAAGAGATATTCCTCAAGCATTCCACAAAGTTCACAGTCTGTGACTGCAAGCAGAGTTCTATGCAAGGCTCCTAAACATATAGGAGTTTGCTCCTAGCTCCAACCAGGCAATGTAAACATGGTGGGATGCTGTTGCTTGTCAATTATACAGAGCTGAAATTGATAACTACAATACAACAGCAGCCAAGGCTAAGGGAGAGGTTGACAGGTCAAGTCTAATTACCAAGCCAAAATCTGCAACTAACAACTCATTAAAAGATAATCCCCAAGTGATGTCTATTTCTGTTTCGTGTTCTTGGCTTGGATATATAAAATTCTAGAACCAAACAAAAACAAAAAAATGCAAGCATATTTCTAGAATAGATTGAAATTATTAGGAAATCTTATAAATGGTATCTAAAGAACCAACAGACTATACAGGTATCTGAAAATAACTGAATTAGGAGTTAATGTCTGTTTCTTGATGCTGTAAGTTTAATTCACAAAATGATATTAACAAGTAAAATGTTTCCCAAGATGGTCTTAAAAATTTGAAATGGATTTCTCATGTCAAACCTGAAAAGACGATCAGATACAGATCCCCAAGATCACAGAAATATAGATCTTTCAGCTAGCACATGTTTTACATATAAAACCAGTCACATATGCAACTATGTACTTTAAAATACTTTACAAATTAACAGAATAAACTCACCAATTAGCAAGTAGCATTTTAAAAAAATCATTTTTGGGATGCAAGCAGTACTGACAAAATTACCACCACATTCTTAAACTGCTGCAAGCGGCATATCAATGTGTTAGTTGGAAGGCAATTGTGAGCACAGGTCTTCAGTACTATCGCAAGTTGTCTTCAGCCGTTTCTCCCTATTGACAAGTGAACCGGAGTGGTCGAAAGCCAGTACGTGAGATGTTAGATACCTTGGGAGGAAGCCAAGGATAATAATCTTGGCACTTCTGGCTGAAGATATTTGCAAGTGCTTCAAATTTTTTTGCACTAAGCTGATGGTCTCCCAAATCGTTGTGGAAATGCATATTTATGGAGCCTCCTTGACCAGCATGATGGTTGTGCCACATAATACAGTGGTGATATTCTCAGTGTAAAGTCAGGATTTCACCCAAGCCCTGTGCAGTGGTCACTGCTGCCATGCAAGGCCCTGCTACTGAGCATATTTTCTAAGTGGGTACTGGTTTACTAATTGAGGAAGTGTTGTAGGTGGCAAATAGGTCATTTTCTTGCTTATGATTGACTCTGACCATGACGTCTTATGGAATTCAATGTTGAGGTCTACTAGCTATATACTACTGTTCTGCCACCTTTGGTTGACCTGTCCTCGTGGGACAGTGCTTATCCAGGAAGGCAAGAGGAGCTTCCCAAAACTATTTTAGGACAGGAGGCCAGCAGTTTCTACATTTTTTTCCCCTTTATCTTAGTCTCTAAGAGTAGCTGAAAATTTTTAAAAGCAGTTCCTCAGCTGCAAACCTTCATTAGTAACAACACTTGGTTTCTAAAAAAAAAAATGCAGCATTATTTACAGTGCTAGAACTTTTAAATAAAACCATAAGTCCATAAAGAAAGAGGTGGTTGTTCCTTGGCTCCTCGAGCCTGCTCTGCCATTCAATAGGATCATGGCTGATCTGACATTCCTCACACCCACTTTTCAGCCCTTTCACTGTGATCTTCAATTCTCCGAATGAGTAAGAGACTATCTCAGCCTTAAATATACACAAGGGCTCTGCCCCCACAGTCCTCTGTGGCAAAGTGTTCCAAAAGCTCCCAATCCTCAGAAGAAATGTGTCCTCCTCACAATCCCTTAAATTGGCACCCTATTATTCTGACTATTGCTATGAAGATGTGGATATACTGTACCTTTAAGAGAGTTAAAAGTAACAGAACAACCTGACAGAACCAAGTGTTCTGAAAATAAATATAATGTAATATTTGGTCGAACAACTCAATTAGCTAGTTGCCTGAAAACGACAAAACAGATTTGAATTTGGCCAACCAGTTTAAATTATACCCTGAAAAATACCAAATTCAATCCAGTTTGAATTTGTTATATTGACAATCTTGCTTTGGGGGCTACAAGATTGGGAAAAATTGAACTGTTGGGAGGAGAACTGCCAAGCCAACGCAATCTGCACACTGCCCAGAAAATAGCTCTCTTAAAAAGGTACCTTTATTGATCAGTAATGTGTGAAGCAGGATCGCCAAGAAGAAAAGACAACTGAAATACAGAGAAAACCGAAAGTTGCCTGAATTTAAAGATAAGACGCCTTGTTTGTAAATCGTAATCGGGAGTTTTATCGGACTAGTATTATAGAAGGAAAGGTAAAAGGTAGGTTAGAGCAAGGACGTAAGTAGTTAATTATTCTGTTTTACTTTAAGAAATAAAGTTGTTAATTTTTACTTTAAAATAGTTCTTGGCCACTTGAGGTTTTACAGATTACTGCACGGGACAAATTTTGTCTGTGTTGCTGGTTTTAAAGCAGGACGGTTTACCCAGTGTCTTAACACCATGTCCTGTGGTCCTAGACTCTTCCATGAGGGGAACATCCTCCCAGCATTCACCTTGTCAAGCCACTTGTTTCTATGTTTCCATGAGATTACCTCTCATTTTTCTAAGCTCAGCGAGTAAAGTCCTAACCTGTCTGACCTTTGTTCATAAGTCAATCCCGCCATACCACGGATCAGCCTAGTAAAACTTTTCTGAACTGCTTCCAAATGAAATAATATTTTTCCTTAAATAAGGGGGCCAAAACTGCCCACTAGTATCCAAAAAAAGTGGTCTCACCATCACCTTGTATAGTTGCAACAGACTTCCCCGTCATGTGCCAAACCTCCTTGAAATAAGATCCATTAAATGATCCACTTTTGCTCTGTAAAAGGATCACCTATTACTTGTGAACCAATAGAACATAGTGTGCAGATAAATGTGTTTTAAAACCTTTCCCCACCCTCTGAGAATTAATTCTGCCAGAATCCTTGTGTAATCATTCCACAAGAACTCTCGTGATTTGTTCTTCGCAATCACATTCCTCCCTGACTTTGCTGGAGGAGAAAAATGAGAAAGTTCTTAATGTTCCTCAAATTCCTTGTCTACAAGCACAAATCCAACTCTCCTTTGAGGATGAGAAGTGGCCCAGAATCAACTACTTACCCCGAAAAGCACCTGCTCCCCTTGTATTCTGAGCTGCAAACAGGGGAAAAAGTTGTGACTAATCCGTAACCTTGTTTAAAGTATTTTGTACTTGTCTTCTAACACACTGCTTGTAGTCCAAGTTGAATAGCTGACATCTTTCAAACACACCTTTCATTACCTTGTAGTGTAGTCTCAGTCACTTTTTCTAATGATAAGGTCACCCTAGTCTTTTCACTGGTCCCAAAGTCTTTAATAACCACAGACGTTTCTCTGAACACAATGGTTTGTGATAGTTTTAGGGCAACCAAATTTGTAAGCCATGTGCAGAAATTACTTCATCACTAGTCTATGAAATGCCATTACAATTTGCTTTGTTTCATCCCAGAACCATGAATGTTTCACACTGACCATAAGCTAAATTTGTGGCACTGAAGTCAATTAGCCTGGAAACATTTCTCCACAACAGGTAGTGAAGCCAACTTTTCTTCTATCATAATTGATAATTTCACTGCAAACTTCTTTAGTGATAGACCTTCTTTAGGTCAGTTCTAAGACAAAAATTAATCTAGAAAAAAAAAAGACATTAAGTATAGCCGTTGGGGCTTTGGTATAAATGTTACAGCTGAATTCTTAATTGGTTATCTAACTCCAAATAAAGACATTACTTTGTGAACTGTTTATGTTTCACAACACATCCACAATAACTGGATCCTATCAAGCAACCTGCAAAATCAGGTTAATCTATTATAAAAAAATTTACATTCACTTATTTGCATAAATCAAGTACAGCTAACCAATAAAAACATCTCAATCGAGAGTGTGGTGCTGGAAAAGCATAGCAGGTCAGGCAGCATCCAAGGAGCAGGAGAATCGACATTTTGAGCATAAGCCTGATGAAAGGCTTATGTCTGAAACAGTGATTCTCCTGCTCCTTGGATGCTGCCTTTCCTGCTGTGCTTTTCCAGCACCACACACACTGCTCTGATCTCCAGCATTTGCAGTCCTCACTTTCTCCTAATAAAAACGCTCCAAAACAAAAACATAAGATAAAGTGGATGGAGGGGGTAAGAAACACGTCACTTCCTGCTTGGGGACAGTACAGCCCTTCGGACTCTAACAGTTCAATAATTTTAGGGCTTGAACTCTCCTATGTCCGAGCCCCCTAGCCCACATACCAGGCCTTGTTATCACAGTTTGCCATTACACACTACCTATTGTTATTCACCAACAGCTATTCACCCTCTTAGCCAGATTGTTATCCACTCCTTTGTCTTTTCACCTGTTTTCTTTCTTTGGATTCTTATCCTCACCTATCATTTACTCCCTACCCCTACGCCCCACCCTATTTTCCATATTTAAACCAACACTTTCCTAGCTACCATCAGGAAGGGTCACCAGACCCGAAATGTTAACTCCAATTTCTCTTCACAGATGATGCTGGACTTCTGTTTTTGTTTGATTTACAAAATGTGCAATTTTTCAGTTTTTATTCAATTAAAAACATCTACCAACTTTAATCACCTAGTAGGAAAATGAAAATTCTACAAACCACAGCCACCGTAAGGACTTATATACGTGAAATAAGTCTCATCCATCGCTTTCTAATCGAGATGAAATGTTAAAAGACAAATAGTGCTAAATTACATTATAAATGTGCACACAAACACAATTATGAAAGTTACAGTCTAATCAATTAAAAGCTTTTGGATACCATCTTGGTTATGTTTGGTTCTTAAGGATCTAAGGGACAAAAAGCTTATATACTATAATTGAACCAACTACTATTTTAAATTATGGTATCAAAACTCTCAATAAATAATATTGAGATTACTTTGATAAATATTTTACTTATACAGAAGTCACAATCAGAATTAAAACTGCTTTCATATACAATGCTCTGAACTAGTATCACTGACACTACAAGATGAAGCAGACAGCAACAGAGATTAACCGTCTTGACACTGTGCAGAAAACCTCTTGACTGTTCCAAAATTGTATAATTCCATGGGACACTAATTACATTTTGTTTGGAATCCATGTGTCAGAATCTTTCCCCTCCTCTTTTCCTTCTACAAGATGGGGTTATTTCATGTAAACAAATACAATTTAAAAAATTAAAATTGTTTTTCCTTGGCCAATATACCACATTTTGGGATAAGAATTTTTAAAATGCCAGTCAAGGATCTTATTGTTGTGATAAGAAGCAAGAGATTATAAAAACAAAAAGGTGAAAAAGGTAGGGAAATAAAGGACAAGACAAAACATTCATGTCAAAGGTCAATGGTTTTATACTGAATAATTTGTTTTTTTAAAACAATTGAGTTATGTTAACTATTGAATGCAAATGTTTGCTTTAAAGATGGCAAGTACGTATGCAAATTATAAACATTTTTCTTTTTAGTTTACCATTATCATTGCTATAGTTCAACAGGAAGCCACAAAAGACAGTCAAGAGCTTCTGATTGGCCGCATCAATATTACTGCATAGTGTCTGTAAGTGGTCAACTACTATCTGTGCGCCACCAGATAGGTCAACTGCATTCCTGCCCTCATCTGCAAAACAAAGAATTAAATTAAAAAATCTAAAACATAAATATAAATTCAAATAAGACATTCTGGAAACAAAGTAAAATGCTTTAAAATAAGCTAAGCAATATTCATAATGTTTTATAAAACAAAGAAAGCAGTGCATTGCACTCTAGGCAAATGCATAGAAATATTCAAATAGAATAAAATTAATACAATTTTGAAACCAATGTTTGACAATACATAAATGAAGCAACAATCTAAGAAGAAATTAATTTCACTGGGTCTCTGAAACATAACTAGGAATTTTTCATGATGATCTTGATTCTAAATGGTCAATCCAAAGAGCTTAATATTTTTATCTCTCCCATTGTTGCTCACTTCCAAGGTGAGAGGGAAAAAAAGTGGAGTAAACACAGGTCTGTTTAAAGTGAAATGCTGAATTATTTTGTGCAGATGCATTTTTCTGACTTGTACAAACCAATTTCCTTTACTTCACAGATCAACATTCAAATTGAAATCTTCAAGATATCACAACATGATGGCAAGAAGAACTTCGTAATAGCATTTATGCTGGTGGCTCTCACAAGTAAACCATTTAAAATGAAATTAAAAGCCATACAACTATTCATGTTTTGGATTTGAATTACAGATATAGGAGTGAGTCTAGGAAAAAATTAACAAACAGCAAAATTAATATCTGACCTTGGAGGAACTTGGGTGGGACAGATTACAGCGCAGGAACAGATAAGTGCATAGTTTTTAAATGTAGCCTTGCTGTAACTCCATAATAGTGAGTAGAATGGGTTCTTTCTTGACTATGTTTTATTGAGATCTGTCTCTTGATTAAGTTTCAAAAATACAAGCCACAAGTATTAAATTAGCCTGCAGCAGTGTTTTTTTTTTTTAAAGAGTAAGACGGTGCTATTTTCTGGGTCTGTAGATTGTGATGGGGCAAAGATGATCTTTAGTAGAGTGGAGTGATGTGTTCTTCCTGTCAGACGTGGAAGTTTACGGAGAGTTTCCACGTTACTGACAATTGTCTGCAGGAAGTGTTTTTGATTGCACGGATTGGTTGGAGCAGCAGTTCGAGGCAATGGATGGCAGTTACAGGAAGGTAGAAAAGCCGTGGATACAATCAGATAGATGGGCTAACTCCAGGAAAGATAGGAGAGGTAGACAGGTAGTGCAAGAGTATCCTGTGGCTATCCCCATCTCAAGTAAGTGCGATTTTTGGAAAATGTAGCAGGTGATGGACTCGCAGGAGAATGTAGCACAAGCAGCAAAGTTTATACAATGGAGAATGGTTCTAATGTAACAAGGGGTGCAGCAGGCAGAGAAATAGGGAGAAAAAAAATCAATTTGACAGTGGTACAGGTGAGAAAAGGAGTGAGTCAAACACAGTCAGGGCAGGCAGGAACAAAGCAGAGAACAAAATAGGACTGATGCCGTTTTAAGTCATTTATTTTAATGCAAGAGGCCTAACTGGGAAGGCAGATGATGAACTCAGGGCATGGGACTGGGATATCATAGCAATTACAGAGAAGTGGCCCAGGGATGGACAGGACTGGCAGCTTAAATGTTCCAAGATACAAATGGTATAGGAAGGATCGGGGCAGGGTGGGTGTGTGAGGAAGGGAAGAAGGGCAGTGGCGTTTTTGATAAGGGATAACATTATGGCTGTATTGAGGGAGGATATTCCTGGGAATGCATTCAAGGAAGTTATTTGGGTGGAACTGAGAAATAGGAAAGGGATGATCACCTTATTGGGATTGTATTATAGACCTCCCAATAGTCAGCGGGAGATTAAGAAACAAATTTGTAAGATGATCTCAGTTATCTGTAACAATAATAGGGTGGTTATGGTCGGAGATTTTAACTTTCCCAATATAGAGTGGGACTGCCATAGTGTTAAGGGTTTAGCTGGAGAGGAATATTTGTTCAGTGTATACAAGAAAGGTTTTCTGAGTCAGTATGTGGATGTTGCAAAACATGGTCTATTCTTGGGAAATAAGGCAGGGCAGGTGAAGATCAGACAGCTTGTTCAGACTGTTCCCCATACAACATGACCATGACTTATTATCCTGTTTCCTGATCCTTCTCCCCATGTCCTTCCTATTCATTAGAAGTTAAATTGTTGTTCATCTCTGGTCTCCTTTCTATCAGAAGGATAGTGTGAAAATTGAAAGGGTTCAGAAAAGATTTACAAGGATGTTGCCAAAGTTGGAGGGTTCAAGCATTAGGGAGAGGCTGAATAGGCTGGGGCTGTTTTTCCTGGAGCATCGAAGGCTGAGGGGTGACCTGATAGAGGTTTATAAAATCATGAGGGGCATGGATAGAGTGAATGGCCAAGGTGTTTTCCCTGGGGTGGGGGAGTCAAGAACTAGAAGACATAGGTTTAGGGTGAGAAGAGAAAGATTTAAAAGGGACCTAAGGGGCAATTCACACAGAGGGTGGTGCGTGTATGGAATGACCTGCCAGAGGAAGTGTTGGAAGCTGGTACAAGGACATTTAAAAGGTATCTGGAAGGGTATATGATAGGACGGGTTTAGAGGGAATGCTGGCAAAATGGGACTAGATTAGGTTAAGATAACTGGTCGGTATAAATGTGTTGGACTAAAGGGTGTGGTTCCGTGCTGTACATCTCAATCAAAAATCTAACATTTATGGGAAACAAATAGGAAAGTGAAGTTGAATTCACAACCTGATGATGCAACAGGCCTAAGAGGCTGAATGATCTACACCTGCTCCTACTCGTGTTATTTCACAGAAACTGCGACAGTGACTCTTTGGTAAGGTGCTGTACCAGAAATGTTATTTATTGAAAATGAATGTTCTCACAAAGAAGTATTCACCATTCAAGTGAAAAGCTTATAGCTGTATTAATAATACAGCATTTAACACCTGGGTCAACATTGACCTATGGCTCTCAGGTTTGTCATGTATGTTAAACATTTGGCTCAAATGAAATTTAGTATGCGCTGTTCGAAGTGTTTTCCCATTGGTCATGATCCCAGCTGATATCATTACTGGGCAAGTCAGATCCCAGAGCGAAATTTGGCTTGTTAAGTTATACGGTTAATGGCTTTCACTATACCAAAATGGTCTCTGGCTGAGATATATGCACACAACGCAAATACGTTACCATAGCTAAAGAATGCTCACAATTATCATCAGATAAAAAGCCCACTGGTTATTAACTCAAAAACCAGAAACCCAAATCTTAAAAGATAATCTTAAAAGATAATCTTAAAAATAATACATATAATTCCCATAGATTACATCGCACATTCTTAATACTGTAGATTGAATTTTATTTGATGAACATTGTGGTCGCTGAATGGGAGTATAGTTTTGCTTACTACATTCCACAGAGCACATTATCAGGAAGTTTGCAAAGACATTTCTCAAAGCAGTTTCATGCATTTGAGTACCTCCATGGAAAAGGTAAAAAAAACCTATTATTTCATTTGTAACAAATGACAATATTTATTGATAATTATCAAACTTTCTGGTTTGAAAATGATTACTTGGTGAAGCATTTTAAATTTTCAATTCAGGAGACATAAAATTTTGTCATTCACACCACAAACAGACCTTGTGGCTTAACAAGCCTATGCTTCACATGAGCTGAAAATGTGTTGCTGGAAAAGCGCAGCAGGTCAGGCAGCATCCAAGAGCAGGAGAATCAACGTTTTGGGCATGAGCCCTTCTTCCTGATGATGCAACAGGGAAGGAAGTCTGCCATTCTCATCTAGTCTGGCCTCCGTATGATTACAGAGACACAGCAATGTGGCTGACTGTCAACTGCCCTATGAAATAACCTAGCATTCAGTTCTATCAATCACTACAAAGTCTCAAGAAAGAAATGAATATGGATGGAGAACCTAGCATCGACCTAGCACTGGAATAGACAATGGTAGACCAGCCCTGTTGACCCTTCAAAGTCCTCCTTCGTAACACTGGGGACTAATGCCAAAATTGGAAGAGCCGTCACACAGACTAGTCAAGCAATAGCCTGACATCGTCTGTCAGGTATGATTCCTTAAGTATGACTCTGTCCTAGACACTGGCAGGACAGACCCATCAGAGGTATATAGTCAGGAGGGAGTTGCCTTTGGAATCTCATGGCTTCATGTTGAACAGGGGCAAGGAAACCTCCTGCTGCTTACCACATACTATCCTCAGCTTATGAATCAATATTACTTCATGTTGAACAATACTTGGAGGAAATATCAAGCGTGGCAAGGATGCAGAATGTACACTGGGTGGAGGATTTCAATGTACATCACCAAGAGTGACTTGGTAGCAACACTATTGATTGAACTGGTCGGGTCCTAAAGGACATAGCTACTAGACTGGGTCAGTGGCAGGTGGTGAGGGAATCAACTGGAGGGAGAAAACAAACTTGACTTCATTCTTACCAATCCACCATCTCCAACTGTCAATAAGAGTGACACCACACAGTCCTTCTGGAGATGAAGTCTGCCTTCAAATTGAGAATATCCTCCATTGTGTTGTGTGACACTATCACCGATCTAAATGGGACAGGCTTAAAATAGATCGAGCAACTCGAGCCTGAGGCGCTGTGGGTCATCAACAGCAGCAGAATCAACCCTGTTTCAATGCAGAATACAGGAGGCCATGCCAGGAGCAGCACCGGACATATCTGGTGACGCTGCAAAGCAGCTTAAGCAACAAGTGATAGCTAAGCAATCCTAAAAGCCAATAGATCAGATCTAAGCTCTGCAGTCCTACCACAACCAGTCACAAATGGTGGTGGATAATTAAACAACACACTGGAGGCAGCAGTTCCACAAATGTCCTCATCCCCAATGATGGAAGAACCAAAACACAAGGCGGCAAAAGTCAAGGCCGAAGCATTCACAGGAATCTTCAGCCAAAAAAGTGTCAAATAGATAATCCATCTTGGCCTTCTCCAATGGTCCCCAGCATTACAGATACCAGTCTTCAGCCAACTCAATTCACTCCATGTGATATCAAGAAACTATCGGAGGCACTGGATACTGCAAAGGCTATAGGTCCTGACAACACTCCAGCAATAATACTGAAAATTTATGATTTAAAAGTTGCCGCTCCTCTATCTAAGCTCCTCCGGTGCAGTTAAAACGCTGGCATCGACAATGTGGAAAATTGCTCAGGTATGTCTTGTACAGAAAATGTAGGACAAACCCAACCCAACTAATTATTACCCCATTAGTCTAGTCTCCATCATCAGTAAAATAATGGAAGGTGTCATGAACAGTGCTTTTAAGCAGCACCTGCTCAACAATAAACTGCTCAGTGACACCTAGTTTGGGTTCTACCAGGGTAATTCAGCTCCTGACCTCAGCCTTGGTTAAGACATGGACAAAAGAACTGAATTCCAGAAGAGAGGTGAGAGTGACAACTCCTGACATCAAAGTGCCCTAGCAAAACTGAAATCATTGGGTTGAGGCGGGGCGAACACTCCATTGGTTGAAGTCATATCTAGCACATAAGATGGTCATAATGGTTGCTGGAGGTCAGTCTTCACAGCTCCAGGACATCTCTGAAATAGTTCCTCAGGGTAGTACCCTAGGCACATCCATCTCTTGCTGTCTTTCCAATGATTGCCCCTCCACAAGGTCAGAAGTTGGGATGCAAGTTTGCCAATCGTTGCACAATGTTCAGTACCATTCACAACTCCTCAGATACCAAAACAGTCCATTATTAAATGCAACCAGGTCTGGATAATATAATGATTTGGGCTGACAAGTGTCAATTAACAAGCACACCACACAAATGCCAGGCATGACCATTTCCAATGAGATAATCTAATCCCTCTACATTCTGTGGTGTTACCATTATCAACATCCTAGGAGTAACATTGACCAGAAACTCATCTGGACTAGTCATATGAACAGTGGCTACAACAGTAGGAATACTGTGGCGAGTAACTCATCTCCTGACTCCTCAAAGCATGCCCATCACCTACCAGACAAGTCAGGAGTATGATGGAATACTCCCCACTTACCTGAGGGGGTGCAGCTCCAACAACACTCAATAAGCTAGACACCATTCAGAACAAAGCAGCCCACCTGAATGGCACCGCATCCACTTCCTCCACCACTAATGCTCAGTAGCAGTGTGTATCATCTACAAGATGCACTGCAGAAAGTCACCAACAGTCCTCCAAATCCATGGCACATCCATTTGAAAGGATAAGGGCAGCAGATATATGGAAATACCACCACCTGTAAATTCCCCTCCAGGTCATTCACCATTATGACTTGGAAACATCGCCATTCTTTCACTGTTGCTGGGTAAATCCTGGAATCCCTCCCTAAGGGCATTGTGGGTCAACCCACAGCATGTGGACTGCAGTGGCACAAGAAGGCAGTTCACCATCACCTTCTCAGGCAACTAAGGACAGACAATAAAATGCTGGCCAGCCAGCAATGTGCACATCCCATAAGTCAATAGCGAAAACAAAAAGGGATCAGAAATGCTTTAGCATCAAAAACCTGTCTTGCAACAGATATGACAAAAGTGTGGGATATGTCCGAGTAGCCATTTACTGAAATGTTGGGTAATTGGTTTCCTCTGGGTTTATGCCACTAAGAACTGACAGGATTAACAGCAGAGTTCAGTATATTCAATGTAAAATCCTTGCATACTGCAAATAAAAATGTCAAAGTAACAGCATTCCAATTTAGTTGATGTGCTGGGGACAAACTAAAGCTATAGTGCAAATTAAATGGAGACGAAAAGGAGCATGGTAACTTAGCCCACTTAATTGCAAGAAACCCCCCACATGTTTTCTTTGGAGCAAAACTTTCCAATTAAGTTAGAATGTAAAAAGTGCTGACAATAGGATTCCAGGCCACCAGAGCAATGTCAATGAGGCTGATTAATAACTTAAGTGACAGCTATTAGCTTGGCGTACACTGCAAATAAGTTGCAGCTCAGGAACTAAAATGGGACCCAGTATCCAACAACGCTCCCAACAGAATATCACATCTTGTCCATTCATCAATACCCATTTCACTATCACTCTGCTTCAGTCTCAGTTCCCATGATGATGCTGGAACTCTGAGGCATGGTGTTGGGCTGCCAGCCTCTGACAGGTTTGCAGTTCTTGGGGAAAGGCTTTTTGCTGCTGGTGATCTCAATTACAATGAAGGCTTGACAGTGGCTACTTAAATATCGATCAGGCCCTCTCACTTGAAATTCATGAGGAGTGCCTACTGAGGCTATGACTGGTAGGCAAGACCTCCATTAGCCTAAAAGAATATCAGTCAATCTTTAATAGAAAGAGGATGTGTAGCTCAAAATTCAGAATGAACAGAGTGGTGAATCTATGGAATTCATTGTCACTGAAGGCTGTGGAAGCCAGGTCATCGAGTATATTTAAGACAGGCTCGAAGGGCTGAATGTCTATTGTCTATTGAGATAGATAGGTTCTTGATTATCAAGGGTTACGGGGAGACTGTGGGAGAATGAGTTGAGAGACTTAACAGCCATGAACTGAATGGAGGAGCAGACTCAATGGGCCGAATGGCCTAATTTGTGCTCCTACGTCTTATGGTCTTATGAACAGAGCATAGATTATATATTTAGTTGTGAAAAAGATGGTTTTTCCTACTTTAATCTAACCTTCCAGAATAACAATACACTGCGTTCCAATGTTACAGACAATTATTTCTTGAATTGTTCCAGGGTTTATATTTCTAATATTCCACCAGGAAGTCCACTCCAAGTGAAAAAAAGCTAAGAGATACAAACCCAAAAGATAACCTTTTAGCTTTTGAAGCTATGCCCCTGTATTATGTTTCAGCATGGTTAAACTAGCAGCACAAATTCAGTTTTTCAATAATTCACTATTTCACATCACCTCAAGTGCTTGGAGCTCAAGGATTCAAAGTGAGAACAGCAGAATTGATGAAGAATTGCATTAGACATCCCATGAAGAAATATTCAAAGCAAAGATGACCACACGTGCAAACAAATGAAATCGGAGGAGTAAGTCTCTAAGGAATTTTCATGAAAAGTCGAACAACTGTATTAGCCCCTGCGTGCACATCAGCATGATTTGACTTCAGTACATTAAGATAGGGTTAAGGAGAGTCCAAAGGGTTTATACAAATACATTAAAAAGGACAAAAAAGGGTAACTAGGGAGAGAATAGGGCCCCTCAAAAATCAGAAAAGCGGCTTGTGTGTGGAGCCACAGGAGTTGGGAAGACACGAGTATTTTCAATGTTTACTATGGAAAAGGATATAGAAGATACAGAATATAGGGAAATAAACCCTCTCCGATTCTGCTATAATCCTCTAAAAGAATGCCTACAATTCAAGATACCCTCACTGTTCAGCCTGCAAAGTTCGCAAAGGCAAAGGACACAGTTGCAGAGTCTAAATGTTAATGCCAAATTAAATCTTGTTGGCGGCCATTGCAGCTCTAACATATATCTGAATTACTGACTGACCAACTGTGAAGATCCAGCTGTACTTTTGTTTGAGGACAGAAGGCTTCCTTTAAACCTTAAATATAGCAATAAATTAAGTTATAAAAATTAGGTATCAATGGTCTGCAGAGGAAAATAAGCAAATAAAATCATGCAAGATAACCTAAGGCTGGAAATCTTTTCCCCAAGCTGAAGCAAGGAAACTGAAGTCCAAGAGCTTGTAAGTTATAACATTATAAAGTTTGTAAGGTGTAGCAGAGAATATTCAACTACACTGGGATATTATCCCTCTTAAAAACTTTACCTGTAATGCACAGGATATTGACCTCAATCCATAAGTGCCTGGAAATACTCCACTAAACTAGTTAGATAGGCTTGTCATGATTGCTTAAAAAGGGGTAAATGTCATGGTGCTAGATTAGTGTTTGGACTAATTTTTTTCTTAATATGCCAAGGCATAGTTCAGTTCTTTGTTTACTATCTTGTATTTTCGTCACTTCCTTAGGCTATTCACATAAAGCACATCATTCCATATTGTGTATTTACCATGTTTTACACATGCAACAGAGCTGAATATTTTTATTTTCTTCCATACAAATCGATGTCAATTTTTGAAGAGGAGTTTATTCAGCGCATATTCTTATCATTTTTGAATGGTTGGATGGAAAGAATAATATATTAAGCACGAAAAAATATTAAAACAGAACACATCTCAAAATTTATGCAATTAAGCTACTTATCTGTACAATTAAAAGTACTATTTTGTATAATGTTGTAAAATTTGCAAAGTCTTCCTGGACATGCACACATAATGAATATTAATTAATATAAAGGATTGGATAGGAATAAATGAATCCATACATCAACCAGTCAATTCCTTACAATAATGAACAAAAAACTTCTCAATACAAGGAGCAATTATTGACAAGGAGTTTAGATACATTCTCAATTTCCTATGTATTAAAGGTTACTGTAGAATATATAATGTGATTTAAGTGCAATTACTTAGGGATGGTTAAATGCTTCTTCAGCAGCTGTAGAAAATTCACAATCTGGTATAAAGAACATGAACGTTGTCAATACCACAATATCCTTGCTAATATTTTCATAATTCTCTTGATTGACAGACTGAGCTTTTGTTAACTTCACTATTTGTGGTTTAATCCATCATATTATAGTCAATATTCACCAATTATAATTTCGTCTCCACATCAAAAAGTGCTCCTAAACTCAGTACTATGAAGAAGTGCAAAGGTAAGGAAATCACAGCTGACGGTAAATCTCACACCACATTAGGGATAAGGAAGAGGGGCAGGTGGGGAAATGGTCAATCAGTAAAACCAACAATACTCCACCAATACTACAGGTATTGTATACATCGTATGTTAACCATGATTCAACAGTAGCAAAACAGAGGCAGCAAATTACTCCCCCACCTTGTGTCAGCAATTCAATAAAGAAGCAAAAAAAAAAAATGACTGGCAATTTGGTTTCTCAGAAGGCTCTGATATCACCACCCAGGATTATAATACTAGAGCATAATAAATTCAGACTGCTTATGGCAGGTGCCTTAAAATTAGAATTTGTTTTTGAAAAATATTGAAGTTATTAAAACTGAGTTTTGCTCATGCCTAAAACTAACGTGCATATTAATCTTACAAGGATTCAAAATCTCTCGGTATCCGGACACATTCATGCATGTTCTCAAACATCACTTATAGTTAAAATATTAAGGAATACTAACCAAATGATTCATATATTTTACCTTGGCAGGAGAGTATTAATACCATTAGCTATCTGCTAGTAAAAGGATGTTAATAATTTTAAATATGGATGTGAATACCACAGTATTGCAAAAGCATTTTAATTCTGGACTTACGGCTATCATAGCAAATGTTCCCGAGGGCACGTCCGGTTTGAAGGAGCACTTCTTGATCTCTGTTGTTCAGCAGTTGAACCAAAGGTGGAATCAATGCTGTGTCCACACATGAGTTTCGCATGAATTCTACAAACAATATGGGTAGTAAATCAACATGCATGTAAAATAAGTGAACTGCACCAGAGTATCAAGTTTGTAAGTGAAAATTTGATGAGGAATTCATTTTAGGTTTCATGTTGATGCTCATATGGAAAGGACAGTGTATAATATTTGTATATCTTGTAAACAAAACTATTGAGTATGGTAATAGTTTTGACTTCAACTGAAATGATGAAGCACATTTCAATAATTTAACTGAAAGTACAAAAAAATCATAATGCCATTTCAAATACAAAAATAGTACACAGGTAACAGTCCACAATGCTCTTTTAAGAGCAACTTTATATTTTCAGAGAAGTAATTATGTAAAAATTGTCTGACTTGCGACCATTTTATTTAAACAAATCAAATTGTTGCATGAACGATCTAAAAGCAAGCTTTTCGTGCAAGTAATTTTATAAAAAAGCCTCAATTTTAATGAAGCTACTGACAGATAATAGATGTTGATTACAAACCAAAAGGTCAGTGCACAATCCTGTTCAGTAAAAATTTAAAAATTTCTTTCCACTTTTCTCCAATTACATTACTGATGGGCAGCATTTCTTGGCCTAAAAAAAACCCAGGCAATCTGTTCTTACTAATTGTTCATATTAAACATACATAAATACATGTTAATATTCAGAAAACAGAACCTCATTGGAAACAACAGAATTGGGCTGTGAACAAAGACAACCAAAAAAAAAATGAAGAAATTATATAACATTGGAACAGAGGTAAAAATACAACTATTTTATGGATTGTGTTAGAATACAGCCAGCAATGATGGTACTGATTGAGAGCATGGGAGAGATGCAACTAAGACCACTAGTGAAAGAGGACAGCTTGTGTGGGCATAATGGCTAGGATGAAGTGGACAAAATACAATGGAGGATGATCATGGTATCTGTAACCTAGAATCAAAACTGAATTGATTATGTTGGATTAATAGGGAAGCAATGAAAGCAAGGACAACAGGGAACAGCAGATCAACACAGTATAGGATGAAGGAAATTTTGAGTTCATGCAGGATGGTAGGTTGTTAATGCAAATATTGAGATATATTGACTGACCTGTAATTCCCTGGTTTATCTCTTCCTCCTTTAAGTAATTGGATAGTGTTAACTATCTACTGGTCTCTGTCATCTCACCATAGGCAGAGGGGGCTTGAAAATCACTTCCACAGTTCCTAATATCATCTCCCTCAACAGCCTGTGATGCATACAGATTTATCCACTTTTAAGATTGCTAAACAACTTTTTTTTGGTTAAAATTTCATAGTCCTCTACCCTGATGCCTACATCTGTGCTAGGAGAAAGTGAGGATTGCAGATGCTGGAGTAGCAGAGTCGAGAAGGCTTCCTGATGAAGGGCTTATGCCCGAACCATCAATTCTCCTGCTCCTCAGCTGCTGCCTGACCGGTTGTATTTTTTCAGCACCACATTCTCGACTCCTACATCTGTGCTGTCCTTTCCCAAAAAACCAAAATGCAATCTACACACATTTGCTGACTATCTTCCTGTCACATTTTTCCTTTAAAAAAATCATTAAAGTGACCAAATACTAAAAATATGCCTATGCAAACTGTCTCACTGAGATTACACCTTTGTCATTCAGCACCAAAGCTTTGCATCTCTAATTTATTTCTGCATCTGTAGGGCAGACATAGCCGTACACTCCACATTCTGTACTTAATTGCTCTCTGAATTTCAAAAGTTCTACCCTTAAATAACAGAAAGAAATTGACGCAAAAAACTAATAAAACGCATGATTTAAAATTTGAATTGAACAACATCTGCATACATTCATCTATATATCTTCTGTTCTCCAACCCAGATAACTAAACTTGAAGAATGCACTGTACATTGCTGGTATAAGACACAATCAAATAATTTTTCTGAGTAAAGACTTAGAAATAAAATTGGTCCAGTTATCAGGGGTAAATTGCAGATTTATTCTTTTCTTACACTGAAACCTGTCAACATAAAGTTTAAAATCTTGCAATAAATATTATGTAATCATGAGATGGATATTAAAAAAAGTCAAAAACAAAATACTGACAGATGAGGTGTAAAACTGAAGATGTTCCAGCAGAGAAAGTTCTTGTTGAAAACCTCACCATTTTTGGCTATTTCTGCTATGACGTTTGCTACTTTCGCTGTGCAGGAACAATGTGGAGACAATAGACGAGGGAAAACATGAAGGATCCCACTCTCTTGGACCTTTAAACTAGTTTCAGCATCTGCAACAAACAAGCAATAACTAATTAAAACAGGTACAAACAAACAATGAGATCTCACCCTTGCCAAGCAACAATAAGATGGTCCAGATATGTATTTGGTATGGGTGGAACTTCTGACCTGTTTAAATTACAAATTATACATCTACACACAGATCAGCTACACCTTTTCTTAAAGTTTATAATACACAACATCAATTGTATCAACCAATGAACTCATTGGGTGCTTTTAGAAAATAAGTTTCCAAAGGTGTGTCAGAGATACAAGGAAGAGAGATGCAAATCAATTGCGATGTTAGGATAGGTGGCCAAAAACTAAAATCCAAATGTACCTTAAGAGAAATCATGGCAAAGGAGATGGTGCTGTGGTTTAATGAAAGCTTAAGACATCAGGGTTTAAACAAATGAAGTCAATACCGGTGAGAACAGTGTAGTTAGCACTGCTGCCTCACAGCACCAGGGACTCTGCTGCGATTCCCACCAACACACCAAGACATTGGCTAATGAACTTGAAAGACCCTATACAGATAACAAGCAAAACTAATGTCATTTACAAAATACTGTGCAAGGACCGTAACAAACACTACATTGGACAAACAGGCAGAAAACTAGCCACCAGGATACATGAACATGAACGAGCCACAAAACTACATGACCCTTTCTCATTAGTATCCTTACATACAGATAAGGAAGGACACCACTTCAACTGGGACAACACATCCATCCTAGGATGAGCCAAAGACATGCACGAGAATTCCTAGAAGCATGGCATTCCAACCGGAACTCTATCAACAAACACATCGAGTTAGACCCCATCTACCACACCCTAAGAAAAAAAGTACAGGAAATGACATCACCAACCCAAAGAAACCCAAACATATAAATAGAAAGCAAGATTTATTCGCAGTGCTTCGCGCAAGGCCCACTGAAAAGGTTACCTAGTAGGGTGACAAAACATCTGGAAATGAACCTTCCAGCTCAGCGAGCAAACCTATGTCCAGAACCTTAACCTGAGCTACAAACCTTCTCAAAACTCGCTACAATTAAAATTATGACAATAAAAATCTATTTTCTTCCAAATACTCTGGATATTCCAGCTGGTGTATCAGAGCGGATGTTATTTCAAATCCCTAGAAAAAAAGCCAGCATCCAAGATAAGTTTTGAAGATGCCTTATGGGCAAAAGTTTTGCCTACTGATCGGAAGGTTTGTGATCAGCTTTCCTGTGCGATTTAATTCAAAGCAATAATTTAAAAGGTGGTCTGTGCAATATCATGCCATGTCCATTCCTCAGGAACATAATATATTGGTGCTTGGTACATTAAAATCCTTAATACAAAATACACTCATACCCAACACGAGGTAGCAATCAGGAAATCCATCAAAACCTAGAAACTTTCTTGGATCTTTAGAATTACATTTTTCAAGTGTGACTTGCAGCACTGGAGGCAGGTAGACCATGGTAAAGGGCTATTCACACCTGACAACCCTGAAGGAACTAAATATTTCTCCCAACTAAATTTTAAAAGTCGAGTGCTTGGCTGAAAAAGAGAAAAAAAAGGCAATGTTAATATTTAAGATCTTTTTATTTAGGGCAGGGTAAGCATAAAGAGAAGGAAGCAATTCAAGTTACAGCAAAATCTGTTTTTGGGAGCTACTGATTAGGGAATTCATATTGTTCCAAGAAGCTCTGGAACTTTGTTTTGACACAAAGGTATCTAAAGATGTCATTTAAACAAGATGGTTAAGCAATGTGATACATGTACAGATATGTAGTTTAAAGAAATGTCAAGTTCTAATAGGATTCAATGGTTGAAATCTTCTGCATCTGTCAGTATCATTGAAATGGGTGCACCTTTAAAAAGGATGTATTGCTGATTATAAAAACCAGGAAAAGATAAATTCACTCCCTAGCCACTGGGATCTACTGTTAACTTACAGCTCAATTCTGCATCACAAGAAATTTCAATTAGACATTTCTAAATAAAAACAGAAGAGGGTTTTGTATAATTTTAAAAGGAATTAAAAACCTCTAAACTAACAATATATTTCTTACTCAGTCAAATGAAGAACACCATTAAAGCTGATGAAAAAAGGTTTAGGAGAAATAAATTTGTAATTGGTTGTCTTTTGCACTTTTTTGAACAGGTTTAGATTTTAGTATGCGGCCTTATTTCATGCAGATCCTTATGCTTTCTCTTAATGAGAGAATGAACAGGATTGGCAAAAGCAAACTAGCAAGTTTCTCTCACTGGCAGCATTTGATAGGTTAGACTGGATTATGAGATGCCAGATAGGAATACAGATTGCTTCTCATCTGCTAATTTGTAATAAATTGATACAGATTAAAGTCTTATGAAATGTGCATTGAGATTGCAACACAAAACGACACCCTATAATCTGAAACACCTCGAAAGTCAAGATAGACATCATAGGTATTACAATTTCTTACCCCAATTTCGGAAAGCCTCCAAGGCAGGATATCTAGATACAGGCTACTGGGTGCTGACTGCCTAATAGTACTTCCTAAACTTTTTTCAACTGTGACAGAATTTCAGGGCTGGAAAATGGTTACAACCCTGCAACCTATGAACTGGGAATGTTTTTTGGGGAGGGTGGAACACACCTGACCAGGAAGGCAGCTAATGCTAGTCAGAAGGTAATATGACCCTAGAATTTCAGCTCACAAGCCTACATGGGTTCTAACACTTTGGAAAGCCCAGGCATAGAACATTGCTTGTTTGTGGCCATTCTTATGTGTGATAGTGTAAATTGAATATTTACTTTTGGATGCAAGAACCTTTTTATTTATTAATTCAAAAAGTTTAGCATTCATTAGCCAAAGTTATTTGTCCATGGAGGTCATGGCAAGTCACCTTCTTGAACCACTACAGTCAGTAAGTTGTGGGTGCTCACAGGTGTAAGTAGAAAGGACACATCAAGATTTTGATTCACCAATGAAGATACAGTGATATAATATTTCCAAGTCAGAATGGTTGAGAGACTTTGAGGCGGTTGCAAATTTGGAAGGTTCTATTGCACTTGGACTTCCAGATGGCATTCAACATGATACCTCAAAAGGTTAAGTCATAAATTGGAGCCCAACTTATCAGAGGTAGTATATCAGCATGGACACAGAATTGGCCACTAGCAATACGGATAAGGGGTTTGTTTTCAGGTTGGCGACCTGTGACCAGTCCGTTTCCAAACAGATTAGTGCCAAGAGCACAACTGTTTAGAATAGATATACATCTATATTAATGACTTGAGCGAAGGAAGTGAATGTACTGCAGTCAAATTTGCAGACAAATACTAAAATAGGTGGCACGGCAGGTTGCAAGATGGATACAAACAATTTACAAAAATATAATGACAGGTTAAACAGGCAAAAACTGTTGACAAATGGAGTATAACATGGGAAAATGCAGTTTGCAAAAAGAGGATAAAAGAACAGAATATTATTTAAATGCAGAAAAACTGCACAAAACTGCATCACAAGAAGGTCTTGACTGAACTGGTGTCTGAAACACCGAAAACTAGCACACCGGTACAACAGGTAATCAGGGTGGCTATTGGAACGTTGGCCCTTATTTCTAAGGGGATTTGTAGCATTAGAGCAGAGAGGTTTTACTGGAACTGTATGGGTGCTGGTGAGACTAAACCTGGGGTACTGAGAGCAGTTTTGGTCCCCTTATTTAAAGGAAAGGTAAGTACCTTTGGAACTCCTTCCAACAGAGAGCTGTGGGGGCAACAGTCTTTGTATGCATTCAAGATTAAGATAGATAGATTCTATCAAGGGTTATGGGGAAAGGGCAGCAAAGTAGACATGAGAAATGTTGGATCAGCCATGATCCTACTGAATCACACAGCAGGCTTGAGAGGCCGGATGGCCATTTTCCTTTTCATTTTTCTTATGGTCTTAGTCAAGTCTAGCTACACAGATTTTCTGGCTTGCATCAATGCATTGTGATCCAATCCACAAATTGTGACAAGATAGACCATAGAAATTCCAGTCATTCTAGAAATTCTTTGAACTTGTAGTTTTCTAGCTTGAATAGCTCAGTCCCAATATCCAATTAAGATTTCCAATTAATCATTAGGCAACCTAAAATGGAATTCAGGCAATTTTATCAATAAAAAAACAAACATGCATTGAATGAATGAACTAATAAACAAAGTAAGTAAGCCATTTAGCCCATCAAGTCTGTCCATCATTCAACAAGATCATAGCTGATCTGTTTGGTGTTTCACATTCCCATCTACAGCCAGTCAACCATCAATTCCCTCGCCTTAGAGGATGGCGAAAGTGGCGTCATTATGTATTCTTAAGGCAGAGTTCCAAAGTCATAACAGTCAGAAAAGAATTCTCACCTGCTTAAAAGGCAATCTCTAATTTTAAAACAGTGCCCTCTAGCTGCAGACTCTCTCAAAGGAGAAAACACTCCTCCCTTATCCACCTTAAGATTATTCTGGATCATATAACACTACAATCAAGTCACCCCTTACTCTTGTAACCTCCAATGGATACAAGCCCAGACTGTCCACTATTTCCTCATGAGACATCTCACTAATTAGACACTTGCCAGATGTGGATCTATGAGGAGAAAGTGAGGTCTGCAGATGCTGGAGATCAGAGCTGAAAATGTGTTGCTGGAAAAGCGCAGCAAGTCAGGCAGCATCCAGGGAACAGGAGAATCGACGTTTTGGGCATAAGCCCTTCTTCAGGAATGCCAAAGAAGTTAAAGGGTTCCTGAAGAAGGGCTTATGCCCGAAACGTCGATTCTCCTGTTCCCTGGATGCTGCCTGACCTGCTGCGCTTTTCCAGCAACACATTTTCAGGTGTGGATCTAGCCAGGTGTGGATCTAGCCACCTTGTACCAGAATTCCTATTGAACAATATTAATATACCCTTTAACTTCTTTGGCATTCCTGAAGAAGGGCTTATGCCCGAAACGTCAATTCTCCTGTTCCTTGGATGCTGCCTGACCTGCTGCTCTTTTCCAGCAACACATTTTCAGGTGTGGATCTAGTATGGATACATGAAGTGCATTCAATGTATTTTTATCCTTCCTTAAGAAAGAACACTAATAAATCAGTGAAGGTTAAACTTGGGGAATCAGTGACAATGGTGATGGCTAAGTGGAACAACATCTTGTTTATTAAATCTCTAAAGGTTTATGTCTTTGTCAGCTCCAAACAAAATTATTCCAATATTCATCTAGTTGAGTTTTCCACACTTCATAACCTTTGGTTCACTTAAAAGCCCTATGGCTGATATATCCTACACCACTCCCCTGGGAGTATAACCACAGCACCAAAACAAGGAGGCTGGGCTGACAGTGTATCTAAATGTTTCACCAGAAACAAACAGTGCAACTTTCCAGGAAAGAAATTTTTGATAATAAATGCCAAAGAAGTTAAAGGGTATATTAACATTGTTCAATAGGAATTCTGGTACAAGGTGGCTTCGAATGATTCAATTATGAAACCTTTCGATGGGGACACACAAAGGGATGTCACAGTAATCATTTTGTAAAATGTCAAGGCATAATTTGGAAAACAAAAAGTGGGACTAGGGAGGAGTCGTAGTACCAGTCAGCAGACATTAGATACAAATGAGCAATTGCTTGATCAATGTTATGGAGAAATATATGAAGAGTGGATTCCAAAGTGGTAACAAGCTTTAACAGCTCAAAGCATGGCTTCCACAGGTAGAAAACAATATTTCTTGACCGATGTAAAGGCCAAAATAAGGGAGAGACAAAGCATTTGAAAACTGACAAGAACATTTTAGGATCAAGTCAGAGCCAGGCAGTTTCTGCCAAGGAAAGCATCACGTTGAGAAAGTGGATAATTGAAGGGTACTGAATAGGCCATTTGCAGACTCAAGGAATGGTATAGGGAGACAAGACTTTGAATTCATTTCTCAGCACAGAAGAATAATGCCAAGTGAGGGGAAAATGGATAGGCATTTGGAGAATGGCATAGTGAATGATGTCAAAGGCTACTTACCAGGAAGGGTTCAGGAATCATCTATTTCTTTATTTCAACTACAGCACCTATACAATAAACCGAACTGAAATAAATAACTATAATAACACTCAAAACTGAAGCTGTAACTTCTTACTCTGCAAGAGACCTATACATTGATATAATCAGTGGCATCCTTGCTAGTACATTTCATCCAAGGGTTTTTAATTTTTCAGTTACTCTCTAGACAATAAAAATGACAGGTATTCAAAACACTGGCTCCATTGTTTTTGGAAAAGAAAAACACTTATACACAGTGCACTTTGCATTTGCAATTACCTGAAGCAAAGATGCTACTGATCTAGATCATTTCATGGATGTTATAATATGTAATCTTTCAAAGAAAGAAACTTCAGCCTTGCAACTGCAGTTTTTAAGCAGGAGGGACAAAAATATCAGTAGCGTACATTATTAATAGGGTCATAGAGATGTACAGCACAGAAACAGACCCTTTGGTCCAACTCGTCCATGCCGACCAGATATCCCAACCCAATCTTGTCCCACCTGCCAGCACCTGGCCCATATCCCTCCAAACCCTTCCTATTCAGACACCCATCCAGATGCCTTTTAAATGTTGTAATTGTACCAGCCTCCACTACTTCCTCTCAGCTATTCAGTTTATAGTGCATTTCAATTGATATTTCCAGATGAACATTTGCTGTACAGCAGTACACTGTTCAGTATTGTTTATTGTTGGGAGTTAACATACACTTTATTGTACCACTTAAAAATGCTGTTGTTGCTTTAAAATTGAATTATGCAATGATAGCTTTTTGCATAGTGGCCATTAAGAGATACGAAATTTAATTAAACTAGGTTTGTAATTAAACTAGGTTTGTGATTGCTGTAAAATGCTACATTACAAAGCTGCTCCCAGCAAGTATTTGTTAAAGCTGCATGTATATTTTAATTTTTTACCCATTATTAAAGCTACAAACATGTAATTAAGCAATACGGAAGGCAAAAGAGCTGACTGCCTCAGAAAATAAAAAAAAGTGTCCCATTTTTCTGAAGATTTAATGTTCCTGCTTTTGTGAAATCTTAGTTGTTTATTCCAATGATTATGATTGACATTTGCTTACTTCAGTCGGGTAAATGATTTCCATGTGCCAGGTCAGGAATATGAAATACTTTGGCTCGGAAGGTAAAAATATAAATCTCTTTTGTTTGGCAAATTTTATATTTAAGGTGAGCAACATTCATGGAACAAATCACTAAGGTCAGTACTGAAAACTCCTTGGTCAAATGCAGCTTTGCAAAGACAGTAAATCTTCAAAATAAAAAAAGCCTGTTTCATTCTCATTTCTGGTCTGAGAAGAAAAAAAATCTAGATGAATTGATGGGTCATACAAAGCCCAAATTAAATTTGGGGCATTAAAGAAAATAAATAAAAATTCCATCCCAACAATCTGAACTGGAAATTAAACATAATGCTTTCATCAATGTTACCAATCTTTAATTTTATTTGCCTTACTCCAAATTCTTCTCCATACCAATATTTTATTTGACAAAAAAAAAATCTAACCACAATACAATTCCATGATACTAATGGTTAAAAGCAACTTGTAGCCTCAATACTTCATAGCCAACTACTTCTCTATTTAAGCGGCACTTGCAAAGGATAATCTGTTCAAACTTATTACAGCCTTGGTCGAAACATGGATCGAAGAAATGAATTCAAGAGATGAGAGATCAGTCTTTGAACAAATCATCAAGACCGCATTTGACCGGATATGGTATCAAGGAACCCCGTCAAAACAATAAATAGGAATTGGGGGAAACACAGTCATTCCGGGCACAAAGAAGAGGTTTGTGGTTGCTGGAGGTCAGTCACTTCTGCATAGGTTCTTAAGGGGAGTGTCCTAAGCCTAGCCACCTTCAGCTGCCTCACTGACCTTTTTAGATATTTTGTTATCAACCTGTTCAGAGCTGTTATAATACACCTCTGGACCAAGCGAGATTTGAACGACACACACACACACGCGAGCGCGAGCGAGAGAATCACTGACTAGAAACCAAATTGAACCAGCCAAATACAATGGCTGCAAGAGCAGGTCAGAGGCTAGGAATTCTGCAATTAATACCTCACCTCCTGTCACCACAATATCTACCAAACGTCTAGAAAGGTACAAATATGTGCATGACAAGTGCACCTCTGACAACACAAGAAGCTTGGCACCACCCAGATAATATCTGCCTTCTTGACTGGCACAACACCCTTCACCTTCAGCATGCACATTTACAAGATGCACTACAATAACTCACCAAGTCTCCTTTGATAGAGATTACAGATTTGGGAGGTTCTATCACCTAGGAGGGCAGCAGAATGCATGAGAACAGCACCAATTGCAAGTTCCCCTCCAAGCCACACATCCACCTAACTTGTTTCTTCAATGTTATTGGGTCAAAATCTCAAACACCCTCCCTACATAAAGAACTAATATTGTTTAGGAAAGCACTCAATCTCTCCAGGACAATTAGAGGCGGTCAATAAATACTGGCCCAGTCAGTGATTCCCATACTCCATGAACAAATAACACAAAAGTGACAATACTTTTTATTAAGTGCTAACTTTTTATGACACCAAATGGGAAGGCGAAAATAAGGAAGTCAACTCCCACTTCAGCTGCCAGTGCTCAGATTTCCAATCACTTACATAAACAATTATGTCACTTTCAGTTCAGCCAATACACAAGTAAGCCCCACTCCAAAGAATTAATATACAAGTTGGCTGGCATTCCATTTCAGTGGTGACATTTTGTTGACAGCATCATTACAAATTCAAACATTTTTCTCAATATTACAACTTGGCACTGTTCTCTTAATCATAACACTGCCAATTCTCTACTTACATTAACCAAAATGTGCTGTTTTAAGGTAGCCCATCCATGGAGATTAAAAATATCTAAAAATAAATTGATAAAAGATATTTCCACTTGCCCTCTCAGTTACATCAAAACTATAAGTGTCCAATAGCTCTCAATTACAGTTAAGAGAGCAAGCAAACCGGCCTCCAGCCACTTGCCCTAATTATGAACAATCTTTGAAAATATCCCAAAAATGACTAATTCTTGACCTTCACTCTGCACGTTACCACTACAGTGTGACAGATACCGGTTGGACAGACCAACAACCTTGAAATGTGTTCCACTGCTTCGTAGTATTTATGTGCAGATTTCCCATTGTTTGTACAATCTTTTTCATTTATCCCAGAACTCAAATCTTTTAGCATTTTATAGAACCAGTTTTGAAAATGCTAATTTTGTACTTTTAAAACTCAAAGCACACTTTTGGCTTTGAAATCAATATTCAAAATTGTAGCAGTCAACTGGTTTCTTGTACAGCTGCATGGCCCAATTTACAAGTCTCACCAAATCTGGAAATAAGATCAGAAGCAACGACATCAGTTTGTACTTCATCAGCAACTTTGAAATTCATTACCAAGTATGCAGTTTATACTAGTTTCTGCCTGATGAGGCTAGATGTATAATTCACAATCGTAAAATAAAATACTTTTGAATTTTATAAGGGAAAATATACATTGTACAATTTTTAGTATAATGCTGCATGTGCAGGGTACATTAAAAACAAATTCAATTTAAAAAGCATGATTTTAAACAGATTTAAAAAAAATCAAGATAGAGTAAAAATAAGCTCAAAGTCCTGTAAAGAATAAAGGAAGGGGTTGAAGTTCACAGAAACAATAAGATACAGAAACATTATAACACTGACTGATAAAATGGAAAAAAAAAAATCAATCTGGGGAATAAAAACAGCTGCAGATATCAAAATGAATTGCAAGAGATGTTAACACTTCAGCAGCAAGAATACAATCTGAACTTCTTTCCAATCATGGAATAAGGGCATCACTGGATCTGCAGCATTTATCACCTACCTTTAATGGCCCAGCGGGCATTTAAAAATCAACCACACTGCTGTGGATCTGGGGTCACATGTAGGCCAGACCAGATAAGGATGGCAGTTTCCTTCCCTAAAGGACATTAGTGATGGGTTTTTCCTGACAATCGATAATGGATCAATGATCATCATTAGATTCTGATTTCCAGATGGGTGAGATTAAAATAAAAGCTAATTTAATAAATAGTAGAAAACAAAAAAGTAAACATTCTAAATGATAATTTCTTCCATGCATCTGAGAGGAGAGATGTAAATAACACACTCCTCAAAAGGTAACCTGACAATCTCATGATTAAAATTTTGAGGGGCGATATAGTTAAAAAATTGGGGCCATGGGAAAATAGTAGGGTATTGGGTCAAATTGGACAGTCTTTTAAAGATGAATTAAATTTCTGCTATGCTGCAACATTCCATGATAAAGTAGTTGCCAGTCCTAAATGGACTAAAAAAGTAAATAGACTACTCGGAAAATATTGGCAAAGGACATTAGAAAGAGCCTCGGAGGATCCAAAGTAATTGAAGAATATGTAGACACTCGACTATTGGGGTGCTAACAGTAGATGGGAACCATGTTAACATGTCTGATTTATAACTGCTTTCAATACAAATTATAGAAGTATTAGTTTTAGTTATGTTTTGTATACTAATTTAAGCTTTTTCAAGGTGTAAATTTTAAGTACTTACACAATAAAATTTATTAGTTGATGCAGAGAAAAAAAAATTACCCGAACAAATGTCTTTGAGTAAATGATGTGATATCCTAAGACAACTGTGGAAATTGCTCATGACATGACACCTAAACCTGGAGAAGGCATTGGCAAAGCACTATACAAAAGGAAATTAAATAAGAGTTGTGCATCAAGGATGAAACCCTAGCGTGAATATTAGCTCAAGGTTTAGAAATTAAGTACTTACAATTGGAATTGTATTAGTTGTAAAAATGAGAGGAAAAAAACTAGAGTGAAGTGCTCATGTATAGTCAGCCTAAGGTCTGTTCGACTTTAATTCCTGTGCAGAATTTGAGCTTAAATATTATTAAAACAAAAAGCGCAATGATCTCTAGTCTTAAGAGGCTTAGCCTACGAGTCATATTAAGAGTTGGAGCAATGTGTGTACTGGAAGGAGGCACCTAGTATGCATCTTAGAGGCATGCATGGTAGCAAATCACATTGAAAAGATAAAGCTGAAAAATTATTTCAAATTGACAGCAGCATGAGAGACTGCAGGTTTAACTCAATAAATGGACATTTTTTGACTGATAATGGAAGTGATCAACATTAGTAGAAACATGGAGTTTAAAACCTTGCAATCATCTAAAAGCATTGAATTGAGGAAACCAGAATTCATTCACCGCAAATGAAACTAAGGTGGGCATCTTAAGTAATATACTACACTAGACATAAACCTGACTGTTTCAAATATATAATTTGAAATGTGCATTATTTTTAATGCACATTATTTTTTATATGCATACGCATAATATTTGGAAATCCAAATCCCCAAAACAGACAGTTAAACGTGGGTCAGCTCTTAAAGGTTTTTTTTTAAAAGAAAGGTCAGAAAGACAATTTTGAACAGTGACTTAAGTAAATTCGCTCCAAGAAGATGCACTACAGTCAAGTATCTACCAGATCCTTGCAGTGTTAAGGAAAAGATGTTTGTACTGTTCAGTTTGTAACGAGTAACAAACACATTAAAGGTGATTA
The DNA here is from genome assembly GCF_037043375.1 of Chiloscyllium plagiosum. Taxonomy (NCBI): domain Eukaryota; kingdom Metazoa; phylum Chordata; class Chondrichthyes; order Orectolobiformes; family Hemiscylliidae; genus Chiloscyllium; species Chiloscyllium plagiosum. Next base: position 5,975,760 of record NW_028270174.1, read on the forward strand.
CTTTTGTTCTGACTTCAGTTCAGAAGGATCTAGAGAAGGATCAGAAAGTAGGATATTTCTAAGATAGCAGTGGCGGAGTAGGCAGCTCCCAGGCTCTTCAGCCTTGGTCTTGTGAATTCCATCCACATTTTTCTTTTTCTCCTTCCCTCCTCTTTTCTTGTGTTTTTCCTCTGTTTATCTTTTTTTTAAGATAATGTGTTTTTTAAAACTTACCTCCTGGAGACAGCAGCAGCGATGGAGCATGGCAACGGCCGAGGTCCAGCACAAGCCCAGATGCCAGTCAGTGGCGTTGAAGAGGCTGGCGAGCAAAGCCAAGGCAGTACTTCACCCAGTGCAGTGAAAGTGTGCCCACCACAGGGAGGAGCAGGCCCTTGTGGGGAAAGTTCAGTGTGGAGCGACTGCAGGTCCAAGGCTTTGGAAAGGACCGAAATGTTTAACTTATTTTCTTTGTTTTTCTACTTTATATTAAGAAGCAACATAGTGATGAACTTTTTAAAAACTTACTTATTTTTCTATTTTTGTAGCTAGTTATCTTTGTTCCTAAAATGGCCATGGGAATGGCAACATTGTACATTTTCATTGTACTCCTGTACTTAATTACACAAAACAAAAAAACCTAAATCTGTTTCTCCTGGCAGCAGAATGAAGTGCTTCCAGTTCAGAATAGGGGAACAAGTCACTTCAGCAGAAGTGTATTTTAAGTCTTCAGATTCCAAGCTGGGGCAGCTTTTACAGAAGTCTTCAAGTTGTTAGAACGAGAGACACCAAGTTATGAAAGATTCACGACTGCAGACCCAAAGAATTATGAAATTATTCCCACAACTGTCTGAAAATAAACTACAAGGAGCCCATTAAGTATATATACAAAAAGCTGAGATAGGAGTATCCTGATGGATAGTATGGAAAATGGGTTGAAACTTTGTTTGGCCGTTAGTGTTTAGATAAGTCATAGTGTTTGCAACACACAAATAGACCCTTTTGTCCAACTCGTCCACGCCGACCAGTTATTCTAAATTAATCTAGTCCCGTTTAGTGTCATAGCATCACAGTCATGCAGCACGGAAACAGACCCTTCAGTCCAACCAGTCCGTGCTGAACATAATCCAAAAACAAACTAGTCCCACCTGCATGCTCGTCCCACCTGCACTAACCACGTACTTATCCATAAGTCTTTGGAATATTGTAATTGTACCCACATCCACCGTTTCCTCAGGAAGTTCATTCCACACGCGAACCACCCTCTGTCTAAAATATTAGTCCCTCATGTCTTTAAATCTCTCTTCTCACCTTAAAATCTTGCCCTCTGGTCTTGAAATCACCCATCCAGGGAAAAGACAACTACCATTAACTCTGTCTGTACCCGTCATTATTTTATAAACTTCTATCAGGTCACCTTCAACCTCCCACACTCCAGTGAAAAAAGTCCTAGCCTTCCTTTATAACTCAAACCCTCCATACCCAGCAACATCTCTCAGAATTTGCCAAAGATGGAGAAACATTAGACCATATCCCTCTAAACCCTTCCTATTCAGATACCCATCCAGACGTCTTTTATATGTTGTAAATGTACCAAGCCTTCACCACCTCCTTGGGCAGCTCATTCCATACACGCACCATCCTCTGCATGAAAAAGTTGTCCCTTAGGTCCCTTTCATGCATCTTTCCCCTCTCACCTAAAGGTTTACCTTATCCCTACCTAAGGATAAAGACCTTGGCTATTCACGCTATCCATGTCACTCATGATTTTATAAGCGTCTATATGGTCACTCTTCACCTTTCAATGTTCCAGGGAAAATAGCCCTAGCTTTTTCAGCCTCTCTCTATAGCTCAAGCTCTCCAACCCCAGCAACATCCTTGAAAACCTCTTCTGCATCCTTTCAAGTTTAACAACATTCTTCCCTCTACCAGAGATACCAGACTGAATGCAGTATTCCAAAAGTGGGCTCACCAATGTTCCCAAATCCTATACTTAATGCACTGACCAATAAAAGGCAAGTGTACCAAATGCCTTCTTCCCCATCCAGTCTACCTGCAACTCCACCTTCAAGAAACTATGAGGCTGCACCCCAAGGTTAGGTAACACTTCTCAGGAATCTACCAATAAGTGTATATGTCCTGCCCTTACCAAAATTATACACCTCACATTTATTTTAATTAAATTTTATCTGCTGCTCCTTAGTCCATCTGATCAAGGTCCTGTCGTACTCGGAGATAACATTCTTCACTGTTAACTACATCACCAATTTTGGTGTCCTCTGCAAACTTTCTAACCATTCCTCCTATATTCACATCCAGATCATTTATATAAATGGCATCCAGTTCCTATTAGTTTAGTCTCTTTTTCACTTCTACATAATAAAATTCCATCCTGTTGCTAAGGAACATCTGCAGCTTTGTGTATATTTTCATGACTAATCATCAGATTAACTAAAATAAAATTAAACATATGGCCCTCAAGTCACGTTTCATTCTATTATCTGGTTTGTCCAGCAATACCATCAGCCAGATTCATAACATATACCTTAAGATTACAATGCATCTGTATACCCCACACAAGATCATTCCCCAAAACAGCATGAAAATTATTTTCCAAAATTTATGTTTTGTATGCAGTATAATACATGAACAACAAACCCTCTTAAGATGTTCACACCTGTTACTGCCAAGATGAACTGTGAAGTTCAGCTTTTGTTAATCTTGGTCAAGGCTTGAACTCCTGTATCGGACAAGAAACCCTCAGGAGTTGAATATTTTCCAAGACCTTAATCATTTTCGACCATCATTAAACACTAAGTAGTCACATGGCAAAAATTAAAATAAGAGAAAAACTGGGAGATCTCTTTGCTTTGAGGTTACTTGTATTATTGTTTATAGGAAGTTCAGGTATTTGTGCTCAAAGTAAATTGGGTCTGCAATTACCAACTATGTTAGAGTTACCTTACTCCAGAAAAAGATTATAAAGGCATCTGGATGGGTATATGAATAGGAAGAGTTTGGAGGGATATGGGCCGGGTGCTGGCAGGTGGGACTAGATTGGGTTGGGATATCTGGTCAGCATAGACGGGTTGGACTGAAGGGTCTGTTTCCGTGCTATACATCTCTAGGACTCTGTCAGAAAACTGCATATTGTAGGACTCAATGCTCAAAAGGGGCTTAGTCTAAACCTTTGAGGGAATAAAAGCAAAATGCTAGAGAAAATCAGCAGGTCTGGCAACATCTGTGGAGAGAAAAAAAAAAGAGTTAACACTGAGACCCATATATTTAAAAAAAATCACTGGAATCAAAATTGTAACTCTTTCTCTCCACAGATAAAAATGCTGGAGAAACTCAGCAGGAGTAAGTTTCAGATTTCCAGTATCCACATTTGCATTTATTTTACATTTAAGGGTCTGGGGCATTGTTTCAAATACCATCAGGGGAGCTAGTCAAATTTAAATTCAATTAACAAACAAATCAAGTTTACAAAAACCATTCAAATAATGGTGACCATGACTAATGCATAAAACCCATCTACATCACAAATGCCCTTTAGAGAAAGAATTCTGCCACCTTTATCTCTGGCTTGTGAATCATGGCAGCGTGGTTACTCTTAACTATCCTCTGAAATGGATGAGCAAGCCACTCGGCTCAAGGGCAATTAGGGATGAATAAATAACAAATGCTGACTCCTGAAATAATCCCAAAATTAATGCCAAAATTATCAAGATAAGATTAAAGAATTTACTGATTATAGTAAGCAAAGTCGTGGGTTGCAGATAGGGGCCTTACTGAAATGCAGTATGAAGGATGCAGAAGTAATTGTCTCATACAAGTCGGTGTATGACATGTTGAGGGATGCTGACAGTAACTGAAGGAAGAGGTTACATTTGGAGGTTATTCAGCAAGGTGATATCTGAATGGTATCACAAAAGATCAATCAGATGACGACAATCAGGCCCTAGATTTACTAACATGCAAATTGGTTAGGTGTGGTGGAGAACTTGTGTAGCTTAAAATAAACAAAAGATCTATATAAAAAAAAATGTAGAAATCAACACATGCCATATTTTATGTTAATAAGTTACAGATAAAGCTCAAGTGTTTAATCTTATCCAGGATGGGAACAAGAAAAAACAAATACCCCTGCATGACATTATTGAAATAAAGGAGAGTAGAATGCCAGCTATCCAAGAAGCAGTCAGATGGGATCTTGAATATTTTTTCCCTTAACTCAGGAGAAGGAGAATTAGTATTGGCTAAAGTGCTGCAAATGTACTTAACCATGATGGCCCAGTCACCACTGTACGGGCATGCTTTATAAACCAGCTAGCCTGAATAAATCATCTGAATAAATGCAACAGAGATGAAGAAATGGGATCAAACTGAATGGAGCTTTTACTAGGAAGGAGTCCAGATAACTTTGGGAGTCAGTGATTTTGTTGTGTATATCGGTGGTCCAGCTTATCTTCAGAGAGGGGCACAAACATAGAGGATAAGAGTCAGAGATGGACGAGGTCAAGGTGAGAGCAGAGTGGAAATTGGAAGTGAAATGGATAATTTTCCAATTCGGGGAAAAAAGGGGGAAGCAGCACTGCTGATGTCATCAATATACCAGTGAAAGCATTGTGGATGGATGCCATAGTAAGAACAAAGAATGTTCCATGTGCCCCACAAAGAGACAGGCATAACTGAGGGACCTGTTCAAGTACCCATGGCCATACCTTTGATCCGAAATAGTGAGGAGTTAAAAAGGAGAGGGGTTGTGAGGAAGAGCTCGGTAGGCAGAAGAGGGTCATGGTGGATGGGGTAAGTTCAGTCCTTTTCTCCCCAGAGAGAAGCAGAGAGCTCCAAAACCAACCTGATGGGGGACAGACTGTAAGAAGGGATTCCACGCCAATGGTGAAGAGGCATTAGCTGGAGCCTGCAAACTGGAAATTCTGAAAATACTGTAAAGCATCAGAAGAATTATGGACCCAAGTGGAAGAGACTGGACAAGGGAAGCAAAACAGCTGGGAGCTCTACGTCAAGTAGCTCACATTTGGATTCACCAAGCCTGACCACCATCCATAAGAAATAATGCAGAAATATGATGGAACACATTCCATTCGTTTAGAGAAAAGTGCAATTCCAAAGATTCTTAAAATGCTTGACATTTTCCAAGACAAAGAAGCCCACTTGACTGGGATCCTATTCACCATTCAAATAATTCACATCTCCCAAGCATTAGAGTACTGTGCATATCAAGAGGTGCACTGCAGTAACATGTCAAGAACCCTTTAATAGCTCAGCCAAAACCTGCAATTCGACCATCTATAAAAACAAGTAGATTCATGGAAACCACCAGCTGCAAGGTACTCTTCAAGCAAACATCATCCTGACATGGAACTACATCATCACTTTACCACATTAGGTCAAATCCCGGATCTCCCTTCCTAATAACACTTTGGGTGTACCCATATCATGTGGGCTGCAAATGTTTTAGAAAGCAGTTCACTTTTACCTTCAAGGGTAATCAGGGATGGGCAGGCAATAAATTTTAGTCAGGTTATGAAACACAATCATCCCATTTAAATGTAAAAAAAGTAATAACTTCTGACCATTTGTATTCAAGAGAATTTTTTTTGAATGTTTAATATGAGTTGAACGACAGATGGCCAGAAGCTACTTCTCTGTAGGCCACAAACCATACTTCAAAAAGATTGGCATGAAAAACTGGTCCTAGGTCCCTGCTAATGCAATCTGGCCAAGTGCCCTAGATAGCTGCTGCAGGGAAGAAACTAATAAACAAACACTCATTTCAATGCCATATGAATCAGAGTCAAGGTGGAAGCTTGCCATAGGGACAGTCGGACATGAACCTACTTATATTCTTCTTTAAATGGATAACAACAATAGGAGAGTCATCTGCAAACCTAGAAACTTAAGATAACAGAGATCACTACTGGCCAAGACATTCAACTGCTAGCTATAACACATCGCCCAGCTTTTGAACAGCTGGAGTAATGTTTCTTAAAGGAGAAAGTGAGGTCTGCAGATGCTGGAGATCAGAGCTGGAAATGTGTTGCTGGAAAAGCGCAGGTCAGGCAGCATCCAGGGAATAGGAGAGTCGACGTTTCGGGCAAGAAGGGCTTATGCCCGAAACGTCGACTCTCCTATTCCCTGGATGCTGCCTGACCTGCTGCGCTTTTCCAGCAACACATTGGTTTTAAGAAACATTAGCTGGCATTCAGCTGCAGCATCCAACATAAAAAGGCATGCTTCAAACTTTACTCACTGTTTTGAGCCAAGGCTTGGAGTAAGCAGTCAAGGCATCCCTCCACATTATCGGATGTGCCATCAGCAGCAGTCAATTTTAGTTTTTGGAGGGCATCATTTAGATTATCTATGAGAAAGAAACCAAACCATTTTAGAAACTCTAATATATTAAGCTCACTTACATAATCGACAAAAAATGATTTTGATCAAATCTTTGAACTAAAATACCACACTGGCTATTTGGCTTTCTCCTACAGGTTGACATTACCCAAGACAATTCCCATTATGGTAACAATGTTCCACAAGACATTTTCCTTTAAGATTAGATGCTTTCTTTGCAGCAAATTTTCATAAGTTAGAACTTAATTTAGGATTGGCTTAAATGCATCTACTTAAGGTTTTGTACTTCATTTACATCACTGAATGCTGAACAAATACCGAAAAGCAGCTGACTTATTACATTGCCAATTCTTTTAAAATTCAAAGTAAAACCACCAGTTTGATTATTTTGATCAATTTCATTTTTAAGAGTCTGAAGATGACAGTATCTCAGTCAATACACATACAGTGCATTGACTTTCATGAAGTCTTTTGCATTTGATTATGAACTATAAACAGCACTCAATCAGGAAGAGACGTTAGCTCAAAACATTTCTTAGTAAAGTATCTTTGGAGTTTTATTTAAAAAAGGTGGGGAAACATTTAGTTGTGGGAGAGGGTGCAGTCAAGTTAAACAGAGAGCAGAACTGAAATTCCTCCACCATTCCTGGGAAACTCTTCAACAAACAGAAAATGAATGACAGGCAAAATAAGCAGTAAAAATCTGAAGAGGCTGCCGAATGTCATTGGAGGGAGAGACTAACTTTCAAAAGCACAAGGATTTAAACATTTATGTACTGGGAAAAAAAAAGAGATCAAGTATAATTTGGCAAAGGCAGAGATCGTGGGCCAACTGAAATTAGTGCAGGACAGAACATGAAATACAGGTAGACGTTTTGCACAACTACAACTTGCAAAGATTGAAGGTCAAGAATCCAGAAGGTAGTGTTGGATCAAACTGCGACTGTGGGTGACCAGAAAGATGGATAAGGGTTTCAGTGACCATATGGGTTATTCAAAGAGGGAGGCAGAAAATATCGTGATCACAAATTAAAATCTTTATTTCACATTTTGGTGTGCAAAAATGTGCTTCAATGAGAGTCAGTAGTTGTTACTGATATAAAGGTGAAGCTTTTGGCAGAGCTAAAAACAATGGATTAAAGTCTGTTTAATATTTTGTTAATAGCTCATTCTGTCTCGATGATAACATTAGAAAATAATCCAAGGAAAAAGCAGAGAGGTAAACCTAGGCATTGAACTGCTTTTTTAAAAAAAGATCAGTTTTACTGTTCCTTACATACACAACGAGCTGAGTGGGCATTGAGTTAGCCCAGTTCTGTTTCTAGTACCTTAGCTTTAGCCTTCCCCAGCTTTGCATCAAAGCCAGAACGCCAACGCCCCAAGACGGATCTCATCAAACCGTTTGGTATAGATTGTCCACATGGCCTCAACTAATTTGGCCACTGCACCCTTATTCTCAGGGCTGATCTGAGCCAGGGCAAGGTAGGGGGCAGTTTTTTGGTGTACCAATGGTGAAGGAGAGAAGGACTGAGGCAGTAAAGTATAAGTAGAACAGCAGAAGTATTCCTTAAGCTTGCAGTGTGCTTTTTTGGAAGACTGCAGTTGGCCCAGGATAGAAATCTTACCATGAGGGCAAGGTGGTTTATTGAAATGGCAAGCAATCGTAAGGTGAAGGTCACCCCAACAGAAAGAGTAGAAGTATTTTGCAAATATAGGCATTTGGTCTCACCATTGGAAAGAAACTGCACTAAGAGCAGCAAATGCAGTAAATTAAATCGAAAGTCGTACAAGTAAAACACTGCTTCACATGGAAAATGTTGTTTTTGTGGCTATGGACAACATGTGATGAACAGGCAAATGCTATACCTTCTTCGATTGGTGAAGGTGCTACGGTGGAGTGAAGTATTAGGACTGATGAAGGACAGAACTGTCCCTTTGGAATGTGCATGCATGTGTCAGGGGAAGAATAGCACAAATTAAGAGGATGGAATGATCTAGCAATAATATTACTAGACTATTAAATCCAATTGAACTCAGCTCATATTTTGGGGTCCCGGGTTCAGATCCTGCCACAGGTGGAATCTGAATTCAATATATTAAAAAAGCCTGGAATTAAGAAGCTACAGATGACAACTGCTGAATTCTGGAAAAACACATTTCAGTAGTCACTTTCAGATAAGATAGCATATTTTAAGAAGCATCTCGACAGACAAATAAACAGGCAGGGAAAAGGGATAAGGGACCTACAGGCAGATGGGATTAGTTTAAAATGCATCATGATTGGCAGAGACATGGTGGGCCGAAGGACCCCTTCCTGCAGTGTACTGTTTCAAGCTCTATTGTTCACTACGCAAAATATAAGCCTAAGCAGCCACAGGGATTGAAGTGACCAAAGACGGAATGATTAAAATGGGGTTGGTTCAGGTAAACATTAAATCACTCTCTATGCTGATGATGTCCTCCTTTTCTTAAGTAATCCTTTGATATTCATGCCCCGCTTAATTCAAGTAATTAATCTATTTAGTATGTTCTCAGGCTGTAAAATCAATTTTACAAAATCGGAGGCCATGACATTGGGGGGTCTCGCTAGTATATCCAGTTTATTGGACGGATCTTGTTTTCCATTTCGGCGGTCACTGGAGAGGTTTCTATACTTGGGTATTTTTATCACCCCAGTATTTGGTCAGCTGTATAAAGCCAATTTTGTGCACCTACTAGAGAAAATAAGGCAGTACCTTCAACGCTGGGGAGATCTCCCAATATCCTGGTTCGGCAGAGTAGCTCTAGTTAAAATGAATATTCTGTCTCATCTCTTAGATCCTATGAGAATGCTCCCTTTGATGTTGCCGAGACTGGCGTTACGTAAACTACACGGCTGGCTTGGTTCCTTTATTTGGAATCATAGACAGCCTCTTATCAAATTAGAAAAGCTGCAGCTTCCACAAGCAAGGGGAGGACTGGATTTTCCAGACTTTAGGAGGTATCAGTTGAGTTCTCTGTTAGGCTACGTAGCTGATTGTGGGTCACAAGAGACCCAATCAATTTGGTTAAACAGAGACCTCCCGAGCAAAATGTCCACTCATCAATCTTTTATTTTTAGATGAGTGCTATTATGGACTATTGTAAAAACCCTACTTTACTAAATACAATTAAAGCCTGGAGGATAATGCGGCAAGATGAGGGCAACTTTCAAAAAACCTCTGCTTATACTCCGATAGTGGGAGCATGAGGTTTTCAGCCAGGACTGACAGACGCTACATTTAAAACCTGGAGGTCCAGAGGTGTCTCTTGCTTAGGGGACCTGTTCGATGGAGAGGTAATGATGTTTTTTGAGAAGCTGCACCAGAAGTTCGGACTGCCTAATGGAGACCTTTTTCTGTATTTCCAAATAAGAGATTATATACAGAAGATGACCACATTATCAGACAATCCCTACAAATCGGATAGGGAGAGAAGAGTGCTATGGCCAATGGGTCCACCCTCGGTCAGTACTCTTCATCACTCATTACATAACGAGGTATCGAAAGACATGGAATGACTGTTTAAAACATGGAACCAGGAATTGGGGTTAGAAATTCCATCAGAAATGTGGGAGGGCATCTGGGAAAATGCCAGAAAGATCTCTATTTGTAATAGAACTCAAGCTATTCAATTAAAGATACTCCATCGGGTTCATATAGCACTTGAACGACTGGCAAAATTTAAGATAGGAACATCCCCAATGTGTCCTAAATGTAAAACAGAAGTGGGCACTCTCACGCACTGTTTATGGACATGCCACAAGATCCGCAAATACCGGGACAGAGCAGCGAACGCTCTGACAGAAATCTTGGGAACGGAGATTGGATTGGATCCAGTGTCTCTTCTCCATGGCTTTTCAAATCTGCCCTCCCTGGATGTGCATGGGAGGAAATTATTCTCCATTCTCTCTTTCTGTGCAAGAAAAAATATCTTAGTCAATTAGGTAGCAGAGGGCCCTCCAGGACTTTCGAACTGGCACAGGTTAATCATGGAATATATCCCCGTTGACTTCCTCACAAATATGGTGCACCAAAACACTGAATTATTCTATAAAATATGGCAACCCTTTCTGAACTATATAGACACAGATATTTCGGCCATATTGTCAAGGGCTTTTGTCTAGCTGTGGTAGTGGTTTTTATCATGACTTGATGTTAATCCATTTTGAGTATATACTTAAATTATTATGTTATTTCTTACTAGTAATGTAAGTTATCTTATTTTATGCTTTGGTTATTTGTAGGATAGATTAGTAGTTAGCTGAGCATTTTTTTTCCCCTTTTTCTCTTTCGTGGTGTTTTGGTTATTATTTCTTTCTTTTATATAATTGTATATTAGTGTTTATACTTGTTTGTATTACTTTGTAATTTTGAAAAACAAAAAAGTTTAAAAATTTGTTTTTTTCCCCTTTCAATTATAATATATATATATAAATGAGGTTGGAAAATTCACCTCAGTTTAGCTAGGAACAGGAATTTTAGGGTAACCTTCACCACTGAAGTACTCTCGCTGGAGAAGGAGAAAGGGAGCAAAGACCAGAAGCTGAGAATAGTTTGGACTGGTTCCTGGAATAAACAGTTAAGGGACCAAACATAACCATGGAGGGGAATTTTCATTTGTTAAAAGTTAAAAAGGGGATTTTTCTGTCATTTAATATATATTACTTATCGAATAGCATTTAGGCAATTTACTTTTACTTTAGGCTTTTACTTTCTTATTTCACCAAAAGTTAAATCTTGAACTCTTATTTGATCCTCTGTTGCCAGAAATTCAAAAATGCTTTTCAAATTTATTGATCTCTACAGGGATTGTGAACAGCAGACATAAATGACCTCTGATTAATTTTCTAGCACTTGTGTAATTTAAAACAAAAGCAGTAAAACTATAATTTATTCTCAAAGTGCTTTGAGTTGTATTTGAATTTTAGTTAGCTCCTTTTGAATCATCAAAAGCTGCCATAATTTAATTCTGTTACAAAACAAATATAACCCCCAATAATACAACAGAGGTGATAGCATTGTTTTAGTAATGCACAGCTCTACGTTTTAATCCCACCAAGGTAGATGGTGGAATTTGAATTCAGTAAGAAATTAGAATTAAGTTTAATGGTGACCATGAAACCACTGTGGATGTTGGGAAATTCCATGTGGTTCACTAATACTCTTCAGGGAAGGAAAGTGCGACCATACCTGATGTGGTGTTCATGCAACGCCAGACTCCACAGTACAGATGACATTCAACTTACTCAGCCTGACATCAGTGGTGGGCAAGTTATTGGAGGCAATCCTGAGGGACAGGACGTACATGTATTTGGAAAGGCAAGAACTCATTAGGGACAGTCAGCATGGCTTTGGGCATGGACAATCATGTCTCACAAACTTGATTGAGTTTTTTGAAGCAGTAACAAAGGAGTTTGTGAGGGCAGAGCGGTAGACGTGCTCTATATAGACTTCAGTAAGGTGTTCGACCAGGTTCCTCATGGGAGACTGGTTAGCAAGGTTAGATCACATGGAATACAGGGAGAGCTAGCCATTTGGATACAGAACTGGTGGAGGAGGATTGTTTTTCAGACAGGAGGCCTGTGGAGTGCCACAAGGATCAGTGCTGGGTCCACTACTTTTCATCACTTATATAAATGATTTGGATATGAACATAGGAGGTACAGTTAGTAAGTTTCTGATGACACCAAAATTGGAGGTGTACAGCAAAGGAGGTTACCTCAGATTACAATGGGATCTTGATTAGATGGGCTAATGGAGGAGTGACAGATGGAGTTTAATTTAAATGAATGTGAGGTGCTGCATTTTGGGAAAGCAAATCTTAGCAGGACTTATCCACTTAATGGTAAGGTCCTAAGGAGTGTTGCTGAACAAAGAGACCTTGGAGTGCAGGTTCATAGCTCCTTGAAAGTGGAGTGAAAGATAGGATAGTGAAAGTGGCGTTTGGTATGGTTTCCTTTATTGGTCAGAATATTGAGTACAGGAGTTGGGAGGTCATGTTGCGTCTGTATAGGGCATTGGTTAGGCCACTTTTGGAATATTGTGCAGCATTCTGGTCTCCCTGCTATGGGAATGATGTTGTGAAACTTGAAAGGATTCAGAAAAGATTTACTAGGATGTTGCTAAGGTTGGAGGGTTTGAGCTATATGGAGAGATCGAATAAATTGGGGCTGTTCTCCCTGGAGCTTTGGGGACTAACGGGTGACCTTATAGAGATTTATAAAATCATGAGGGGCATGGATAGGCTAAATAGACAAGGCATGTTCCCTTGGGTGGGTGAGTCCAGAACTAGAGGGCATAGGTTTAGGGTGAGAAGGGAAAGATATGAGAGACACCCAAGGGGCAACTTTTTCACGCAAAGGGTGGTGCGTGTGTTAAATGGGCTGCCGGAGGAAGTGGTGGAGACTAGTACAATTGCAACATTTAAAAAGCGCATCTGGATGGGTATATAAATAGGAAAGGTTTGGAGAGACATGGGTGGGGTGCTAGCAGGTGGGACTGGATTGGGTTGGGATATCTGGTCAACACGGACAAGTTGGACAGAAAGGTCTGTTTCCATGCTGTACATCTCTATGACTCTACTCTCTATAATGGCCCAACAAGCCACATAAATGGTAACAATCGATACAAAAGTCTCAAAAAAAAAAATGAACAGTACACCACCTGCCATTGACCTAGGTACCAGAAGCATAAATGGGAGAAAGTGAAGACTGCAGATGCTGGAGATCACAGTCAGGAGTGTAGTGCTGGAAAAGCACAGCAGATCAGACGCTTCAGGAGGAGGACAATCAACATTTCAGGCAAAAGCCCTTCATCACAAATGAAGCTTGTGAGCCACACCCACGGCTCACAAGCCTCATTCCTGAAGAGCTTTTGCCCAAAATGCCGATTTTCCTGCTTCTTGGATGCTGCCTGACCTGCTGTGCTTTTCTAGCACAACACTCTCGACCAGAAGCAACAATGTCTACAGCCCAGAATGGCTGAGTAACACCTTTACTGGTTGAGTCCTAAAAGACATTGCTGCTAGGCTGGGTCTGCAGCAGGGGGTATATGAAACAAGTGGGAAAAACATACTGTACCTTGTCCTCACCACTGCCTGTGACAATATCGGTAGGAGCAACCACCTCAAGGTTCTTGTCAAGATGAAGTTCCACCTTCTTCTTAAGAATTAGGTTGTGTGGCACTATTGCCATGCTAAGTTTTCAAGACAATGGGTCCATGAGGTGCCATGAACATTCATCAGCAGAATTGTACTCCCAAAATAATCTGCAACTTCAGGGTCTGGCTCATCTCCCAATCTACTGTTACAGTCAGTTCAGCTGTAACGCAGTAGTTCCATTCTTGTGCAATCTTGTGTCATAAGAAAATTCTGCAATAGCAGCACCATTTAATCTAATGGGACTGGAATCATGTTATAACCAATACACTCTTTAAAAGTTTGTGTTTCAGAAACAGTGTCCCCAATTCAATCAGGCTATAGCAAATTCGCATGAATGAAATGCATGTTATAGTAAATCCTGCTTAATGAAAATTGCAGAAGGGTATGCCTGGAACAATAACAGGCATATCTAAAAATGCAGTGTCAACATTGTGAAACCACAATATAGTATTTGCATCCCAAACCAACAAGTCTGAGCTTTGCAGCCCGGTCATATCCTATCTTGAATAATGATGGATAATTAAATAATGGAGGAAGAAGTTGTACAAATGCCCACATCCTCAATGATGGTGGAGCTAAGCCCAGTTCAGTGCAAAAGATAAGTCTGAAGCATTCACAACAATCTTCAGCCAGAAGTATTGAGTGAATGACTTATTTTAGCGTCCTCTAGAGACGCCCAGCATTACAATTCACAACACATGACATCAACAACCAGGTAGAGGGACTGGATCCTGCAAATATAGTAAGCCCTGACAACATTCCAACAATAGTACTGAAGATGTGCTCCAGAACCTGTTGTTTCCCTAGCCAAGCTGTTCCAGTACAACTGCAACAGTCGCATCTACCCAACAATGTAGAAAGTTACCCAGGTCTATCCTGTATACAAAACACCACGACAAATTCAACCTGGTCAATTACTTCCCCAGTTTATTCTGGATCCAAGTGATAAAAAGGTGCTATCAACAATACTATCAAGCAGCAATACTCTACTCACTGATACACAATTTGGGTTCAACCAAGGCCACTGCACTCTTCACCTCACAATAGCCCTAGTTCAAACACAGACAAAAGAGGTAAACTCGCAAGAGGTGAGGTGACATCAAGGCCATATTTGACCAAACGTGGTATCAGGGAGCCTTTGCAAAGCTTGACTCAATGGGAATCAGGGGTAAAACACTCAGATGGTCAGGAGTCATACCTAGCACAAAGCAAGATGGTTGTGGTTTGTGGATGTCATTCACCGCAGTTCCAGTTCTCTACAGGAGTTCCTCATGATAGTGTCCTACTCCCAATCACCTTTGCCTGATTCATCAATGATCTGTCACTGTAAAGGTCAAAAAATGGGGACATTCACTCAATTAGACAACGTTCCGCTCCATTTGTGACTCCCCAGATACCAAAGCAGTCCATGCAGTAAGACCTGCACAATATTAGGGCTTAACTGTAAAGTGTCAAGTAACGTTCATACCACACAAATGCCAGGCAATTACCAAATTCAAAGCCAGAATCGAATGATTTGCTGTGGACAGTCAATGGCATAATCTCAAAATCTCTCACTATTAACAACTAATCAGAAACGAAACTGGACCAGTCATCTAAATACTATGGCTAAGAATCCTGAGCAAGTGACTCACCTTGAGCCTCTCCAAAACCAGTTCGTTACTGACAAGGCCCAAGTCAGGAGCATGATGGAATACGCCCCACCTGCCTAGATGAATCCAATACCAACACCACCAAAATGTGATGCCATCTTGGACAAAGCAGCGGGCTTGATTAGTACCAGATCCACCACTGATGCTTAGTAGCGGCAATGTATACCATCTACAAAACGCACTGCAGAAATTCACCAAGGCTTCTTCGACAGCGCCTTCCAAACCCACTCCAACCTGAACAGACAAGGGCAGCAGAACATGACCAGAAGATTCCCTTTCAGACACCTGACTTGCAAACGTATTGTCATTCCTGGATTGTCGATAGATCTAAATCATGGAACTCCATGATGGTATTGTGGGTCTAATTACAGCTTACGGACTGCAGAATTTCAAGGCTGAAGTTCAACACCACCTTAAGGGCATCGAGGAATGGGCAATAAATGCTAGCCTGGTCAGCAAGACCATAATCTCATGAATGATTAAAAAAATAACTACCAGCTATTGTTATGTTGTTATTTGTGGGACCTTGCTGCTCAGAACTGGATGTCATGTTTCCTACATTATAACAGTGTTTATACTCCAAAAAGGCTGTAATGGTTGTAAATCATTTGGAATGGCCTGTGATTATAAAACACATCATAAACATGCAGGTTCTATCAAATTCTCATTGTGGAGAAACTAAACACACATTACAAGACAACTGAACAACAAGATCAATTTCTTTCCTCCTTGCACTGACTGATTTTAATAATTTTACTTCAAGTATCCTTTCATTTATAAATGAAAATTTAAAAATGAACCCTATTTGAAGCTGTACAGCTTGGCTGAGCACACAAACATGGGGCATTGAATAACAAGTCAGCCAGCAATTTCCTTGGTAATTTGTAGTATTGTAAAAAATATTACAAATGGTAGCATCATTGGAAATGTACCAACTTAAATCCAAATATTATGTAACAGTGTAACCTTGTTCTGTTGCACTTTTGGCCACGAAGGACAAAAAAACATCAAGGCAAAAAAATCCCAACTCACACAAAGACAAAAAAAAACACGTCTTCAGTTTGATTATAAAAATCTACTTGCATACCACATTAGAACAAATTAGTCCACTGACTACATATTATACACTCATTTGACTGGTGGGAGGCAGATTTTGAGAAGTGTAAACAAGACTCTTCAGGGAAGCCTATTCTGATAAGTCCTGACGAACCTATCCCAACAGTCACTGCATCAGAGGTCAGATCAGTTTTCCTTTGTATGAATCCAAGGAAAGCAATGGAACCAGATGGAGTACCAGCTGTGCACTCAGGGCATGCGCAGATCAACTGGCAGAGGTCTTCTCAGACATCTTCAACCTCTTCCTGCAGCAGACCACTGTCCCTGCCTGTTTCAAGAGGGCCAACATCATCCCTGTGCCTAAGGCGGCTCATACAGCATGCCTCAACCACCCAGTGGGCCTAATTTCAGTCGCCATGGAGTGCTTTGAAAGATTAGTCATGGCATTAATCAACATCAGCCTCCTACCACTCTTGACCCACTCCAATTTGCCTATTGGACCAACAGATCTAAGTCAGATGCCATATCACTTGCCCTTCACCAAGAACAGCTATGTAAGAATCCTATTCATTGACTAGAGTTCAACCTTCAACACTATTATCCCCTCAAGACTAAATTACTAAATGTATAGAGGGGCATGAATAACATCCCGCCAAACGTTAATGAGTTCCTTGGTTTTGCTGGCATTGAGAACTAGGTTGTTCTCAGTGCACTTAGTGATCTCGGACTAAGCTCCAATTGCTGCAACTGGATACTCAGTTTCCTGACCCACAGGCCACAAATCAGTGAAGACTGGGGACAATATTTCATCCTCACTCAACACTGGAGCCCCCCCCTGGGGTGCGTACTCATCCCCCTGCTGTACTCACTATATACTACACTAAGCCATTTACAAGTTCACTGATGACATCACCATTGTTGGTCGAATCTCAGATAGCGACAAAACAGACAGCACCTGGAAAAATGGTGCACGGAGAACAACCTAGCTCTCAATGCCAGCAAAACCAAGGAACTCATTATTGACTTTTGGCTGGATGTTATTCATGCCCCTCTATATATTAACAGCACAGAGGTGGAATGAGTGGAGAGTGTCAGCTCCTAGGAGTGGTCATTCACAACAAGCTTTCTTGGACTCTTCATGTGGACGCACTGGTTTCAAAGGCCCAACAATGTCTCTTCTTCCTCAGACAGCTGAGGAAATTTGGCATGACGGCAAATACCCTTGCCAATTTTTATAGGTGCGCCATCGAGAGCATTCTGTCTGGATGTATCACTACCTGGTATGGCAACTGTACCATTCAAGATTGGAGAGAGGTGAACACGAACCGGACAATCACAAGGGCCAACCTCCCATCTACAGAATCCATCTACAGGCCCGCTGTCAAGGAAAGGCCACCAGCATTTTTAAAGATCCATCCCACCCTGGCAATGTTGTTCTATAACCTCTACCATCGGGGAGAAGGTACAGAAGCCTGAACACATGCACCAGCCGGTTTCGTAACAGTTTCTACTCTCCTGTTATTAGAATACTGAATGGACTCAAACTCAACATTCGCCTGTACCTGTGTTTTTGTTTTTACCACTGTTTACCTGTTATTTACTTCTCTATGCTACTTAACTCTGATCTGCTTTTCACTGTGCCTCGGTACATGTGACAATAAATTCAATTCAATTCAGCATATTCCCAGCCTACCAGAGCAGTTAACTATCACTGTTCAATATTTTTCGATTTAAAGCTTCAATCACCTATTTTATTTTCAATTTCTGCCAAAACACTCAAATGTGTACTCTCCACAACTGAACTGAAAACTCCAAAAATGCGACATCTCTCTTTCAATCGTTTAAGAAGCAATACAATATTCAACTGTGCTTGGAAATAAAATTTTGCAATTAAGGCTATAATTAAGGGTAATGATACATTTAGTTTCAGGATTTTTGTAAGTTAAACAAATTTCATTGATGGTTAATATAACATTTATTGCGTAACTAAATGCATTTCTTTCTGTTCTCATTTTTCTCTCAATTTAAATTAGTTATCCAATTAAAGCACCCAATTCAAAAGATTATACAAATTTGTTGAAACTTCTCAACTTGTACCATGTAGACCTTAATCTAAAATCACACCTATGATATCAAATTTGTTCCAAGCATAATACAGACGATGCACCACAGTAAGTAATGTAGCTGGATGTAATATAGTCAAGGTTTTGCACAGCAAAGTCCAAAAACAGCAATGAGATAACAACCAGATTAACTGTTTTTGTGATGCCCACCTTAATCTAGTCAAATAAACATTCACTAATGACATGGAGAAGAATTATTTGTCTGGAAGAAACAATAATGGGAAATTACAGGAATACTGGTAGGGATCACACTGTGACCAGTCAGCATTAGAAAATGCAAACTACTTTAAAGGGTTTCTAGAACAGCTACAGTATTGGAAAGTAGATATTGACTGCAAGTTGCATTTGGTTTTGGGTTTATGTAGTGCACCAGCAGTGTCCTTATCGCTGTGCCAGTGTTGTCCCATTTCCACATCAGTCAAAGCAAACACCCAGACACAGTATGGCTCTACCTTCATCTTTATTCCAAGCCGTGGAGGGAGAGCCATCACCCATGTTCTCGGTCTTCTCTCGAACAGCAGATTCTTACGGAATTATATAGAGTTATAGCAGCATCCAAATAAGGCAACGTCTATATTGATTGGGTGACCGTTAAAATCAGCAAGCATCAACAGTAAAGATTAAGCCATCTGGCATGACACAATAGATGTTCTTCATCTCGTTAACTGGCAGTACATAATAGATGTTCTTCACCTTGTTAAACCACTATCCTTGCCTCCAGCACGTCACTGTTTACTGCAAGTTCTTATCTGGCCAATGTCATGCTAGCTGAGCCTTTGTCCCGCAACCCTAAACTTAACTCTTTCCCTACTGCTCATACCTTATACACATTCTTATCAGAAGTCCTGGGTTCAAATGCCAAATGCTTGAGGTGTGTGAAAATATCGGATATATATATTTTTTAAAAATCACAAATGATCAAAAACATGGTTGACTGTCTGACCCCCCCCCCCCCCCCCCAATCCTTTCTTAGGGCTTATGTAGTGCTCCTACCTCTGGGCCAGGATGCTCAGGTTCAATTCCACCTGCTCCAGTGGTGCTTGATTACAAAATAAAAATCAAGGGAGCTAGATTCTGTATTCCATTGTCCCTGTGAGGCTCTGCACATACATTGCTTAATTGGAAATGTGGGTGATTTAGTGGTGGCAGATAGTAAATGAACATTACCATGTGGTGGCAGATAGCAAATGAACATTGTTTGTAGAAAAAAAAACAGTTCAGCTGTGTGCAAGAGCAATTCTGAGTACAAAGAGAAATAAAATAGGCACTCTAGGGCTCTTGTTGCACAGTGGTAGATGCCTGCCGTTGAGCCAGGCAGTCTGCGTTCAAGATCCACCTGCTTCATGGGTGTTTCATAGCATCTCTGAAGAGGTTCATGAAAACAAAAGCTGAGCTTTTCCACCCCTGGTGGACTGTACTTGAAACTGATTAATTGCTTGACCAGATATCCTAAATTAATCTAGTCCCAGTTGCCAGTATTTGGCCCATATCCCTCTAAATTCTTCCTATTCACAAACCCATCCAGATATCTTTTAAATGCTGTAATTGTACCAGACTCCTCCACTTCCTCTGGCATCTCAATCCATACAGGTTCCACCCCTGGTGTGAAAAAACTGCACCTTAGGTCCCCTTTAATCTTTCCCCTTTCACCTCAAACCTAGACCCTCTAGTTCTAGACTCACCCACCCCAGAGAAAAGACTTTGTCGATTTATCTTATCAATGCCCCTCATGACTTTATAAAGAAACAAAAAGGTGGAAACTAGTTTGTAATGAACTACAGGCTTACAATAATACCCTTGCAAATGTGGGAAATGAGGCTCCTAATTTGCCACAGTGATATCAATCTGTTAAATAACCATGTACAAAGAAATTGCAGTTTTCATCCCTCCTATTGACCAACCAGGTCATACCCTCTACTTGTCTTCACCAATCCCCAACTCACCACCTTGCCACTTCCCCCCTTTATCTGCAGCTCCCCTTACACTCACCCCCAGCCCTGAAGAAGGGTTACACCCAAAATGTCAACTTCACCTCCTGATGCTGTCTGGTTTGCTGTGGTTTCCCTGCCTCCTGCTTGTCTACCTTGGATTGCAGTTTCTGCAGTTTTTGTCTCTAAATCGATAAATTCAATTTAAAAATATTTAGTAACTAAAAAACAACTGAGACAGTGACAAAAAATACACCGTTCCACATACAGTATAAGCACTCTCTGGACTCTGCAAACTGGTTGCAAAATATTTCTGTCACATTGGGAAAACATTTATATGTACGCACGTGGCTGTAGGATGAATGGTTTCAAAAGCCATTCTCAAAGAGGGTCATTTGGCTCAGAAAAGGCGATCTTGTTCAGCTGGAGAATGGTGAATCCATGGAATTCACTGCCAGAGAAGGCTGTGGAGGTCAGATCATAGAGTATAATCAAAGACAGAGATAGATAGTTCTTGATTATCAAGGGGATCAAGGATTACAGGAGAATGGGGGTTGAGAAACCTGTCAGCCATGAATGAATGGCAGAGCCGACTTGATAAGCTGAATAGCCTAATTTCTGCTCCTATATCTTATGATATCAAACGTGATCTGCTGATTTCTCCACTGATTTGCTTTCTTAACAGTTGTCCTGCTATCTTCAGGACCTATGGACAGTCACACCAAGGTTTCCCCACCCTTCAGGGGAATATCCTCTGTACTTCCTTGGGTCCCGCCATTCAAAACACAACCCCTGGCTGGTGAGCCCGCCCAAAGCCGGCAACCCCTTCATGTTCACGTTGACCCGTATGTCAACGATCTGGATGACTCCCCTCTCGGGCACGTGGGCGCCTCCAAGCTCACGCATGCGCACTCACCGAGCTGACACACGCCCCTGGCTGGAGGAGGTGGGGGGGCGACTTTACGCATGCGCAGCTCTCCCACCGAGCCCCACGACAGCCGGGGAGAGCGCGCGGCGGGTGGAGGGGGGGTATATAAAAAAAGAGGGAGCGCTCCTGCGCGAACGCGACTCTCACCCATGGTCCCGCCGATTTCTCAGAACGGTTATCGCCGTCGTCACTCGCCGACCCCCTTCCCTTTCCCCTGCGTACCTCTCCGTTTCTCAGGGGAAGGGGTGGATAACCGAACAGCGACAGCTGCTGCTGACGGAAAAACGGTCGGGGCCTTCGACCAGCACCACCCGGTCAGATGGCGAGGCACCGGGAAAAGGTCCGTCACGTTAAAGTCCGGCCGGGTTTCCTTTTTATACTTTGAGTTCGTCCTCGCCGTATTATTCGGGATAAATGAGGAGAAAGGGTGAGTGACGTGTCGTGCTGCCGGTTTTGTGTGTCTCTCTCTCTCGGCGCTCCCACTCCCGCCGCCAACAAACCGTCCTGTCTTTCTCTGCCTTCGCCCTCCCCACTCCTGAGGCTGCGCACGAGCTTGCCGGCCCCGCCCCCCAGGCCGTTGCCGATTGGCCGAGCTTCCGGCTTGGCATCCCCGACCTCTGCCCGGAGCGCTTCGCGATTGGTAATTCTGGATGTCCATCGCCGTCCCCGTCCAGGCAGAGGGCGGGGCCTAGCTACTGTGCGCCCTCATCCCTCCTTCCTGCTTTTCAATGATTGGCCTAAGCCTGACGCCTTATGATTGGCTACCCGAAGTGTTGATCATGGTATAGGTCCATCTGTATCATTTCAGCCCAAGGCTGTTCAACCCCTTTTTTTAAATTTAGGTTCCCTACAGTGTGGAAACAGGCCATTTGGCCCACCGACCCTCAGAAGAGTAATCCACCCAGATCCATTTCTCTCTGTCTAATGCACCTAACACGATGGACAGTTTAGTATGGCCAATCCACCTAACCTGCACATCTTTGGCCTGTGGAAGGAAACTGGAGCACCTGGAGGAAACCCACACAGACACTGGGAGAATGCGCAAACTCCACTTTTTTCCATATATTCCTGTTTCCTTTTCTAGAAAAATTATGGTTGATTTATTGGGTTATAGTGTTTTTACAGCATGGTAAAAGGTCTTTGAGGCTATCATGTTGGCCTGGTCATCAGCCAACTATCTAAATATTCTAATCCCATTTTCCAGTACAAGACGTTCTACTATAATGCAACCGTTGCATCCCTCAGCAACCTCATGCTATAGCAAATCATGCTTTGGAAAAGCGCTATGCTGGTTCAGTAGAAAGTTTGCATTATCTAAACCGTGACCATAATTTCTCAATTGCATTGTAGCTAATTTGTGTTATACCAGAATGATCTGCACTTGACTCAGGTTTGTATGGTATGTTCTGTGCCAGGTCCACTGTGAAGATGGCATCCATCCCTCTTGGGAGATAATGGACTCTGTCATTTCTGTGTTGCAGTCTGAACTGTTGTGACATCAAGTCTAAAGAGCTGGATGGGTCCACACAAGAAGGAACTCTCTGGAGAGCACTGACCTTTCTTTTCTTTTACAAGGGTTTGGCATCACTGTCTCATTGCTGCCTGTGAATGATATCATTGAGCATTATCTGTCCATGCCCCAATATGGATCAATGGGCAGAAAGTGGCAGATGCAGTTTAATTTAGCTGAATGTGAGGTGTTGCATTTTGATAAGGCAAATCAGAGCAGGACTTAACACAGTTGATGGTATGGTTTTGGGAGTGTTGCCAAACAAAGAGACCTTAGGGTGCAGGTTCATAGTTCTTTGAAGCTGGAGTCACAATTAAGGTAGTGAAGAAGGCATTTGCCTTTATTGGTTGGTGCATTGAATATAGCAGTTGGAATGTCATGTTACAGCAGTACAAGACATTAGTTAGGCCACTTCTGGATAATGTGTTCAATTCCGATCTCCTTGCAATAGAAAATATTGTTAAACATGAAAGGGTTCAGAAAGGACTGAAAATAATGTTGCTGGGGTTGGAGGGTATGAGCAATAGAGAGAGGCTGAATAGGCTGGAGCTATTTTCCCTTGAGTATTGGAGGCTGAGAGGTGACATTATAGAGGTTTATAATATCATGAGGGGATTGGAATGGTGAATAGCGAAGACCTTTTTCCTGGGGTAGGGAAGTCCAAAACTAGAGGGTATAGGTTTAAGGTGAGGGGAAAGATTTGAAAGGGACCTAAAGGATAACTTTTTCATGCAGAGGGTAGTGCATATATGGAATGAGCTGTCCGAGGAAGTGGTGGAGACTGGTACAATTACAACATTTGAAATGCATCTGGATGGGTATACGAATAGGAAGGGTTTCAAGGGATATAGGTCAAATACTGGCAAATGGGAGTAGATTAATTTAGGATATCTGGTCAGCATGGATGAGTTGGACCAAAGGATCTGTTTCCGTGCTGTTCAGCGCTGAGTTTATGACATCATGAGTTGCAATGCCCCAACTTTCTCTAAATCTGTGCATCCAATTGAAGCTACATAACCATCTCCATATTTGTTGTCAATGAGCTCCCATACATCATCTCCTTTGACCTTTAAGGACAACTGAAAATGAGTCTTGTCTGTAGTGGTTGTAAATTCCAAATTGAGAGGCAGTCACTTCTACAGCTGGTACAAATGAACAGCTTGGCTCAAGGACAATACAATACAGGTACAGGCTGTCAATACCATTGGCTTTGGTTGGCTTTTGTGCAGTACAGAAGCATCACCACCCCATATTTCTTGATCTCAGCTCATCAGTATACCATATATTTATTTCTCCTACCTCTCCTGAAGCTTCATTATTGAATTCCTCCAGTTAGATTTTTGGCTCCTATCATGGTATTGAAAAGGCTTCTATCAAAGTTACAAATTATATCCAGTTTGATTGCATAAAAGTTAAATTATTTCACCTAATTTGTCTTCACCCTTTTGTAGCTTTGGTATTGTTGATCACCATTCCCTACTTGGGTTTTCCAACTGTGGGGCCACATGGCCCTTGTTCCATTTTCATCCATCTGTTTGTAGCTAGAATATCACTGCAGTGGCTTCACATGTATTCTCACACGGTTACTTCTGATTCATTCGTTTCTTGGTCCCATCCTATTCCTTATTCAATGTTGCCTTTCAGAGACAACATCTGAAAACACAGATGTAAAACTGGTGGCCCCCAATAGTATCACACGACAGCCCTTTGATTCCCCTGCTGCCTTTAACTGTTGTCCCTCATCACTTGTGTGACACTTGGTACTCAATGAACAGAAATTTTCTCCAATTAAATATTTGATTCTCACTGCAAACTCTGTTCCTTAGGCACATACTCTCTTCGTCTCTCTGAAGAATGACTGACTGATGCTGAAGCTTGCTAACATGTTTGAACCCTCAATGAGCTTCTGAGCATATCCCTAAGCACCATCCCTAAGACAATCATTTCCACCTTTAATAAATCACCTAACCCCTCACTGCTTTCAGTCATGCTGGCCTGCACTTCATTCTGCATAAACTTGAGGATATTCAAAACTCTGCTGTGAGTAATTATGCAAAAGTTTTGTTCACTTGCCACCTGTGTGCACACAACCTTGTTCCTGGATAAGTTACAATTTTAAAATTGTCTCATGCCAAGGAAGAAGGTCCTTCAGGTCCTGGTGAAAGCAGAAGTGGTTCAGATACACGAGATGTGAATGCTCAGTCAGAGTGCTTGAGAGTTACAAGTTAGCCAGGAAAGAACTAAAGAGAGAGCTAAGAAGATCCAGGAGGGGACATGAGAAGCCTTTGGCAGGTAGGATCAAGGAAAACACTAAAGCTTTTCTATAGGTATCTCAGGAATAAAAGAATGACTAGAGTAAGATTAGGGCCAGTCAAGGCTTCTCATAGGAAGTTGTGCACGCAGTCCAAGGAGATAGGAAAGGCGCTAAATGAGTATTTTTTTGTTGTTATTCACACAGGAAAAAGACAATGTTGGCAAGGAGAATACTGAGATACAGGCTACTAGACTGAATGGGATTGATGTTCGCAAGGAGGCAGTGTTAGCAATTCTGGAAAGTGTCAAAATAAATCCCCTGGGCTGGATGGGGTTTATCCGAGGATTCTCTGGGAAGCCGGGGAGGAGATTGCAGAGCTTTTGGCTTTGTAGAGACAACCCTGGAAATTATAGACCAGTGAGCGTTACGTCCGTTGTGGGTAAAGTGTTGGAAAGGGTTATACGAGGTAGGATTTATAATCATATAGAAAGGAATAATTTGATTAGGTACAGTCAATACGGTTTTGTGAAGGGTAGGTCGTGCCTCAAAAATCTTATTGAGTTCTTTGAGAAGGTGACCAAACAGATGGATGAGTAATGCAGTTGATGTGGAGTATATAGATTTCAGTAAAGTGTTTGATAAGGTTCCAAATGGTAGGCTATTGCAGAAAATATGGAGGCATGGGATTGAGGGTTATTTAGCAGTTTGGATCAGAAATTGGCTAGTTGTAAGAAGACAGAGTGGTGGCTGATGGGAAATGTGCACCCTGGAGGTCAGTTACTTGTGATGTACTGCAAGAATCTGTTTTGGGATCACTGCTGTTTGCCATTTTTTATAAATGACCTGGACGAGGGAGTAGAAGGATGGGTTACTAAATTTGCGGATGACATTAAAGTTGGTGAAGTTGTGGACAGTGAGGAAGGATGTTGCAGGTTACAGAGGGACATAGATAAGCTGCAGAGCTGGGCTGAGAAGTGGCAAATGGAGTTTAATGTGGAAAAGTGTGAGGTGATTCACTTTGGAAGGAGTAACAGGAATACAGGGGACTGGGATTATGGTAAGATTCTTGGTAGTGTGGATGAGCAGACATATCTTTGTCTCCATGTGCATAGATCCCTGAAAGTTGCCACCAGGTTGATTGGGTTGTTAAGAAGGCATATGATGTGTTAACTTTTATTGGTAGAGGAATTGAGTTTTGGAGCCATGAGGTAATGCTGCAGCTGTACAAAACTCTAATGCGGCTGCACTCGGATTATTGTGTACAGTTTTGTTGACACATTATAGGAAGGATGTGGAAGCAGTGGAAAGAGTGCAAAGGGGGTTTACCAGGATGTTGCCTGGTATGGAAGGAAGGTCTTACGAGGAAAGGCTGAGGGACCTGAGGTTGTTTTTGTTAGAGAGAAGAAGGTTGAGAGGTGACTTAATTACTGCAAGATGATCACAGGATTAGGTAGGGTGGACAGTGAGCTTTTTTCCTCTGATGTTGATGGCTAGCATGAGGGGACATTGCTTTAAATTGAGGGGTGATAGATATAGGACAGATGTCAGAAATAGGTTCTTTACTCAGACAGTAGTAAGGGTGTAGAATGCCCTGCCTGCAACAGTAGTAGACTTGCCAACATTAAGGGTATTTAAATGGTCATTGAATAATCATATGGATGATAACGGAATATTGTAGGTTAGATGAGCTTCAGATTGGTTTCACAGTTTGGCGCAACATTGAGGGCTGAAGGGCCTTTACTGCGCTCTAATGAGAATATTAAACCTTTGTTCAAAAAGTCAGTGTTAAGTTCAGAGGCTATGGGACAATCAGTTTAAATTCATAATTAATTCTTAATCAGTTTATTTATAGTCACTTTGATAAATATGGACTAATTAAAGAAAGTCAACACAGATTTGTAAAGGGCATATTGTTTGTATAAATAACTTGAAGTTTTTTGAAGAGGTAACAAGGAGGGTTGATGAGAGTAATGCTGTTAATGTGGTGGACACTGACTTCAAAAGCTATGAACTCTGGACCTCTTTCCCCAAACATCTCAGCCTCTTCACCTATTTCTCTTTAAAATGTACTGCATGAACCAATCTTTTAAATACAATCTGTTGGTTATTAGCTGCTGTAATATCCCTTTTTTAACTCGGTGTCAAGCTTTATCTAATAACGCTTTCGCTTGTTATGTTTGACATCAAAGGTTGCTATAAAGACATTGTAGTTCATGTTTGCCCTGAAACACCCATCTGCTGCAACGATATGCTATTTCCACCAGATATCAAACCAACTCCATGACAAACCAAAGGGAATAAAAGTGTTGATAGTGAAGTAGAACTGGATAATGCCAGCATACATACTCTGTCTAGTGTCACTGCTAACTCCAATTGCTGTACTTCCTTCAAAAACATTTTACCCTCACAGACTGCTGCAATACGAAAAAAAATTGGCAAGACTGCCTTTGGAGCCTCAAATTATCACATGGATTTTTCTGCCTGTTCATACTGCTCAGCAAAGCAGGTTTAACAGAAGAAAGGCCCTTGTGCACTGATTTGAAACAATAAATGGTACTCCTGTACAGCTGCATTGGAAAAATCTTCTATATGCACACTTGTGCTCATGCACTCACTACACTTTATAGTTAATTTATGGATTTGTTATAATGAGTGATGTTGGCACTGGGGACAACTGTACATTTTGTGTTTTGTTTTGCCGGGTGTTTGGGGCTGGAATGCTTTACATCACTGTGGTGGAGGCAGTTTCAATTGAGATGTTCATGAGGGTAATGGGTGATTGTTTGCATTTAAATAACATGAAGGGTTACAGGGAAAAGGGAAGACATTGACATTAAATTAAAATGCCCAGAGATCTAGGCAGACACAATGGGCTAAATGCTGAAAATGTGTTGCTGGAAAAGCGCAGCAGGTCAGGCAGCATCCAAGGAGCAGGAGAATCGACATTTCGGGCATGAGCCCTTCAGGAAGAAGGGCTCATGCCCAAAACGTTGATTCTCCTGCTCTTTGGATGCTGCCTGACCTGCTGCGCTTTTCCAGCAACACATTTTCAGCTCTGATCTCCAGCATCTGTAGTCCTCACTTTCTCCTACAATGGGCTAAATGGCTTATTTTTGCACCCTAACAATTCTGATTTTGAGCAGTTCTGAAAGTTGTTTTGACTTAAATGTCTGGACTGTCTAAAAGTTTCAGCTTGCTGTACCTCAAAGCAATTGTGTACAATGAGACAGCAAAGAATACAAGGTCTTCCCTGTTGCCAACACCACAAACATGATTGACAAAAGAATCAATGATGACATGAGGAAAAACATCTTCAATGCAGTGAGTAGTTAGGACCAGAATGGCATTGTCTGGTGGTTTGGTGGAGGCAGATTCAGTTGTAACTTTCAAAAAGGAATTGGATAATCACCTGACTGTGGAGTTTGCACATTCTCCCCGGGTCTGTGTGGGTTTCTCCGGGTGCTCCGGTTTCCTCCCACAATCCAAAAATGTGCAGGTCAGATGAATTGGCCACGCTAAATTGCCTGTAGTGTCAGGGGTATATGTGGGGTGGGGGAATGGGTCTGAGTGGGTTTCTCTTCAAAGGGTCGCTGTGGACTTGTTGGGCTGAAGGGCCTGTTTCCATACTGTAGGGGATCTAATCTAAACAGAACTAATTACAGGGCTAAGGAAGAATATGAACTGCTGTATGGCTCTTGGGGAGAGCTGGCATGGACTTTACATTACATTACATTACAGTGTGGAAACAGGCCCTTCGGCCCAACAAGTCCACACCGACCCGCCGAAGCGAAACCCACCCATACCCCTACATTTACCCCTTACCTAACACTACAGGCAATTTTAGCATGGCCAATTCACCTGACCCTGCACATCTTTGGACTGTGGGAGGAAACCGGAGCACCCGGAGGAAACCCACGCAGACACTGGGAGAACGTGCAAACTCCACACAGTCAGTCGCCTGAGGCGGGAATTGAACCCGGGTCTCAGGCACTGTAAGGCAGCAGTGCTAACCACTGTGCCACCGTGACTTGATGGGCTGTAACCATTTTATGATGCTATCTAGGTAAGGGTTTGTTTAACATTTTTATCATTATAATGAGGAAAAAAACTACTGCCCCGATCCAGTTGCTTGGTGAAGATTCTCAAAAGTAAAGGGAACTCAATTATCTTTTTTAAAGAGTCAAATTTGGAACATTAAATTGGACAAGGACATTATAAATGTGATCCATCATATGTGGTGAAATGGAAGATGATAACCAAAGGGATGTATGTTAATGATTCTGTCAAACCAATGCTGCTTCTGCAGGAGCCTGGAGCCCATCAATCTTTCAGCTGTCTGAAAGTGACATTCAAAACCCCTTGGGTGTGAAGGGGGTTCGTTGATCCTTTTGTTGCATGATGTTCTACTCATGGCTTGCCAAGAAACTGTTTTGTCTTTATTCCGTGATGTAGTTTGTGCATCAAAGTCCACTGCATACTTCATTAATAATAAAATGCAGAATTCCAGCAGGAATTATGCAGAATTAAATATACAAACAGGCCATTGAGTAATAGGTCAATACCAATACTTTTGTTCCATTCAATCCGGCTCCTGCAGTATTTCATCCCACACCATCAGCCAATCCTTTTATTCCTGCCTCCCTCATGGGTTTATTCAGCTTCTCTGTTAAATGCTTTGTGGATTTAAAGTGGCACTTTAGTTAAAAGGCATTTTACCACATGCATCTATCTTTTTTCAGAAACCACCAACAGCTTATGTTCTGGGTTTTATTTATGGGACTTATGAGTACTTTGCTCATTATTATTTTATCTGTGAACCTTTTTTACTCATTCATGAGCTGTGGGTGTTCCTGGCTAGGCTGCCCATCCCTGATTGCTCAGAGGGCAGTTAAGAGTCAACCACATTATTGTGGGTCATGTAGGGCAGCAGGTAAGGACAGCAGTTTCCTTCCCTAAAGGGCATTAGTGAACCAGATGGCTTTTTTTAACCTGACAATCGATCATTAGACAACTTGTTCCAGGTTAAGAGAATTCAAATTCCACCATCTGCCATGGCAGGATTTGAGCTCAGGTCCCCAGAATATTTCCTAGGTATAGTTTACCAATAAATGATACATTTCTGTGCATTTTTGCTTTACTAACAAACTTCTCTTCGGGACTTGTCCATTGAGAAGGCATTAGTCCATTCCATCAACAGGGGTTTAGTGGACAGCACGTTTGCCTTCAAGTCAGAAGATTGTTGGTTGAAGTCCTACTTCAGTGTGAAATTCCAGCCTGACACCCCAGTATTAAAGAGTGTGTTGCACTGTTGAATTTTCCATCGATCAGATAACCTGTTAAACTGCGGTTTGGACAAATGAACCCCCCCTGCCACTCTTACAAGTAAGAGCAGGGGAATTCACTCTGGTTTAAAAATGAAAAAGTACTGAAGAAACTCAACAGGCATGGCAGCATCCATGAATAAAGAAGCACACTTAGCATTTTGAATCTGATAAGGCATTTTCAGAACAAAAAAAAAGTTTTGAAAAGTCAAACTGGACATGAACTGTTAACTTTTTGTCTCTCCACAGGTGCTGCTAGACCTGCTGAGTCTCTTCAGCACTCTGTTTTTATTTCCGATTTCCAGCGTCTGCAGTATTTTTTATTTGAGAATTCATACTGGTGTTCTGGCCAAATTTTATTCTCAATCAGAATTTTTCACATCGCAGCTAATGCAAGTTTTCTGTATGCAAATTACCCGCCACATTTTCTAAATAGCAACAATACACCTCAAAAAATAATTGGCTGTAAAGAACTTTGCAACACATTGAGGTCATAAGAGACTATTCAAATACAATTGTCTAATTTAACGACTTAGTACATTTCACTATCTTCCTCTGTATATACATAATTATTCTTGTTGCCAACAGCATTGTGGCATATAAAGTTCATGATATTTTTGTTTCCTGGGTTGTTTGATTGTCTCAAGTCTTTATATAGTGTTTGGCTGATTATTTTCCCTATTCTATTAAATATAATACTTTTAAGCAATTAATTTCTTCCTCTGTTTTTCCCCAAGAATATTCTAAATCCTTAATGGAACACTATTCCTTCACTTTCTGCATTGCAGTGATTCTTTAAGCTATAGAGACGAAGAAGGCTGCATTGTTGGAGGTGCCAATTTTCCCTGTCAGGAGGAGGTAAAAGATTGCATATTTTGAGGAGGAGCTGGGTGAATCTTCCTGAAACCCTAGCCAAATTTATTCTTCAATCAACATTGTTAAAACAGTGCTGAAGAAATTTCACTAGACCCTAAAATGTTAACTCTGCTGTCTCTCTACATATGCTGCCAGACCTATTGAGTTTTCCAGGCAGTTTCTGTATCATTAAAACAGAAAATTAGTCAGATAATCGCATTGCTCTGTATGTGGAAGCTTGTTGTGTACAAATTTACAGCCATGTTTCCTGTGTTACAAAATAAACCACTATTTAAAATTCCTTGTTTGTATAGTTTTTTGGGATGAGTTGAGGTGCTTTGTTCCTTTATTGACTTTACCAAACCACTGAATATTCTGTGTAAGGTAATCCTGCTATTCTTTATTATAATCAGCTCAATGCAATAAGATATTATTAATCTGCTGACCTGATTACCACCAAGAGTTTAAGGGACAAAGCCTTGATTGAGATGTTAAAATTAGATAATGTCCTTATTATTGTGTTCAGAACGTGTCTCCAAATAAGATGGCCCTTGTTACATCTGAAGGTAAACATCAAAAACCTTCTGTCAAGATCTAAACAAAAAGTCAGATAAGTGTCTGCAAGAAACAATGAGCAGGGTTGTGGGAGACAGAGGAGGTGGAGGGCTAGTCAGACACATGGATACTGTAACTGAGAACACTAATCTTTAAAGAGCAGCTCTGAACAATCCAGGGAACCATGGGCTGTGGCGATATGGATGAAATTGTGAAAGATGACATAAGAACAGACTTGAATGTGTTCTTTATTGTAATTGAATGTACCAGCATGGGTTTATGAGATGGAGGCCTTGCCTAACATATTAGCTGGAAATGTTCCATGCATTTACAGACTTTGCTTACAACAGGAATTCTGAGGATTTTTTTAGATTTTAGTGCAGGGAGCTGATAACTGGCCAAAAAAGAGAAGGTAAACAGTGAATGAAACTATTCCTTCATTGGTGTAATCAGGGTCAGCACTGGGGCCATTTGTCTTTTAACAGAAAAGGCTAAAATAAAGCTGAGTTAGCTTTGTAGATTGGATTTAAACTGG
The DNA here is from genome assembly GCF_037043375.1 of Chiloscyllium plagiosum. Lineage (NCBI taxonomy): Eukaryota > Metazoa > Chordata > Chondrichthyes > Orectolobiformes > Hemiscylliidae > Chiloscyllium > Chiloscyllium plagiosum. Next base: position 6,008,010 of record NW_028270174.1, read on the forward strand.
AGGAGGGACTTGAGCACTGGGGAAAAGACCAAACAAATCCAAATTAAACTGGGTGTGTTTGGAACAGCAACTTCCAATGTCTCAAACATCTAAAACAGGGTAGCACAGTCTTCAGGAAAAAGGAGGTGGCAACTTGAGGCCAGAATATCTTCATTCAGATTCTTTGGATTTTTCAGAGAGCTACTCAGTTTTGAGTGTATATGAAACAGTAATGGATAGAAGTTTGGGCATGAAAGGAGTCAAGAGATATGCTGATTATCCAGAAAAGTGGAGTTGAAATAGTCATCATAGTCACAATCGTGTTGAATGGCAGAGCAGGCTCTAGGGGCCTGTGTCCTACCCATACACTTACCTCTTATGTTTTGGTGTTCCTCTGGTCTCCACTGTCATTTGCTGTCTTTTCCAAAGATGAATAGAGAGACAAAGACTGGCCTCTCTCAACTCTGTTTGAAAAATAATTAGTGCCCTGAGTTACCAATCAGAATTAGTGCCTTGAAAGAGCCTCCCAGGGCAACTGTTTTGTTTAGTTAAATTCTCCTCTGGGTACATTGAATGGAAATCATTTTGCATCCCAGGTGCTGATGGCCAGGAGTATAATCAATGACTTACAATAATCACTATGGCAATGGTACATAATATTTATACGTTATGATTAATTAGACAACTATTATACCTTTACGTAGTTTCTGCTTATCACGCATAGTAATTCCATGATTCTTAAACAGTTTAGAAAGTTCATTCATTCAGCTTCCACTTTGTACTGTAGATGGCCTACAGTGGGCGGCACGGTGGCACAGTGGTTAGCACTGCTGCCTCACAGCACCAGAGACCCGGGTTCAATTCCCGCCTCAGGCGACTGACTGTGTGGAGTTTGCACATTGTCCCCGTGTCTGCGTGGGTTTCCTCCGGGTGCTCCGGTTTCCTCCCACAGCCCCAAAAATGTGCAGGATAGGTGAACTGGCCACGCTAAATTGCCCGTAGTGTTAGGTGAAGGGGTAAATGTAGGGGCATGGGTGGTTTGCGCTTCGGCGGGTCGGTGTGAACTTGTTGGGCCAAAGGGCCTGTTTCCACACTGTAATGTAATGTAATCTAATCTAATGGCTTCTCTAAATCTCATTGACACACAAGGGAATATTACTTGTTTATTTGGTTTAGCTCAGTAAAACTGTTCCATACGATCTATTATGAATGTCCCAGCAGAGGTTGATCCTGTCACAATGTTGAATCCTTATTTTAATGAACTCTAAATTCACTGAAGGATTGTTTGCAAGTCAGAGGAATCGTGTTGTATTGAAGTTAGTGGATGCCAGATTAAGGTCCAGTAAGGAACATCACATTGAAGTGAACCTTATATAAATGCATTATTCACTTCAGATTGACAGATTTATTCGTGGTATTCCCATTCCTAGCGATTTCATTTACATTTAGTCATAAAAAAAGTATTATTGTTGAAAGTCTGCATCTAAGCTAACACTGAAACAGAAATAAAAAAATTCAAAATTCAAATGAGGGCAAACTTTCAAATAGAACAAACAAGTACGCTATTGGAGATCTGAAGCAAATACAAGCAGAAATCTCAGCGGGTCTGGCAGCATCTTGGAGAAGGGTGTGAAGAGGGTCACTGAACTTAAAATATTAACTCTCTCTCTCCACGGGCACTGCCAGACCTGCTGAGTTTCTCCAGCTATTTCTATTTATGTTTGTTTTGAAGGCTAACATTAGCTCGGTTTGATATTAAAATTAATGCAGGCAAAACTGATGTGAGTTTACTGCTAAAAATGCTGCTTAAAATGATCATTTCAATCTACAAGTAAATGTTTCATCTTAACATAGCATGTACTAACAGGACTGTTTCACAGCTTGATGTGGTGAGTGCAGTAATTTTGTTTTCTTCCCTAACTGCTGTCTACTAATGATAGTGAGGATGTTCAATGGATTTGTTCAGTCAGCTAGCGATGGAGTTGCCAACAGCTCTTCACATTACACCACATGGTCATTAGGAATTTGTCAAAGCAGCAGAACTAGTTGTGGGCAACAGTGCCACCTTCCGGTCTGAGGCTGTACATCTGCCTCTTCCATCCATCTGGGTTTTTCTCTGTGCCTATGGATCAGGCTGATATTGTTTTCACAGGAACATTATTCCAACGCATGATCATCCCAAGTGAGAAACCTCCCATTTGTTTATTTTCCCTTTTCGAGTGCAGCTCTGCCTATTTTCAGCAGCTATCATCCATGCTGACGTAAACAAGTCACATTTACCCTAATGGATGTTTAAAAATTCCCTGAAAGATCAATACCATTTCTTTACAAAGGATTTTCAGTCTGTACAACTCTTAATAATGCCACACCACTGTGGTGGGATGATGAGTCAGAACACAGAATGAAGATAGAGGGCTTGGTGATGCAGTGCAATGAGAACAACCTCTCTCGCAATGTCGGCAAAACGAAAGAACTGATCATTGACTTCAGGAAGAAAGGAGGAGAACACAGCCCCCATTTACATCAAATGGAGTGGAGGTTGAGAGCATCGGGTTTCTTGGAGTGACAATACCGATAATTTGTCCTAGACTTCCCACGTAGATGCTACGGTCAAGAAGGCACAGCAATGTCTCTCCATCCTCAGGCGGCTCAGGAAATTCGACATGTCCATAAGGATCCTCACCAACTTCTACAAATGCACCATAGTAAACAAACTATATGGGTCCATAACGGCGTAGTACGGCAACTGCTCTGCCCAGGACTGTAAGAACCTATCGGAGGTTGTGTGCACAGCTCACACCATCACAGAAGCCAACGTCTTTGAAAGTTGCCACCCAGGTAAATAGTGCTGTGAAGAAGGCATATGGCGTACTGGCTTTTATCGGTAGAGGAATTGAGTTCCGGAGTCCTGAGGTCATGTTGCAGTTGTATAAGACTCTGGTGCAGCCGCATCTGGAGTATTGTGTGCAGTTTTGGTCGCCATACTATAGGAAGGATGTGGAGGCACTGGAACGGGTGCAGAGGAGGTTTACCAGGATGTTGCCTGGTATGGTAGGAAGATCGTATGAGGAAAGGCTGAGGCACTTGGGGCTGTTTTCATTGGAGAAAAGAAGGTTTAGGGGTGACTTGATAGAGGTGTACAAGATGATTAGGGGTTTAGATAGGGTTGACCATGAGAACCTTTTTCCACGTATGGAGTCAGCTATTACGAGGGGGCATAGCTTTAAATTAAGGGGTGGTAGGTATAGGACAGATGTTAGGGGTAGATTCTTTACTCAGCGAGTCGTGAGTTCATGGAATGCCCTGCCAGTAGCAGTGGTGGACTCTCCCTCTTTATGGGCATTTAAACGGGCATTGGATAGGCATATGGAGGATAGTGGGCTAGTGTAGGTTAGGTGGGCTTGGATCGGCGCAACATCGAGGGCCAAAGGGCCTGTACTGCGCTGTATTTTTCTATGTTTTCTCATCAATGGACTCTATCTACATTTCTTACTGCTGCGGAAAGTCCTGCCAACATCATCAAAGACCCCTCCCATCCTGGTAATGCTCTCCTGCAACTTCTTCCATCAGACAGAAGATACAGAAGCTTGAACGCATGCACCAACAAGCTCAAGAACGACTACTTCCCTGCCATTATTAGACTGACAAATAATGTTGATCTTGTTAATGTTGATCTTGCTTCACACACCACCTGTGCATTGTAGCCTTGTATGCCTCACTCTGTTTAAGCACCCTGTGATCTGCTTTTCCTTGCTTGCCATGATCTGCCTGTACTGCCTGCAAACAAAGCTTTTTGCTGTACTTTTGCTGACTACAATAAATCAAATCGATCAATTAAATTAATCTAGGACTGCAATCCCTTCAACATTCACACCGTCCGTCATAGTGGCAGCAGTGTGCACCATCTACAATATACATTGCAGCAACTCACCACTCTGACATCCCCTTCCAAACCTATGACCTCTACCACTTAGAAAAAAAGGGCAGCTTAGATGCACAGGAAATTCCACGACCTGCAATGCCCCACCAAGCCAAGTACCATTCTACTATCGATATTTAACTCCATGCTTGCAGTGTTGCTGGGTCAAAATATGATACTCCCTTCCTAACAGCGTTGTGGGTATCTCCATACTCCAAAGATTGCATTGGTTCAGAAGGCAGCTCACCACTACCTTTTCCAGGATAATCAGAAATGGGTAATAAATGCTGACCCAGCCAGTGATGTCCATGTCCCATGAATGAACAAATAAAAAAGATCTAAACTTTTTTCCAATGTTCTCAACACTAAATATTTAGAATAAATTTTCCTCTTCTTGAGATTGCCCGGCTCACCCAGTACATGGGAAATGATGTGGGGAGGAGCAAGGGCTGGAACTTTCCAGGATTAGATTGACTTGAAATTGAAGATTAATCTCCTGAGGCCTACAAGCAACCCTGGAGAAAAGTCATGGATGTTAGCTTATTTTGGAGACTATTTTCATGGATACTTTTGGATATTAGTGAGAAAAGTGTTGCAGATTATGAGGAAAATCTTTTGACAGTTCAGAAATCAAGCTGGTGATTTTTGCTTTCCAGTTGGGGCAGGAGTGTGGTGGGAAGTTGTTAGAATTTGATGTGTTGTCTTACCCATTGGTGGGAGATGGGTGTGGGCCCAGAGGAGACTGTGAGACACAGTCCCATAAAGTACTACTGATCAGAGTCGGCAACCCTATATGGAAGTGATTCCCATAAGGTTGTGGCACAGTGAGCAGCCCCCTCACCACTGAATTGGAAACTACAGTGTCCAGTCCCACAACAGCACTTGATGGCTAAGGAAGGTGCATTTGTTAAATGGCCAAACAAATTGAGGATCCGCTTGTGCATCTTTCTAACAAGTGCTAATGGTAGGCAGTAAGAATGTGAATCAGGCGTAGGCTGTTGGGTTCCTTGCTTCTGCTCTACTATTCTGTAAGATTATGGCTCATCTGATTGTGACCACCCACTCCACATTCCTACCCAAGCCTCCCTATCACCTTCAACTCCTTAATTCGTCAAGAATCTATCTACCCCGCTTTAAAAATATTTGAAGATCCCTACTACACTGCTCTCTGGAGTTCCACAGACATTTGAACCTGTGAGAGAAAACCTTTCTCGTTGAAATAACTCCACAGGAGGCCAGTACCCTGTCACCTTTATTTACATGTGGAGAGTTCTTAACACTGATCTGGCTTCCTCAGAACCAGCTCTCAGAGTGAACAGAACCTCTGACACTCCTGTTTATTTTTTTTTTTTTTTTTTTTTAGCACTGCCCTTTCTCCTGTTTATTTTTTTTTTTTTCCTTTTTTTTTTTTTCTTTTTTTTTTTACCTAAGTGCGGTAGTGCTTATTTTATCCCCAGAACCCATGGTGTGTGTGTGCAGGTGTGAGACACAGTGAAAGACACAAAGTGCACCAATCTTTATTCAATTTCCACCACCAGGAAGATAGGAAAACACCCGGGTGGCCAGTGACAAACACTGCCCTTCACATCAAGGGACAGTGCTGTGTGATCAAAACAGTGAAAGGGAGGGTAGGGACTAAATCAAAATAGAATTGGAGGGAGAAATGATGCACTCCACTCCCTGCGGCGCCCACCTCTCCCTGAACAACTCCAGGGTGTTGGTCGACACCGCGTGCTCCTTCTCCAAGGACACCCGGGCTCTAACATAACCGCGGAAGAGGGGCAGGCAGTCGGCCCTAACGACCCCCTCCACGGCCCGCTGCCTGGACCTGTTGATGGCCAGTTTGGCCAGGCCCAGGAGCAGACCCACGAGGAGGTCTTCAGACCTGCCCTCCTTCCTCCGTACCGGGTGCCCAAAGATCAGGAGCGTGGGACTGAAGTGCAGCCAAAAACAGAGGAGAAGGTTTTTCAGGAAATCAAAAAGGGAGTGCAAACGCCCACACCCAATATATACATGGTCCACGGACTCCACAGCGCCACAGAACAAGCAGTTGGGCTGGGAGTCCGTGAACCACCGCAATCTGCGGTTGCAGGGGACTGCTGCGTGCAGCACCCTCCACCCCAGATCCCCGAGAGAAAGGGGGAGGACTCCCGCGTAGAGAGCCCTCCACTGGGGATCCCCACCGCCCGGTGGCAAATGGGCACGCCAAGGCGTGTCCGGACGGTGGATGAGGGAGAAGAGGTGGATGGTGTGCAGCAGCAGTCGATACAGGGCTCTTCTTTTTATCTCACTAAACGAAACAAAGTTAACTCCTGTTTATATCTGTCAGCCAAGACTTCCTGATTGGTCCAGGTTAAGAGTCCCCATCAGGGAACTCCCATTCTATAAGATTCACCTGGTGTGTACAGTTATTACAGAGGAACCTTGATTATCTGAATGACACAGATGGGGAGTATATTGTTCGGATAATCAAATGTTCGGATAATCAAATGCCTGATAATATAGTTAGCCAAGCATTGGGACCTTGCAATCTTGTTTGGATAATCCGAAATTCAGACAATCAAATGCTGGATAATCGAGGTTCCTCTGTACACACATTATCTCAGTTTCAAATAGGGGGCCCTTTATTTTTAAGTTGTGCTTACTAAATCCTACCCCTAAAGAAATCCTTGACCGTTCAAGCAATAGGAAGAAACTGGAACCTGTACAATCAGTGTGAATGAGTCCAAACTGCAACAAGCAGTGCTCAGGATTTCTGCAACTGACTGGATTCAGAATTGGGCATGGGGTGTGCTCATCCTTTTATTTGCTCTGCTTAGACATCTAATGGCTTCAGGCAGAGGTATTGGAATGTCTGCGTCTTCAACTCTTGCTGAGAGATTATACGGGTCAGAAAGAGGTCATTTAGCCCCAACCATTTAAAAGAGAAGCCCAAGAATTCCCAGTTCCTGGGTCTCAGCCTGGAATCTTGTACCTACCCCCATTTTCCAACTGTTAATTCATTTTCTTTTGAAAGTCTTCAATGAACCTGCTAGCACCACCCTTTAGGGCAGACTGGTGGCTCAGTGGTTAGCACTGCCGCCTCATGGTGCCAGGGACCCGGGTTCAATTCCACCCTCGGGCGACTGTCTGTGTGCGTTCTCCCTGTGCCCACATGGGTTTGCTCCGGTTTTCTCCTACAGTCCAAAGATGTGCAGATTAGGGTGGATTGGCCTTGCTAAATTGCCCCATAGTGTCCAGGGATGTGCAGGCTAGGTAGGTTAGCCATGGGAACTATAGGGTTACGGAATAGGATAGGGGTCTGGGTCTGGCTGGAATGCTGTTCGGAGGGTCTGTGCAGACTTATTGGGCTGAATGGCCTGCTCCAGGACTGTCGGATTCTATGACTCTTTCAGGCAGCACATTCCCCATCACAACTCAAAGCATTGAAAAGAAATTCTTGATATCCCCCATTGCTTCTCTGACCAAAGACAATAAATCTGTCATTGCACACAACTTTCTCTCACTTATTCTATAAATTGCATTATTGGGAATGTTTCTCTCATTTAATTTCTTCACAATGCGGGCAATTCATTTAGGTGGAGACAGGTAGTTGAGAGAGAAATTAATAAAATGATATGTTGATATGGTTAAAGGTGGAAAGGAACCTATAAACTTTGGGATGGATCAAATATTACTATGTTGTATAATGCTTATTCAATACTTGAGGAGGCCTCGTTTATTCCTCATTTCTTGTTGGGTTGTGAAACACTGTATTAGGTTGGGAGCGAGAGAGTTTTGACCCAGTGACAATGAAGAAATTGCACTATTTAGACAATGGAATATTGGCCTTAATTTCAAAAGGAATGGAATATAAAAACAAGGAGGCCTTGCTAAAACTGTACAAGGCATTAGTCAGACTACAGCCGGAATATTGTGAGTAGTTTATCTGAGGAAGGATATACCGGCTTTGCAGGCAGACCAGGGAAGGTTCATCCTGGGTTTGGAGGGACTGCTTTCTGAGGTGAAGTTGAGTACTTTGGGCTTGTATTCATTGGAGTTCAGAAGAATGAGAAGTGACCTTATTGAAACGTACTCTTAGGGGAATTGACCGATGCTAAGAGGTCGTTTTATCTTGTGGGAGAGTTCAGCACCAGAGGCATAATCTCTGAATAAGGGCATCACCCATTTAAGACAGGGATGAGGAGGAATTTCTTCTCTGAAAGGGGTAGTGAGTCTGTGGAATTCTTTACCACAGAGGGCTGTTGAGGCTGGATCATCAGGTATATTCAAGGCTGAGATAGACAGATTTTTAATCAGGGAGGGGATCAAGGGCTATGGAGTAAAGACAAGAAAGTGGAGTTGAAGATGATCAGATTGACCATGCTCTCATTGAATAGAAGAGCAATGGATTAAATGTCTTACTCCTGCTCCTATGTCTTATGATCTTAAGCCAAGATCCTCTGTAGCTTAAAGAGGAACTCGGTCATGATTAAAATTTAGTTTACTAAACAATAGCTTTATTTCCGTCTTCAACGTCCCTTACAAAAACAACTGAAATGCAATCTACTGGGAGAGGGTGGTTCACTTCACAGCATTCTCACCTGTTCAGTGAAAGAGAAAATTTACTCTGATCAATGCACCTCACGCAATAATACATTGGTCAACGGAGTTTATTGAAACAATGGTTTCCAAGACTACAGCCAATTTAGATTGCATTAAAGCAATTTTAGATTTTAGACTGTAGAACCTTCTATGATTTAGGGAAATATATTCTATGAAACCAATTGGTTCAAATAAACAGAATGCAAAAGAGATGGATAGTGCTGTGAGACCAGGTGTCTTACATAAAGAAAAACAATGGCAGATATATTGGCCTGTTACTATGTTCTATGCTCCCTGTTGGCATGGAGAGTTCTTTCCATTAACTTGAACTGAGGAGAAAAATGTTTTTTGCTTGGCTGATGTAAAACAGCTCTCTTAAATCATTAATAACAGGGAAAATATATTCCCTAAACTGCTGATTATGATCGTGGCACCACGAAGAGGCAGGATGATATGCAGAGTCCTACACAGTTCAAATTCTAAAATCAATGGGCTTAGTTATGGCCAATTGGAGCAGCTATTGATTTTGTAGGATCTAATATAATGTCTAAAGTTATGGATGAGCAATGGTGATGCTCTGCCTCTGTGGGCCATGTATAAAGTTTAAATTGTGCCTGTCCGAATTTACAGAAAATAACATCCTTTGCTTTTCTTATTTAAAATTTTCTCACAAATGAGGAAACAACAGCAACAAAAACAGTCCATTTTGCAAACCCTTTGATCGACAGGAGTGAATAAGAAATACGAATGCCAGCATTGCAGAGGTTCTTCAATTGGAATCTAAAGTTGCATGTTCAGTCTACAGGGCACTTAGTTTATTTTTAATGAAACCTAAATCTGATGAAATTATAGTTTAATAATTACTGCAGTATTGCCATTATTTGGTGCATATCTGAATTTGAAATGTGTAGACTGCAATCAGTCCAGTGGAGAACATCATAATAATTGAAATAGTTTTATTAAATATTTTGTAATAGACGTTGTTTAATAAGACAGCTCACAACTATCTCCTAAAGGGCAATTACGATGGAAAATGAAGTCCTGCTCTGCCAGTGACAACTGCATCCCATAAACTAATAAACATTTCTCAATATTAAAGGCATTTGCATAACATAAAACGAAGAACCTGGACTCTGAGCAATTTCAGGTCAAGATTACAACTCGTGAATAGATATGAATGGACTAATATGAACAATTTTCAACTCTGATCTCCAGCATCTGCAGTCCTCACTTTCTCTCCTAATGTGAACAATGAGCCAAATAATCAGGACGTGAACAGAGAATTATTGAAGAACATATTACTAAAAGCACAAGAAAACCGTCACACATAATTAAAGATAGCCAGGCGATTACATGGTCTGTTTGTTTGGGCTAATGAGTGGTAAGTGATATGTGCAGCGAGTACATGGTGATCCTGAAAAGGAGAGTCTATGTATCTTTCCTTGTTGTAAAAAGGCATGATCATCGGTGAATCCCTAGCCACCAGCATCTAGGGGGTCCCCACTGACCAGAACTATGCTGGACCTACTATATAAATACTACAGTCAGAGGGGCAATTTAGAGGCTGTTATTCAGCAGCAAGTGACTCACTTCATAACTCCCCAAAGACTTTTCACCAGCTATGAGGCTCCAGTCAGGATTGTGATGAAATAGTCCATAGGATGAGCTCAGCATCTTTAGAGGTTCGACACCATGCAAGATAAAGCTGGATCAGCCATGTCCACATTCCTTTTGTAAATAAGAGAAATGCTATCTATTCATATCTTTCTTAGTAATCTCACACTTCCTGTATGTAGTTAAAAATCACACAACACCAGGTTATAGTCCAACAGGTTTAATTGGAAGCACACTAGCTTTCGGAGCGACGCTCCTTCATCTGGTGATTGTCACAATCACCTGATGAAGGAGCGTCGCTCCGAAAGCTAGTGTGCTTCCAATTAAACCTGTTGGACTATAACCTGGTGTTGTGTGATTTTTAACTTTGTACACCCCAGTCCAACACCGGCATCTCCGAATCATTCCTGTATGTAGTGGACCTTGTAACATAAATAAAAAGTATTCAACCAACATCTCATTACTTTAGCTTTCAAGCTTGATTAAAGGGATCTGGGTGTGTTTTATCCAATCTTCCCCTCCTGTATGTTACAAGCAGTGAAATAACGATCAATTACAAACTCACATATCCAGGCCAAAGCTTCTGGGAAGCAGGGTTGGAATTTGATAGACTCCCTGTGAGTTTCCTCCAAGTGCAGTGTTCAACAATGTCTCCAGATTGAAACTGGGAACTTTGCCGACACCTGATGGGATGATGATGATACTTTAATCTGGTATCTCTGTTGAAGGTAGGCAGGCAGGAGCCTGGAAGAACACAACAAACCAGGCAGCAAAAGGAGGTGGAAAAGTTGACGTTTCAGGTGTAACCCTTCTTTACCCAAAACATTGACTTCTCCAACTCGTGATGCTGCCTGGCTTGCTGTGTTCTTCCAGCCTCCTGCCTGTCTATTTTGGATTTCAGTATCTGCAGTTTTTTTTGTCTCTGTTGAATGCAGTAGCGCCAATCCTGACTGGTTTCGGTGACAATTGATTGATTAGAAACAAAGGAGAACATATCAAATCTTCAGATTTTTTAGTGGAGTCCTCTATAGAGAGGGAAGGTAGATGGTGATAAGCTTCTTGTGGCCCACCAACAAACCATAGAATGGTTCCAATACAGAAGGAGGCTATTTGGCCCATTATGTCCATGCCCAAGCAACTCAACTAATGCCAGTCCCCCGCCACCTTTCCTTCCCCTTTTGCAAGATCTGAATGAATCTACCTCCCCCACACTCTCAGACAGTCCATTCCAGACCCTAACCACTGCCTCCCCCACACTCTCAGACAGTCCATCCCAGACCCGAACCACTGCCTCCCCCACACTCTCAGACAGTCCATCCCAGACCCTAACCACTGCCTCCCCCACACTCTCAGACAGTCCATCCCAGACCCTAACCACTGCCTCCCCCACACTCTCAGACAGTCCATCCCAGACCCTAACCACTGCCTCACCCACACTCTCAGACAGTCCATCCCAGACCTAACCACTGCCTCACCCACACTCTCAGACAGTCCATCCCAGACCTAACCACTGCCTCCCCCACACTCTCAGACAGTCCATTCCAGACCCTAACCACTGCCTCCCCCACACTCTCAGACAGTCCATCCCAGACCCTAACCACTGCCTCACCCACACTCTCAGACAGTCCATCCCAGACCTAACCACTGCCTCACCCACACTCTCAGACAGTCCATTCCAGACCCTAACCACTGCCTCCCCCACACTCTCAGACAGTCCATCCCAGACCCTAACCACTGCCTCCCCCACACTCTCAGACATTCCATCCCAGACCCTAACCACTGCCTCCCCCACACTCTCAGACAGTCCATCCCAGACCCTAACCACTGCCTCCCCCACACTCTCAGACAGTCCACCCCAGACCCTAACCACGGCCTCACCCACACTCTCAGACAGTCCATCCCAGACCCTAACCACCGCCTCCCCCACACTCTCAGACAGTCCATCCCAGACCCTAACCACTGCCTCCCCCACACTCTCAGACAGTCCATCCCAGACCCTAACCACTGCCTCCCCCACACTCTCAGACAGTCCATCCCAGACCCTAACCACTGCCTCACCCATACTCTCAGACAGTCCATCCCAGACCCTAACCACTGCCTCCCCCACACTCTCAGACAGTCCATCCCAGACCCTAACCACTGCCTCACCCATACTCTCAGACAGTCCATCCCAGACCCTAACCACTGCCTCCCCCACACTCTCAGACAGTCCATCCCAGACCCTAACCACTGCCTCCCCCACACTCTCAGACAGTCCATCCCAGACCCTAACCACTGCCTCCCCCACACTCTCAGACAGTCCATCCCAGACCCTCACCACTGCCTCACCCACACTCTCAGACAGTCCATCCCAGACCCTAACCACTGCCTCCCCCACACTCTCAGACAGTCCATCCCAGACCCTAACCACTGCCTCCCCCACACTCTCAGACAGTCCATCCCAGACCCTAACCACTGCCTCCCCCACACTCTCAGACAGTCCATCCCAGACCCTAACCACTGCCTCCCCCACACTCTCAGACAGTCCATCCCAGACCCTAACCACTGCCTCCCCCACACTCTCAGACAGTCCATCCCAGACCCTAACCACTGCCTCCCCCACACTCTCAGACAGTCCATCCCAGACCCTAACCACTGCCTCCCCCACACTCTCAGACAGTCCATCCCAGACCCTAACCACTGCCTCCCCCACACTCTCAGACAGTCCATCCCAGACCCTAACCACTGCCTCCCCCACACTCTCAGACAGTCCATCCCAGACCCTAACCACTGCCTCCCCCACACTCTCAGACAGTCCATCCCAGACCCTAACCACTGCCTCCCCCACACTCTCAGACAGTCCATCCCAGACCCTAACCACTGCCTCCCCCACACTCTCAGACAGTCCATCCCAGACCCTAACCACTGCCTGCCCCACACTCTCAGACAGTCCATCCCAGACCCTAACCACTGCCTGCCCCACACTCTCAGACAGTCCATTCCAGACCCTAACCACTGCCTCTCCCACACTCTCAGACAGTCCATTCCAGACCCTAACCACTGCCTCCCCCACACTCTCAGACAGTCCATCCCAGACCCTAACCACTGCCTCCCCCACACTCTCAGACAGTCCATTCCAGACCCTAACCACTGCCTCCCCCACACTCTCAGACAGTCCATTCCAGACCCTAACCACTGCCTCCCCCACACTCTCAGACAGTCCATTCCAGACCCTAACCACTGCCTGCCCCACATTCTCAGACAGTCCATCCCAGACCCTAACCACTGCCTCCCCCACACTCTCAGACAGTCCATTCCAGACCCTAACCACTGCCTCCCCCACACTCTCAGACAGTCCATTCCAGACCCTAACCACTGCCTCCCCCACACTCTCAGACAGTCCATTCCAGACCCTAACCACTGCCTGCCCCACATTCTCAGACAGTCCATCCCAGACCCTAACCACTGCCTCCCCCACACTCTCAGACAGTCCACCCCAGACCCTAACCACGGCCTCACCCACACTCTCAGACAGTCCATCCCAGACCCTAACCACTGCCTCCCCCACACTCTCAGACAGTCCACCCCAGACCCTAACCACTGCCTCCCCCACACTCTCAGACAGTCCATCCCAGACCCTAACCACTGCCTCACCCATACTCTCAGACAGTCCATCCCAGACCCTAACCACTGCCTCCCCCACACTCTCAGACAGTCCATCCCAGACCCTAACCACTGCCTCCCCCACACTCTCAGACAGTCCATCCCAGACCCTAACCACTGCCTCCCCCACACTCTCAGACAGTCCATCCCAGACCCTCACCACTGCCTCACCCACACTCTCAGACAGTCCATCCCAGACCCTAACCACTGCCTCCCCCACACTCTCAGACAGTCCATCCCAGACCCTAACCACTGCCTCCCCCACACTCTCAGACAGTCCATCCCAGACCCTAACCACTGCCTCCCCCACACTCTCAGACAGTCCATCCCAGACCCTAACCACTGCCTCCCCCACACTCTCAGACAGTCCATCCCAGACCCTAACCACTGCCTCCCCCACACTCTCAGACAGTCCATCCCAGACCCTAACCACTGCCTCCCCCACACTCTCAGACAGTCCATCCCAGACCCTAACCACTGCCTCCCCCACACTCTCAGACAGTCCATCCCAGACCCTAACCACTGCCTCCCCCACACTCTCAGACAGTCCATCCCAGACCCTAACCACTGCCTCACCCATACTCTCAGACAGTCCATCCCAGACCCTAACCACTGCCTCCCCCACACTCTCAGACAGTCCATCCCAGACCCTAACCACTGCCTCCCCCACACTCTCAGACAGTCCATCCCAGACCCTAACCACTGCCTCCCCCACACTCTCAGACAGTCCATCCCAGACCCTCACCACTGCCTCACCCACACTCTCAGACAGTCCATCCCAGACCCTAACCACTGCCTCCCCCACACTCTCAGACAGTCCATCCCAGACCCTAACCACTGCCTCCCCCACACTCTCAGACAGTCCATCCCAGACCCTAACCACTGCCTCCCCCACACTCTCAGACAGTCCATCCCAGACCCTAACCACTGCCTCCCCCACACTCTCAGACAGTCCATCCCAGACCCTAACCACTGCCTCCCCCACACTCTCAGACAGTCCATCCCAGACCCTAACCACTGCCTCCCCCACACTCTCAGACAGTCCATCCCAGACCCTAACCACTGCCTCCCCCACACTCTCAGACAGTCCATCCCAGACCCTAACCACTGCCTCCCCCACACTCTCAGACAGTCCATCCCAGACCCTAACCACTGCCTCCCCCACACTCTCAGACAGTCCATCCCAGACCCTAATCACTGCCTCCCCCACACTCTCAGACAGTCCATCCCAGACCCTAACCACTGCCTCCCCCACACTCTCAGACAGTCCATCCCAGACCCTAACCACTGCCTCACCCACACTCTCAGACAGTCCATCCCAGACCCTAACCACTGCCTGCCCCACACTCTCAGACAGTCCATCCCAGACCCTAACCACTGCCTGCCCCACACTCTCAGACAGTCCATCCCAGACCCTAACCACTGCCTCACCCACACTCTCAGACAGTCCATCCCAGACCCTAACCACTGCCTCCCCCACACTCTCAGACAGTCCATCCCAGACCCTAACCACTGCCTCACCCACACTCTCAGACAGTCCATCCCAGACCCTAACCACTGCCTCCCCCACACTCTCAGACAGTCCATCCCAGACCCTAACCACTGCCTCACCCACACTCTCAGACAGTCCATCCCAGACCCTAACCACTGCCTCCCCCACACTCTCAGACAGTCCATCCCAGACCCTAACCACTGCCTCACCCACACTCTCAGACAGTCCATCCCAGACCCTAACCACTGCCTCCCCCACACTCTCAGACAGTCCATTCCAGACCCTAACCACTGCCTCCCCCACACTCTCAGACAGTCCATTCCAGACCCTAACCACTGCCTCCCCCACACTCTCAGACAGTCCATCCCAGACCCTAACCACTGCCTCCCCCACACTCTCAGACAGTCCATCCCAGACCCTAACCACTGCCTCACCCACACTCTCAGACAGTCCATCCCAGACCCTAACCACTGCCTCCCCCACACTCTCAGACAGTCCATCCCAGACCCTAACCACTGCCTCCCCCACACTCTCAGACAGTCCATCCCAGACCCTAACCACTGCCTCCCCCACATCCCAGACCCTAACCACTGCCTCCCCCACATCCCAGGCCCTAATGCTAACCACATGTAAAGGTTTTTCCTCATGCTGATTTTGTTTCTTTCTTCATGTACACCAAATCAATATCCTGTTGTTTTTGATCTGTCTGTCATTGAAAACAATTTCTCCCTTTCTACTTTGGTCGGACTGTTTAAATCCCAACCGATTTCACCTCAAAAGTCACCAATGTTGTCACTTATTTCAACCTCCCAGTGAAAGTGTTAATTTACCAAATGATTTATTTCAGGACCAAAGGACTCCCTTCATATTTAGATACGGTATTTGGTCCCCGACACTGGGTGAGCGCACACAGACTGGGTGATCAGCTTGCTGAATACTTCCACTCAGTCTGCCAGTAGAATCCAGAGCTTCCTCTCATGTGCCACCTCAATATGCCATTTTGTTCTTATGCTCATAGTTCAGTTCTCGGCCAACAGGAGCGCTTTGGTGGACAAATGGCCAACTCATTTTCTGTTTTGGCACTTTACAGACTCCAGGATTCAATATTGAATTCTGCAACATTAGAGCGTCAACTCTGTCCTCCATTTTGATACAGTTCACTCATCCTGTATCACATTATAATGCTTTGATAGGAAGAATGTTATCAAACTGGAAAGGATGCAAAAACGATTTACAAGGATGATACTGAGATTGGAGTGTTTGAGTTCAAAGGAAAGGCTGGATGGGGCTGGGACTTTTTTCCCTGGAATGTTGGAGGCTGAGGGTTGACATTATAGAGGTCTATAAAATCATGACAGGCATAGGTAGGGTGAATAGCCAAGATTGGTTCCCCCAGGGGAGTCCAAAACTAGAGGGCATAGGTTTAAGGTGAGAGGGGAAAAATCTAAAAGGGGCAACTTTGTCACACAGGTTGGTGTATATATGGAACAAACTGCCAGAGGAAGTGTTAGAAGTGTGTACCATTACAACTTTTAAAACACATTAGGACAGGTACATGGATGGAAAAGGTTTAGAGAGGTATGGGCCAAATGGAGACAAATAGTTTAGTTTAGGAATCCTGGTCAGCATGAATGAGTTGTGCCAAAGGCTCTATTTCCATGCTGTATGTCTCTATGGCTCTATTTCACAAAGAGCTGACCTTTATTCTACTATTAATGCTTAATCTGGATCAATACTTTATCTGTTCCCTAAAACTATTACCACTCCCTTTGCCTTTCTCCTTTGACATTTTTGATCTTAATTCTCAGTCACCCTATAATCTTTCACTGATCTTTTGATGTGTTCCACTTGCTCCTTCCTTCTTTCTCAACAGCATATTTCCAGCTTTCTTCAATTATGGAGAAGAATCATACTGGAGTTGAAATGTTATCTTGTGGGCGGCATGGTGGCACAGTGGTTAGCACTGCTCCCTCACAGCGTCTGAGACCCGGGTTCAATTCCTGCCTCAGGCGACTGACTGTGTGGAGTTTGCACGTTCTCCCCATGTCTGCGTGGGTTTCCTCCGGGTGCTCCGGTTTCCTCCCACAGTCCAAAGATGTGCAGGTCAGGTGAATTGCCCATGCTAAATTGCCCGTAGTGTTAGGTAAGGGGTAAATGTAGGGGTATGGGTAGGTTGCGCTTCGGTGGGCCGGTGTGGACTTGTTGGGCAGAAGAGCCTGTTTCCACACTGTAATGTAATCTAAATCTAAATCTAATCTCTGTTTCCCAATTCACTGACATTTCCAGGCCTGCTGTCTTTCTCCAGTTTCCAACACTTAACAGTTTTTTAAGATTTTGGAGTTAGTGCGATGTTCGCGTCAGTGTTAGAAATACAGGTTGCTTTAAGCATCACCAGAACAGCCCTGCAGTTTGTCAAGAGAGATGATGTTCAATGGTCTTTGTATTTAAGTGCTGGTTTTTCAAGGACTCTTGTGCTACAGTGGTAGTGTCCCTACCTCTGGGGCAGAAGATCTGGGTTCAAGTTCCACATGTTGTGGAGGTATGTCATAACATCTCGTAGCCAGCCTGAACCAAAAAAAAAATGGAGCTAGGTTATTCATTAGCAGGAGTTGGCTTCTGGACAGAGAAAGGATCCAGGAGGGAAAGGTGCTGTTTGTACTCAATTGTAGGTATACAATAAAATCTCCGTAAGTCTTTTACTTATGGATATTGGTCTATTGAACATTTCTCAACCCTTCCACTTGAGATAAATAGCACTGATACATCTGAAGAGAAACTATATATATGTCTCAAAAGGAAAGGCATAGAAGAGTATACTGAAAGACTGACAGAAGGAGGATGCTGTGGAACATAAAGCAGTTGGACTGAATGGCCTGTTCTGTGCTGTACATTCTATGTGATTCAATGATTCAACAACATCACCAAGCAACCGGAATTGTTCTTAGGTGACAAGAATAGTAATCATTTAAATTCTCCTTTGGAAGTGACTCCAGACCACAAGATTTCTAGAGAGTATTTAACGTCTAAATGTCTTTGCCTTGAAACAGTTCGACAGGTAATAAATTTAGGAAAGCCTAATTTTTTTAATGAGTCTGAAATAAAAGATAGATTAAAAATATCATAGATTAGAATTGGATTGGGACGATGGAAGGTGCCAGATTGGCTCACAGGTTACACTCTTGCCTCTGACTCAGAAACTTGCATCTAATGCCATAAATGTAGGTATTTTCATTGGTCAGAGCACTGAGTATAGGAGTTGTGACATCATGATGATATTGGTTAGGCCAGTTTTGGAGTACTGTGTACATTTCTGGTCACTCTGCTATAGGAAGGATGTTGTGAAACTAGAATGGATACAGAAAACAATTACCAGGCTGTTGCAGGGACTGGAGGATTTGTGTTATAAGGAGAGGCTGAATAGGCTGGGACCTTTTTCTTGGAGCATCAGAGGCTGAGCGGGTGACCTTGCAAAGGGTTATAAAATCATGAGGGGCATAGATAAGCTGAATAGCCAAGGTCTTTTTCCATGGGTAGGGGAGTCCAAAACTAGATGACATAGGTTTAAGGTGAGAGGGGAAAGATTTAAAATGAACCCGAGGGACAACTTTTTTCACGCTGAGGGTGGTGCATGTATTGAATGAGCTGCTAAAGGGAGTAGCAGAGGCGAGTACAATTACAATATTTAAAAGACATTTGGACAGGTACAGGTAGGAAAGGTTTAGAGGATATAGGGCAAATGCAGGTAAATGGGACTAGGTCAGTTTAGAATACCTGGTCGGCATGGATGAGATAGGCCAAAAGGTCTTTTTCTGTGCTGTATGATTCTATGACTCTATAAGATCTAGGCTGGTGTTTCACTGTAGGTCTTACGGAGTGGTGTACTGTGGGGCAATGGGGCAATTAAACGGAGGCTCTGTCACCCTGATCGGGACAATTAAAGAAACTCTCAGTACTACTCAAAGAAAAGCAGGGGAGTTCTTCTGGCCAACACACATCCCTTCCCTGCCAACTAGGACAGATAACCCATTCATCTGTTTCATTGCTATTTGTGAGATCTTGTGCATACATTGGCTGCCAGGCTTCCTCTGTGACAACATGACTATTTTTCAGAAAATAATTGATTGAATCATAGAATCCCTAGAGCGTGGAAATCGGCCAAACAAGTCCACACCAGCCCTCCAAAGAGTAACCCACTCAGACCCATTCCCCTACCCTATTTATTTTACATTTTCCTTGACTAATGCACCAAAGCTACACATCCCTGAACACTATTGGTAATTTAGCATGGCCAATCCACCCTCACCTGCATATCTTTGGACTGTGGGAGGAAACCAGAGCAAACCCATGCAGACACGGGGAGAATGTGCAAACTCCACACAGACAGTCACCTGAGGCGGGAATCAAATGCGGGTCTCTGGTGCTGTGAGGCAGCAGTGCTAACCACTGAGCCACCGCATGGCTCCAAATTCATGTGCTATACATGCACCCAACAGTGTTTTAGGGAAGAAAATTCCAGGATTTTGACCAAGTGACAATAAAGGAACAGTGATCTAATTCCATCTCCTTTATGGATGTTCTTTCACTGTGGCTGTCAATATCCTGGAATTCCTTTTCCCTGATGGCACTGTGGGAAAACCTACACCACACTGTGCAGAGGTTCAAGAAGGCAGCTCATCGCCACCTCCTTAAGGGTCAATTAGGAATGGGCACACCCTGTGAAAATAAAAAGTAATTGCACTCATTAAACTAACGGAAGCAGAGGGGCATATTCCATAAATATGGGTGTGAGCAGGTTTGTCTGTTGAGTGTGCAATTCTTTTCCCCAGAGTTTAGGTTAAGACTGAGTTAGATTTTTGATAGACAAAGGAGTTAGGAGGGGGCTGGGACAGCAGGCAGGAAAGTGGAGCTCAGAGGACAATCTGAAAGGTGGATCAAAGGGTCAAATGGCCTACTTCTGCACATAAATCTTATGTTCTTATAACTTTTTTTTCCCTGTGGAATCTCTTTTTGGGAGGGAGAATCTTTAAACTTTTTTTTAAATGAGGGAGTGAGTGAAACAACAAAAGACAAGGTCCATTCAAGGGCTGGACCGAGGGAGGGATGGGGCAAACGTAACATTTTAACATTCTCTTTGATAATAACCTGGGCATTAACCTTTGTAAGAGCAGGCGGTTTAATAATGTCGGAAGTGATTTAACTGACAGCCTAAAAGACTACAGAGTGGACCATGTGCAGGAAGCGGTTAAGCAGCAGAGAGCCGGGGAGGCTGGGGAGGCCGGGGGGGGGGGACACGTGGAGACGCGGTTTCTATGGTAGCAGCTACACAGTGAAATAGATACACAATCTCATTATAAGAGGAGGGAGGGGATGGTAACAACAGCAAAAAAGACACACACACACAGACAGACAGAGAGACAGAAATACACTCAGAGAGACGCACTGAGGCACACAGTGACAGAGAGAGATACATTTAGATACACACATAGTCACAGAGAGACACAGATAGAGAAAGATACACACTGAGATAGTTACAGAGAGACACACTGAGCACACACTTAGATACACACTCAGTTACAGCGACTGTAAAAGAGACTGGAATACACGCCAGATATACAGAGATACAGTGAAATTCCATTAACTTTTAGCAGACACATTTCATGTACACATAGGCACAGAGATACTTAAATACACGCTTAGATACGACGACAGATTTATTTAAATGCACACATTGACATACCCAAAGTCAAAGTAAGTGAGAATGGAAACAGTCAGTTAAAAGAACGCCGTTTCTGCAACTTCTGAGCAACTGGTGAACCCCGGAAGCAAGGCAGGAGAAAAAGATCGTGCAGAAAGAAAAGGATTTTTTTTTGAATGAAGCATGTTTTAGACCAGTTGTTGTTCTCTCTCCCAGCAGCGGTTTGCAGGAAGATCGGCCCGTGTTAATCTGAGGGGCTCTGTAGTGTGTCTCTCTGTATGCTGGGAGATCCCACCTTCACCTCCCGGATCCCCCAGGCTCTGCAGGAATGTATGACCGAGCACCGAGGGAGACCATTTTCGCCACGGCTCTGGGCAGCACTGGACCCAACGTGGGCCCAGCCTCTTACAATGCACCAGGCCCCAAGTACTACTGCATCTGTAAGGAAGAAGGTGAGCTCTCCAACCACAGGCACAACTTTCCTGCGCTTTTCCAGCAACACATTTTACTACTTTCCTGCCGTCTGCTGGTCCCTCTCTTCACTGTCACTTGTTAAACCTGACTGGGAAAGTGAAGGGTTAAAAATCACACAACACCAGGTTATAGTCCAACAGTTTTATTTGGAATCACTAGCTTTTGGAGCGCTGCTCCTTCATCAGGTAGCTGTGGAGTATAAGATTGTAAGACACAGAATTTATAGCAAAAGTTTACAGTGTGATGTAACTGAAATTATATATTGAAAATGACCCGGATTGTTTGTTAAGTCTCTCATCTTTTAGAATGACCATATGGTTTCAGTTCTTTCATATTTAAATTACAAAACCTTTTTTTAAAAGTTACATTTTCAAGTGCACTTTAACAACTGGGCCGACATGACATCAATTGTTAAAGTGTACTTGAGAATGTAACTTTTAAAAAAAGGTTTTGTGATTTAAATATGAAAGAACTGAAACCATATGGTCATTCTAAAAGATGAGAGACTTAACAAACAATCCGGGTCATTTTCGATATACAATTTCAGTTACATCACACTGTAAACTTTTGCTATAAATTCTGTGTCTTACTATCTTATACTCCACAGCTACCTGATGAAGGAGCAGCGCTCCGAAAGCTAGTGCTTCCAAATAAACCTGTTGGACTATAACCTGGTGCTGTGTGATTTTTAACTTTGTACACCCCAGTCCAACATCGGCATCTCCAAATCATGGAAAAGTGAAAACAGCAAGTGTTGTCGATCACAGCGGGTCAGATGGGTTTACTCTCTCTCCATGGATACTGCCCGACCCACTGTGATCTCCAGCGTTTGTTATTTCCAATACAGATTCCAGCATCTGCAGTAACTTGCTCTTGAACTGGAAAAGCGTGCACACCTGTGTTTGTGCTACATTCTGCACAAACATGGGATAGAGGGTGTGTGTAAACCTCCTGTTTCAGCTGTGTGCTCAACACAGATTAATGACTATATGCTGGTTAGACCAGGCATCCCCCTGTGGAAATGTAGTCATACAATATGACAGCATGGAAACAGACCCTTCCTCCTATCATGTCTGTGCCAGCCATCAAACACCTAGCTACAGTAAGACAGTGAGCACTGCAGATGCTGGAGAGTCAGTTCAAAGAGTGTGGTACTGGAAAAGCACAGCCGGTCAGGCAGCATCTGAGGAGCAGGAGAGTTGATGTTTTGGGCATAAGCCCTTCATCAGGAATGAGCGGGTGGCTCAAAGGTCGATTCTCCTGCTCCTCAGATGCTGCCTGACCGGCTGTGCTTTTCCAACACCACACTCTTTGACCTAGCTAGAGTAACTCCATTTCCAGCTCTTGGCCTGTGGTCTTGCATACCGGGGCATTTCGAGTGTGTATCTAAATAAGTCTTAAATGTTGTGATGGCTTCTGCTTCTCTAACCCTTTTAGACAGTGAGTTCCAGATGCTTAATAGCCTCTGGGTGAAAAATAACTTCCTGTAAATTTTCTTGGAACCTCCTTCCCTTTACTAGATCTATGACCCCCTAATAGTTGACCTATTAAAATTTACCCCTATTGACTGTATGTATGTCTCTCATAATTTTGACCCCTCGCCTCTCACCAACCTTCTCTACTTCAAAGAAAACAACCTGAGCTTATCCACCCTCCCTTTGCTGAAATGCTCCATCCCAGGCAACATCCTGGTGAATCTCTCGAGTGAGATCACATAGTGTGGTGACCCGAACTACACACAGTCATAAAATCAGAGCATTGTACAGTACAATAAACACCTTTCGGCCCACCGAGTCTGTACCTCCAAAATTATACCACTACCTACACTAGTTACACTTCCTGAACTAAGCCTATAGTGTTGAATGTTGTGAGATTTCAAGTGCTCATCCAAATACCTTTTAAAAGTTGTTCCACCTCAATCGCCCTCCCTGGCAGTATATTCCAGACCCCCATCACCGACTGGGTGAAAGAAATCCTGATAATAAAAGATTATAGATGAAAATAATCTCAATGTGGATCTTGTGCTGGGGGCTGTGACCGTTTCCTTTGGCAGCTGGTTCTATTGTGGGATTATCCTTGGGAAGAGGGAATGTTGACACGCTGCCTTGGAAACAAATGGTCTTTGCAACTTGTGTAAACAAAAAAAAACCAAAGAACTGCAGATGCTGGAAATCAGAATCAAAATCAGAAATTTCTGGAGCAACTCAGCAGGTCAGGCAGTATCCGAGGAGCAGGAGAGTTGACATTTTGGCCTCATTCCTGATGAAGGGCTTATGCCTGAAACATCGACTCTCCTGCTTCTTGGATGCTGCCTGACGTGCTGTGCTTTTCCAGAGCCACACTTTTTGCCTCTGATCTCCAGTATGTACAGTCCTCGCTTTCTCTGTGTGGGGAGAAAGTAGAGTTAATGTTTTGGGTACAGTGACCCTTCTTCAGAACATTTTTTCCAGCAATTTGTGATTTTGTTTTTAATTTGTGTGGATGGTTACCTTGTGGTTTGTCTTTCCTGGAGGCTGCCAGGTACAGGTTTTATTCAAGTCTGAGGATAGCAAGTATTTTATAAATGACAGAAGGAAATGTGTTAACATTGGAAATGGAAACAAAAATTGCTGGCAAAACACAACATAGGGTGTTGTGTGTGTTGATAACTATTTATAGTGTGATAATGCTGTTGCAGTATGGAAACAGACCCTTTGGTCCAACGTGGTGGCACGGTGGCACAGTGGTTAGCACAGCTGCCTCACAGCGCCAAAGACCCAGGTTCAATTCCCGCCTCAGGCGACTGACTGTGTGGAGTTTGCACATTCGCTGCGTGGGTTTCCTCCGGGTGCTCCAGTTTCCTCCCACAGTCCAAAAATGTACAGGTTAGGTGAATTGGCCATGCTAAATTGCCCATAGTGTTAGTCGAAGGGGTAAATGTAGGAGAACGGGGTCTGTGTGGGTTGTGCTTCAGCGGGTCAGTGTGGACTTGTTGGGCTGAAGGGCCTGTTTCCACACTGTGACGAATCTAATCATCTATGCCAACCAGATATCCTAAATTAATGTAGTCGCACTTGGCCCATATCCCTCTAAACCCTTCCTATTCAAATACCCATCCAAATGCCTTTTAAATGTTGTAATTGTACCAGCCTCCACCACATCCTCTGGCAGCTCATTCCATACATGCACCACCCTCTGTGTGAAAAAGTTGCCCTTTAGGTCCCTTTTAAATCTTTCCCCTCTCACCCTAAATCTATGCCCTCTAGTTGCCCAAAGATAATTCACAACTTTATTTACACATGTTGAATGGCCTATTGGGCATGTTCAGCTCTTGTTAATTTTTTTCATTTTGAGAATGTAAGAAACTGGATTTGTAACTTGTAGGCCTCAGCTGAAAAGGGTGAATTTAAAGAAATATTTGTGATTTCTCACTCCAGAGAAGTGACTGAAATTACTTGTCAGATGAAACAGATCTTTAAACTTCCTGCCTTAAATGAAAAGTAGTAACATAAGTGCAGGTGACCTGGCTGAGTGCTTGCTGCAACATTTCTAACTTTACATCTTTACTGGATGAGAAATATAAATGTTCACAGCTCTGAAGGACGTCATTCAGTCCATCATGTCTTAGCCAGCTCTGTTTACTATAGCTACCGAAAATTAATCCCAATGTTCATTCTCTCTTTACTGACAAATATTTGCAAGTTCTTCAGCATTCATTTGATTTTATCATGAAGATGCAATAGCTTGTGCCCTAACTATTGCCTGGTGGTAAAGTATTTCATACTCAACTTTCTGTAAAGAAACTTCTTCCATCTCCACCCTCTCTGATCACTTCCTGTTTAAGTTGAATTTTCAGTTCTCTTTCGCCAAAGGGATTTATGTTTCTCAATTTTCACCCCTTTATAAACCAAAAATATCTGTGTTAATTCTCTGTGGCAATTATACCAGAAACTTAAATCATTTCATGCCTGATGGCCTAATTAATGTTACATACAACTCCTTGCTCTTGTATTCAATGCCTTAACTAATAAAGGCAAATACCCTATATGCCTTCTTCTCTACCTGTCCTGTTGCCTTCAAGGATCTATGGACATGCACACCGAGGTCCCTCTGATCTTCTGTACCTCCTAGATTCCAACATTTGCCACTGTTCAGTCCATCTGACCAGCCCATCTACATTCTCCTGTAGTATAAGGCTTTCCTCCTCATTATTTGCCACATCACCTATTTTAGTGTCATCTGCAAATTACTAATAAAACCATCAATGTTCATGTTCATATCATAAATGTACCAAATAAACAGAAAGAAACCCTGCAGAACACCATTGGGTACAGGCTTCTAGTTACAAAATCAACCTTTGACCGTTACCCTCTCCCTCCCACCTTGAAGCCAATTTTGGATCCATTTGACCAATTTGTCCTGGATTCCAAAGTCTCTTGCTGTCTTGACTGAGTTCTCATGCAAGACCCGTGAAAAGCCTTACTGGAGTCCATGTAGACCACTTCAACCACACTACCCTCATCTACACACCTAATCACATCCGCAAAAAAACTCCATCAGGTTTGTCAGGTGCAATCTCCCTTTGACAAAGTCATTCTGACTATCCCTGATTAATCCTTACCTCTCCAAACTCAGCTCAAGATTCAGTTTGACATTTCATTTGAATTTTAAGCATTGGTTGGGTTGGTACCTCCAACAGTGTGGCACTACTACCTGAAAGTCCGCCTAGGCTATTGCGTTCTTGTTTAGGACTACAGTGAGCAGAATTCTGTAGCAGAGGTACAAGGGCTAGCACGGAAAGACAGACAACATCTTCTTTAAGACCTTTATAAAAATCCACTTCTTTCATCAACATTTTGAATAGTCCGCTCAGTATCTTCCTCTTTACCATTAATTTTATTCTCCTCCTGCCTCTATTCAGCACTATAAGACATTCTGAAGAAGATGCATACAGAATCCAAAACGTTAACTCTGTTTCTCTTTCCAGAAGTGTTGGCCAGACCTGTTGAGTTTCGCCAGCACTCTCTGTTTGTTTCAGATTCCCAGCATCCACAGTGTTTTGGATTTATTACTGGAGGACATCGTTCTATGTTAATGGGATCAAATTAGTGCAAGGTTACCACATTGTAGCACAAGTTCAGTAAGTTTCACTTGTACCAAGCGCAGCTTCTCACTGGGAGGGCAGGATTCACCGCATGTGCCTTTCAAATCCTCTCACCTTGCTTTAGGGCAGTGTGGTGGCTCAGTGGTTAGCACTGCTGTCTCACAGTGCCAGGGACCTGGGTTCGATTCCAGCCTTGGGCGACTGACTGTGTGGCGTTTGCAGATTCTCCCTGTGTCTGCGTGGGTTTCCTCCCACCATCCAGAGATGTGCAGGCCAGGTGGATTGGCCATTCTAAATTGCCCATTGTGTTAGGTGCATTAGTCAGAGGGAGATGGGTCTGAATGGGTTGATCTTCAGAGAGTCATTGTAGAACTTCTTGGGCCGAAAGGCCTGTTTCCACATTATAGGGAATCTAATCTAATTATCCCTGAAAATTCAAAACTTCTCACCTAACCACCCGTATGTGCCTGAAAATTCTCTGTCAGGTTAATGAGCAAGTAGGGACAGCAATAGATTTTTAATTATCAACAGGGCGGCACAGTAGCTAGCGCTGCTGTTTTCCTGCATCAGGGACCTGAGTTCAATTCCAGCCTTGGGTGACTGTCTGTGTGGAATTTGTACATTCTCCCCGTGTCTGTGTGGGTTTCCTCCGGGTGCTCCAGTTTCCTCCCACAGACCAAAGATATGCAGGTTAGGTAGATTGGCCATGCTACATTACCCCATAGTGTTCAGGGATGTGCAGGCTAGGTGGGTTAGCCATGGGAAATGCAGAGGTAGTGGGAAGGGTAGTAGGTGTGATGTCCTCTGAAGGGTGGATGTCGATTCAATGGGCTTCATGGTCTGTTTTCATACTGTAGGGATTCTGTGTATATGAATAACATTACGGTTAGATAAGGTTGATGGTCAGAATCTTTCTCCCAAAGTTGAAATGTCTAATTTTAGGGGCATGCACTTAAGGTGAGAGGGGAAAAGTTCGAAGGAGATGTGAGGGGCAAGTTTTTTACACAGAGAGTGGTAGGGGTCTGGGACATGCTGCCAGGGGTGGTAGTGGATGCAGGTTGGTGACGATTCACCATGGCAGATTCACCGCCAATGATTAGCCATTGCCGGTTCTCCACCAGCGTTTCTCCACTTTGACCTCTGGAGACTATTCACCACTGGAAATATATATATATGTACTGATTGTTTTCCCTCCCGCCTGTTCTTTCATACTTCTCAGTCCCCTTTATTTATACAACTACATACTACATATTGATAAAAAAAGAGGTAAAATAAATATCATTTTATTGGTTTAAATATAAAATGAGTTACAAATACTTGCGGTGGTGAATCGTCTTCAGTGGCCAATGGGCGGTGGCTAAGCGTCCTCGGTGGTGAAAGGGCAGTGGCTAATCGGCGGCGGTGAATGGTCCCATCCCAGGTGGATGCAGATACGATAGGGGTGTTTAAGGGACTTTTACATAAGCACATCTATGTGCAAGGAAATAGATTGAGACCTGGCAGAAGAGATTAATTTAATTTGGTGTCATGATCGGCACAACATTGTACAGTTCATTTTTTTTTGTTTATTCTTTCATGGGATGTGGGCATCATTAGGCAGGCCAGCATTTATTGCCCATCCCTAATTGCCTAGAGGTCAGTTAAGAGTCAACCATCTGCTCACATGTAGACCAGACCAGGATGGCAGTTTCCTTCCCTAAAGGGCATTAGTGAATCAGATGGGCTTTTCCCGACAATTGGCAGTGGATTCGTGGTCATCGTTAGATTCTTAATTAGACATATTTATTGAATTCACATTCCACCATCTGCCATGACGGGACTTGAGCCTCGGTCCCCAAAATGTTATGTGGATCTCTGGATTAAAAGTCCAACGATAGCACCACTAGACCATCACCTCCACATCTACATTCACTGTTAACATTATTTGTTTGAAGATTTGTTTGCAAGATTTTGAGAAGCAACCATGCAGTATTTTCTCAGTCCTTGAGACTCTGAGTGATGTAGGTTTGTAACCAATTTGTTAATTGGGTAAAGATAAAAAAAAACCCTAGTAACATGAATTCCTTTTTGCAGATGGATATGCTCCCTTTATGTCTTTGGTGAACCGTGATTCTGTGTTCAATGTTCCTAGTACTCTCCTGTCTCCAGGCCCACAACACTATGACATTACACCAGTTCAGGTAAGATTATGACCAACTCAATGCAACTTATAAAGCTAACTTCCACTTATCAGTGGAACAACAATTCTAAATGTTATTTGTTTTTTTGTAATTGATTTTGTTATTTGTAATCACCATTTGTTTTCTGTGAAATACGCACAGTTCCTTCATACTTCTCATTGCAGATTAGCAATCATTAAAAGTCAGTGATTTGATTGGACATTTGATTTTCAGTTCTGCATACTTTTATGCTTAATACAAATTGCATAAAGAAAATCTAGCAACAGTGTAAACATTTATATATTTTTAATGAATTTGAATGGTAACAAATAATTACTTCTATGGATTGCTGATACATTACTGTATTAGAGAATATTCATTGATGAGAAGAAAATATTGTATGTTTCACTGATAAACTTGCATTGCTTGTGTTTCTTAGTCAGTGTTTCGACTTACAAGGGAGTCAAGGTTCATGGGAGGAGAAGGGAAGCAGTCAAATGGAGTTCAGACCACAATGAAATCAGCCAGGATTGAGGGGCCGAATGGCTTTCAAAAAAGGATTCTGGGTAATCCAAGATGGAGGAAGGGAAAAGGTTATGGCTGTAAGAACTGCTCCTTTTTGAGGTATTTTAGGTGTTGGTGCTGATTTCTTTGAATTCCAGGAGCAGTAATTCCTGTTTTCTAAGCAGTTGCATTGTTATGGAACTTTGGGGGGGAAAAATCAAAACAACGACACTTTAAAAAGAGGAAGAGAGACAAAGGCAGACACCACATGGTCAGTGTAAGTGTATGAGAGAGAGAGAGACCCAGGGAGATAGTGAGGAAAGAGATCTATCTGAGACTGGTATAGTTGAGACAAGAAGCAAGTCAAAGAGTCAGGGCAGGCAGGGACAAAGCAGAGAGCAAGGTAGGACTGATAAATTAAACTGTATTTACTTCAATGCAAGAGGTCTAACAAGGAAGGCAGATTAACTCAGGGCATGGTTAGGAACGTGGGACTGGGGTATCATAGAAATTACAGAGACATGGCTCAGGGATGGACAGAACTGGCAGCTTAATGTCGAAGGATACAAATGCAATAGGAAGGATAGAAGTGGCGGAGGTGGGGGGGGTAGGGTCAAGAGAGGAAGGGCAGTGGCGTTTTTGATAAGGGATAGCATTATGGCTGTATTTAGGGAGGATATTCCTGGAAATATGTCTAGGAACGTAATTTGGGTGGATCTGAGAAACAAGAAAGGGATGATCACCTTATTGGGATTGTATTATAGACCCCCCCAACAGTCAGCGGGAAATTGAGAAACAAAATTGTAAAGAGATCTCAGTTATCTGTAAGAATAATAGGGTAGTCATAGCAGGGGATTTTAACTTTCCCAACATGGAATGGGACTGCCATAGTGAAAAGGCTTAGCTGGAGAGGAATTTGTTAAGTGTGTACAAGAAAGTTTTCTGAGTCAGTATCCGGATGGTGCAAAACATGGCCTATTCTTGGGAAATAAGGCAGAGCAGGTGACTCAATTGTCAGTGGGGGAGCACATTGGGCCCAGCAACCATATTTCTATTAGTTTTAAAATAGTGATGGAAAAGAATAGATCGGATCTAAAGTTAAAGTTCTAAATTAGAGGAAGGCCAATTTTGATGACATTAGGCAAGAATTTTCAAAAGTTGATTGGGGGCAGATGTTTGCAGGTTGTGGGCAGCACGGTGGCACAGTGGTTAGCACTGCTGCCTCATAGCGCCAGAGGCCCGGGTTCAATTCCCGCCTCAGGCGACTGACTGTGTGGAGTTTGCACATTCTCCCCGTGCCTGCTTGGGTTTCCTCCGGGTGCTCCGGTTTCCTCCCACAGTCCAAAGATGTGCAGGTCAGGTGAATTGGCCATGCTAAATTGCCCGTAGTGTTAAGTAAGGGGTAAATGTAGGGGTATGGGTGGGTTACGCTTCGGCGGGCCGGTGTGGACTTGTTGGGCCGAAGGGGCTGTTTCCACACTGTAACGTAATCTAATCTAATAATCTAATCTAATCTAAAGGAACAGCTGGAAAATGGGAAGCCTTCAGGAATGAGATAACAAGAGTCCAGAGACAGTATGTTCCTGTTAGGGTGAAAAGAAAGGCTGGTAGGTATAGGGAATGCTGGATGACTAGAGAAATTGATTGTTTGGTTAAGAAAAAGAAGGAAGCATATGTCAGGTGTAGACAGCAGAGTTCGAGTGAATCCTGAGAATATAAAGGCAGTAGGAGTATACTTAGGAGGGAAATCAAGAAGGACAAATAGGGGACTTGAGACAGCTTTAGCAAATAGGGTTAAGGAGAATTCAAAGGCATTTTATAAATACATTAAGGACAAAAGGGTAACTAGGGATAGAATAGGGCCTCTCAACGATTAGCAAGGCAGCCTATGTGTGGAGCCGCAGGAGATGGGGGAGATACAAAACAAGTATTTTGCATCAGCCTTTGCTGTGCAGAAGGACATGGAAGATATTGAATGTGGGGAAATAGATGGTGACATCTTGAAAAATGTCTATATTGCAGAGGAGCAAGTGCTGGATGTCTTGAAACACAGAAGTGGATAAATCCCCTGGACCTGATCAGGTGTACCCGAGAACTCTGTGGGAAGTAGGAAAGTGATTGCTGGGACCCTTGATAAGATATTTGTATCATCGATAGTCACAGGTGAGGTGGCCAAAGACTGGAGGTTGGCAAACGTGGTGCCACTATTTAAGAAAGGTGGTAAGGACAAGCAAGGGAGCGAGAGACCAGTGAGCCTGACCTCGGTGGTGGGCAATCTATTGGAGTGAATTCTGAAGGACAGGATTTACATGTATTTGGAAAGACAAGGACTGATTAGGGATAGTCAGCATGGCTTTGTGCGTGGGAAATCACGTCTCATGAACTTGATTGAATTTTTTGAAGGAGTAGCAAAGAGAACTGATCAGATCAGACCAGATTCCCTACAGTGTGGAAACAGGCGCAACCAGTCTACACCGACCCTCCAAAGAGTAACCCATCCAGACCCATTTCCCTCTGACTAAATCACCTAACACTATGGGCAATTTAGCATGGCCAATTTACCTAACCTGCACATCTTTGGACTGTGGGAGGAAACCGGAGTACCCGGAAGAAACCCACGCAGACACGGGGAGAATGTGCAAACTCCACACAGATAGTTGCCCAAGGCTGGAATTGAACCTGGGACCTGGTGGTGTGAGGAAGCAGTGCTGACCACTGAGTCACTGTGCCACCCCAAGGTGGCAGATGATGAGGGTAGAGCGGTGGATGTGATCTATATGGACTTCAGTAAGGCATTCAACAAGATTCCCCATGGGAGACTGGTTAGCAAGGTTAGATCACATGGAATACAGGGAGAACTAGCCATTTGGATACAGAACTGGCTCAAAGGTAGAAGACAGAGGGTGGTGGTCATGGGTTACCTTTCAGACTTAAGGCCTGTGACCCATGGAGTGCCACAAGAATCGGTGCTGGGTCCATTGCTTTTCATTATTTATATAAATGATTTGGATGTGAACACAGGAGGTATAGTTAGTAATTTTGCAGATGACACCAAAATTGGAGGTGTAGTGGACAGCGAAGAAGGTTACCTCAGATTACAACAGGATCTTGATTAGATGGGCCAATGGGCTGAGTTTAATTTAAATAAATGTAAGGTGCTGCATTTTGGAAAGGCAAATCAGGGCAGGACTTATACACTTAATGGTAACGTCCTGGGGAGTGTTGCTGAACAAAGAGACTTTGGAGTGCAGATTCATAGCTCCTTGAAAGTGGAATTCCAGGTAGATAGGGTAGTGAAGAGGGCATTTAGTATGTTTTCCTTTATTGTTCAGAGTACTGAGTATGGGAATTGGGAGGTCATGTTACGGCTGTACAGGACATTGGCTTGGCCACTGTTGGAATATTGCGTGCCATTCTGGTCTCCTTCCTATTGGAAGGATGTTGTGAAACTTGAAAGGGTTTAGAAGAGATTTACAAGGATGTTGCTAGGGCTATAGGGAGAGGCTGAATAGGCTGGAGCATCGGAGGCTGAGAGGTGACCTTATAGAGGTTTATAAAATCATGAGGGGCATGGATAGGGTGAATAGAAAAGACCTTTTCCCTAGATTGGGGTAATCCAGAACTAGAGGGCATAGGTTGAGGATGAGAGGGGAAATATTTAAAAGGGAAATAAGGGCAACGTTTCACTCAAAGGGTGGTGCAAGTGTGGAATGAGCTGCCAGAGGAAGTATTGGAGGCTGGTACAATGACAACATTTAAAAGACATCTGGATGGGTATATGAATAGGAAAGGTTTAGAGGGATATGGGCCAGGTGCTGGCAAATGGGACTAGATTAGGTTAGGATATCTGGTCGGCATGGAAGAGTTAGACCAAAGGGTCTGTTTCCATGTGCTCATCTCTATGACTCCTAATTTAGATGTTTTTGTGTTCCTGAAAAGGGCATGATCTTGAATTTCTGCCAAGCCTTTCAGGAGTGATGTCAGGTAATGTAAAAGGTTTACTTGATTGAAATGTATAAGATCCTGACTGGATGATGTAAGGAGAAAGTTTCCTCTTGTGGAAGATTCCAGAACAAGGGTCACTGCTTAAAAATTTAGGACATAGATAAGGCAGTCTTATTATCTGGAAGCAAAGTCTTCAAACATTTTGAAGGTAGAGGGAGATAACTTTTCACCCCCTAAGCTTAACAAAAATCTATCAGAAGTCAACAGGAATGTGGATTGGAGGTTACAACCAGATCAGCCATGATCTTCCTGATTACTGAAGCAGGTTCAAAGGGCTGAATGGCCTACTCCAGTTTCTAATTTGTATGTTTGTATGTTCACGTCATAGACAGCATTTGGAATATTGTGAGCAGTTTGGGCCCTATATCTAAGGAAAGTTGTGCTGGATTGGAGCAGTTCCACAGGAGGTTCACAAGAATGATCCCGGGGATAAAGGGTGTGTTACTGGGGAATGCTTGAGAACTTTGAGTCTGTATCCGATGAAGTTTAGAAGGATGAGGGGGGGGTCTGATTGAAACTTACGGAATACTCAGAGGCTTGGATGGAGTGGATGTGGACAAAGTGTTTCCACCAGTAGGAGAGACTAGGACTCAAGGGCACAGGCTCAGAGTGAAAGGATAACCCTTTAGAACTGAGATGAGGAGGAATTTCTCGAGCCACAGATGGGGTGAATCTGTGAAACTCATTGCCACAGAGGCCTGTGGAGGTCAAGTCATTGAGTGTATCTAAGATAGAACTAGATAGGTTCTTGGTTAGTTAAGGGATTAAGTGTTACAGGGAGAAGGCAGGAGAAATGTTTCTCAAATCCTATCAGCATGATCGAATGACAGAGCAGACTTGATGGGCCGAATGGCGTAATTCTGCTACTATATCTTTTGCAGTTCATGCAAAGGGGAGCAGAAATCTACAAGAGTCTCCGCAAAGGGCCAAATGATAGTTTCACACTGAAATGGGTTTTTTTTGGCAAGAATATGATAAAAATATAAGAACTAGGAGCAGGAGTAGGCCATCTGACCTTTCAAGCCTGCTCTGCCATTCAATAAGATCATGGATAATCTTTTCATGGTTTCAGCTCCACGTACCCGTCCACTCACCATGATCCTTAATTCCTTCATTGCTCAAAAAATGATCTATCTTAGCTTTGAAAGTATTCAATGAGTAAACCTCAACGACTTCACTGGGCATGGAATTCCACAGATTCACAACCCTCTGGGTGAATAAGTTCCTTCTCAATTCAATCCTAAATCTGCTTCCCCCTAATATTGAGGCTATACCCTCTTATCCTAGTTTCATCTGCCACTGGAAACATCCTCCCTGCTTCTATCTTATCTATTCCCTTCATAGTTTTACATGTTTCTATAAGATCTCACCTCCTCCTTCTAAATTCCAATGAGTATAATCCCAGTCTACTCAGTCTGTCCCTATAAGCCAACCCCCTCAACTCCAGAATCAACCTAACGAACCTCCTCTATACCCCTTCTAGTGTCAGTACATCCTTTCTCAAGTAAGGAGACCAAAACTGCAGGCAGTGCTCCAGGTGTGGCCTCACCAACACCTTGTACAACTGCAACATAATCTCTCAGCTTTTAAACTCACTCCCTTTAGCAATGAAGGACAAAATTTGCCTTTTTAATTACCTGTTGCACCTACAGACCAGCTTTCTGTGATTCATGCAGAGGGACACCCAGATCCCTCTACACAGCAGCGTGCTGCAATTTCTTACCATTCAAGTAATAGTCCTTTTTAATGTTATTCCTACCAAAATGGATGACTTCACATTTATTAACATTGTACTCTGTCTGCCAGTACTTTGTCTAAGCACTTAAACTATCTGTGACCCTTTGTAAAGCTTCAATCCTCTGCACACTTTGCTCTACCACTCTTCTTAGTGTCATCCGCAAACTTTGCCACACTATGCATGGTCCCCATGCATGTGAGGATCATATGATGACATACGTGTGTTAAGGAGGCATAGAAGTAGCTGTCGTTATGATATGAATCAGTCTTGATCTAACTGAATGGTGGAACAAAAGCATGTCTGAATGAATTGAATTAAAATGCACACAACACCAGGTTATAGCTCAACAGGTTTATTTGGAAGCACTAGTTTTTGGAGCGCTGCCCCTTCATCAGGTATCTATAAATTCTGTGTCTTATGATCCTGCTCCACTAGCTACCTGACAAAGGACCAGGAAGCTGTGGTTCCAAATAAACCTGTTGGACTATAACTTGGTGTTGTGTGATTTTTAACTTTGAGGAGAAAGTGAGGTCTGCAGATGCTGGAGATCAGAGATGGAAATGTGTTGCTGGAAAAGCGCAGCAGGTCAGGCAGCATCTAGGGAACAGGAGAATCGACGTTTCGGGCATTAGCCCTTCTTCAGGAATGAGGAAAGTTGGTCCAGCAGGCTAAGATAAAAGATAGGGAGGAGGGACTTGGGGGAGGGGCGTCGGAAATGTGATAGGTGGAAAGAGGTCAAGGTGAGGGTGATAGGTCAGACTGGGGTGGGGGCGGAGAGGTCGGGAAGAAGATTGCAGGTTAGGAAGGCGGTGCTGAATTTGATGGATTTGACTGAGACAGGCTGGGGGGAGGGGAAATGAGGAAACTGGTGAAATCCGAGTTCACCCCTTGTGGTTGGAAGATGAGGCGTTCTTCCTCCAACCGTCGTTTCGCTGTGGTCTGACGATGGAGGAGTCCAAAGACCTGCATATCCTTGGTGGAGTGGGAGGGGGAATTGAAATGTTGAGCTACAGGGTGGTTGGGTTGGTTGGTCCGGGTGTCCCAGAGGTGTTCTCTGAAACGCTCCGCAAGTAGGCGGCCTGTCTCCCCAATATAGAGGAGGCCACATCGGGTGCAAAGGATGCAATAGATGATATGTGTGGAGGTACAGGTGAATCTGGCGGATATGGAAGCTTCCTTTGGGGCCTTGGAGGGAGGTGAGGGGGGAGGTGTGGGCGCAAGTCTTGCACCTCCTGCGGTTGCAGGGGAAGGTGCCGGGAGTGGAGGTTGGGTTGGTGGGGGGTGTGGATCTGACGAGGGAGTCACGGAGGGAGTGGTCTTTACGGAATGCTGATAGGGGAGGGGAGGGAAATATATCCTTGGTGGTGGGGTCCGTTTGGAGGTGGCGGAAATGACGGCGGATGATGCGCTGTACATGGAGGTTAGTGGGGTGGTAGGTGAGGACCAGTGGGGTTCTGTCCTGGTGGCGGTTGGAGGGGCGGGGTTCAAGGGCGGAGGATCGGGAAGTGGAAGAGATGCGGTGGAGGGCATCGTCGACCACGTCG
The DNA here is from genome assembly GCF_037043375.1 of Chiloscyllium plagiosum. NCBI lineage: Eukaryota > Metazoa > Chordata > Chondrichthyes > Orectolobiformes > Hemiscylliidae > Chiloscyllium > Chiloscyllium plagiosum. The sequence goes on from NW_028270174.1 coordinate 6,044,442, forward strand.
GGGGGGAAATTGCGGTCCTTGAAGAAGGAGGCCATCTGGGATGTGCGTTTTTGGAACTGGTCCTCCTGGGAGCAGATGCGGCGGAGTCGAAGGAATTGGGAGAATGGGATGGCGTTTTTACAGGGGGCAGGATGGGAGGAGGTGTAGTCCAGGTAGCTGTGGGTAACTTTGTCCATCCCGGTCCAACACCGGCATCTCCAAATCATGAATGAACTGAAACTGGCCCTGTGTGCCCCAAGTTGCCAACGACCCTTGCACTGAATCATTTGTCCTTGTTAAATTGAGTAAATCTTGACACTCAGCATCACTTATCTTGTGTGGTGAATTACAGGAACACATCAAAGGAGGGCAGAGCATGAAGAACAAGGAAGCTCGCTTCAAAACCGTTGCAGATGACCTCCCAGGACCTGGCACCTATGATATCGCCCCCATGCGGTTAGCTGAGAAATCAATCAAATCGTTTAAACCACATTGCACAGTGAGTGTCCACCTCGCTCACTGTTTAGCATTGGTTGTGTCTTTTTAAAGCTTGTATCTCAATACATTTCACTGAAACTATTGTTGGTCAGCAATCTGTGGTAGATTACCTGAAATCCCAGAACATGTTTGTAGACATTTATTTGTCAAGAAAAGAATGACGGTTGGGTTTGAGGTGGGACAGGATTCCAACATGATTTGCAACAAAAAGGGTCTATTTATTTGAGCAGAATCTCTGTGGACTACAGCAAATTAATCTCCTGATCAACACTTGCAGCAGCTTCAAAAACATAAATTGCTGGAGAAACTCAGCAGGTCTGACAGCATCTGTGGAGAGACATCAGAGTGAATGTTTCGGGTCGAGTGACCCTTCTTCAGAACTGTTCTGTTTTTGTTTCTGATATCCAGCATCTGCAGCTCTTTCAGTTTATATCTGCAGCTGTTCGATCTCCAGCGACACCAAACAGAGTCTATTTTGAAGAAAGAAATATTTGCATTTTTGCAGCACCTTTCCTGACATCCCAAAGTGCATTAAATCAAATGAAAGTCAGTCAATGTTGTAAGAAAGAACCCAGCAGCCATTTTGCTCTGGCCAGCTTCCAAAGGGTGGCCATGTAATAGGTAGCAGATAACCTGTTTCAGTGATGTTGATTGAGAGATAAACATTGAGAAAGATCCCCTGCCCCTCATTATGTCGTGCCACAGGATATTTTACACACACGCATGCGAATGGGCCTCAGCTTAACATTCCATCTGAACGACAGTGCCTCTGACAATGCGGCATGACTTCAATACCACACTGGCGTACCAGTCTAGGGTTTTGTGCTGAAGTGAGACTTGACCCCACAGCCTTCAGATTCAGAGCTCTGAGTTTTGTGGGAAAAAGTGTTTTATTTACAGCAGAGCCTGTTTAACCAGCCTCCCCAATTGCAAGTAACTGATCTCATAACTGGCTTTGAGAGTATTCCTGATTGATTCCTGAGGATAACGTACACTGTGATATCACTGTGCAGAGGCAATATCTGTGATTGGAAAAGTTGGGAAGGTACCCGCCAAGTTAAAGGTGGGCCTGGCCTGGTGACTCGTGAGAAATTGGATCCAGGAAGTACATTTGTACACGAATGCATTTCAACCCAAACGGCGATAGTGTAGAGGGTGAGTGAAGTGGGCTTGTTGCATGTAGAAGCTTGGTCAGTCTATCAGTAGGTTTGGTATGGAGACCCAAAGCAAGATGGAGAAATGTTGATGATTGATCCGAGAGCCAGATTTACTAATGATCACTGGAGGCAACATTTGGTTCTGTAGTAATGGATAAACTGGTCCTCACTGATCAAATATTTTTCTCAGCAGACCTGGGCTTTTTTACCCAGTGTGTGGAATAGAGCTGACCCCCACTGATTCAGTATTCTGTGCTCTGATCCCTCCACCTTGCACTCTTTGTGAACTTAACCTGATCCAAAAGTTTGCTCCTGGCATTGTAACTTGCAGCAAGCTCTGTTCACCCATTCCCACTGTGCTCGCTGACTTACATTGACTCCCACTTCCTGGTGCCCCCAAATCCTCCTCCTTTTATTTTCCAATACCCTCCATGGTCTCACTCCTTCTGATGACTATGACCTCCTCCAGTGTCTGACAGCCCTCTGAGATATCAGCAATTACCTCCTGATTCTGGTTCCCAGTACTACCCTGATCTTGGGCCTCTGGGAGGTCCTGAGGTAGTGAAAGGAATTGTATCTTTGTAGATGCTTCATTTTTACTTCTACTTGTCTATTTCCCCAACACTAAAAGAGTTGTCTAACCCAATCCTGCACCATGCTGAACAGTCTTCCTTCAAACAGCAGTTTGACAGTACAGCTGAAATGGGATGAGAATGGACGCAATGTTCCTACTGGGGAGGCCTCTAACCTTGTAGGTACTACTAGGGCTGGTTCCAATAGACATTTCTAAGCCTGAGGAAAACAAGAGTGAGCAAATTGGGAAATCATGCTTTTGGAGGAACATGTAGTGATTTCCTTCATTTTCTTTTCAGGCAGTGTCAAGCTCACCAATCAGTGTCCCATCAATCCCTTCATCAAATCAGTCCTTCGGCTATGAAGAAGCTGAAGATGGAGCTCTGTCCAAGCATTTGCCTCCTTCCAAAGATGGAATCCTCGGTCCTGCATATTATAATCCACAATATGTAAGTAATGTAAAGATAGTTTTACATAAACTTATAGATTTGTACTGTGGCTGAAAACAGGAGAAGGTCCTGCTTTAAACCAAGGAAACTGTATGATTTTTATAACAAGTCACTAGAACTCATTGCAAGTTGTATCTATAACATTGACTTATGGAAGGAGTGAGGGGGAAATGCAGGCGATTCAACACTCTCTATATGTGTACAGGGTAGACAACCAGCAGGCTGGGAGGACGCAGCAAGCCAGGCAGCATCAGGAGGTGCAGAAGACAGCGTTTCGGGTCTAACCCTTCTTCAGGACTGGGGGTGGGTGTAAGGGGAGGTACAGAGAAAGGGGCTTAGTGGGGTGTTAGTGGGATGGAGAGGTTGGGATAGGTGAACACAGGTAGAGGGTACGACCTGGTTGGTTGATGGTATGTGTACAGAATAATTTTGCCCAGAGACAGTCTTTTGATTGGCTTCTTAAAAACCCCAAGAGCTGTGGGCTCAGGAACAATGTTCCCAGCCATTCTGAGTGTCAGTACACAAAGATCGCTGCATCAACTCTGTTCTGGCTTCAGAAGTGGCTGATGTGCATGAATCTTGGAGGTTTAAATCAGAAAAAATGAAGATTAGTCAGAGCGTAGCTCAGGAGGGTTCAGCATAGTAACGACCACTTCATTGGCTCCTGGGCAGGTTCCAGCAGCCTTGTGTGTGTAGGACTCTACAGAAAACTCCAGCCTGTGAAGAGAAACCGTTCATCTCTCTCTCTCTCTGTCTCTGCTTCTGTCTGTCTGTCTCTCTCTCTCTCTCTCTCTCCCTCCTCTGTGGAAAAGTAAAAGGAAATTCCTTGTAGCTAGCTTTTCTCACTCAACATAAGACCATACGTTGTAGGAGCAGAAATACGCCATTCAGCAGATCGAGTCTGCTCTCCCATTCAATGAGACTGTGGTTGAGCTGATCATCCTCAACTCCACTTTCCTGCCTTTTCCCCATAACCTTTGATTCCCTTCCTATTTTTCTAAAAGAAAATTTTAAAGACTTCTTTTACAAAATTACAAAAATAATACAAACTAGTGTATTATAATATAATAACATCTAGTAAAATTAAATAAAAAAAAACTAACTACTAATTTATTCTACAGACAACCAAAACCTAAAATAGGATATCGTACATTACTAACAGTAAACAACAAAGTAATTAAATAACTAGATACGTGCTCAAAATAGATTTATATCAAGTCATAATAGACCCTATTTATACTGGATTCTTCCTCTCGGTAGCCCATTACCACGGCTAAGCAAAAGCCCTGGACAGTATGGCCGAAATATCTGTGTCAATGTAGTTCAAAAAGGGCTGCCATGTTTTATAAAATATTTTTTGGTGCACCATATTCGTAAGGAAGTCAAGGGGGATATATTCCATGACTATCCTGTACTAGTTTGAAAGTCCTGGGGGACCTTTGGATACCCAATTCACTCAAATATTTTTCCTCGCACAAAACGAAAGGATAGTGAATAATTTCCTCCTGTATACGTCCAGAGAGGGAGAATTTGGAGAGCCCAAAAGTAGGGACGTTGGATCCGAACTAATCTCTGTACCCAAGGTCTCTGTCAAGACATTTGCTACTCTATCCCAATACCTGCAGATCTTATGGCATGCCCATAGACAATGCGTGAGCGTGCCAACTTCTATTTTACATTTAGGACACATTGGGGATGCTCCTGCCTTGAACTTTGCAAGTCGTTCAGGGGCCGTGTGAGCCCTGTGAACAGGAGTTAAAAGTGGGTGACCCCCTCACTCCCGCACACCATCACCTAGATACATTTAATAAAACAACACAAGATAGAAATATATAAAGTTACAACATTACAATCTCAGCAAGTATTAGGCAACTAAATAAGAAAAAAGAAAGAAAACCCCTATCAAAATACCTCCCCCAAAAATCAAATAAGCCACACGAGCTATAGATAGGAGACCAAAGAAAGAATAAAGAACAAGCCCCACCCCCCGCCCTGCCCCGGGAAAGATGGGCAAAAGAGAGATGAAAAAAGAAAGAAGGGTAAACAAAGAGGGGGCAAAATAAAGTCATTATCCATACAGTTCAAGTCCCGCAGTCTATTTGAGAGAGTCCAAGAATTCTTTTACTTTCTCCGGTGATCCAAAGTTGTAAAGGAATCCTTCAGGACTGAATTGCAACGTTGCCAGATAACGCATGGAGTATTGAATATTTAAGTCTCTCAGACCCTTCTTCGCCTCATCGAATGCCCTCCTCTTGCGGCCCACAAATGGAGAAAAGTCCTGAAACAGCATTATTTTGGAGCTCTTGTACATCATGGCCTGGGGATCCTTCCCCAAGACTCTGGAGGCTTCCAGGAGCATTTGTTTTTCTTTATAACATTGAAGTTGGATTAGAACCGGGCGGGGGCGCTGCTCCGACCTGGGCCTGCATACAGCAACCTAGTGGGCCCGCTCCACCGCACCCAGCTCAGCTCTGACTCTAACTTCAATAGTTATGGGAGCCATTGCTCCGAGAAATCCACAAGCTGGCCTTCCTCCTCCAGTTCGAGAAGGCCCAGCAACCGGATATTTTTCCGACAATCACGATTTTCGAGGTTGTTGATGTGCTCCTCCCTTTCTGGGCTCGCCACTCCAGAGCCTGGACCTGACCCACAGATGAGTCAGCAGCAGTCTCTGAGGCTGCGGCCTGATGCTCCGCCCCTCCGATGCGCTGCCCGAGTTTTTCAATCTCTTGGTTATGCTTCTGCAGTATGACCGAGATCGACTCCCACCTGGACCGGGCCTCCTCGATGGATGCATCGATCTTCTCCTGGAGTTTGACGATCTCCGAGATTAAGCTCACCTCTGCAGCTAAGTCCCCCGAGGCGGCCGCGGACATCCCCGCTGCTGTGGGAGGGGCCCTTGCCTGTTGCGAACTGTGAGAGTTTTTGCCTTTAGTCATTTTTAAAAAAGCACCAAACTGTTAAAGTTTGATGCAAAATGGCCAAGAGTGCTGGGCAAAAGCTATTTTGAATGATTTAACAGGTGTGGTGAAGGTGGGCACTCCACTTTGTCCAAGTCTTAGGCAGAGCTCTGCAGACTCAGACCTACTGGGTCGCCGCCATCTTGAATCTCTGATTCCCTTCCTGTTTAAAAATCTCAGCATGACCCAGCCTCAATAGCCCTCTGTGGTAATGAATTCCACAGATTCACTACCCTCTGAGGGAAAAAAAATCCTCCTTGATGACTATATTGTATATACTTGACTACATGGTGTTTTTTTTCTGGGGTGACATGGTGGGTAGTGGTTAGCACTGCTGCCTCACAGCATCCGGCACCTGGGCTTGATTCCATCCTTGGGTCACTGTCTGTGTGGAGTTTGCACATTCTCCCCGTGTCTGCGGGGGTTTCCTCCGGGTGTTCTGGTTTCCTCCCACAGTCCAAAGATGTGCGGGTTGGATGGATTGGCCATGGTAAATTGCCTGTAGTGTTCAGGGATGTGTACGTTAGATGCATTAGCCAGGGGTAAGTGTAGAGAAATAGGGTAGGAGAATGGGAATGAGTGGGTTACGTTTCGGAGGGTCAGTGTGGACTTGTTGGGCCGAAGGTCCTATTTCGACACTGCAGAAATTCTATGATTATGTATTTCTAAACATTCTGATAAGACAGTTTTGATAAGATTCTAGTATTTTGTCAATGACAGATGTTCAGCTAACTGGCCTATAGTTACCTGGTTTTGTTGACTTTTTTTGGATAATGATGTTACATTAGCAGTTTTCCAATCTTCTGGGACGTTCTCAGAATCTAAGGTTTCTTTGAAGATTACTACCAGTGCATCTGATATCTCTGTAGCTACTTCCTTTAATTATTCATGGATGCAAACCATGGGGTTCAGGGAACTGATTGGTCTTTATCCCCAATAGTTTCCCCTAGACTTTTTCTCTAGTGATAATTATTTTAATTATTTTCTCTCCTTTTGTACCTTGAGTATTCTGTTCTTTTGGAATGCTTTTGATGTCTTCAACTGTAAAGATTGATCCAAAATATTTATTCAACTCCTCTTCCATTTCCTACTTCCACGTTATTATTTTCCCAGCCTTATTCTCTAAGGGGGTCTGTGTTAACTTTGGCTTCTGTCTTCCTGTTTATATATTTAAAGAAGCTCTTACTATCTGTCTTGGTATTACTTGCAGGTTTACCCTCATTAAACTTTTTTAGATCATATTTTGTTACTTGTTAAAACTTTCTGAATCCTCCAGCTTACTATGAATCATTGTCTCATTGTATATTGTCTTTCAATCTAATGCCATCTTTAACTTCCCTGATTAATCATGGTTGGTTTATCCCCTTCCTAGAATCTTTCTTCCTCACTGGGATACATCTTTGTGGTGAGCCATGAACTATTTTCTTAAACATTTGCCAATTGCCCATCAACTATCTTTTCTGCTTAACTCCTTTAGATCTGGTACAGTGCAAAGCTTTGTTTTGTGAGCAGTATAGGAAGATCATAGCAAACAAGGACATTTAGATTATTGGGTGCTTAGACAGAGGGAGGCACTCAGGATTATGGTTGCACAGTAGGTGTGCAAAGCAAGATCAACATTATTTGAGGTTAGAGAGGACCATTCAGCAGTCTAATAATGGCAGGGAAGAAGCTGTTCTTGAACCTGTTGGGATGTGTGTTCAAGTTTCTGATGTTTTCCCAGTCCACACCAGTAAGCTCTGCCCTCATTCCTTTATAAGCCTTCTCACTCAATCTTCTCATTTTCAAACTCATTCTTAATACCATCATGTTATGGTCACTGTTTCTTAGGAAATCTGCCTCAGCACATTCATATCAGCAGATCCAAATAGCCTGATTGGTAGGATTTGCTATATATTATTCTCAGAAACTGGTCTGAATACACTATGGCAGAGAAATGGTTACAAGAAGATCAAACCTGGGAACTAAATAGTCAGGAATATGTGACTTTTCAAAAGGGAGGCAATAAAGGATGTAATTTCATGGTTACCTCTCTGATCTGGATTAGAGTGGTGCTGGAAAAGCACAGCTCCACTCTAATCTTGACTGTGGTTTCCAGCATCTGCAGTCCTTGTTTTTACCTATCTCTCTGATCTGACTATCCCAGTCTACATAACAATTAAATTTTGATGTGATTAAATTTATTGTTGTCACGTGTACCCAATTTCCGTGGAAAGTTTTGTTTTGCATTCAGTACAGGCAGGTCATTACCATACCATTCAGTACAGGCAGGTCATTACCATACCATACAGTACAGGCAGGTCATTACCATACCATACAGTACAGGCAGGTAATTACCATACCATACAGTACAGGCAGGTCATTACCATACCATTCAGTACAGGCAGGTCATTACCATACCATACAGTACAGGCAGGTCATTACCATACAAACATCATTGGGCAATAGAACAGAGTGAGGAATATAAAGTTCCAGCTGCAAAGAAAGTGCACAACAAGCAAGATCAACGTTACATTTGAAATGTCAGAGGTCCATTCAGCAGTCTAATAACAGCGGGGAAGGAGCTGTTCTTGAACCTTTTGGTGCATGTGTTTAAACTTCTCTGTCTTCTGTCTGATGGAAGAGGTTGGAAGAGATTATAACCAGGTGGGAGTGGTCTCTGATGACGTTGGCTGCCTTTCCGTGGCAACGAGAAATGTAAATGGGGTCAACTGGATGGAAGGTTGGTTTGTGTGATGGACTGGGCTGTGTTCACAACTCTCTGTAGTTTTTTACGGTCCTGGGCAGAGTTATTGCCATACCAGGCCGTGAAGCATCCAGATAGAATGCTTTCCATGGTGCACCTATAAATGTAGTGAGGGTCCTTATGGACATGTCAAATTTCCTTATCCTCCTGAGGAAGAAGAGGCGTTGTACAGTCACCCATGATTAACGTCCTGGCTTTTTAACATGCCCTCAGTATTTCCTGATTAATTTTCTGTCCCAAGAACAGCTATTATTCATGGGCCCAGCTACTCCTTTTTGAACAGTCACATATTCCTGACTCTTTAGTTCCCATCTGGTCAGGTAGCATCCAAGGAGCAGGAGAATCGACATTTCGGGCATGAGCCCTTCCTGAAGAAGGGCTTAATGCGCGAATCATCGATTCTCCTGTTCCCTGGATGCTGCCTGACCTGCTGCGCTTTTCCAGCAACACATTTTCAGCTCTGATCTCCAGCATCTGCAGTCCTCACTTTCTCCCTCTTTAGTTCCCATGCTTGATCTTCTTGTAACTATTTCTCTGCAAATGGCTGTAACATTATACCCATTAACTTCTTTTTGTGCCACTAATTTATTTACTTTGTTTTGAACATGATATGCATTTCTCTGAAGGCTGTTAATTTTGCTTTTTGACTGTTTTTTCCCTCTTTGACCATAGTTGGTAAGTTTTATGTTTAGACAGTCTGGGAATCATTGCCTAAGTTGCTGCCCTGCGATGTTGTCAAATCCTTTAGCTTTGGGAGTGTGCACCACCTTCTCCGGAACCATCTATTTAGAATTAGAATTAGAATCCCTACAGTATGGAAACAGGCCCTTCGGCCCAACAAGCCCACACTGACCCTCCGAATTCTAACCCACCCAGACCCATTCCCCTACCCCCGACTAATGCACCTAACCTACACATCCCTGAACACTACGGGCAATTTAGCATGGCCGATTCACCTGACCTGCACAGCTTTGGACTGTGGGAGGAAACCACGCAGACACAGGGAGAATGTGCAAACTCCACGCAGACAGTCGCCCCAGGCTGGAATCAAACCCGGGTCCCTGGCGTTGTGAGGCAGCAGTGCTAACCACTGAGCTACTGTGCCACCCTATTTAGTTTAAAACTCTCTCTGCAGCCTGTTTGGTGTGCTCTGCAAATCCCCTGTTCAAAAGATAAGTCAGAAACACTGCAAGTGCAAAACCTCAACCAGTGATTATTGTGAATCAGAATATCCACAAACTTGGATCATCATCTGAGTTGGCAGAAATCAAATGAATCAGAAAAAAAACAACTCCTCAATGTTCATGATCCAGACTAGTTCCAGAACTGTGCTCCCCTGACTTGTCCTTACGTCTTGCCTTGTCTCTTTGTATGTCTGATAATTGGTAATTTTCAGGAAGGGACAATGTTTAAGTTATACTGATCGTTCTGCTTTAACCCGTGTTTTGTTAACACAATTCGTTGGAACATGATTGGTGAAATGGAGACAGTGTTCCTAAAGCAGGAACTTTTAAAACGTGTGTTGGCTGTCACACGTTACATCACCAACCCTTTAAGCGCTGTTTCTAACACGTGATTTTTCTATAACATGGGGTTGCACAAGAACACAACCATTGCATTATAGAAGAACTACCTGTACATTAACAATTCAATTTGTCTACTTTTTGCTATTGATTGAAACAGTTTCATTATACAGTAGTTAGTTATTTGCTAGTTAACAGGGAAAAAAAACTGATGTGCATATTCTTTCATCCTGAGTTGGGCAGTTGGGTAGAATTGGGCGTTTCAGCAGTTTTCAAATTTTCACATTTGTGGCCACTGTGAGAATAGTGGGACTCGAATTCCAGTGTAGTTCACCAGTGAATAATTACAGATTCTGTAATAAAACACTGAGTGTTCAATTGTTATGAAATCAAGTTAATTGCAACTTCCTTTATTGTGGTTCTGTTTTGAAATAAGTGCCTGTTGACTCTAACCTCGATAACTCTCTGAATCCAGCAGAGTCTACATGATTGTTCCACCTTTGTTTGTGATATCTCTCTTCATCTCTGCATAATGCAAAAGGGTGTCTGGTTCCCCCCCTCCTTTCCACCATGTTGGGCTGCAAGCCTTATTGCTGTGCTTACACACATATCAACTTACGTTTATCAAGCATCATGCCAGAGTGTAGCACAGGCGCACCACATTGAACGTTTTGACAAGAAACCATAGAAAGTGATATTGTCAGATTCCGAAAGATTGCTGAAGGAGCGTCTTGCAGATAGAAAGAGAAGTGGAAAGTCCAAGAGATTGAGGGAGGGCATTTCAGAGCTCAGGTCTCAGACAGCAGAAGGCACAGCTGCCAATTGGGAACAGATTAAACTTAGGGTTTTCAAAGGTTATGGGCATTATGGAATGTATTCTGGCTGAGCAGCTTCCATTCTTCAAGGCTGGATCTAACTCTGCAATGATGTGCAGAAAATGTTTTTAGAGGAGTCGGCACTGTGTATGATTTAATCACATTGGCTCATCCTACACAATGTTTACCTTAAGAATGTAAACAGGATGCAAATGACTGCTTTCCAAAATTACACTTAGCAGGACAATTCTTTCATTTAGTAATTCAATGAGTTTTATTTTTTAACTTAATAGCTGGTAATTTAATCAAATGTTGTTATTGGGAGTAATAATAGATGGTTATAATGTTTGCAGTGTATAGACGGAGTGAGACCCAATGGATTTTAGTTTTTAATGCAAGCGGTTGTGAATGGGTTCCATTCCTGAGACTGTTCACAGACCAGAACACAGTGTAGGACAACATAATGTAGCCATTTTTAATGCTCGTAGGTCAGATCTTTAACATTACACCCCTGTATGGGATCACGTTCATAAGTCAGATGTTTGTAAATTGGGAACTCTGTGTATTTGGATGTTTGAACACTCCAAGGTAAAGAATCTACCGCATTGAACAGTTTCTTCTTTAACTCTTTTCACTTCTGAATTAGAGGTATTGTTCTGGGTCTGAACAGTAAGAGACGAAAAAACTGTAGATGCTGGAATCCAAGGTAGACCAGTAGGAAGCTGGAAGAACACAGCGTCCTGAAGAAGGGTTACACCCGAAATGTTGACTTCTGCACCTCCTGATGCTGTCTGGCTTGCTGTGTTCTTCCAGCCACCTGCTGGTCTACCCTGGGTCTGAACAGTTCCTGTCTTTTTGTGAGAATGTGTATGGAATGATCTACGTTCCAGTCCTACTCAGGTCCCTCTCCCTCACCTCAATTACATAAAGCCCAATAAGTTTTAAAAAGAAATTTGAGTTTCTATTGGCTAACTTGAAGAAAGTGCACAACATGATTTTAAGTTTTAAGACTTTCACTGTAATACACAAACTAAAAGCAACAGTAACTTGACACTTTTTCACCCAGAAGGCAAATTATACTCTCAAACCACAGAAAAGATCCCCATTTAACATTGAAAAGGCTGAAAGTCTCCGTCTCTGACCCTTGAATTGAAGGTTTATTGTCCAGGAACCAGAGCAAAATGATTCTGAGCTGCTTTTTCCTTTTCCAGACAGTTAATGTTGAGGCCTGGAACCGACTTTCATAGAAATCCCTTCCTCTCGACATAGCTCGGGGAAACTTTCAGCTTCATTTAAACCCTAATAACCCCGGTCTCTTCAATCTGAGTACAATATTTAACACAGATTCTTGTGTGATGCACTATAACATCTTGCTACCTCTATATCTTCACCTCGTGTTTTCCCCCCAATTCTTGCAGACCAAAGCTATGGCGTTCTGTGAAATCTATGAAGTTCAGTGATTTCAATTTTTGGGAAAACCTGTATATCTGATTCTTAAATAGCTTTCAATAGAGAGATAGTCCCCTCTCAAAGTCCATCTCCTTAGTAATATGGATCAAATGGGCCTAATAGTAGCTAACTAGCTATCCTGTACATTCCCACCTCCATTGTACCTTGGAATGAAATGTAGCCACTAATGTTTTGAGTTCAACATGACTCTTGTTTAGAAAAGTTCCTGGTCGGGCCTGCAGCAAAGTGGTTGGCTCTTAACCACCCTCTGAAATGTCCTAGCAAGACGCTCAGTTCAAAGGCAATTGGAGATGGCTGACAGACCTTTATCAGTGACACCCATGTCCCACAAAGCTGATAAAGAGAAACAAAACCAGTTGCTCTGCAGCACCTCTCAAAGCTGTGGCCTCTGTTCTCTGGAAGTTCACCCACATTCCTTCACTTGTGCTGGGCCATAACCCCGAAACTCAGGGAGGCAATGGTAGTGGTATTATCATTGGGACTGTTAATCCGGTGACCCAGGTAACATTCTGGGGGCTTGGGTTTGAATCCCACCATGGCAGATGGTGAAATTTGAATTTAATAAATATTTGGAATTAAGATTCGAATGGTAACCAAGAATCCATTGGTCATTATTGGTAAAAACCCATCTGGGTCACTAATGTCCTTTAGGGAAGGAAACTGTGATCCTTACCTGGTCTGGCCTACATGTGACTCCAGCCCCACAGCAATGTGCTTGGCTCTTCATACCCTCTGGCAACTAGGGATGGGCAATAAATGCTGGCCTGGCCAGTGATGCCCAGAATCTGTGAATGAATTAAAAAAAGGCTCCCAAACGAACAGCAGGCAGACCATAGCAGTTCAAGAGGACAGCAAGAGGAGGACACTGCTGTTCAAAGGAAAATTAGGGAGGTAAGAAATGTTGGATGTGCCAGGGGATCCCATTTCCTAAATTCTGGTAATCTGGTACTCTGTCAGAGTCACAAATGACATCCTGGGTGACTGTACAAAAGCAACTTTCTCTTCAGCTCCGTGACCCATCCACAACAGTAGTGGTCACTTTGTTTTAGTGGAAGCGCTGGGCTCTATAAGAGTTTGCCTCTTAAAGAACCTCAATTGACAATGTTTTAAGCAAATATTGTTTGACTGGAATCATGCTCTGAATTTGTTTTTGATTGACATTTTACCTGATTGTGTGCTAATTCTCTAAATAATGGGAATTGACAGTTAACATGCAAAACATTTTATTCAACTTGAACTTTCAGTACATCAGTAGAATGATGGAACAACATGTAACATAGAACAGTACAACACAGGAACAGGCCCTTCAGCCCAGCAAGTCTGTGCTGATGCCATTCTGAACTAATCCCATCTGCCTATATCTGGTCCATATCCCTCCATTCCCTGCCTCTTCATGCGTATGTACAAATGTGTCTATTATTGTATCTGCTTCCACCACCTCCCCTAGCATGCAACCCCAGGCACCTCTCTGGTTTTAAACATATTCCTTGCGCATCTCCTTTTAAACTTTTCCCTCTCACCTTAAACCCTTTCCCCCTTGAAATTGACCTTTGCACCCTGGAGAAGACTCTAACTAACATGCCTCTCAGAGTTTTATATGCTTTAAGTATAACATAATCTTTCCAACAATGTATTTGCATGTGCGATTTAAGGAGTAACCTACAAAAAAACCACTAGAGAGCTGCAGATCCAATGGTAACTAAATGGTAAAAGTATGTTTTGAGCAGAAATATGTGGGTAATTTCTTGCCTTGAAAGAGAATTGGTTTTCCAGTGCTAGCTGGTGTCACATGCTCAGGCCAGTTTGGATGTAGGGGGAAGGAAAGGGTGAAGTGTTTATCCAGCATTTTTCAGAACCTCGGAATGTCCCAAAGTGCTTTACAGCCAATGACCCTTTGAAACACAGCCATCGTTGAAACATAGGAACTGTGGTGGCCAATTCACTCACAGCAAGATCCCAGAAATTGTGAACTGATAGGGACCAGATAAGCTGTTGATTTTGGAATAAACAATAAATCAGGATGTTTGGAGAGAACTCCCCTGGTGTTCCTCAAAAAGAAGGCCCTCCAATTGTGTACATTCCCTTGAGGAGCGTGGAACTGCAGTCTTCCCATAATGCCCCACCTGAAGGATGGCAACTTCAATGATACAGCCAAACCTTTGGGGGGTGTGGGGGAGAACGGTGGGCTTGTATCTAAGTAGGGTAAAAACAATGACTGCAGATGCTGGAAACCAGATTCTGGATCAATGGTGCTGGAAGAGCAAAGCAGTTCAGGCAGCATCCGAGGAGCTTCAGCAAAATCGACGTTTCGGGCAAAAGCCCTTCATCAGGAATAAAGGCAGTGAGCCTGAAGCGTGGAGAGACAAGCTAGGGGAGGGTGGGGGTGGGGAGAGAGTAGTATAGAGTACAATGGGTGAGTGGGGGAGGAGATGAAGGTGATAGGTCAGGGAGGAGAGGGTGGAGTGGATAGGTGGAAAAGGAGCTAGGCAGGTCAGACAAGTCCGGACAAGTCAAGGGGACTGGAAGTTTGAAACTAGGATGAGGTGGGGGAAGGGGAAATGATTAAGCTGTTGAGGTCCACATTGATGCCCTGGGGTTGAAGTGTTCTGAGGCGGAAGATGAGGCGTTCTTCCTCCAGGCGTCTGGTGGTGAGGGAGCGGCGGTGAAGGAGGCCCAGGATCTCCATGTCCTCGGCAGAGTGGGAGGGTGAGTTGAAATGTTGGGCCACGGGGCAGTTTGGTTGATTGGTGCGGGTGACTCGCAGATGTTCCCTAAAGCGCTCTGCTAGGAGGCGCCCAGTCTCCCCAATGTAGAGGAGACCGCATCGGGAGCAACGGATACAATAAATGATATTAGTGGATGTGCAGGTAAAATCTTGATGGATATGGAAGGCTCCTTTAGGGCCTTGGATAGAGGTGAGGGAGGAGGTGTGGGCACAGGTTTTACAGTTCCTGCGGTGGCAGGGGAAAGTGCCAGGATGTGAGGGTGGGTTGTAGGGGGGCGTGGACCTGACCAGGTAGTCACGGAGGGAACGGTCTTTGCGGAAGGCGGAAAGGGGTGGGGAGGGAAATATATCCCTGGTGGTGGGGTCTGTTTGGAGATGGCGGAAATGTCGGCGGATGATTTGGTTTATGCGAAGGTTGGTAGGGTGGAAGGTGAGCACCAGGGGCGTTCTGTCCTTGTTACGGTTGGAGGGGTGGGGTCTGAGGGCGGAGGTGTGGGATGTGGATGAGATGCGTTGGAGGGCATCTTTAACCACGTGGGAAGGGAAATTGCGGTCTCTAAAGAAGGAGGCCATCTGGTGTGTTCTGTGGTGGAACTGGTCCTCCTGGGAGCAGATACGGCGGAGGCGGAGGAATTGGGAATACTGATGTCTGGATTGGGGCTTGAACCTATAATTTGCTGAGTCAGAATACAAATTCCAACATTCTAGCTTGCAGAAGGTGGGAAGGTAATGAAATATGAGAGAGACATTGAGATAACAGAAAGTGTACTCGCAGGAGCTGGAATTGTTGTTGTGAGTATGGCACCCGGTTAAAAAAAAAGACCTTTAGTTTTGCCTTGGACAGTCTCCTTCCTCTGGAACTGCCTTGTAAGAACACATTTTGAAAATTGAAGCAAAAGGATAAAGGCATTTTGATCTGAAGTTGCCCCAAGGTGATATCACAGTTTGAGGAATTCGATTTATAAAGGATTTGATTTCATCTGGTTCACCTTTGAAATAGTAGGTTAACCTGCATTACTCTCGTAGATACATGATTGTTGTACCCATAAATGTCTAAGGTAAGCAATGTTGTTGCATTCACTGGAGGGTAGGAGGTTGAGAGATGACCTTATAAAATCATGAAGGTCATAGATAAAGTGAAAAGCAAGGTGTTTTTCCCTAGGATGGGGGAGTTCAAAGTGATATTTTAAAAGTGAGAGAGCAAGTTTTGAAAAGAGCATGAGGGGCAACTTTTTTTTTACACAGCAGTTCACGTGTGGAATGAATTGCTGGAGGAAGTGGTGGATGCAGGTACATGTACAACATTTAATAGACATTTGGATAACTACATGAACAGGAAAGGGTTGGAGGGATAAGGGCCAAATGCAGGCAAGTGGGGCTAGTTTAGTTGAAGAACATGGTTGGCATGGACTAGTTGGACTGAAGGGTCTGTTTCCAATCTGTATGACACTTTGACTCAATTCCTTCTCTCTTCCCTCTTGGTGGAATTCTCAGGGAAGGAATTTGTCCCATGGTTTTAGAATGCTGATGCTGGGGTCAGCAGGAGGTGATGACCTGCACTGTGCACTGGGGAACTGTCACTTGTTGAGATCAGATGGTGGGTTTACATAGAAACATAGAAGATAGGAGCAGGAGGAGACCATTCGGCCCTTCGAGCCTGTTCTGCCATTCATCCCAATCATGGCTGATCGTCTAACTCAATAGGCTAATCCAGCTTTCTCCCCATAGCCTTTGATCCCATTCGCCCCAAATGCTATACCTAGCCGCCTCTTGAATATATTCAATGTTCAACTGCTTCCTGTGGGAATGAATTCCACAGGCTCACCATTCTCTAGGTGAAGAAATGCCTCCTCGTCTCCATCCTAAATGGTCCACTCCGAATCCTCAGACTGTGACACACCCACCATTGGGTACATCCTCCCTTCATCTTACCGTTCAGCTGAGGATGAGCTGCCTGTCTCCAGAGCCTCCAGATCAGCCTGCAGTTGAGATGAGAGAGAAAGAGGGGCATCTCCCCTTAGAAACAGTGTCCCTCCACATGCTTAAATTTTCAATGGTAAGGTTGGAATAAGGAAGCTCTGGAACTTGAACTTTGTGAGAGAGTCAAAGCCAGTTTGGAGCATATTGTCCACAGGAGGTCGTGACCCCTGGAGGTGTCACGATGGGGGGCTCTGGGTGCAGCCTGGAAAACATTGAGAGTATCAAGTCCCTGGGAGTGATGATCCCCAACAATCTACCTGGTCCACCCATGTTGATGCAACGGTCAGGAAAGCACAACAATGCCTCTATTTCTTCAGGAGGCTAAGGAAATTCAGCATGTCCAAAAGGACTCTTACCAATTTTTATAGATTCATCACAGAAGGTATCCTATCTGGATGCATTGCACTGCGGTTTAGCAACTGCTGTTCCCAAGACCACAAGAAACTACAAAGAGTAGTGAGCACAGCCCAGTCGATCACACAAACCAACCTTCCAACCATCGAATCCATCTACATTTCCCTCTGCCCCAGAAAGGCAGCCAATGTAATCAAAGACCCCTCCCACTCTCTTCTGTTGGGCAGAAGATATAAAAGTTTGTACACATGTACAAATAGGCTCAAGAACAGCTTCTTCCCTGTGTTCCCCGACTTCTGAATGGACCTCTCAAATCTTAAATTTAATGTTGATCTTGCTCTCTGTGCACTTTCTCTGCAGCTGTAACATTGTATTCCTTGCTCATGTTCTATGGTTTGATTTGCTTGTATTGTATGCACAACAAAACTCTACACTGTACCTAGGTACATGTGACAATAATAAATCAAATCAAAATTCCACTCGGCCTCTGACAATAACAGGAGCCCCTCACCTCAGGGACTATCCTTATAAAGGTTTTTAGCCACTTCCCTAAGGCCTTCACATCCTTTCAAAAGTGCTGTGTCCCTCTATTTGAGGCCAAACCAGTCTCTTATAAATGTTCGTCAAAAACGTTCCTTGACTTTTTGCCTCATGTCTCTGAGAAATGAAGTTGACAGCATGGTGTAGTATTGAGGTACGTCAGCAGATGGCAGTAGAGATATATCATGTGAACTAGTACAGTGTTGTGTTTACTGAATAATGTTAATATGGGATTTAGATTAGGTATCAAGCTATGCCCAGTTTTCTGTAAAGCAGATTAAAGCAGCAGTAACTCTTATTGATTGCTTACTGTAGGCATACTGAATCCAAATGTTCCAGTGCTATATACACAGGAGTCCTTGTTACCTAGTGTATTACTCAGCACTGGTTTCTCTTGTTCCCTGAATTAATAGCTCCCTTGATGACTTCAGGATATTCCAAGTTCACTGTGCAGCTATTGAAATATATTTCTTGAGTGCAGTCTCTGCTGCAGTGCAGGAGAAAGGAACAGCCAATTTGCACACAGCAGGAAGGGTTTAGAGGGATATGGACCAAGTGCCGGCAAATGAGACTAGATTAATTTAGGAAGTCTGATCGGCATGGACAAGTTGGACTGAAGGGTCTGTTTCTGTGCTGTACAGCTTTATGACTCTATCTCTGAGGCTATGAGGGTGATAAATCTTACAGCAGGAATGATCAAGGTAATTCCATCTTGTCTATCATGGGGAATATGCATATTCTCCTGAACTGCCCACTTCCTGTAGCTGGGAAAATCCTCCCAAAGACACAGTATGGTTTCAGACCTTCCAGAGGAACTTCCAACATGGTCAGCGTTCCCAGAAACATCCAAGAAAAATATCATGAACAACACCAGGAGATCTCCATTGTATTCAAGGACCTAGCTAAAGTAATTCGCTCAGTTAGTTTAGATTAGATTAGATTCCCTACAGTGTGGAAACAGACCCTTCGGCCCAACCAGTCCACACCGACCCTCCGAAGAGCAACCCACCCAGACCCATTTCCCTCTGAGTAATGCACCTAACACTATGGGCAATTTACCATGGCCAATTCACCTGACCTGTGATGCTTTGTGAATTGTACTCCACAGATGTTCAAAGATTTACATCACGACCAACAACTGCTTCATGATAATACCACTGCAACTGTCCCTCAATGATTGGGGGGCCCAGCACATCAGTGCAAAAGGTAAGGCTGAAGCATTTGCAACAGTCTTCAGCCAGACGTACTGAGTGGATGATCCATCTTGGCCTCCTTTAGAGATTCCCAGCGTCACAGACACCAGTCTTTAGCCAATTCGATTGATGCCACGTGGCATTGAGAAATGGTTGGAGGCACTGGACACTACAAAGGCTAATGGTCCTGACAACGTTCTGGTAATAGCACTGAAGACTTGTACTCCAGAAATTACCACTCCCCATCCAGTACAATTACAACACTGGCATCTACCTGAAAATGTGGAAAATTGACCAGGTTTGTCCCATACGTAAAATGCAGGACAAATCCAACCTGGCCAGTTACTGCCCCATCATTAGTAAAGTGATGGAAGATGTCATCAAGAGTGCTATCAAGCAGCACCTGCTCAGCAATAACCTGCTCAGTGACCCCCAGTTTGGGTTCTCCCAGGGTCACTCAGCTCCTGACCTCATTACAGCCTTGGTTCAAACATGGACAAAACGAGCTGAATTCCAGGGGGGAGGGGAGAGGTACAGCCGTTGACAACAAGGGCATATTTGACCGGGTGTGGCATCAAAGATCCCCAGCAAAACCGGAGTCAATTGGAATCAGGGTAAAACTCTCTGCCGGTTGGAGTCATTCCTGGCACATAGGAAGGCAGTTATGGTTGTTAGAAACTAGTCCTCTCAGCTCTGGGACATCTCTGTAGGAGTTTATCAAAGTAGTGTCCAAGCCCAAACCATCTTACGTTGCCTCATCATAAGGTCAGACACAGAGATGTTCGTCAATGATTGTACAATGTTCAGCACCATTCACGATAACTCAGATACTGAAGCAGTACAACAAGATTTGGATAACGTTCCGGTTGGAGCTGATTCGGGGGGGGGGGGGGGTGTGGAATAATGACAATCACTGAACCCTAACCCTATTGTACAAGTGTAAAGCAATGATCATTTCTAACAAGGGTGAATCTAACCATACTACAGAGGCTAATGGTCCTGACAGCATTCTGGTAATAGCACTGAAGACTTGTACTCCAGAAATTACCATTAATTAATACACTATCAACATCTTGGGGTTGCCATTGACCAGAAACTGAACTGGATTAGCCATATAAACACAGTGGCTACAAGAGCAGGTCAGCGGCTAGGGACACTGCAGTGAATAACGCATCTCCTGACTTCTCAAAGCCTGTCCACCACGTATAAGGCACAAGTCAGGCATATGATGGAATACTCCCCACTTGCCCTGATGGGTGCAGCTTCAACAACATTCAAGAAGCTTGAGGACAGCTCGCTTGATTGGCACCACATCCACAAACACTCACTCCCTCCAACACTGAAGCTCCCCGGTAGCAGTGTGTACTAACTACAAGATGCAGTGTAGTAACTCATCAAGGCTCCTGAGCACCTTTGAAACCCTGAGCACTTCCATCTGGGAGGAAAAGCCAGCAGATGCATGAGGAGAAACTAGGACCCGAGGGCGCAGCCTCATGTGAAGTAAGAACTGAGATGTGGAGGAACTTCTTCAGCCAGAGGTTGGGGAATCTGGAACTCATTGCCACAGAGGGCTGTGGAGGCCATTGAATGCATTTAAGACAGAGACAGATAGGTTCTCGATTGGTAAAGCAATTGAGGGCAATGGGGAGAAGACAGGAGATTGGGGCTGAGAAACATATCAGCCATGATTGAATGGTGGAGCAGACTTGATGGGCTGAATGGCCTAATTCTGCTGCTATTTCTTATAGAAACACCACTGCCTGTACATTCCCCTCAAAGCATCTCACCGTTCTGACTTGGAAATGCGTTGCCGCTGTTTCAGTGTGACCAGACGAAGATCCCACAAGCCTGTTCCTAAGAGCACCAAGGGTGTACCTCACAGACTGCAGCAGGTCACGGCAGATACTCCAGAGCACCACCTTAAGGACAATAAATGTTGGCCGAGCTGACAATGCCCATATCACGGAATTTAATTTGACTGCATCAAACAGAGCTGTAAATTTAACTTCTCCCTGAAGAATTGCCTACAATAAAAAGAATGAAATTATAACTGAAGATAATACTCTGTAATATTGCTAATGTATTGCTGTGAGGGGAACTGATTTTAGGTCATTTTAAAATGGACCCAGTAGACTGTCAAGTCTATTCCCCGGTTTGAGTGCTTTTTGCATTCACCTTATTGGCGATAGGGAATTGGTTCACATCCAGGAATGTTGTGTTTTTGATGCACTTCTAATTAAATGCACAGTAACATTGTGAGTTGTTTCAGTGTACTGAAAGCATATGGTTATTATCGCTACCAGTTACAGTGATAGTATTTTTTGTACATGTCAGAGTTGATTCCCAAGTTTGGTCTGTCTGCTGGGTCTTGCAGAATGGTAAAATGATACAATGCAGCAGGAGGCTACTCAACCCCTTGTACCAATGCTGTCTCTTTGGAAGAACCATTCAATCAGGCCCACCCACTCCACTTGCTCCACTTTTCATACATTTCCACTTCATGTACTTATCCAACTTCCGATTTCACTGAATCCACATTCCAGATCACAACATCACGCTGTGAAAGGAAACATTTCCTCTTGCTGTCTCTGGTTATTTTGCCAATCACGTCAAATCTGTGACCTCCAGTAACCAATCTTCCTGCCAATGGAAACTGTTCCTTCTCATTTTTAGCAACAAAACTGTTTAAGAATTTGAGAATCAATAACAGAAATTGCTGGAAAATCTCAGCAGGTCTGGTAGCATCTTTTGGAGAGAAAGCAAAGTTAACGTTTAAGTTCAGAAAAAGGGTCACTGGACCCAAAACGTTAACTCTGCTTTCTCTCCACAGATGCTGCCAGACCTGCCGAGATTTTCAAGCAGTTTCTGTTTTCATTTCTGATTTCCAGTGTCAGCAGTTCTTCTGCTTTATTTTTATTCAGAATTTTGAACCCCATTGTCAAATGTCTCAGGAGGACAGTGCTGCATAAAGGTAATGGTTTGGAAAAAGTTTACGTCAAAGTTGTAATAAGCTCCACCCAGTCTCATGAAGTCACTCTGCCTTTGGGTGGAGAATCAAACAGTTTAGCCCAAGGTCCAAATGGGGTCAGAAGTAAAATTCTTGGCTCCTTATAGTCTGAAGTATTTAGCTACCATGCAATAAGCTCTGGTACAGTGCTCCAGCGAAACTCAGTGGAAGCTGGAAGAAAAACACCTCACTGCAAGCCGTTCAGAGAAGCTTCACCTGACCAATCCCTGGAATGGATGGGATATCTTGTTGTGGAAAGATTACACATATCCTCTGGAGTTTAGAAGATTAAGAGGTGACTTGGTTCAAGGCACCCAGAGATCCCTGAAGGCAGCAGTACAGGTGGTTAAGAAGGGATATGGGATACTTGCCTTTATCAGTCAGGGCATTGAACACAATAGCTGGGAGGCTATAATAAGACCATAAGACATAGGAGTGGAAGTAAGGCCATTCGGCCCATCGAGTCCACTCCGCCATTCAATAATGGAGTTGAGTGTAACATTAGTTGGAGTACTGTACAAAAGGAAGGATGTGGTGGCACTGGAGGGGGGTGCAAAGGGGATTTACCAGGAAGTTGCCCAGGATTGAGCAATTTCGCTGTGAAGAAAGATTGGATAGACTAGGGGTGTTTTCCTTCAAGCAGTGAAGGATGAACGGGGACCTGACTGAGGCGTACAAAATTCTGAGGGGGATAGACAGGGCAGATAGGAAGAAACATTTTCCTCTGAGTCGAGGGGTCAGTGACAAGTGGTTAACAGGGGATTTGAGGAAATAATTTTATTTTCACCCAGAGGATGGTGTGAAATTGGAACTCATGACTTAACGGGATGAGGGAGGGGAGAACCGTCAGATATTTATGAAATGCCAAGATGTACAAGGCTACAGGCCAAGTGCTGGAACATAGGATTAGAATAGATAGGTGCTTGATGACCAGCACAGACAAGATGGGCCCAAGGGCCTTTCCCAAAGACTTGATGACTCTCTCAACTCCTGCCTGACCTGGGCAGGGGGGATGTGGACAGGATGTGTCCTCTTGTGGAGAATCAAGAGCAAGGGCCATTGCTTAAAAATCAGAGTTTAACTAAGCGATGAGGTGATCTCTTTTTCATGTTGCAAGTCTTTGGAACTCTCTTCCTGAAGAGGTGGTGGAAGCAGAGTTTTTGAATATTCTTAAGGAAGAGGTGGAAAGATTCCCATTAACCCAAGGGTTGAAAGATTATCAGGAGTAGGAGAGGAAGTGGGCTTGGGGTTACATTCGGACCACTGTGGTTGTATTGAGTGCCAGACTAGGCTCTGAGGGTCTGAATGGGAGTGAGCACATGAACACCACAGCAAGTGGTGAAAACTGTAATCAAATAGAAAGGTGCTTGTTGATAGCAGGAGACACGATGGACCAAAGGGCCTTTTCCCGTACTGTTGGGTTCTTTTAAAACCAGAAACACCGAGAATCATTAACTTTTTCTGCATTTTTGGGGACTATCCACACCACTGTATTCAGAGAGCCCAGAGCCATGCACAAAGACACATCCACCACCACATCACCTCCCCCACCCCCACACCCTCACAGCCTCCGCCCCCTGACACCCCTCACAGCCACCACTCTCCGACCCCCTCACAGCCTCCCCCCAACCCCCTCACAGCCTCCCTCCCGACCCACTTCACAACCTCCACTCCCCGACACCCTCACAGCCTCCACACCCGACCCCCGACCCCCTCACAACCTCAACCCCCCGACCCCCTCACAGCCTCCACCCCCCCGGCACCCTCACAGCTTCCACCCCTGACCCCCTCACAGCCTCCACCCCGACCCCCTCACAGCCTCCACTGCCGACACCCTCACAGCCTCCACACCTGACCTCCTCACAGCCTCTACCCTGACCCCCGCACAACCTCCACCCCCGACCCCCTCACAGCCTCCACCCCCGACCCCCTCACACCCTCCACCCCTACCCTTCACAATCTCCACCCCCGACCCCCTCACAGCCTCTACCCCCGACCCCCTCACAACCTCCACCCGCGACCCCCTCACACCCTCCACCCCGACCCCCTCACACCCTCCACCCCCTACCCTTCACAATCTCCACCCCCGACCCCCTCACAGCCTCTACCCCCGACCCCCTCACAACCTCCACCCCCGACCCCCTCACACCCTCCACCCTGACCCCCTCACAACCTCCACCCCCGACCCCCTCACACCCTCCACCCCGACCCCTTCACAATCTCCACCCCGACCCCCTCACAGCCTCCACCCCCGACCCCCTCACAGCCTCTACCCCCGACCCCCTCACAACCTCCACCCCCGACCCCCTCACACCCTCCACCCCGACCCCCTCACAACCTCCACCCCCGACCCCCTCACACCATCCACCCCGACCCCCTCACAACCTCCACCCCCGACCCCCTCACACCCTCCACCCCGACCCCTTCACAATCTCCACCCCGACCCCCTCACAGCCTCCACCCCCGACCCCCTCACACCCTCCACCCCGACCCCTTCACAATCTCCACCCCGACCCCCTCACACCCTCCATCCCCCAACCCTCTCACAACCTCCACCACCCGACCCCCTCGCAACCTCAACCCCCGACCCACTCACAGCCTCCACCCCCCGACCCCCTCACAGCCTTCACCCCGACCCCCTCACAGCCTCCAGCCCGACCCCCTCACAGCCTCCACCCCGACCCCCTCACAAACTCCACCCCCCAAACCCCTCACAGCCTCCACCCCCGACCCCCTCACAAACTCCACCCACCAAACCCCTCACAGCCTCCACCCCCGACCCCCTCACAAACTCCACCCCCCAAACCCCTCAGCCTCCACACCCGACCCCCTCACAAACTCCACCCTGACCCCCTCACAGCCTCCACCCCCCGACCCCCTCACAAACTCCACCCCCCAACCCCCTCACAGCCTCCACTCCCGACCCCCTCACAAACTCCACCCCCCAGCCCCTTCACAGCCTCTACCCCCTGACCCCCTCACAAACTCCACCCCCGACCCCCTCACAGCCACCACTCCCCGACCCCCTCACAACCTCCACACCCCCCCGACCCCCTCACAGCCACCACCCCCCAACCTCCTCACAGCCTCCACCCCCCGGCCCCCTCACAACCACCACCCACGACCCCCTCACAGCCTCCACCCCCGACCACCTCACGGCCTCCAGCTGCCCTCTCTCCAGGTCATCCTTGCAGCCTCTCTTCCACACACCCTGACCCCCCCAACCTACTGGAAGCTTTGGCCCCCTGTGGTTGCCCACTCCCTGCTCTCTCTGTTCATTCACCAGGCCTCAGACCTCAGGATGAATAAGAGCACAGCTCACTGTCGCCCCAATCAGAGCTGCTTTTTTCCTGCCTCCCCCCCTGCTAATAGGCTCACTGGTAAATGTAGACCCAGTCACGGGTCAGATAGGACCCCTGGACAGGACACACTCTGTCCCACGGGGTACCTGTCATTGAAACAGACAGCATTGTTCAGGATAATACTAAGAGGATGTTTCCCCTCCTGGGGTAGTGTGGAACCAGAATAAAGGGCAACAATTTAAAACTGAAGATGAAGAGGAATTTCCCCTCTCAGAAGGTTGGGAGTCTTTGGAACTCCTCGCCACAGAGAGCTGTGGGAGCTGAGTCCTTGTTAGATGATAGATAGATAGAGATTCTTGATGAGATGTTTGTGGGTTTGTTCACTAAGCTGGGACTCATTCTCAAGGGTTATGGGGAACCAAGGGTTATGGGGAAAGGGCAGAAAAGATTGTACTGAATGGTGGAGCAGGTATGATGGACTGAATGGCCTACTCCTTTCCTGTTTCTTATGGTTTTACCCGGCTTCAGCTCTAACCCTCACTGTTAGGTTCTCTGAGTTATAACATCCTTGCCTTAAGTGACTTAAAAGTTGCCACTTGGAATGCATTTTAGTTTATTTATCTGGTTTAGATTAGATTATCTACAGTGTGGAAACAGGCCCTCCGGGCCAACAAGTCCACACCGACCCTCCGAAACACAACCCACCCATACCCCTTTACCTAACACTACGGGCAATTTAGCATGGCTAATTCACCTGACCTGCACATCTTTGGACTGTGGGAGGAAACCAGAGCACCTGGAGGAAACCCACGCAGACACGGGGAGAACGTGCAAACTCCACACAGTCAGTCGCCTGAGGCAGGAATTGAACCCAAGTCTCTGCTGCTGTGAGGCAGCAGTGCTAACCACTGTGCCACCGTGCCGCCCATTTGTTTGTTTTTATATCTCAGTATGCAGCACAGCATCTCATCATCAAATCCAGGAACCAACTCAGGGCATCTTGGAACTTTTAGAGAGAGACTATATAATTGTGAATGGTGGTTGCTTGGGAAAGGTAGTGTTGTTTGTGTTTCTGAGTGTGTGTGTGATTTTGTGTGTGTGAGAGGGAAATTGTGTGTGTGTGTGAGAGAGAGAGATTTTGTGTGTGTGTGAGTGAGAGAGGGAGATTGTGTGTGTGGGAGAGAGAGACAGAGATTTTGTGTGTGTGTGTGTGAGAGGGAAATTGTGTGTGTGTGTGTTTGATTTTGTGTGTGTGTGTGTGTGTGAGAGAGGGAAATTTTGTGTGTGTGTGTGTGATTTTGTGTTTGTGTGTGTGAGAGGGAAATTGTGTGTGTGTGTGTGTGTGATTTTGTGTGTGTGAGAGAGAGGGAGATTGTGTGTGTGTGGGAGAGAGAGGAGGGAGATTGTGTGTGTGTGTGTGTGTGTGTGAGAGGGAAATTGTGTGTGTGTGTGATTTTGTGTGTGTGTGAGAGAGAGGGAGATTGTGTGTGTGTGGGAGAGAGAGGAGGGAGATTGTGTGTGTGTGTGTGTGTGATTTTGTGTGTGTGTGTGAGAGGGAAATTGTGTGTGTGTGTGTGAGAGGGAAAGTGTGTGTGTGTGTGTGTGTGTGTGTGTGTGTGTGTGTGTGTGTGTGTGTGTGTGTGTGTGTGTGTGTGTGTGTGTGTGTGTGTGTGTGTGTGTGTGTGTATGAGAGAGGGTGGGTGTGTGTCTCTGTGTGTCTGTGTGTGTGTTTGAAATGACCTTGAGGAAAGCTTAAGCACGATATGAAGTTCCATGATTTATGGAGGACCCCCTCCCCACCACCCTTGGGAAGGGGTCTGCTTTACAGTGGGGTGGCTGAGAAGGTCTGTTATTAATCGGCATCATTTGTAGCCTTCATGAAAACATATGTTTTGGGAGTTTGTTAACCTTCACTGTAGTGTTTCAAAGTGAACCCTTCAAATATATATGTCAAAGGAATATGTTTTTCCTTTTCACTTCATTCTTGCGTTATTGAGCAAGTGTAACAATAACACAGAGCTGGAAATAAAAGTTCCAGCAACTGTGACCAGTTCCATAGAAACATATAAATAACAGTAAACCATTGATCTCCCAGAATGGACACACGTTGAGTTTAACATTTTTACTTTCTTGCATGTGAATGACCTTGCAGACTGTATTTTTTTGTAACACAAAAGACAATGTATAAGGTAGTTTCCAAAAGTGTTCAGAACTATTGAAGCCATTTATATTTGTATATGACCTTTTGCAAGGTCTGGAGGTGACAATGGATGGATGAGGATTTTCGGTAGTCGATGCATTGATTGGAAATACTGCGCGCTGTTATTCATGTGTGGGATGTGGGTGTCACTGGCTGAGCCAGCATTTACTGCCCGTCCCTAGTTGCCTCGTGAGAAGGTGGGGGTGAGCAGCCTTCTTGAGCTGCTGCAGCACATGTGCTGGAGGTAGACCCACAATGCCCTTAGGGAGGGAATTCCAGGATTTTGACCATGCGACAGTGAAGGAATGGCGATAAATCTCCAAGTCAAGATGGTGAGTGGCTTTGAAGGGAACTTGCAGGGTGGCATGTATCTGCTGCCCTTGTCCTTCCAGATGGTAGAGGTTACGAGTTTGGCAGATGCTGTCTAACGAGGCTGTGTATGTTGTTGCAGTGCATTTTGTAAATGGTACACACTGATTTCACTGTGCATTGGAGAAGACAAATGTTCAAAGTGGCAGATTGGGAGGGGGGGGGGGCGGTGGTGACTGAACCAAATCGACAGGAGCTCACTAACATCAAACTTTGTCAGGACTGCAATGAAGTGTCAACCTAAAACTGCCAACGTTGGAGCGTGGCTTCATACAGCAGCCTCATACAGAACCAAAATCAGGAGTGCTACCAGCTGAGGATTCACATGGAGCTAATGTTTAGGAAGACCATGAATGAATGAGGCCATTTGGCCCGTTATGTTGGTACCGTCTCTTTGAAATGTAAAAACCACTCATTTGCTGTTCCACCAAACATAGGCTTATGAACCCTCACCCTTCAAGTACTTTTCTGATTCTCTTCAGAAAGTTCCAAATGAATCAGCTTTTCTGGCAGCATATTCCCAAACCCAGTCCTTCTACAAACAAAAACCTTGCTCATGACCTCTGGTAACTGCCTTTCCTACCTGTGGAAACAGCTTTTCCGAATTTACCCTTTCAAATTCATCTCTGGCTTTAAACATCTCTATCAGATCTCCCTTTGATCTGTTCTGTTGTAGGGAGGACAAGCCTGGTTTCTCCAGTCTGTCTGTGTAACTCAAGTCCCCTGTCCCTGGTACCTTTCAATGTAGAAAGGATATTGATCTTGAGAACCTTGTAATGGTCAAATTTCATCTGAAACATTAAATTATTCATTCCACAAAGAAGAATGGGAATTAATGTTAAATGTTTATAGATTATAACCTTGTTCTGACCTTAAGTTTGAGTAACTTTTCTATTGTAACAATTCATAATGGTAATACCACCAAGAGCAACTGGGATCCACAGGTGTGATCATTTCATATCCTGGCCTATAATGGGCATGTGGATGTGTAAGTACATTGTCAGTATATTTGCCATAAATCTCTCCTTTTGGCACTTAATGTTGAAGTTAGTTTCTTCTGCATTTGCAGTTTCTGTAACCATGCGACTGCATAATCAGCTCCAAGGTAGCGGATTGCATTAGGAAAGACCACTTCAAAGGTTACCCGAAAAGTCAACTTAATTGTCGATATCCTTTTATCAAGTCAGTGATGGCCTTGAAATATTGCTTCCTCTCCACTCTACCTGTGAGAAATAATGAGAGAGAAACAGCCCATTAACTGGAGAATTAAAGCACCGAGAGTACTTTATTCTGTATCCTATTTTGCATTTATTTATGTGCACAGTCATTTTTTTAAAAAAAGGTTTCAAAGCACCTACCCCATCCATTTGGCTGTCAGACTGAGGGAAGATCAGTAGTTCTTTTGCAAATTTATATTGCAACTTTCACCAGAGACATGAGGCAGGATCGAGATGAATTTACTCCAATTAAACCATATTTTATCAGCTAAATGAGTAATTATAATCTGCGATGACCTTGTGATGGCATTTTTGAGGCATTAAGAATTCGGTGATTTAGGATTATTAGGGTAACATTAATTATTGTATGTCATGTTTGTTTTTCTAACAGGCTCTTAATCCAATGATAAATGGGGAATTCTTACCTGAGGATCAGAAAGGTCTCCAAAGTACTGGCCAATGTGCATTATTTATAATCCAGTGGTTTTAGTTTCAAGTGCGGTAATCAATACTGAGGGCAGCAGACAAAGGGCCTTGAAGTTATGTTTCTTGTTAATATTGTGTTATCTAAGGAGCCAAGCTTACAAAACTGCTCCTGTTTGAAATTAGATACAATAATAATTCCTGAAGGAATGGTGGGCATGAATAAATAAATTACCTTTGAGACCATTCCCTGCCAAAACTTCTCTACTCTCTCTCTCTCTCTCTCTCTTTTCTCCTTAAAATTAAACTTTGCGATCAACCCTTTGGTCATGTTCCTGCTACATCTTGGCTGTAACTCTGTTGTTATGTGCTGCCTGGGAGGAAAAAAAGTCACAGAATAAATTCTGATCTTTAAATAAAAATAATGTTTCTTGAGCATAGGAGCAGAATGGGCATTTCGACCCCTCAAGCCTGCTCCATCATTCAGTACGATCTTAACTAAATCACTTGTGGTCTCAGCTATACTGTTCCGTCTGTCCCCATAACCCTTGACTCCCTGGTCTATCACAAATCTATTTCATCTTAAAATTAATTCCATGTACAGGCCTCCAAAGAATTTCACAGTTTAATAAGATGTGAGGGCAGCAGCAGGCCATTCAGCCCATCGCGATTAGAGTGGTGCTGGAAAAGCACAGCAGGTCAGGCAGCATCAGAGGAGCAGGAAAATCGACATTTCGGGCAAAAACCCTAATCCTGATGAAGGGCTTTTGCCTGAAACGTCAATTTTCCTGCTCCTCGGATGCTCCCTGACCTGCTGTGCTTTTCCAGCACCACTCTAATCTTGACTCTGATCTCCAGCATCTGCAGTCATCACTTCTGCCCATTCAGCCCATCAAATCTGTTCCACCATTCAATGAGATCGTGGCTGATTTGATCAGCCTCAACTCTACTTTCCTGCCTTTCCCCACAACCCTTGGTTCTTTTACCCGTTTAGAAACCCGTCCATCTCAGCCTTGAATATAATTAATGACCCAACCTCAGCAGCCCTTTGTGATAAAGAATTCCACAGATTCTGAGAGAAAAAAGCTCTTCCTCATTTCTGTTTTAAATGTGTAATCCCTTGTTCTGGGATTATACCCTCTGGTCCGAGATTCTCCCACAAGGGGGAGCAGTCTCTCCTCATCCTCCCTGTCAAGCCCTCAGTTTATGTTTCAATAAGATCTCTTCTCATTCCCCTAAACTCCATTGAGTACAAGCCCAAACGACCCAACCCACCTTTAAGGAAATCCATCAGTGCCCAGAGGCTGGTGAACCTCCTCCGGTCCACCTCCAATGCCAGGGTATCTTTCCTTAAATAAGGAGAGCAAAACTATTCCCAGTATTCCAACTGGGATAAATTTTCTCATCTCTGCTTTAAAAGAGAAACTTATTTTTTAATCAGGACTGCTAGTCTCCTGGGGAAGAGGAACTATTTGCACAATATACATCCTATCCAGATCCCTCAAGATCATATGTGATTCAACCAGATTTTATAAATATGTAGGTTAAAGGAAGGCTGTCGGGTGGTTGTAACTCCGGGAGTAGCTACACTTGCTGTTTTTAGGGTTCCATTATTTATTTAGCGTCATAGAGTCACAGAGATGTACAGCGTGGAAACAGATCCTTCAGTCCAACTCATTCATAACGACCAGATATCCTAAACGAGTCTAGTCCCATTTGCCAGCACTTGCACATATCCCTCTAAACCCTTCCTATTCATATACCCATCCAGATGCCTTTTAAATGTTGTAATTGTATCAGCCTCCACCACTTTCTCTGGCAGCTCATTCCATACAAGCCCCACCCTCTGCATGAAAATGTTACCCCTTAGGTCTCTTTTTAAATCTTTCCCCTCTCACCCTAAACCTTGGCCCTCTAGTTCTGAATTCCCCCACCCGCAGGGAAAAGACCTTGTCTATTCATCCTATCCATGCCCCTCATAATTTTATAAACCTCTATAAGGTCACCCCTCAGCCTCTGACGCTCCAGGGAAAACAGGCCAAGCCTGTTCAACCTCTCTCTATAGCTCAAATCCTCCACCCCTAGCAACATTAAGAAATAATGAAGACAGCAACTACTGTGTTTGTTTAAGTATCAGCCATTGCTTACTTGACAGCACAATTACCTTGGTACAACAGAATATTGGGTTCATCAGGATTTAAACACAAAAATCAAAGTTCACACTCCAGTGAAATGCTGCACTGGAATGAATGTGAAAGACCCCACAGCATTATCGGGAAGAAGTGCAGGGAGCTTCTCCCCCGTGTCATTCTTCAGTCGACACGATCAAAACACTGTTTGGTCTTTGCTGTTTGTGGGATCTTGCTGTGTGCAAATTGGCTGCTGCGTTTCCCACACTACAGCAGTGACTGGACTACAAAAAGTATGTCCTTAGCTGTTACGTGCTTTGAGATTTCTGGAAGTCATGAAAGGCCCCATGTCTTGCAGGGGAAGAGATAGCCTGTTATCGTTAGATTATTAATTCAGAACCTGAGAGGAAGTGAGGACTGCAGATGCTGAACTGTCAGAGTCAAAAAGTGTGGCGCTGGAAAAGCACA
Organism: Chiloscyllium plagiosum; assembly: GCF_037043375.1. Taxonomy (NCBI): domain Eukaryota; kingdom Metazoa; phylum Chordata; class Chondrichthyes; order Orectolobiformes; family Hemiscylliidae; genus Chiloscyllium; species Chiloscyllium plagiosum. The sequence continues at coordinate 6,076,519 of NW_028270174.1, forward strand.
GCAGGTCAGGCAGCACCCAAGGAGCAGGAGAGTCGACGTTTCGGGCATAAGCCCTTTATCAGGAATGTCGGGATTGGGGGGAGGGTAGCTGGGAAGGCGATTGGTAGATGCAGGAGGGGGGTGATGGTCATAGGTTGGAGGGAGGGTCGAGTGGAGAGGTGGGAAGGAAGATGGACAAGTAGGACACTTCAAGAGGGTGGTGCCAAGTTGGAGGGGTTAATCTAGGATGGGTTGGAAGAAGGGGAGATTTGGAAACTAGTGAAGTTGATGTTGATGTCATGTATTTGGAGGTCCCAAGATGGAAGACGAGGTGTTCTTCCTCCAGGCGTCGGATGGCTAGAGTTTGGCGGTGGAGCAGGCCCAGGACTTGCATGTCCTCGGCTGAGTGGGAGGGGGAGTTGAAGTGGTTGGCCACAGGACAGAGGGGTTGTTGGGAGCATGTGTCCCAGACATTAATCCAGAAACCCAGGTAATAGAACAAAGAACAGTACAGGAACAGGCCCTTCGGCCCACCAAATCTGTATCGACACATGATGCCTTTCTAAACTAAAGCCTTTTGCCTCCATGTGGTCAGTATCCCTCGATTCCTTGCTGATTTGTGTATCTGTCAAGATGCCTCTTAAATGTTGCTATTGTACCTCTTTCGGCAGTGCCTTCCCGGCACTCACCACCCTCTGTGTAAAAAAAAAACCTTCTCTCACACATTTCCTTTAAACTTATCCCCTTCTAGCTTAAACCTATGTCCCTTAATAATTAACATTTCTTCCCTGGGAAATTAAAAAATGCATGTCTGTCTTTTTATTAAAACTAGTTTCCATTATATGTTCACACAGTATGAGATGGTTCACGAGGATTCCAATAATTAGTTTCAAAGTGAGGTTTCAACATTATTGGGTATTTCTTGAGGCAGAGCAGAATTGATTGCTTTGCAATCAGGAGCAGCTTTTTAAAAACATCCTTACAATTAGCGAAACCCTGAAATTGTTTGTGGATGCAGAGTCAGGACACAAAGGCAACTTCTTTCACATTCCCCTTGTCAATGCTGGGCACCCTTGGGGTAGTTAAACAGCACAATTTCAACACTTTGGATTGACTTGAGGGAGTTTGGACTGTAGTGATAGTGAAGAGTATGTTGCTTTGGGATGCAGTGTGTGTGGTGTTGCCAGGTATGACCAGCTTGGGCCTGGGATAGTTCATTGTCACCACGAAGCTTAACGAGAAGAAACTTTGATTTAAAAAAGACATGGTTTATTGCGTGTTAGGAATTAGGCACAAGTCATGTGAATAAGTTAGACACTGTTCCCAGGATAACAGTCTCTGATGTTAAGCTGTTCTGCCTTATCCCACCCAAGAGAATAAGATATCACCAGGTTGGGTGGAATTTAATGCAATCTCCAACATTAACCCGTTTGGAGCCATTACCTTATATGGTAAGAAATAAGCTATTGGAGCAAACTTAGGCTATTTGTCCAATTGGGTTTGCTCCACCATTTGACAATGGTTGATATGGACACACACACACACACATCATTGTGCTTATGGGCTAGGCACTAAGATGGTAATTCATTTCAGTTTGTGTTGGGGTGATCCGTGTGGCATGTTCATGTTCCATGCAGAAGGTTAGGATCAAAGGAACAGGAGAAAGTGATGCATTCCCTTCACCTTATTTCACCATTAGTAAGATCATGGTGCATCTATGTTCTAACTCCACATGTCCCTTCAAAGTATCTTTGGCAAAAATCTATCCATTTCCATTTTAAAGTTACTAATTGTTTTAGCATCAATTGACATTTGTACAAGAGAATTCCATTTGTGTGTGAAATGTCCAGTGCTAATTTGTTCTATATTCCCAGACCGGTGGAAATAGTTTCTCCCAATAAACCTGATCTTTTCTCCTTCACATCTTGAAAACTTCAACGAAGTTGGTGCTGAATTACATAATCTATAGAATCCTTACAGTGCTGAAGCAGACCATTCAGCCCATTGAGGCAAAAGTGAGGACTGCAGATGCTGGAGATCAGAGTCTAGATTAGAGTGGTGCTGGAAAAGCACAGCAAGTCAGGCAGTATCCGAGGAGCAGGAAAATCAAAGTTTCGGGCTAAAGCCCTTCATGAGGAATGAAGCCCTTCATTCCTCATGAAGGGCTTTTGTCTGAAACGTCGATTTTCCTGCTCCTCAGATGCTGCCTGACTTGCTGTGCTTTTCCAGCACCACTCTAATCTTGATTCAGCTCATTGAGTCCGCGCCAACCCTCTGAAGAGCACCCCACACAGACTCATCCCCCCCTAAGCTTATTCTCTGTAACATTTCTGGTGACTAACCTACCCTTCCTGGGCAGCATGGGACAATTTAGCAAGGCCAATCCATGGGAAGAAATCGGAGTACCTGGAGGAAACCAATGCAGACATGGGAGAACGTGCAAATTTTCAAATTCTAGGAAATTAGACCCTATCCTTGTACCTTAACCCATGGAGCTCAGGTATCATTCTATGCTGTTCACACTTTGAAGGGTGTGGGTTTAAATATTATTGAGAGATTTAAGCATAATATTTCTGCTGGTTCTCTCAGCAATACAGCCACACTGTCAGAGGTGAAATCTTCTGGGCGTAAAGTTAAATTTGAAGCATCTCTGTCTCTCTGCTCCACTCCCCTCAGGTGGAAATAAAAAGATCCATTGACACCGTCAGGGAGTTCATCCAGTGTTTTGGCCAATGTATATGCCCCACTCAGCAGCAAAGGAACAGGCAATTGGCTCACTGATAGCATTGGCCAGCAGGTGTGAAGCTGGAGAAAAGCATATCCCTCGGGTGCTGGCTGACCTGCAGTGCTTTTCCAGCTTTACATTTATTGACTCTCACTTCTAGCATCCACACTGTCTCCAAGTCACTGATAACATTGCATTTACTTAGCACCCTCACGTTGTCCCAATGCCCTCCACACTCAATGAAGCATATTGTTACTATGAAGTACAGGCAATCAATTACCACACAGCAAGCTCGCTCCAGTGGGGTCACCATCTGATAATCTGTTTTTCTGATGTTGCTGAGAGATAATATTGGTGTAAGACTTTACAGGGGTGCTTAATCTGTCATCATGATGTTAATGATATTTATTCTAAAGAAGGAAGACTAAGGCAGAGTTTTTGTTAATCCTTTTGTTTCAGAATGAGCCATACCCGACTCGGCAGTACAAAGGAGTGCATTTTGGTAACCGCACATCGAAACGCATTGATTTTAAAATTCGTGAAGGCCCTGGACCGGGGACGTATGATCTCCTGAAGTCAGTATAGTGTTTCTTGCAGCACTATTAAATACTATTTCTTTGTTGTCTATAAATTGCCGAATATTTATTACAATAACCCCTGATACCCCTGATATTAGATATACAACACAGTTCAATTCTATAGGTTGCATGGTGGCACAGTGGTTAGCACTGCAGCCTCACAGCAGCAGGGTCCCAGGTTTGATTCCAGCCTTGGGTGACTTGTGTGTGTGGAGTTTGCACATTCTCCCCGTGTCTGCATGGAGTTTACTCTGGGTGCTCTGTTTTCCTCCCACAGTCCAAAGATGTATAGGTCAGGTGGTTTAGCTGTGGGAAATGCAGGGTCCCGGGGATTGGGTGTGATGCTGTTTCGAAGGTCAGTGTGGACTTGATGGGCTGAATGGCCTGCTTCCGCACTGTAGGGATTCTGTGATACCTTTGAATTTATAGTACTGTGTGGTTTCTTGATGTGTTAAAAATCCAAGGTTAAGGTGCACAACTTTCCCTTTTTGGCCAGAAAATGGACCTGTAGTCATCATGAGTTTGAACTGGTGTCACTCTCAGAGTTGAATAGCTTCAATTGTTCTGGCATTTCTCATTAGCATGTACCCTGGTAAGGTGTGCTGTGCAAACACAATAGCACTGTATTAATGTTCAGCACTTTTGAAACAGTTAGATCTTCTAAAATACTCCACATGATTTGGGGTTATAGCTTTTATTGTTGGGGTAATTGATATAAGCTCAAAGCTGGCTGTCAAAATGGTCACCTGTGCTAACTTGAATGGTTCTGGTGAAGTCAGTAACTGGAAACAGATGCCACTAAGCCAGAATGAATCAGTGTGAGTGTGGCTGACATCACTGTGTTCCCTCTGTAATAGTGTCGCTGGCTGCACATGCTGACTACGGTCGAATTCCCATATATCCATGGGGGCTGAGAATTGAGAGCAGGGGCAAAGCCCATGAGAGGGGTCAAAGGGCGTGAGTGAGGGAGATGAGCAAAGGCTGGCAAAGAGGTGACAACCATTGAAGAGTGCAGGCGGGTAGCTGCTCAAGCTGGGTGAGAGAGAGAGTGAGAGTGGCTCTGGCCTGAGTTGGGGGTTGGCGTTTGGGGATGAGGGCAGGCAGTAGTATGGGTGGTAGTGCTGAGGATATCCTCATTGCCTGACAAGAAGCAGCTGCTTCACTCAGTAGCTCAGGGCTGGCTTATAGTGTCATAGAGTCATAGAGATGTACAGCATGGAAACAGACCCTTCGGTCCAACCCGTCCATGCCGACCAGATATCCCAACCCAAACCAGTCCCACCTTCCAGCACCAAGCCCATATCCCTCCAAACCCTTCCTATTCATATACCCATCCAAATGCCTCTTAAATGTTGTAATTGTACCAGCCTCCAGCACTTCCTCTGGCAGCTCATTCCATACACGTACCACCCTCTGTGTGAAAAAGTTGCCCCTTAGGTCTCTTTTATATCTTTTCCCTCTCACCCTAAACCTATGCCCTCTAGTTCTGGACTCCTCAACTCCAGGGAAAAGACTTTGTCTATTTATCCTTTCCATGCCCCTCATAATTTTTTAAACCTCGATAAGGTTACCCCTCAGCCTCCGACGCTCCAGGAAAAACAGCCTCAGCCTGTTCAGCCTCTCCCTGTAGCTCAGATCCTCCAACCCTGGCAACATCCTTGTAAATCTTTTCTGAACCCTTCCAAGTTTAACAACATCTTTCTGATAGGGAGGAGACCAGAATTGCACGCCTTACCAATGTCCTGTACATGACCTCCCAACTCCTGTACTCAGTACTCTGACCAATAAAGGAAAGCATACCAAACGCCTTCTTCACTATCCTATCTACTTGCGACTCCACTTTCAAGGAGCTATGAACCTGCACTCCGAGGTCTCTTTGTTCAGCAACACTCCCTCAGACCTTACCATTAAGTGTATAAGTCCTGCTAAGATTTGCTTTCCCAAAATGCAGCACCTCGCATTTATCTGAATTAAAGTCCATCTGCCACTTCTCAGCCCATTGGCCCATCTGGTCCAGATCCTGTTGTAATCTGAGGTAAACCTCTTTGCTGTCCACTACACCTCCAATTTTGGTGTCATTTGCAAACTTACTAACTGTACCTCTTATGCTCGCATCCAAATCATTTATGTAAATGACAAAAGGTAGAGGGTCCAGCACCAATCCTTGTGGCACTCCACTGGTCACAGGCCTCCAGTCTGAAAAACAACCCTCCACCACCACCCTCTGTCTTCTACCTTTGAGCCAGTTCTGTATCCAAATGGCTAGTTCTGCCTGTATTCCATGAGATCTAACCTTGCTAATCAGTCTCCCATGGGGAACCTTGTCGAACGCCTTACTGAAGTCCATATAGATCACATCTACTGCTCTGCCCTCATCAATCTTCTTTGTTACTTCTTCAAAAAACTCAATCAAGTTTGTGAGACATGATTTCCCACGCACAAAGCCATGTTGACTATCCCGAATCAGTCCTTGCCTTTCCAAATACGTGTACATCCTGTCCCTCAGGATTCCCTCCAGCAACTTGCCCACCACCGAGGTCAGGCTCACCGGTCTATAGTTCCCTGGCTTGTCTTTACCACTCTCTATCCAGTTGGAATGGAAACTGCCATCCATCTCCTGGCAGTGAAGTGGTGTTGCCATGATCCTTGTGCCACCCAGAGAGGGCATTCCGACGAAACACAGGAATCCCCTATAAAAATCAACTTACTTAGACATGCTATGACACACCTCCAGGGCCATTTCTTCCCAAGTTGAGACTTGAATGCAGACATTCTAGCTCAGTGGTATGGTCATGATAATTGCATCTCAAGACGCTTGGGCATTACAGATTATATTCAACAATGGCACTGAGTTTAAATGATGCCAGTCTTTGTGAAGCAATGCACATTTAATGGATTGGAACACTGCAATAGCACAACCTGTGTTATGTTAGCTATTGTCCGTCACTCAGCTATACTCTTTATAAGTGGTCGGGACAAACATATATAATCTACTTCTAAACCATGGTTGCCTTCCCCACACCTTTGCTGAGGGTTCACACACACTGATCAGTGTGCTGACTCTTTCTCAACATTGACTTCCGATTTCAGAGTCTACACCATGATCAAGCCTTGGAGGACTGCACTGAGGAAAACAATAATAGAGAGAAGATAATCCCCCCATCCCTTCCGATCTGGTCCATCTCTAATCTCTCTGTCAGTTGTTGCTGGGGTGGTGTTGCTCAAGTTCCTGTGTTAATCCTCACTCCACGGCCTTGGTTGTGTAATCTCGGCTGACCGTGTTAGTGCTGATGGGGTGCTGCACTGTCAGAGGGTCTGTCTCTGAAATAAAACATTAAACTGAGGCCACGTCAGGTGCCTGGGCTGTAGGGAGAAACAGCAACCAAGCCATGAACAAGACTGCATTAAACACATGAGGTGCAAAGTCAGTGTAGCGGGTGTAATGAGGTCAGCCACAGGTGGACCTCATAGAATATGGGGCTGTTAATCTGATCCAATCAGGGAGCCCTGGCTGACAGATATAAACAGGTGTGTCAGCGGTTCTGTTCACTCTGAGAGCTGGCTCTGAGGGAGCTGGATCAGTGTCAAGGGCTCTCCCCATGTAAATAAAGGGGGACTTGGTGATGGGGTACCGGCCTCTGTGGGGTTATTTCAGTCAGAATGATCAATTGCAGTTTAACCTTATCAGATTTTGAATGAAGGTATCTCTGTCAGCTGTAGAGAGCAATACTCTGCTTGAGGCTGAGTGCATCATCTGATAGTCTTCCAGTGAGCTGGGAGTAGACCTTAGCATTAACACTCGATTACTGCAACAACCGTTACCGTTAAAGGGAGTACAGCAAGAGAGTTTTGCAGGTAATTCTGCACAGTGTGATTTTAACTGGAGGACTTGGATTTGATTTGAAATTATTAAAGAGATTGACACAGGTTAGTAGGCCATTGCAAAAAAAGCAGGAATCAAATCACTGGTGTTGATTTTTAGATTAGATTACTTTACAGTGTGGAAACAGGCCCTTCGGCCCAACAAGTCCACACCGACCCACCGAAGGGCAAACCACCCATACCCCTACATTTACCCCTTACCTAACACTACGGACAATTTAGCATGGCCAATTCACCTGACCTGCACATCTTTGGACTGTGGGAGGATACCGGAGCACCCGGAGGAAACCCACGCAGACACAGGGGAGAATAATTTTATGGATGGATAATACTGCAGTTATTAAAACAGAAATACTCTGCAGGTCTGGCAGAGTCTGTGAAGAGAGAGAGAGGGAGAGAAAAAAGAGTTAATGTTTCAAGTTGATGAGCTGTCATCAGAAAAGTTTAACAGATGGCTCAAATGAGAGATGCCAGATCTGAAACATAGCCCAGGGTCTTGACAGTCTCTGCAGCAATGAGGCCTAGAAGGTACACTCCCGAGGTCCTGAAAGCCTGACTTCAGAGGAATTAACCTGGGAAGGGTATACTGCTGATGGACCAATTACCCCATGTTGGGAACGCTCTGAAAAGGTCTTCAGATCTGAGTTGGGGGTTGAAGATTTCGGAGGTGTCCAACAGAGTTATCTGCATAATTACTGAAGGAAAGTTACCTGTTCTAGCTTCAGGGTAACCCCAGGGCCTTCACCTCAGTACACCACTGACCCTGCGCTCCTCACCCCCCAACACCCCTACACACCACCTCCCCACACCACCTCCTAACAGCCACCCATGATCATCTACCTTCCCCCAACCCCTTACCTGACCCTTGACCTCCTGACCCCAATTGAACATGACCTCCCCCTTCAAACCCATTGCTGCACCCCCCCATCACTCCCAACATTCCCCGACTCTGATCTCACCATTCAGCAGGGGAAAGGATTTGAAGATTACCTGTGGAGAATGAGAGGATACTTATGTGGAGTCACAGTGATACAAAACTCTAGGGCCTGGTATCCAGTTTCCAGTGCAATTCTGTGTCATATAGACAGAAACATGATATATTCACAACTGTGAGCTAAATATATGGCTTGTTTTGTACTTCAGGGAAAATACTATTTATTGTGAAAATCTGAACATGAAGAATAAAGATCAGAAATACGAATCTCACATCCCCCGATACCTTGATGCAGTTGTACAAGAGGAGGAAAAGAAGGTAAAAAATAGATTATTGCAGAAGCTGGTTTTGCTTTTTTCATTTTCCACATTGTCCAGTTCCTGTTACATTTCTAAGTCCTCAGTCGAATGGCTTGCATCAGTTACACGTTCTATCTGTCACGCAGCAACCCATGACAATTTGTTACATCAGAGTGTACATTTATTTCACAAATGTCAGCCATGCCAAGAATTCCATTTGCATCCTTTGTCAAAATATAAAGGCCCAGCTTTGTGTGACATGTATTAATCGCAATAAATCTGGGTACTGCGCAGTGGGACCATTGAGGGTTGGCTGAAGCGTGAGATAACATCAGTTTCAGGGCAGGAAATGCCCACCTTATCAAAGATACTCCGAGCCCGGGAGGATTTTTAACCTAACTCTCCAGTGCGTGTTAAGAGGATACCTTTTTTTTAATATCCCTGTTAAGATTTATCTCCCTCAACATCAAGGAAGAATAAAACTTGGGTGCTCTGTAAAATTAATGTTACATCCAGTCCTCTCAGTTTTCCTGAATGAAGGCAAAATGTTGTGGATGCTGGAAATCGGAAACAAACACAGAGAATGTTGGGGAAATTCAGCAGGTCTAGCAGCATCTGTGGAGAGAGAAGCAGAATTAATGTTGTAAGTCTGGTATAATTGTTCTTCAGAACTGAGGGGGAGTTATACTTGACTTGAAAAATTTACTCTGTTTCACTGTCCACAGAGATAGCCCAGATGTGCTGAGTTTCTCCAGCATCCTTTGTGTTTGTTCCCTCTGGTTTCTGACAGGTGGGTTAGTTTAACATTGCAAGGCTATGTTTAACAGACCAATGTCTGTGTGGTGAAATAGGCAGAAAAAGGCTTTCTGAGATTTCCAAGGATTTTATGATAAGTCTGTGGTTTCCACAATTCCCTTCTGGACTCAGTCCCTGTCTGGAAGACAGCCCCCTGCTAGACAAGAACCCAGCAGTTATTTTGATCAATAAATCCACCAACTAATTTACCAAATCACTCAATTGCAAATTATAGACACAGTCCTCAAGGTTCATTGCAACGATAACAACAGCGTACTGAAAGGCCTGGACAGAGTGGGTGTTGGGAAGGTGTTTCCATTGGTAGGAGAGACTAGGACCCGAGGGCATAGCCTTAGAGTAAAGGGAAGACCCTTTTAGAACGGAGAGAAGGAGAAACTTCTTCAGCCAGAGAGTGGGGAATCGATGGAATTCATTGCCACAGAAGGCAGTGGAGGCCAGGTCAATATATTTAAGCCGGAGGGAGATGGATTGTTGGTTGTAAGAGGGATCAAGGGTTATAGGGAGAAAGGGATTGAGAAACTTATCCGCCAATGATTTAATGGTGGAGCTGAATCAATGGGCTGAATGGTCTAATTTCTACTCCTATGTCTTATGATCTAATAACAAAAAAAAACGAAGAAGGGGGTGAACAAGCGAAAGGGGACAAATCAAGCTCATGTTGGAGGGGGAGATGGTGTCTCCAGCCCCTGCAGTACCCACCTCTCTCTCTCGAAATGCCTTGAAGGTGTTAGTGGACACCACATGCACCATCTCTGAGGACACTTGGGCCCGATTGTGGCTGTGGAAGAGGGCGAGGTGGTCAACAAATACAAATACAATCTCCTCCACAGTCCTCTGTCTGGCCCTGGTTGACCTCGTATATGACCTCCTCCTGTGTGGGCCGAATAGGGTCTTGGTTTGTTACAGCTGGCAGTGCTACAGTGCCTCTGTGGTCAGCTTAGACCTTTGTGCTTGTGTCTGCAGAGATGATCTTGCCTTCGGACTCTCAGACCAAGTTCAACAATCACAGCTGCTTTAAGGCCCTGAAAGTATATCACCCTGATGGAAGCAGGAGGTGGCAGCACCCTCAATGACACCCCCACACTCTCCAATCTCCCCCATCCTTTCAACCTCCACATTAAAACCAAGCAGCTGCTTAAGCGAACAAAAGATGGCTATCATTCCCTGCCTGCAGTCGCACCACTCTCTCAGTTGCTGCTTCGAGCCGTAATCACTCTGCTCAGTTTGGACAGAAACAGCTCAGCCATTAGTTCAATCATCTCGAGGAAGGTGCAGTGTGCAGGGTTGGAAATAAATCAAGAAAATAAATAACTTTCTTTGATTTTCACAGAGTATAATAAATGGAACCTCATTGCTGCAGTCATGCTCACATGAAGTGCAGGGTCAGACAAGGGGCTGCTCCTGACCCAGACTGTGGGAACACAAGCCATAGCCCCACCCCGTGACCCCAAACCCCTGATCCCCTACCCCGTGACCCCCATCCCCTCAAGGCACAACAACCCGCCACACTCCCTGACCCCCACTCCCTGCTGCAGAGCAACACCCCCCCCCACTCCCTGACTCACCCCCACTCCCTCAGGGCACAGCAGCCCCACTACCCCATGCCCCTGGGAACATAGCACCTCCTCCCCCCGTCCTCAACACCTGGGAGAACAGGAACCATCCTCCTCACTTCCCCTGCCCCACTCCACCCCTGATACGACCCTGAGACCCCTGAAAGCACAGTGGCCCTCCCCTTGATGCACCGACATCCTGCCTACACTGACAGTCTCTCCCATACCAAGGCCTTATGATACCCCTTAGAGACGGGCTCCAGCTGTTCAGCTATACCTCACTAACCTGGGCCATAGTTATATGATCAGATAACAATCCCTCTCCAATGTTTATATATCTGCCTTCTCTGGGCTGAATATTTAAGTTAGCATTGACCATTGACCGTGTTCAGTGGGCAAACTTAAAAATCACACAACACCCGGTTATAGTCCAACAGGTTTAGTTGGAAACACACTAGCTTTTGGAGCGCTGCTCCTTTGTCAGGTGTTGGATTCTAACCTGGTGGTGTGTGATTCTTAATTTTATCCACCCCAGTCCAACACTGGCAACTCCAAATTGTGTTTAGTTGACATGTTGACGACGGGACCCTCGATGAACCCACACTTTATATAGTTACCCAACAGAGGAGAAGACCATCAGAGCCATCATGCCTGTTCCAACCCTTTGAACAAGCTCTCACGTCTCCCTCTTCCACCATAGCTTGACAATTATTTCCTCTTCATGCGTTTTTCCTGAAGCATTCTTCAAGAAAGTTTCTGCTGAATCTATTTCCCCAGCATTTCAAGGCAGCTCACTCCAGATCGTAATGACCTTTCTTAAAGTATTAAAAAAACTCAACTTATAAACTGGTCTAATACAAAACCAAAGAACTCCGGTTGCTGGAAAACTGACAAAAAAAATCAGAAAGTGCTGGATAAATTGAGCAGGTCCAGCAGTATCTGCAGAGAGAGAAAGAATTGAATTGAATTTATTGTCATGTGTACCGAGGCACCGTGAAAAGCTTTGTCTTGTGAGCAATACAGGCAGATCACAGAGTTAAGTCACATAGATAGTAAATAACAGGTAAACAGCGGCAAAAATAAAAACACAGGTACAGGTGAATGTTAAAAGTTTGTGAGTCCATTCAGTATTCAGTAAAGAGAGAGAGTGTGTGAATGTTTCAGATCTGGTCTGACCCTTCATTAGAACTGGATTTGAAACATTAACTCTGTTTCTCTCTCTCTCTGCAGATGCTGCTGAACCAGCTACATTTCTCAAGCACTTTCTGTTTTTGTTCAACAATTGGTTCCTCTTCTTCCCTCAGGCTCTTGTGCCAATTTCTTAAATCTGTAACCTCCTAAACCTGGCCAATATCTCTGAATCAGGCTTGCTGCAGTGCTCCAGTGAAGCTCAGGAACTCCTGATGAAGGGCTTATGCCCCAAACATCGACTCTCCTGCTCCTCGGATGTCCCCTGACCTCCTGTACCTTTCCAGTGCCATGCTTTTTGACCCTGACTCTCCAGCATCTGTAATCCTCACTTTCTCCTCCTCCCCGCACTCCAGGCCTTGTTTATCGCATGGACAGCTATTACACGCCACCCATTGTTAGACACTAACAGCCCCCATTAACAGCTATTCACCCTCCTGGCCAGATTGTGATTCACTCCCTTGTCTGTCCAATTGCTCCTCTCTCTTTAGGCTCTATCTCCACCCACCGTTTACTCCTTATCCCCTCCCCCCACTCTATATTCTGCACAAAAATCAACTTTTTCTCACCCACCATCCATTCTGAGGAAGGGTCACCAGACCCAAAATGTTAACTCTTGATTTCTCTTCACAGATGCTGCCAGACCTGCTGAGTTTTTCCAGCAACTTCTATTTTTAATCTTGCATCTGTATATCTTTTAGTTACTGAAAACGATTTCTCTTTACTGAATTTAGTGAAATCATTCGGAATTTGGACAATTCTGTAAAGGTCCCTATAATCTTCTCTGCCCAAGAAGAACATCCCAGACTCTCCAGAACTCAAGCCCCTCATTCCTGGTACAATTGCAGCAACTCTCTTCTACACCCTTTCCAAAGTCGTGGGCCATCTGACTGACGTGTTGTGAAAATGTTATTCCCTTTTCCAAAAGGGTTAATATTAAAGCCAAGTGTCAATGTGAGGTTATACAACTGACACATGTTATGAAGATATGGGTGTACCGTACCCTTCAGAAAGTTAAAAGCTAGCAGAACTACCTGACAGCACCAAGTGTTCTGAACAGGATATAATGTAACCTTTTGGTCCAGCAGCTAGTGTAGCTGGTTGCCTGGAGACAAAAACAAATTCAAATTCAGCCAATCAGTTTAAATTATACCCCAAAAAATACCAAACTCCAATCAAGTTTGAATTTAGTATATTGATGATATTAAAAGCCAGTGACACAATCTGATGCTTTGGGGGTATAAGACCAGGGAAAAATTGAATAGTTGGGGGAGAACTGCCAAGCCACCAGAATATACAGACTGCCTGAAACACAGCTCTCTTTAAGGTACATTGATTTGAGAAAAAGAAATCCTAAGAAGAAAATCTCCAGTGGAAGATACACAGGGAAGATTCGACAGCTGTCTGGTTTTGAAATTTGAATTTTTGGTAAATCTTACTCAGGGGTTTTATTGGACTAGTATTATAGAAGGAAACTAAATGATAGGTCAAAGGAAGGAGTTGTAAATAGTTATTAGTTAATTAATCTCTGTTATACTTTAAGAAATAAAGTTATTAATATTTACTTTAAATAGTTCTTAACCACTCGAATTTTCACAGATTACCACATGGGCTAAATCTTTTCTGTGTTGCTGGTTTAAATTAGCAGGGGAGTTTACTCCATGTCATAACACACAGCACTGTGCAGAAAAATAAGGCAAAGGGATGTATAAGTATCTTGCTGACTATCACTGGATGAACTTTAATCAATCTGGCACAGGGTTGTAATCTTTGGCAGCATGAAATAGTTGTGTATTTTCCAGTATAATTAAAGTAAGTCAACCATTATATGGTAATATTTCAATAGGTGGCAGTTTCAGTTTATGATCTGCACTGTGTTAAACCATGACAATTGGATAAAAGAATGATTGTGTTTTCCTTTTATGTTTTGCTCCTGTTTTAAGGGCTTTGCACTTGGAAATAATTTACAAGCACCAGTTTAAGGAGATGTAATCTGACTGATGATTTGCATCGGTGTTGCACTGGATGTGTCAATGATGGTTTCATAAATGGTGATTCATAAGCTGATGAACAATACATAGAAATCTCACAATGTGATGCAGAAGAGACATTTAGCAACCAATACTGTTAAACTCCTTGCCCTAGTGCAATCAAATAAATACAGGAATGGTTGGAGAAACTCTGCAGGTTTGGCAGCATCTGTGGAGAGAGAGAAATAGAGTTAATGATTCGAGTCCAGTGACCCTTCTTCAGACCTTAGAGCAACATTTGAAGGTTTCTCCAAATCAAATCTCAAAGGTTTATTTGGTAGGGATAGAGGTTAGCATTGCCTTGCTCATTAGTGAATCTTGTAGTTGGAAGAAGGGTGTTCAAAGTCTGTGAGAAGATTTGTAGCTCGGGTGCTCATTGTTGTGGTTCTGTTCGCCGAGCTGGGAAGTTGTGTTGCAGACGTTTCGTCCCCTGTCTAGGTGACATCCTCAGTGCTTGGGAGCCTCCTGTGAAGCGCTTCTGTGATCTTTCCTCTGGCATTTGTAGTGGTTTGAATCTGCCGCTTCAGGTTGTCAGTTCCAGCTGTCCGTTGCAGTGGTCGGTATATTGGGTCCAGGTCGATGTGCTTATTGATTGAATCTGTGGATGAGTGCCATGCCTCTAGGAATTCCCTGGCTGTTCTCTACTATTATAGGACAAGCCAAACAGAGAACAGCCAGGGAATTCCTAGAGGCATGGCACTCATCCACAGATTCAATCAATAAACACATCGATCTGGACCCAATATACCGACCACTGCAACGGCCAGCTGGAACTGACAACCGGAAGCGGCAGATTCAAACCACTATAAATGCCAGAGGAAAGATCACAGAAGCGCTTCACAGGAGGCTCCCAAGCACTGAGGATGTCACCTAGACAGGGGACGAAACGTCTGCAACACAAATTCCCAGCTCGGCAAACAGAACCACAACAGAAGGGTCATGTGGAGTGTAAGCTTTGGCTTGAAGCTGCAGGTCTGAATGGTCTGATTTGGTGCTGTATTGAGTGTTTGTGAAGGTTATGATTAAATATTTTTAAGTTAATAGTCTTGATAACTCTGGCCTTTAGAACAATATCTAGCTCTGTCTTGAAAATATTCAAAGTTTGGCCTCAACAGCTTTCAGTCACAGAGAATTCCACAGGCACCCCACTCTCTGGGTGAAGGCATTTCTTCTCCTCTCAGTCTGAAATGGCCTACCCTGTATCCTTAGACTGTGACTCCTGGTTCTGGACCCCCTGCTCATTGTGAACATCCTTCCTGCATTTACCCTGTCCAGTCCTGTTCTAACCTCGTTCTAACTCAGGGCCCTCCTGAGGAAGGGTCACCAGACCTGAACATTAACTCTTAATTTCTCTCCACACATGCTGCCAGACTGGCTGAGCTTTTCCAGTAATTTCTGTTTTTGTTCCTAACCAATCCAGTCTCTCTTCTCACCTCAGTCCTGCCATTCCCAGGAATCCATCTGGTAAACTTCTGTTACACTCCCTCTACAACAAGAACATCCTTCCCCAGATAGGGAGAACAAAACTGCTTACAGTACTCCAGGAATGGTCTCACCAGGGCCCTGTATAACTGTTGCAAGACATCCCTGCTCTTAGTTTTTGTGTTTCTAATCTAGAATGCATACAAGTGAGTTAACTGTTCATCTATAGATTACTATGGCCACCTGAAAATTTCAATTTAATTTTAAAATTTCCTGCATTATCCCTTTCACTGCAGGAAAGAGCAGAGAAATGAAATTCTAACTTTTTTTTGTCACAAACTGGTTCAGTTACAAAAGCAATCAAAAGCTTCTAATTACTCTAGTCTTTGTCATTTGGAATTTTGAACCGTGTGATGTTAATTGCTTTATTGTAGAAGCAGACTTAAGCAATGCATCATTTTATTTTAGCTTGTTCTAAAATCCTTTCAAATCTTTCTCTTCTGTTTACAAGCCAACCTCAATGTCATGGATATGCCAGTATAATTGCAGATAAAAGGACAAAACGTATTTTCTGAGTGCTGCAGCTTTGCCTCAATCTCCAGCTGTTACAGGGACACTGAGTTGCAGATTTGGAATTACAATATTAATTATGAAAACAGCAAAAGCAAAATCTCAGATTAATTTGATATCTTTAGCATAGAACCTTACAAATGAATATGTCTTAAAGAAAAATGTACCAGTATATCATTTGGTTATGGCAAAAGTGAGGACTGCAGATGCTGGAAATCAGAGTCTAGATTAGAGTGGTGCTGGAAAAGCACAGCAGGTCAGGCAGCATCTGAGGAGCAGGAAAATTGATGTTTTGGGCAAAAGCCCTTTATCAGGACTGAAGGCAGGGAGCCTCCAGGGTGGAGAGATAAAAACACTGTCCACCCTGGAGGTTCCCTGCCTTCAGTCCTGATAAAGGGCTTTTGCCCAAAACATCAATTTTCCTGCTCCTCAGATGCTGCCTGGCCTGCTGTGCTTTTCCAGCACCACTCTAATATATCATTTGGTTATGGGCTTGGCTTTATTGAACTTTTTCAGGATCTTTATGGAAAAAAACAAGTCATATATTCTAATACCAACCAGGTAACACCATAGGTTGTTGTAAAAAAAACTCATGTCCTTTCAGAAAGGAAATTTGCCATCTTTACCTGGTCTGGCCTACATGTGATTCCAGATTCAGCAATGTGGTTGACTCTTAACTGCCCTCTGGGCAATAAATGCTGGTATGGTTGGCAATGCCCACATCTCAGGAACAAATAAAAGCAAAGAATATGCTGGAAAGCAAGGCCCAAACATTCCACATGCTGTGACAAGACTTTAAATCATCAATTTAATCTCTAGGATGGTTAATGCCTATGATTGAGACCACTATCTGAGATAAAAGAAACTCCCACCAACTCTCATCTGTAACCAAGAAAAGTTTTGGTTTCTGGTGACAATGTTGCATTGTTTTCGATCACGGTAGATCTCAATTTGGTAGCTGGTTAGTTGGACCTAGGTTTTTGGCTGAGTTAAAAGTCCTTGTTTTACAGGGTCTTTTAGTGTTGGTTTTTGTCCACTCAGATGGAGATTTGTCTTGGACTGTGGGAGTTTGGAGGTCTGAGTGCAACTGCTATTTTCTCCTAGTTCTGTAACAAACCTGCAACTTACAACCAACCTGAAAGCTGTTGCCAGTCATCGTCATACAGTCATACACATGGAAACAGACCCTTCGGTCCAACCAGTCCATGCCGACCATAATCCCAAACTAAACCAGTCCCACCTGCCTGCCCCTGGCCCATATCCCTCCAAACCTTTCCTACTCAATAACTTATCCAAATGTCTTTTAAACATTGTAATTGTACCCAAATCCACCACTTCCTCTGGAAATTCATTCCACATGTGAACCACCTTCTGTGTAAGATATTTGCCCCTCATGTCTTTTTTAAAGATCCCTCCTCTCACCTTAAAAATGTGCCCCTGGTGTTGAAAAGACAATTACTGTTAACCCTATCTATACCCCTCATTATTTTATAAACTTGTATAAGTCAGTTTGTGTTTTTTTAACTCAAAGATACCCGGTGCCAACTAATCTCTCAATAGTGTTAAATCAAAAAGCCACATGTGACTGTGTAACTAATACATGAAAACTGTCTTTCCTTTGAGTTGCAAAAGAGAAGGAACTGGTTCATTTTCTGTATCCAAATTTCCATTCACTTGGTTTATATTTCCTTGCCAAAATGTAGCCTTCACAACTTTCCAATTGAAATGTTTGTTTCATTTCCTTATCAAATTAATTTTGTTGCATCTAAAATGTCAGATGTTAGATGTTTTATAAAAGATTTGAAAAAGTTTCTAATAAAATATATTGAAAAGAATGTGAGATGAAAATGACAAGCAACCAACTCAAATCAAAAGCCCCTTTGTCCAATTCATAACCTTTTAGCATTACAAAATGAAATGACCTGCATTTAGACCAATCGACATCAAGGCCATCTTAAAACGTGATCGCTTTTGCCATGCTGAACTTGACACTCAACTGGGATTCATGATTAATATTTCATTAGCATAAGAAGTGCAAAGCTTATTTTAAGCAGCGAATGGAGATTTAATGAATCTATTCTCGAAACAGAGAGTAGTTTTTCAATAATGTGCCAAAAATACCTGATAATTTATTTTGGGAATGGGCAGCAATTCACCAAACGCCCATAATGTGGTCCCAACCATTGGTGAATATAGTAGACAATGCAGATATGTCGCAATTAACTTTGCTCCGCAAATGCAGAAAACCTTCAGTGGCAGTTCAGACTCTGGTCGGTAGCCATCAGAGAGAAAAATTGCTAAGGTATGTCCTATGTGCAAAAATGTCAGAATAACTGTCTAACGAGTATGTCAATGAACAGATTTCTGAGATTTGAAATTAATGTTAAAAGGTCTGGAAGGGAGCTTTCTTCACTTAGTGTTGTCAGGATCTGGAACACTTTATTTCAAGAGATGGCAGAAATCTGACAAATCCTAAAAGAGGAGGAACCTGCAGGGTTAGAGTCAAAAAATTTAGGATGTGGGACTAAGGAGCACGGGTATTTCAAAGGGCCCGTACATGCATGACAGGGCTGAACAGCCTCATTCTGTGCCATGCATTATAATGATTCCATGTTTTTATGTATTTAACCACTTGATCAGCCTTTCTGTTTACTTTGACTTGTGGGACATACCATCTCTAGCTGGGCCAGCATTTTTTGCTCTAGTTGCCCTTGAGAAGGTGATGCTGAGCTGCTTTCTCAAACTGCTGCGATCCATGTGCTGTCTCATGTGGTGTCTCCATCACCTTTAGACCATCAATAATATTGTAAAGTTTTACATTCTGAATAATGTACTCATTTGCAGGTTGTGAGTGTCGCTGGTAAGATTAGGATTTGTTGCCTATATCTTGTAGATTTTAAGAAGGTGGTGTCCAAACTGCTATAGTGATGAATTTCAATCACAAAGTCACAGAGTCATACAGCATGGAAACAGATCCTTCAGTCCATGCTGACCATAATCCCAAACTATAGACCTACCTGCATGCTCCTGGCCCATTTCCCTCCAACCCTTGCCTATTCAAGCACTTATTCAAATGTCTTTTACATGTTGTAATTGTACCCACATCCACCACTTCCTCAGGAAGTTCATTCCACATGTGAACCACCCTCTATGTAAAATATTTGCCCCTCATGTTTGTTTTAAATTTCTTTCCTCTCACCTTAAAAATGAGCCACCTAGTCTTGAAGTCCCCCATCCTGGGGAAATAACAGCTATCTGGGGAATTAACTCTATCTATACTCTCATTATTTTATAAACTTCTCTCAGGTTGCCTCTCAACTGCCTACGATCCAGTGAAAAATGTCCCAGCCTATCCAGCCTTTCTTAATAACTCAACCCTTCCATACCCAGCAACATCCTGGTAAATCTCTCCTGAGCCCATGTGCTGTAGGCACACTCTTAGTGCCGTTAGGCTGGAAGTCACAGGATTTTGTCCCAGCAACAATTAAATATATTTCCCAATATATTTCTAAATTGGGATAATATGTGACTTGAATAGGAATGTAGGCTAAACGGTCTACTCCTTTTCCTATTGGCTATTTAATGCAATCACAGCTGATCGAACTCTTCAATGCCTTTCACCTTCACTGTCCACTTAGATTTTTAATTGTCAAAAGCATAAATGGTTATCAACCTCTACTTCAAAAATAGTCAAAGGATGAGCTTCCAAATCCCAAAGATTCTCATCTCATGCTAAATTGTGCCTCTGTTTCTAGATTCCCCAATCAGGTAAGTTGCTGACGTGCATCTACCTTGTCTATTCCTCTGAGTATTTTGTGGCTTTCAATGAGATCACATCTCCTTCTGTGGAACTCTGGAAATATAGGCCCAGTTTGCCCGATCTATCTTCCTGAGACAGTGTCATTATTGCACCCCCTCTATAGTAATGACATCCTTCCTGAGATAAGGAGACCAGAACTACAGTCCTCCAGATCTGTACCTCTGGATTACTAGCGAGCTGACTTTACAACTAGACCATTATTAGTCCAGAGCAATTCATGAGTAATGTGACGATGCTGATTTTAAGAGGTATGTTTTGTTCTGGTATCTTTTAGAGAGAGATTGTGGTAAATGTGCTGAGCAGTCTATGTGAAGGTAAACAGCCTTCGTCATTTTTAAAAGTTGGAACAATAGATGCAAGCTGACTGGGTGTGGTCAAGCTCCCACAGATCCATGTTCTTTAGTTTAGCTTTCAACAGTTCTTACAGAACAGGCTCTTCGGCTCTTGATGTTGCGCCGACCTGTGAACTATTCTCAGCTCATCCCCCTACACTATCCCAAAATCATCCATGTGCTTATCTAAGGATTGTTTAAATCTCTCTAATGTGGCTGAGTTGACTACATTAGCAGATAGGGCATTCCACGCCCTCACCACTCTCTGCGTAAAGAACCTGCCTCTGACTCTGTCTTAAATCTATCACCCCTCAATTTGTAGTTATGCCCCCTCGTACAAGCTGACATCTCATCCTAGGAAAAAGACTTTCACTGTCCACCTTATCTAATCCTCTGATCATCTTGTATGTCTCTATCAAATCCCCTCTTAGCCTTCTTCTTTCCAATGAGAACAGACCCAAGTCTCTCAGCCTTTCCTCATAAGACCTTCCCTCCAGACCAGGCAACATCCTGGTAAATCTCCTCTGCACCTTTTCCAATGCTTCCACGTCCTTCCCAAAATATGGGGACCAGAACTGTACACAATATTCTCTTTAAATGCTTCTTAGCTGATCCGTAATTCTCCATCGCCTCATCTGAACCATCTTGCCTCCTCAACATCTACAATATTCTCCTTTTCCTGAGTGAAAACCAATGAGAAATGTTCATTTAGCACCTCTCCGATCTCCACAGGGTCCACACTCAACTTCCCACTTCTGTCTTTGACTGGCCCTATTCCTACCCTAATCATCCTTTTATTCCTCACATTCCTATAGGAAGCTTAAGGGTTCTCCTTTATTCTATTTGCTAATGACTACTCATGTCCTCTCTTTGCTCTTCTTAACTCTCTCTTTAAATGCTTCCTAGCTGATCTGTAACTCTCCATTACCTCATCTGAACTATCTGGTCTCATCATCACATAAGCCTCCTTCTTCTGCTTAACAAGGGATGCAATTTCTGTTGTATACCACGTTCCCTTACCTTATCACTTCCTCCCTGCCTGACAGGGACATACCTATCAAGGACACACAACATCTGTTCCTTAAACCAGCTCCACATTTCCATTGTCTGCATCCCCTGCATTTTGCTACCCCATTCTATGCATCCTAATTCTTGCCTAATCGCATTATAATTGCCCTTGCACCATCAATAACTCTTGCCCTGTGGCATGTACCTATCCCTTTCCATCGCTAAACTAAATGTAACTGAATTATGGTCACTCTCTCCAAAGTGCTCACCTACAACTAAACTAAACACCTGGCCTGGTTCATTACCAAGCACCAGATCCAGTGTGGCCTCCCCTCTTGTCAGCCCATCGACATACTGTGACAGGAAACCCTCCTGTACACATTGGACAAAAACTGATCCATCCAACATACTAGAGTTATAGCATTTCCAGTCAATGTTGGGGAAATTAAAGTTCCCCATAATGACCACCCTGTTCCTTTCACTCCTACACAGAATAAATTTGCTAATCCTCTCTTCCACCTCCCTGGAACTCTGCGGAGGCCTATAAAAAACTCCAAGCAGTGTGACCTCTCCTCTCCTGTTTCTAACCTCAGCCCACACTACCTCAGTAGACGGATCCTCATCAAAAGTTCTCTCAGCTACCGTTATACTATCCTTGACGAACAAGTCCACGTCTCCCCCTCTTTTACCACCTAGCCTGTTCTTGCTGGGATCTCAGCAGAATTGGAAGGCAGTGAATCTCTCTCGGCTGCTGTACTCTCTCTCTGGGTTTCCTCTTAGAATTGTCTTTTGATATTCTTTCCTCCTGGATTGGAGAACAGATTGTGAGACAAGGGTATGTTTCTGGGATGTTACATTATTGTAACAACTACCATTTAATAATAAAATTAATTATTATTCTGTTAAGTTTTCTATTAGAGTTAAGTTATTCCAAGTTTCTCTTTTTTTGTTTTTTAACTGTGGTGTTTGAATAAATTGTGCTTTGCTTAACATTGAGTAGTTTGACCAATCAAATTGCATCAGGTACACAGCAACTTGTATTTACTTTTGCAATATAAAAAAGTTAGTGGGTGGTCCGGTCTAGTCCATAGTATAGATAGACCAGCTTCTATCAGGAATATTAACATGGCCTTACCAATACCGAGCACATCCTGAGAACAAATCAGCAGTCTTCAACAAACACTCACATTTTGTGTGCAAGTGAGCTTTCAGTGCAGAAACAAGATTTAGTCATGAAAACATCCAAAAGCATGTGCTTATCTTTCTTGTTTGCTCCTGTCTGTGTTTTCATTAAACAGAATTCACAAATGGAAGGTGGTGTAAGCAGAGTCATTGAACATTTTTAAGGTGGAGTTAGATATATTCTTGTTAGGCAGGGACTCAAAAGCTATCAGGATGAGGTGAGAATGTGGACTTTGAGATGATCTCATTGAATGGAGGAGCAAACTCAAGGTGCTAAATGGCCTAGTTTTGCTCCTTATTCATATATTAATAATGATTTTGACTTTAACTGGAATTTGTAGTTTTGTTTCTTTATCTTAGTTCGAAATTGAATTATTTTAATCCTTTTGGGAGTTGCTGGTGTGTGTGTGTGTGTGTGTGTGTGTCCAACATGGAGGTCCCATAAAGCAGGGGGTGAGCTGAAGTGCCCTGCTCTGACTTCCATGTGGGAGATTCGTGACATCGAGCTTATTTGGTATGTTTGTTGAGAAAGGAGGCTGAATATTAATGAGGTGAGTTGGGCCATTAATAAGGCAGATAACAACTGATAATGCACCTTAATTAAGCCACCCTGGTGAGAAACCACTTTCCCAGCAGGTGGGTAAAAGATATGGATTGATGCTCCCAACATCGAGTAGTTCTCGCTGGACCTCAGGATCCAACTCTGTATCACATCTCTCCCTAGCCCATGCAGCAGACCCCTGTTAAGATTCTGTCCATCGTGTTCATTCTAGCTCTCTGCAACATCTACTCAGCCAGTCCTACAGTTTTCCACAAACTCGGCAACCCTTTTCAGACAACTGTCCAATCCCTTTCAGATGAATCTGCTTCGATCTTGCTCACAAGATGCAGTGTTCCAGATCTAACCACTCGCTGCATTAACAATTTTCGATCCCACGTTACCATTGGTTTTGTTGCTAGTTATCTAGAATCAGTGTCTTCTGGATCAAAACCCTTCTCATGAATGGATCACTTACCAAATATAACTAACACAAAGCTGCTGCCAGTTTAGTCAGGAGCAAGAAATCTGTTTGCCTCTTTCACCTTTCGTGCTCTGCATTTCCCTTTGCATGTCAAATTAATTTATCGGAAACACAGGTGATTTAGTGGTGGTGGTTAATAAATTGAAAAATATCACAGGAGATTTGATGGTGGGAGGAAAGCTGTTTGGTTGTTGTGTGATAGCATCTCAGGGTACAGGGGGAAAAATAAACCTGTTTTGTGAGGGTCAGAATTGGGTACTTTGGCACAAATATTAGGAAAATGGATACCAGATCTTTTGGTATGTCAGTAGCCACAAATCACTCGGCATAGTCTATCTCGGTGACTCTACTTGCGTTTGTTCACAGATGATTTTGTTTATTCTGATGAATTGTAGCTTTACCATTGAACTATTTTATAATGTACAGTTATTCATTAAACTGCCAAATTAGTAGATCTTTATTGATTTTGCCTTTGATCTCTTGTTATGGTGCACTGCTGGGCTTCCAACTAATGCAATGTAACAATTGCCAATTGTAGTTTTTTATATTAATCACCAAAGGAGCCATTTGCAGTCATTGATAACATGAAGGTTTTATCATCTTTTGAAATATTTTCTTGAGAGTACAATTTGGTCTTGTTTTGGAATTAATCTTCCTCCACATCCCATCTGATCCTATCTCTCTCAATGGTTCCTCTTCCATTGCTTGCTCAGTTTCTCACCATAAATCCCATCTGCTACCTCTACAACCTTCACCCACTCACACAACTAGTCTTCCTTGCTTAGTGTCTCTGTCCGTTACCCACCAGCTTTATGAGAGGAACAATTCTTCAGTAACGATTAGATTCCCTACAGTGTGGAAACACGTCCTTCGGCCCAACAAGTCCACACCGACCCACCGAAGAGTAACCCACCCCCCTCTGACTAATGCACCTAACAACTATGGACAATTTAGCATGGCCAGTTCACCTAACCTGCACATCTTTGGTCTGTGGGAGGAAAGTGGAGCATATTGGAAGAAACCCATGCAGACACAGGGAGAATGTGCAAACTCCACACAGACAGTTGCCCAAGGCTGGAATCAAACCTGGGACCCTGGTGCTGTGAGGCAGCAGTGCTAACCACTGAGGCACTGTGCCTCCCTAGTAATCCCATGACTCAATAGAGACTGGAGTAATCCTGCAACCCTTTTTCCTAAAAGAGGCACCTTCACTCTTTCATCTTCCCTACCCCATTGCCAATCCCTTTGGAACTTATCTTTATATGATCACTACTATGGAGGTGATCACCAACATTAAACTTATCAACTTCATCTAATTCATCACTTAGAACACATTTAGTCAATAGTTATCCACTTGCTCAGATATACCACTTGAGGAACAAATATTTGTCAGGAATTTATTCCCCTTAATTTCTTTTCTGTCCTAACTAGTAAGTGGTTGATAAAACTCTTCAGTGATGATCTTTATTTGTAGTTCTTGTTTTCTTCTCTAAACTCTAAACTTTGTTTGAAATCCCTGTCCTATTTCACTGTCTCAATTAGGATGCTCTTTAATACAGCAATAAAAGTAACATCCCAATGGATCTTCCCCAAAGTTAGTGCCAATGCTCCATATAATGGAGACCACTTCAATCACACTATCTGCTTTGAGTTGCCTGAGGTTCCTTCCCTCACCATTCCAGTCTATGACTGGGTGATTGTAACTTTATTCAGGGAATTGCTGAGACCAACTGAATATTAACAGGCAAAATTATAGCTTTAAACCTCCTTTAAAAACACTTTTGTTGATTACATACAGACACGGTTATGGGTCGTTATTCAATATTCTTCCAAGACTTGTTCGGGTGGGGTAGGGAAAGGAGTGTGATAAAACTACCAACTATTTGGTGAAAGAGAACTGGCACCCTTAGCAGTCACTCTTTTAGCCTGATCCACCATTCAATTAGATGATTGATATGTAACCTAATTCCATCACCTACTCTTGATTCTATGAGTTTTAATACTCACTCCTACTGAAATAACTCCACAGAGGCCAGTATCCCCTCACCAAGTCACCTGTTATTTACACACGGTGAGTCCTTGACACTGATCCAGTTCCCTCAGAACCAGCCTTGAGAGTGAACAGAACCTCTGACACTCCTGTTTGCATTTTATTAAACAATTCACAGTTTACACAAACAATTAACATTAACAGCTGTATACAGAGCTGTTAATGAGAAAGAGCAATTTTACAAGGGAGGGGAATGGCAAAGCCAGGCCCCAATCCCTACCATTCAACCAGTTTTCAGGGAAACGAGAAACCTCAAATCCCAGTTTCAATCATTATAAAACAATAACAATGACATTTGTACATGTAAGACAGCCCAATTACACAAGAAACAGTGCATACAATACAGACCCCCAGAAAACCCAGCAAGCCCCCCTGTCCCTCCCACCTTCTGGCCACTCTAAGGCAGCCCGCCCCTACACTCCTGTTTACATCTGTCAGCCAGTGCTCCCTGATTGGACCAAATTAACAGCCCCATTAGGGAACTTGTATTTTATGGGGTCCACCTGGCTGACCCCATTATAATCACTATGCCCACCAAAGTGTATCACTCATTTGTGAAACTTTCAATTAACCTCATTCCTCAATATAAAAGTAAAACAGGGAACTGTGCATGCAATGAATCTTCATCCTGAGTTCTGAAGAAGGGTCGCTGGACCTGACATGTTGAATCTGCTTTCTCTCACACCCGCTGAATTTCTTCAGCTATTCCTGTTTTTGTTTCAAATCTCGACAGTTTTTGAAGGGAGGCTGTGTTAGAACACACTTTGTGTGATTGCCCCGAATAACCCAGCTCCAGGTTTATATTTCTACCTCCTTGTTCAGGTCTTTCCTTCCTGAGAAAATAGTTTCTCTTTACCTACCCTGACAACCTGTTTAATCATCTTAAACAGCGTAAATTTCTATACTGGAGGCTATACAAGTCTAATCTGTACAATCTGTCCGACTAATTTAACCTTTTTGGTTAGGATATTGGGGATTGATGAACACATGGAACAACTCTGATTTCCCCAGACTGATAGGAATGAGATATTTTTCATGAAAAGGCCAATTGGCAGGTTCTGAATAATGACAGCTGTTTTCTGTGACTAGCTTTGACAACAGGGGAGTCTTAGCTGTTCCTGACATCAAAGCAACAAATCATCAGCTTCTCATTTAGAATAACTGATGACTTATTTCTGTCCACACTGAGGAAAAGCAATTGCATTATCGCATGAAGCAGTAGTGATACCTCATCTTTCTCCTTCTTCCTCTGTCTCTCCCTCTGTCTGTCTCTCTCTCTCTCCTATCTCTCTCTCCCTTCACACTGATTCCCAACTCACATTGAGCAACATAAAAGAAGGAAGATCCAGCATTTCTACATTGTGTCTCATGACTAACTGACATTCCCAAACACTTTACAGTCAGTGAATCTGTTTTTGGAGTGTGGTCACTGTTGTAATATAGGAACTGTAGCAGCTAACTGTGCACAGCAAGATCCAACAAGCAGCAATGTGATAATGACCAGAAAATCTGTTTTTGCGATTGGTTGAATGGTAAATAGTATCCAGACCACTGGAAGGAACACTGCTGCTCGCTCTGTGGTGATTGTAATGGGATCAGCTAGATAGACCTAATAGAATATGAGTTCCTTGATTGGTGCTATTAACCTGGTCCAATGACGGAGCCCTGGCTGAGATATAAACAGGAGTGTCCAAGTTCTACTCACTCTGAGACCTGGCCCTGAGGGAGCTGGGTCAGTGTCAAGGACTCCCCATGTGTAGATAAAGGGGGACTTGGTGATGAGATACCGGCCTCTGTGGGTCATAGAGTCAGAGAGATGTACAGCATGGAAACAGATCCTTCGGTCCAACCCGTCCATGCCGACCAGATATCCCAACCCAATCTAGTCGCACCTGACAGCACCCGGCCCATATTCCTCCAATGTGAACTTGTCTATGTTGGTCCAAATACAGCAACCTTTTCTCATAAGGGCACCCCTTTATCCCCTGAATAAGTATGATGAGCCTTCTCTGACCTGCTTCACAGTGATATCCTTTTACAAATAAGGGGATCAAAATTGTACACAGTGCTCTAGACATAGGCTCACCAATGTCCGATACAACTTTCAGTAAAACATACGGAACCAGTTGCTGTACTTGCATTTTGCGATTCACGTACCAGCACATCCAGAGCCCGTGTATCAATGAGTTCAGCACATACCATTCTCTGTTTAACCTAAAGTTGCTTTTCAATTATTCCTGCTAAAGTGCAAAAGTTCACATTATACTCTATCTGCCAAAGTTTTGCCCACTCGTTTACTGGTCTCTCTCCGCTGCTGTCTCTCCCCTCTCACCCTCAGTCTAATGATACATCTGAAAGTTGGAACCTCTGACCCTGCAGCATTGCCTCATTACTGCAGCGGTGGGTCAACCCGTCTCATGGAGCTGAAGACCTGGTGTGGGCTTTGAACCCACAGCCTCTGTCTACACAGTGAGAGTCTCACCAACTGGGCCATGGCTGACAACACCAGGAAAGCTTTGTGGCCTTACATTACAGAGAATGCCCAAAGCTAGATCTGCCAATAACTGAAATATACAAGTCAGTTATTTCCCCTTTCAATGTAAACCACTGTTCATTGAGAGAAAGCTTCAGCATCATCAGTATACTAAAGAGTTTATCTGTGACCATTTTCCATTGATCAAATGCAACTTTAGTGTCACTTTATTATATTTTCAATCTATTCTGCAACATTCATTCCCATTTATACCCAGTTCAGGATATTTTATCATAACAGTGTTGTCTATTATCTGTCATATCCAACTGGATGACAAAGCTTCATTATAAACTGGTTGATCTCAGCAGAATTTTATCCAGATTTAAGAACACAAAACTGCCACACCAGCAATATTTGATATAAATTGTCGTCATATACATTTGTTTGACAGTCTGAGCCTCTGGCACAATTGATAGCACGTATGTTTCTGAAACAGAATGTGTCGGGTTATGGTCATGAAAAGGTAAATGTGGAAAGAGTGTTTCCTCTTGTGGCTTAATTCAGGACTGGGGCAGGTGTCAATGTTTCAAAATTAGGGTTAAAACGAAAAAAACTGCGGATGTTGCGAATCAGAAACAAAAACAGAAAGTGCTGGAGAAACTCAACAGGTCTGGCAGTTTCTGTGAAGAGAGAAACAATCAGTGTTTGCACTCAGAGAGTCATAGAGCCACAGAGTTGTACAGCATGGAAACAGACCCTCGTCCATGCCGACCAGATATCCTATATTAATCTAGTCCTAATTGTCAGCATTTGACCCATATCCCTCTAAACCTCTCCTGTTCATATTCCCATTCTTTTAAATGCAGTAATTGTACCAGCCTCCACCACTTCCTCTGGCAGCTCATTCCATACACGTACCACCCTCTGTGTGAAAACGTTATTCCCTTTTAAATCATTCCCCTTTCACTTTAAACTCGTGCCCTCCTTTTGGATTCCCATACCCTAGGGAAAAAGACCTCCAGTGACCCTTCCTCAAGATTTGGAAAGTTAACTCTGTTTCTCCTTCAATAGCTGCTACCAGACCTGCTGAGTTTCTCCAGCACTTTCTGTTTTAGTTAGGGACAGCCACTTTAGAACAGAAATAAGGAGAATATTTTTCTCTTTGAAGGCTGACTGTGGAACTCTCTGCCTCAGAAGGATGTATCTTGAATATTTTTGAGACAGAGGAGGTTAGATTCCAGGAGTGGCTGGGAATATGGGACTGGAAACGCAAGCAGATCAACAATGATATTCTTGAATGGTGGAACAGACTGGAGCGGCTGAATGGTCTACCTTTAGCTCTATTTGATCCAGGTCGTTCTGCTATAAAGCACGTTTCGTTAATGTGAATTTACTGTAATGTGATTGATGAATTGGGGACACAATTTCTAAAGCATGTGTTGGCTATAACGCAGATTACATCACTAACACTTTAAGCACTGTTTCTAAAGAGCGATTTTTCTACAACAGGGGTTTGCATAAGAAAGCAACCATTGCGTTACAGAAGAACTACCTGTATGTTCATATCCCTTGTGACTTGAACCTAAAAAATCTAGGCTGAAACTCCCCATGCAGTACAGAGAGAGTATGCACTGTCACTGCTTCTATTTTTCAGCTTGTGGAGGTGCCGGTGTTGGACTGGGGTCGACAATGTCAGAAATCACACAACACCAGGTTGTTGTCCAAACTCCGAAAGCTTGTGATTTCAAATAAACCTGTTGGACTATAAGCTGGTGTCATGTGACTTAGAGTCATAGAGATGTACAGCACAGAAACAGACCCTTTCGTCCAACCCGTCCATGCCTACCAGATATCCCAACCCAATCTAGTCCCATTTGCCAGCACTTGGCCCATATCCCTCTAAACCCTTTCTATTCATATACCCATCCAGATGCCTTTTAAATGTTGTAATTGTACCAGCCTCCACCACTTCCTCTGGCAGCTCATTCCATACACACACCACCCTCTGTGTGAAAAAGTTGCCCCTTAGATTCCCTTTTAAATCTTTCCCCTCTCACTGTAAACCTATGCCCTCTAATCATGGACTCCCCCATCCCAGGGAAAAGACTTTGTCTGTTTAGCCCATCCGTGCCCCTCTTGATTTTATAAACCTCCATTAGGTCACCCCTCAGCCTCTGAGGCTCCAGGGAAAACAGCCCCAGCTGATTCCTGCAATGTCAGCTGTGAATTTTGCTGTTTGTTAATTTTTCTTAGATGCACTCTGATGTCCAGAGACACTTGAACTGAAACAGCAAAAGCAGTAGCTGTGCAGATTCACAGCTGTGTCAGACAGCAGTGTAGGTTTCTCTCTCATTTGATTCACTGACCATGTGGTCCCTGCCTTTGACTCTCCTCCTCTTTTTTTAAAGTGCTGTTGTTTTGATCATTTATCTCCCCAAAGTTCCAAAACAATGCAACAGCTTATAAAACAGTAATTACTGCTCCTGGAATTTGAGGAAATCAGCTCCAACACCTAAAGTACTGCAAAAAAAAAGGAGCAGCTCTTACAGCAACAATTTTTCCTGTCCTCCATCTTGGAATACCCAGAATCCTTTTGACGCTACCTTTCAGATCAGATGTTAAACTTAGGCCCTCTCTCACTTGGGTATAAAAGATCCCATGAGGCTATTTATTAGCAGAGCTGGAGAGTTCTCCCTGGCACCCTGGTTAATGTTTATCTCGCAAGTAACATCATGAAAGCAGATTTTCTTCCCATTGCTTGTGTGTGAGAACTTACTGTGTGTATAGGGATTGCTGCCTTTTTTCCACCAGTAGCCTCATTTCAATGTGTTCCATTGAAATATAAAATGTTTTGGTACACCCCGAGGTTGTGAAAATTGCTACATAACGTTTTTCTCTAAAGTATAGTTGTAGCTGTTCACAGCCCTTAGTCAATTGGATATTAGACTGTTAACTTGAATCTAATGCAGTGTAAAATCTTTTCAGGAGAAGAAACAGCGAGGAATTAAGGAACTGTATTTGAGGAGATTTGTGTACCTAATTTTCAGCTCCTTGAAAACAATGTACTCCAAGACATTCCTTCCCTTTGGTTTAGCCTAAGCAATGAG
Source organism: Chiloscyllium plagiosum (assembly GCF_037043375.1). NCBI lineage: Eukaryota > Metazoa > Chordata > Chondrichthyes > Orectolobiformes > Hemiscylliidae > Chiloscyllium > Chiloscyllium plagiosum. The sequence continues at coordinate 6,107,489 of NW_028270174.1, forward strand.
TCAAATGAAAGACAGCTCTAACTCTAATCTGTGCTCTGACAGCAACTAGCTCCATGTTACAGTCTTTGAAGTGGCTGTGTTACTGCAAATCAGCAGGAGCTTGTGTTTTAATGTTGGTATTTTAATTATCAATACAATGGTTTGCCAATATTTCATTTGTTTGCAATTAGGCTGTATATAGTTATTAGTATTGGTAGGAAGTTTGTGCTGGGGTTTAAAATATGAGTCTGTTTAGTTTCATCTGTACAGACTTGGCTTTTTTAATAATCACAATTAATAAATGCTTCATATGTGTATTTTTGGAAGATCCTGGTACTGGTCAAAATAATAACATGGTATTTGGAAATTAATTTCAACATTTTACTAATATCGACTTCACATAAATTAGAAGTATGTAAAGAAACCAAGACATACCACCAGCGCTTCACTGGAGACTCTCACTGATGATGTTACCTAGTCATGGTGTTGAAATGTCTGAAAACAAACCTTCCAGGGCAGTAAGCTACCTCACATACTTATCTTCAACTTGAGCTACAAATCTTCTCAAGAATCGCTATCACATAAATTATATGTAGTTGGATATCAGAGTGGCATGGTGGCTCTGTGGTTAGCACTGCTGTCTCACAGCGCCAGGGACCCGGGTTCAATTCCAGCATCGGGTGACTGTCTGTATGGAGTTTGCATGTTCCCCCCATGACTGTGTGGGTGTGCTCCAGTTTCCTCCCACAGTCTGAAGATGTGCAGGTTAGGGGGATTAGACAAGTGAAATACAGGGATGGGGTGTGTCTCGGTGGGATGCTGTTTGGAGGGTCAGTGTGGGCTGAATGGTCTGCTTCCACAGTGTAGGGATAAAGGATTGTAATTACTTGGATGGAAGTAATTATTTCTCTTTCGGTGAAGTGAAAATTTGATGGAGTTGTTTAAAATCATACTGAGTTTGGAGTAAATAACACAAAACTATTTTCAGAGGCTGAGGGGTTGGGAACCAAAGGACAGAGATTTATGGCGATTAGCAAAGCAACAAGAGAAAATGCTTTACCTACAACATAAAAATTAGGAGTAGGGGTGGACCATTCAGCCCCTCAATTTTGCTCCAGTTTTCATGTTTGTAACCTCAACCCCACATTCCTGCCTATCCCTGGGAATAGTTGAACTCCCTAGATTATGAAGTTTCTATCTGCCTCTGTCTCTTTCAGTGTTTGGAATACACTGCCAGGTTTCAATAGATGCAGATCCAGTCAAAGGCTCAACTATCTGCCCTTGGGTTTTCCCAGCCTGTTCAGGTATACCCCACTGGGGAGCTGGTGAAGAAGAGTAAGTGGCAACATCACTGTGCAAGTGGTTGAGAGAACCAGGGTATTGCTGTTATATTATGCAATTTAAATCCCTTCCCCTGAACAGTAACTGGTGGAATTTAAGTTCAGTTCACAAATCCAGAATTGCAAGGTGATATTTGCAACAGTAATGATGTCTATTCTTGTAAAAACTCATCAGGTTCACTGATGATCTTCAGGGAAGTAATCCTCTATCACCACCTGGTCTGCTTGTTACAGACAATGTTGGGGGAGTGCACTGTCACTTTAGCCTCCCCCATCCCCATGGGTCACAACATAAAAATACTTTTCCCAGCTACCAAGATGACCAATAAATATCTGTCAGGGTTTTACAGTAAAGTATCTCCAAACGCCATTATTAGTTTGTGAGCAGAACCAAAGTTTAGTCAGTAAAATGCAATATTTAGTTGACATTTACCACCAGTAAAATAGCAATAATTATGCTTATTCCTCCAAACACGCACACACACGCGCACACACACACAAACACACACGCGCGCACACACAAACACATACACACACAAACACGCACACACACGTGCATACACACACACATATACAAGCACGCACACACGCATGCGCGCTCACACAAAACACATGCACACACACACGCATGCACACACGCACACATCTACGCGGGAAAGAGAATAAAAGAGTTTTCGACAGAGATTGGCTTGCTGAAGAAAAAAATTAGAAGAAGTAAGCAATTCAGCTCCAGTGAAGAGTCATCTAGACTCAAAACGTTAGCTTGCTCTCTCCATGGATGCTGCCTGACCCACTGTGAGTTCAAACGTTTGTTGTTTTCAAGCAATTTAACTAATTAGTTATTCTTGAAGCCAAAAGGATATAGTGTAGAATATTCCAGAGTCTGTCGCTGTGATGTTCGTGCAGGTCTGGTCATGTGACTAATCATGCACTGTTCTCTCCGAAGCCTTGCCAACACAGCTTGCTCAGGATGTACAGTCTTGAGATGCTCTTTCAATCATTCTTTCAAAAGAACAAGTGAGTTTCACTCTGAACCAATGCAGAGGGGATTCTTTTCAGAAACCCCTCTGGGCAGCTTGTTCATAGCAAGCTTTCCTGCAGCTTACTGCCTTCTTACTAAACTTCCCTCCAAGCTGTAGAGATAAAATAGAGAGAAAAACTGTAAACCAGTCACCATTCAAAACCAGCCCCGGCATGGTTTACAGCACAGCGAGCAATCCTTCATGCAACATTAAATACAGGGCATCTTTATAACAATGTAACAGCAGATCCATAACAATGTGACTGACTTTTAAGAACAATCTGATTTGGCTGAAAAATTTAATCCAAGGCCAATTAGGGATGGACAAAAAAATGCAGCGATACCCACACTCCATGAAGCGTTAATTTAAAAGCAAAATGCCACTTGATGGGGCAATTTCAAAAGGCTTTTCTCTTTTTGGGTAGTTCCTGGGATTGAGAAGCATTGCAGTGCTGTGGGAAAAGAGCAGGGTGGGATGAATTGGATTGGTCTTTCAGAGAGCCAGCACGAGCAGAACTGAATAGATGGCCTCCTCCTGTGTTTCATGATGCCACGATTTCTGCTGTTCCTGACATTCAGCCATAGTGGCTGCACAGATAAGGACGCCAGATAGCTTCAACACGTAATTTATAGCTCCCACTGTTCTAAACTATCTTTTTTCAAGTCTTTTCCACTTGCTTAAGCTGTCACTATTTCAGAGGAATGAAATCTTTGCAAAGCTCAGTTGCAAACAGCCTGAGCAAGGTTATTGCAAATGACCGAAGGATATAAGTAAATGTGGCATTTTTCAGAAATGGAAAAGGACAGCGTGAAGGGTACAGTTGTCCCCCGCCATGACTAATGACCGCATAATGTCATGGGCGCTGGCTTCAAGTTCACACTGTGGTCATCAATCAGTCAAAGGAGGCAGGTAGTGACCATTAGATGGTTTCATTAGTAACCCTGCAGGCTGCCAGTCCAGGCCCACCCCATCTGTCTTCATTAGAAATTGCTAGCTGCTTGCGAGTGGTTAGCAGATGGGTCATTATTGGCAGCACTGCCCTCTAGGCCTGGTGGAGAACTTGGCAAAGTTGTCCTACCTAGGGACGTACAGCTAGTTATCTTACACAGAGCAAGCAAAAATGCTGAGAATTTGCCTGGGGCGACTTGTCTCAGCATCAATCCCACATTCTGCAGGATATATTGAACACTTAATAGCTACATTTTCCGAGCCCACCTGGTGTTTTGCTAGTAGCATTTCAGAAATGGTTCAAATCCCACTCAATTCAAAAAGCCATATTACCTGTGGAAAAGCATTTTTTAAAAATGAAGTGGTTTTACTTCAGAGAGTCCTGTTAATGATACTTACTAACCATGGTAATACTCTATTGTTCTGTTTGCCCATGGCCTCCTCTTCTGAAATTAGTCGGTATTTTTGAGTCTACTTTCATCCTATTACACAAGAATTTTTCAATGCTTTCTCTCCCGCCTTTAAGATGCTGATTAAAATTTAACTCTTTGACCAAACTTTTGGTCGCTCTAGTCCTAATACATGCCCTGGTGCCACATACTGTATTGTCTACAAAAGCTCCTGACTATTGCCCTGGGATGTTTTGCTGGCACTATGGAAGTGCGAGTTGTTGTTGTCACATTTACAGTCCACTTAGTAACTTCTCTGAAAATGAAGAGAGCATATGAACGTTCATGTGAGGACGGACTGAACTCCAACACCTGCCTGACCTGAGATCCATGAAATGGCCAATGTCCCCATGGAATCTGGTTTTTATAGCTTGCATTGACACTAAATCATCAGTTAGGTCAGTAACCTGTTGCCAGAGCTTCAAATATTTCTCTTCACTCTCATTCGATCGTCTTTCATGTTATTCACCATTCTTGTTCATATCTCTCAATGCACAATTATTTAGTAAACGTTTGAAAATTCTGCATTCATAATATAGTATAAATGAGGCCATTCTGTCCATTAACACAAAAATCTAGAGGGTGTAAAGTGAGAGGGCAAAAGGGATCCAAGAGGCAATTTCTTCACGCAGAGAGTGGTGCATGTATGGAATGAGCTGCCAGAGGAAGTGGTGGAGGCTGGTACATTTACAACATTTAAAAGGCATCTGGATGGGGACATGAATAGGAAGGGTTTGCAGGGATATGGGCCAAATGTTGGCAAATGGGACTAGGTCAGATTGGGATGTCTAGTGGGCGGCACGGTGGCACAGTGGTTAGCACTGCTGCCTCACAGCGCCAGAGACCCGGGTTCAATTCCCGACTCAGGCGACTGACTGTGTGGAGTTTGCACATTCTCCCCGTGTCTGCGTGGGTTTCCTCCGGGTGCTCCGGTTTCCTCCCACAGTCACAAAGATGTGCGGGTCAGGTGAATTGGCCATGCTAAATTGCCCGTAGTGTTAGGTTAAAGGGGTAAATGTAGGGGTATGGGTGGGTTGCGCTTCGGCGGGTCGGTGTGGACTTGTTGGGCCAAAGGGCCTATTTCCACACTGTAAGTAATCTAATCTAATCTAATCTAATCTAATCTAATCTAGTTGGCATGGATGCGTGGACCAAAGAGTCTGTTTCTATGCGTAAACTAAGACGTTTCAAACAGTAATCCAGTTCTCTTCCTCTTTCCTTATATCCCTGCAAGGTTTTTCTCCTTCAAGAATTTATTTAATTCTTTTTTAAAGGCTCCTGTATTTTTGACAGAGGCAGAAGAAGGGTGAGGAAGGGCAGAGGGGGAGGAGAAGTGAGAGGGATAAAGGGAGTGGAGGGATGTGAGGGAGAGAGGAGTAGGATGGGGAATAGGGGTTAAGATGGAGAGAAGGAGAGGAGGGGTGAGAAGGACAGAGGTGAAAGAGGGGCAAGAAGGAGATGGGGAGGAGGGATAAGGAGAGAGAAGTGGGAGGAGGGGTAAGAAGGAGACAGAGAGAGGAGGAGGAGTGAGAGGGCCAGAGATTGTGGGGTGAGGGGGCTGGTTAATACTGGTCTCCTCCCTTCCGTCTTCACCCTCACCTGATCAGCATTATCCTTCAGTTGTAATTATTAAAAGCATATGCTGGATTCTGCGGGCAATGGGTTTGGGCCCAGAGTTGACCTAGGTACAGGCAGTCCCCAGGTTCCAATGGATTATGTTCTGGAGTCCAGTTGCAAGTCGATTTGTACACAAATCGGAGCACCATGCAGGACAATATAAAGGAGCTATTTGTCAGTACAGGAACTTGTGCGTCATGTCTTTATAATTCATCCCCTATATGGGATCGTGTTCATAAATATGAGTGTTTGTAAGCAGGACATTATGAAGTGAGGACCCCATGTAAATACATATCCATTGCTCAGTCTTATTGGTGCTTTTTGAGTGAGTTTGAATTCAAGTATCATTGATCTGTATTCCAAGCCAAAGTCTAATGCCATGACAGAAAGTATTTTGACTTAGTGACAGTGAAGGAACGACAATATATTTCCAAGTCAGGATGGTGAGTGGCTTGGAGCGGAATTTGCATGGGGTGGTGTTCCCATGTATCTGCTACCTTTGTCATTCTAGATTGAAGTAGTCATGGGTTTTGAAGGTATTGTCTAAAGATCTTTGGTGAAGTTCTGTAGTGCACCTTGTAGATGGTATACAGTTCTGCTGCTGAGCATTGATGGAGGAGGGAGTGGATGTTTGTAAATGTGGTACCAGTCAAGTGGCTGCTTTGTCCTGGATGGTGTTGAGCTTCTTGAGTATTGTTGGAGCTGCCCCCATCCAGGCAAGTGGGGAGTATTCCATCACACTCTTGACTTGTGCCTTGCAGATGGTGGACAGGCTTTGGGGAGTAGTATTCTGAGCCTCTGACCTGCTCTTACAACTACTGTGTTTATGTGGTGAGTCCAATTGAGTTTCTGGTCAATGGTAATGCTCAGGATGTTGACAGTAGGAGATTCAGTGAAGGTAATACTATTGAATGTCATGAGGTGGTGGTTGGATCGGTTTCTATTGGAGATGGTCATTGCCTGGCATTTGTTTTGTCACAAATGTTACTTGTCATCCCAACACTGATATTGTCCAGATCTTGTTGAATTTGAGCATGGACTGCTTTAGTGTCTGAGGAGTTGTGAGTAGTCCTGAACATTGTGCAATCATTGGCAAACATCCCTACTTCTGACCTTGTGATATAATTATTTAAAATATATCGATGGTAATTTTCAGTCTTTCCCTTTTTTGAACTGCAAGCTTTCTGGGACCTGTACCTTGGCTCTATTATATGTTACCAGCCATCATGGGCAACTGTGGCAGTGGTACAATTGCATCAAAGGATTTCAGAGCTAACAGTGCCCCATCTACCAAGGGGCGAAGGTGGGAATATGGAGTTAGGTTGCAAATCACCATGGTCTCAGTGAAGTCTGTAAGTTCTGAAGAGCTAAAGAAGCTCCTCCTGTTCCTGTCTCTGTATGTTCTTAGAGGTCAGTGATATACTACAAGGATTCTGACTGTAGTACATCTGTACTTTTAGATTTCGATTTAGATTGCATTCTCATATGTACTCAAGTATGGGAGTACAGGAATACATTGAAAAGTTCACCACACGGTGCATCTTAGATACAAAGGTACTGAGGTAGATACAATGTAGTAAATGAAACAAAATTAAAAATCACACAACACCAGGTTATAGTCCAACAGGTTTTTAGATTAGATTACCTACAGTGTGGAAACAGGCCCTTCGGCCCAACAAGTCCGCACCGACCCTCCGAAGAGTAACCTACCCAGTCCCATTTCCCTCTGACTAATATACCTAACACTACGGGCAATTGAGCATGGCCAATTCACCTAACCTGTACATCTTTGGACAATGAGAGGAAATCAGAGCACCCGGAGGAAACCTACGCAGACATGGGGAGAATGTGCAAACTCCACACAGTCACCTGAGGCTGGAATCGAACCTGGGGCCCTGGTGCTGTGCAGCAGCAGTGCTAACCACTGAGCCACTATGCCGCCCTGTGCCTTTTGAATGTTGTAATTGTACCAGCCTCCACCATTTCCTCTGCCGGTGTGTTCCATACATCTTATTTGGAAGCACTAGCTTTCGGAGCGCCGCTCCTTCATCAGGTCACAACCACCTGAGGGAGCAGTGCTCCGAAAGCTAGTGCTTTCAAATACACCTGTTGGACCATAACCTGGTGTTGTGTGATTTTTAATTTTGTACACTCCAGTCCAACACCAGCATCTCCAAATCATTAAAAAGTTAAGAATTACCTTCATAGACTTATGTTAAAAAATACAGAATGAGGTAATAGTTGATATTAAAGTCCTTCTTAATATAAACTAGAAAAGTAGAAGGAATAAAGTTAAAAGTTCAACTGTCTTTGATGAGTCCTCTGCTTAGCTCACTCTCCTCAGCTGCCTGTTCTCAATGCCACTGGCCAGATGCTGAAGGATATAATGCCTTGTTTCAATTATTTCAAACTTGTTTCCTTCTTTTCCCCTGCTGTGCATTTCAGACCCTTTTAATTTTTTTGATTTCTTAAGGCAGAAACAAATGCATGGATATGCTCAGCTTGACAAAGTGTTTTAAGAATTTTAATTTGTTCTCTATTGGGGAAAGGTTGGGTTCACAGGCCTAAAGCAGCAGTGTGTGTTTTTCATGTTTATACTGTTGTTGCTGACTTTTTAAGTTGTTCTTGTTCACTTTACAATCGATTGTGTTGCTTTCATGAACAGTAATAACATGAGCCAGTCCTTCTGAATTGGACAGTCTGTGGACATATTATCATTTCCTTGTTCTCAGTAAGATATACACTGGGGTGTCAGCAAACATGACCAATGCACTAAATTTGTGCACAGACGCAGTGCACAAAGGCATAGTCTATCTCATGTTCTTTCAGTAATCCATATAGGTGTTCAGTCTGTCAAAAACAATGCTCTGTTAACCCCGTCAGGTCAATTGGTGACACGTGAATGGTGCCCCAAAGAACATAGTGCCTCACTTATCATCGTTGATTGTTCACTCAATGACCTGGGTGAGACGATGTCCCATGTAAGTTAATGGCATCTGTCATCACTCAAATGACAAACATTATGTCACACTGGGGGCCTCTGCTTAGCTGCACATCAGCTAAAGGATGTCAGAACAAATTGTGACTTTCGCAACCTTCGTTGGAATACATCAGTTATTGTAACCTTTCTAACATGACCTTCAACACTGTTCCTCAATATGTTATTTTCTGTGAGCATATATTGTTGGGTTTTTTTGTCATTTAGAGTCATAGAGATGTACAGCACAGAAACAGACCCTTCGTTCCAACTCATCCACGCTGAACAGATATCTTAAAGCAATCTAGTCCCATTTGCCAGCACCTGGCCCATATTCCTCTAAACCCTTCCTCTTCATATACCCATCCAGATGCCTTTTAAATATTGTAATTGTGCCAGCCTCCACCACTTCCTCTGGCAGCGTGTTCTACACACCCACCACCCTCTGCATGAAAAAGTTCCCCTTATGTCCCTTTTAAATCTTTCCCCTCTCACCTCAAACCAGTTCCCCCTAGTTTTGGACTCCATTACCCTGGGATAAAGACTTTGGCTATTCACCCTATCCATGTCCCTCATGATTTTATAAACCTCTCTAAGGTAACCCTTTAGCCTCCGACTTTCCAAGGAAAGCAGCCCCAGCATATTCAGCCTCTTCCTATAACTCAAACCCTCCAACCCCAGCAACGTCCTTGGAAATCTTTTCTGAACCCTTTCAAGTTTCACAACATCCTTCCTATTGCAGGGAGATCAAAACTGAACACAGTATTCGAGAAGTGGCCTAATCATTGTCCTGTACAGCCGCAACATGACCACCCAACTCCTAGACTCAATACTCTGACAAATAAAAGGAGAAAGTAAGGACTGCAGATGCTGGAGATCAGAGCTGAAAATGTGTTGCTGGAAAAGTGCAGCAGGTCAGGCATAAGCTTAATGCGCGAAACGTCGATTCTCCTGCTCCTTGGATGCTGCCTGACCTGCTGCGCTTTTCCAGCAACACATTTTTCAACTCTGAGAAATAAAGGCAAGCATACCAAATGCCTTCTTCACTATCCTTTGTTTCAGTATCAAATGAGGGAGCAGTCCTATGGTCCGGTAGAACTACAGCAACTTTACCTTGGTAGGGGCCATTTAGCTCAGTACAATAAACAGCTGGTCTGCAATATGGAGTGACATTAACAATGTGGGTTTGATTCCTGCATTGACTGAGTTTACCACAAAACACTCTCCTTCTCAACCTCTCCCCTTGCCTGAAGCATGGTGACCCTCAGGTTAAATCACCATAAGTTGCCTCTCTGTAATGAGCGAACAGCCCTATAGTCTGGGAAGGCTATGGCAACTTTACCTTATAATCACAGTGTTTAAAACAAATGACAAAGGCTATTTGGCCCAACTAGTCTTTGCTAGTTTATGTTCTATATGATTCCCCCCATTGAACTTTATTAATCTCTCAACATAAGTAATCACGTCAGTGTGGATTTTTACCATTCTCAGCAGGTTTTCAGCTCTATGGGGGACCATTGTAGTTCAACTATGGAACTCCCTCACTGACCCTGTTCACCTCTTACTCATCTCTTTCTTTTAAAGCAAGTGCTGAATACCTACCTCATTGAACAAGCTTTCTGACCATCTCTCCCAATCAGCTTTTTATGTGCTTGAAACAACAAATGCTGGAAATCACAGTGGGTCAGGCAGCATCCATGGAGAGAGCAAGCTAATGTTTTGAGTCTAGGTGATTCTTCGTTAGAGCTCTTTATGCGGTTCAGTGTGAAACGTTTGACTTGAAGTGAGATGAGGAAGAATTTCTTCAGCCAGAGGGTGATGAATCTGTGGAAGTCGTTGCCGCAGAGGGCTATGGACGCCAAGTCATTGAGTGTATTTAAAATGAAGATTAATAAGGGGATTGAGGGCTATGGGGAGAAGACAGAAGAATGGGGCTGAGAAACATATCAGTTAATGAGTTTTGAGAAGATCTGGTTGAGGTTCTGGATGTAAGTTTGCTCACTGAGCTGGAAGGTTTGCTTTCAGACGTTTCGTCACCATACTAGGTAACATCTTCAGTGAGCCTCCAGTGAAGCACTAGTGGTATGGCCTGCTTTATAAACACATAAATAAAAAGCGAGCCATACCACTAGTGCTTTACCGGAGGGTCACTGATGATGTTACCTAGTCTGGTGATGAAACGCCTGAAAACAAACCTTTCAGCTCAGCGAGCAAACTTACGAATGGGCTAATTCTGCTACTCCAACTTATGGTCTGTCCTTGGTAAAGCCTGGGATTGTAATATAAATACCAGGAACTGTAATGAAAATCTACTAAATCTTTCAGTACTACATGACTAGAACTAGAGGGCATAGGTTTAGGGTGAAAGGGGAAAGATATAAAAGGGATCTAATGGGCAACTTTTTCACACAGAGGGCAGTGCATGTATGGAATGAGCTGCCAGAGGAAGTGGTGGAGGATGGTATAATTACAACATTTAAAAGGCATCTGGATGGGTATATGAATAGGAAGGGTTTGGAGAGATATGGACCGGGTCCTGGCAGGTGGGACTAGATTGGGTTGGGTTGTCTAGTCGGCATGAACAGGTTGGATCGAAGAGTCTGTTTCTGTGCTGTACATCTCTATGATTCTACGACTGTGTGAATATCCTGCTGAAGGGTTAAAAAAAATTCACAAACAAACCAGCACTATATCAGTGTCAATCTGTGAGGGCGGAGTTAACTGTGGTACCTATTTATAAAATGACCCACTGATCCAGAATCTGTGAGATATTTTTCTAATTAGCCTGTTCAGAGATGTTATATCATACCTCTGGAGCAGGTGGGACTTGAACCCAGACTTCCTGTCTCAGAAGTAGGGACATTACCACTGCATCACAAGTGCCCTGTCACTTCATTTTTACTATGTTAAATCCACTATTCCCAAGCGGTCTCTCATCTTCATGAACTGCGAGGTGAAGCCCGGCACTGTTTGGAGCCAAGGTTTGGTACGGACTGGAGGCTCGGTACCAGCATGCTCTGGGTTGGTAGACTGTTGTTCTGAACTTTAATTTCTGCAACGCTGGACTTTTTAATTCCTCTATTTTCTGAGATCTTATAACTGTAGAATCTGTAGCTAGGTACCTTTGTAAGTGGTGACTTATAAACCTTTCACTGTAGTTATTTGAGTACATGGGACAATAAAATTAATTCTAATCAATGCAAATCAATATATACATATAAACTGTTGTTATGCTTTGGAGTGTAATTGGCTAACTGTTCATTGTCCTTTAAGGGCTTCCCTGGACCTGCAAAATATGAAATAAAAAGCTTGTTTGGTGAGAAGACCAGCCCCCACGATAAACTGAGTACTCCACATCCACCGTTCTTGTCTCAGACCAAGGTAAAGGGCACAGCATCTTACTTTCAATATTCTCTCCATTAAATCCTTCTGTGGGTTATTAACTAACCTAATTGCTTTGTGTCACCTGGATTGCAACATATCCTTGTTCCATGGGTTAGTTTACATCAATTAAGAAGGTGCTAATAGGTTTTTAATGGACTACAAGTTGGAGCCATTCTTTACAGCAGGACACGTGTTATGGTTCCCCTTCAGATCTCCTCAGTGAGACTGTGCTGTCAAAACATGTCATTTCTTCACCTTCTTGTAGAATGTTCACAAGTGAACAGCAAGAACATTTCCAAAGTGGCCCATTGCCTGAGGAGTGTTTTACTGGGGATGTGAGAGGAGCTATATAAATTCAATATTGAAGATGGAGTGGTGATCTCATTGAGGGGTTAGAGATGATTAAGTAATTTGATGGGGTTAATAGTGAGTGCAGAACAAAGGGAGCAAAACGTTAACACAGAAATGTAGAAAAGGCCATCCGGCTCTTCAAACCCGCTCAGCCATTTAACATGATCATGGCTGATCGTCCAACTCAGTGTCTTGTTCCCAGTTCCTCCCCATACCTTTGATCCTGTTAGCCCTAGAACTGTGCCTTGAAAACGTGTGGGTGTGACCGAGTGGTCAAGGCGATCTGTCAGTGCCCAACATTTGGGTTTAAATCTGGTCAGCTATAGTTCTAACTGTTTCAGGGTTTTCTGGTGTAGCTGCAGTGTCCCTGCCTCTAGGCCAGAAGCTCCAGTTTCATGTCCCACCTGTCCCTGAGGTGTGTCGTAACATATCCAAACAGGGTGATGAGAAAACTGAACCATAAAGTTCAAGCCAGAGGTAGAAATTGGGAATGCTGTCCACCAAAAAATGGAGGATGGTCAGGAGGAGTGTGATTAAAACTTAAAATTAGATTCCCTACAGTGTGGAAACAGGCCTTTCAGCCCAAGCAGCCCACACCGACCCTCAGAAGTGTAACCCACCCAGACCCATTTCCCGCTGATGAATGCAGCTAACACAGCGGGCAATTTAGCATGGTCAATTCACCTGACCTGCACATTGTTGTGACTGTGGGAGGAAACCGGAGCATCCGGAGGAAACCCACGCAGACACGGGGAGAATGTGCAAACTCCTCACAGAGAGTCGCCCGAGGCTGGAATCAAACCCGGGTCCCTGGTGCTGTGAGGCAGCATTGCTAACCACTGAGCCACCGTGCTGCCCTTAAGTGAATGTGTTTTTTGTGAGGTGATGTTACTAAGGATTACGAAACAAAGGTGGATGGAATTAATTTAGATATCAGCCATTGTGAGTAGTTTTGGGCCCCATACCTGAGGAAGGGCATGCTGGCATTGGAGGGAGGTCCCCAGCAGGTTCACAAGGGGGCGGCATGGTGGCTCAGTGGTTAGCACTGCTGCCTCACAGCACTAGGGTCCTAGGTTCTATTCCTGGGTGACTGTCTGTGTGGAGTTTGCACATTCTTCCTGTGTCTGCGTGGGTTTCCTCCGGGTGCTCCGGTTTCCTCCCGCAATCCAAAGACGTGCAGGTTAGGTGAATTGGTCATGCCCATTGTCAGGGGTTTATATGGGGAATGCGTCTGGGTGGGTTACTCTTCGGAGGGTTGGTATGGACTTTTTGGGCCAAATGGCCTATTTCCCTACTGTAGGGAATCTAAAAAAAAGATCCCAGGGATGAAGGGATTGTCAAATGACAACTGGTTGAGGTCTCTGGGTCTGTGCTCGATGAAGCTCAGAAGGATGTGGGGGGACTTGATTGAAGTGTACAGAATACTGACAGGGCTGGATAGAGTGGATGTGGAGAAGATGTTCCCACCAGTAGGAGAGACAAGGACCGGAGGGCATAGCCTCAGAGTAAAGGGACAACTGTTTAGAACTGGGATGAGGAGGAGTTTCCTCAGCCAGAGGGTGGGAAATCTGTGGAACTCATTGCTGCAGGAGGCTGTGGAGGCCAAATCATAGAGTGTTTTTGAGACAGAGTTAGAGTTATGGGAGGAGGCAGGAGAATGGGGTTGAGAAACATATCAGCCATGAGCAAATGACAGAGCAGATTCGATGGGCTGAATTCTGCTCCTATATCTTATGGTCTAATGGGATGCGAGGACAGCTTTGAGGGGCTGGATGGTTTCCTCCTCAATTTAGCTGTATTTGTTTCCAATTACTTTGAAGGGAAGATAATGAATGCACATAACCAGTTTATCAAAGGAAAGGAGGAGAAAGTGAGGTCTGCAGATGCTGGAGATCAGAGCTGAAAATGTGTTGCTGGAAAAGCGCAACAGGTCAGGCAGCATCCAGGGAACAGGAGAATCGACGTTTCGGGCATAAGCCCTTCTTCAGGAATGAGGAAAGTGTGTCCAACAGGCTAAGATAAAAGGTAGGGAGGAGGGACTTGGGGGAGGGGCGTTGGAAATGCGATAGGTGGAAAGAGGTCAAGGTGAGGGTGATAGGTCAGACTGGGGTGGAGGCGGAGAGGTCAGGAAGAAGATTGCAGGTTAGGAAGGCGGTGCTGAGTTCGATGGATTTGACTGAGACAAGGTGGGGGGAGGGGAAATGAGGAAACTAGTGAAATCCGAGTTCATCCCTTGTGGTTGGAGGGTTCCTAGGCGGAAGATGAGGCGCTCTTCCTCCAACCGTCGTGTTGTTGTGGTCTGGCGATGGAGGAGTCCAAAGACCTGCATATCCTTGGTGGAGTGGGAGGGGGAGTTGAAGTGGATATGCAGGTCTTTGGACTCCTCCATCGCCAGACCACAACAACACGACGGTTGGAGGGGAGGGGAGGATTTCACTTGGTTAATCGAATTCCGAATAATTGAATGCTAGATAGCGTTGTTTAGCCAGGCATTGGGACTGTGCGATCTTGCTGGATAATCCAATATTCCGATAATCGAATGCTGGATAATTGAAGTTCCTCTGTATTTATGCACTTTTAATTGTCACTTTTTTGATCGACTGACAGTCTAGCTGTTGGACCTGGCTACAGGGTGACCACAGCCTCTTCCTCCATTCAGTGGAGGATAGAGGTTATACTGATGAGACATTCTCAACTTTGAGAAGATTCCTGGGTAGCAGCTCCTGCAGGAGCATTACAATGTAAGGTGTCCCTGAGCTCCAAAGTGAAGCGCTCAAGTGTAGTATGGGTTGGTGCAACATCAACAAGACGCTGGTTAGCTCAATTGGTTGGAAGGCAGAATGATGCCAACAGTGTGGGTTCAAGTTCCTACAGCAGCTGAGCTTACCATCAAAGTCCCTCCTCCTCAATCTCTTCCCTTGCCTGAGGCATGCTGATTCCCAGGTTAAAGCACCACCATTGTTCCCTCTTTAATGAGAGAGCTGCCTGATTTTACCTCAGTCCAAGATTGGTAGGTGGTGTTTGCCAATGCTGACAAAGAGTGGAGGTAGCTGATGCCCATGGGTGAAAGAGAGGACTGCAGGTGATGAAGATGAGTCAAAACGTGTGGTGCTGGAAAAGCACAACTGGTCAGGCAGCGTCTGAGGAGCAGAAGAGTTGACATTTTGAGCATAAGTTCTTCATCAGGAATGGCTCTTCTGGGCCAGAAGGTTTATATTCAACTCCCAACTATCTCCAGAGGTGTGTCATACCATGTCCAAATAGCGGCTCATTCCTGACAAAGAGCTTATGCTCAAAACGTCGACCCTCCTGCTCCTCGGATGCTGCCTGACCGGCTGTGCTTTTCCAGCGCAACAATTTTTGACTCTGATGCCCATGGGCGGGTGCCGTGAGATGTTGGGGAATGAAGATCAACACTGAGACTCTGAGGAGAAACCGTGAGCTGTACCTGCCAAGTAACTTCTCAGACTTTCCAATGGGAGTTGCTGCTATGGGGTTTCTCAACAGTACACAGGAGAGTTGTCAGCTCCATTTAATTGAGGTGAGCTTAGTGAATAATCAGATGAAAATAAAGTACTTGCCACTTCCAGGAGAGATTCAGAACTCACTGCCAAAACCTCAAAGGGAAAATTGGCTATTTTTTTCTTGACATTGCGAATTAGATTTTTCTTTATTTTTGCTTCATTTTCCCACATTACTCTCCATTGACCACTCAAGGGCTGGGAATGTGTCACCTTATACTATTTTAGAATGGTGGCTCTGTGCACAGAACTTCATTGTAATTATATTTTTGAATCCACCTGTTTGGACATGGTATGACACACCTCTGGGGATAGGTAGGAACCTGTTGGCCCAGAGGTTGGGTTACTACCATTGAGCCGCAATTTTCAAAATTTGCTGTATTAAAGCTGCAAATTCTGATCTTGCTCTGCTTTAAGTGAAAGCAGCTGTAATGACTGAGTAACCTGGGGGATTGACAGAGATATCATTTTGAAAATTGTCAGTCTGCTTGCTTGTAACATCGGCAAAAGTTTGCCTACTCTTCAATTTCAATTTTCCCAATGGCTCACCATGAGATTTAGTTTGAGGTTAATTTAGCGATGACAAGACAATTACTGGGTGCCCTTTCACAGGTAACTTATGATGATGTTCTCCGCTATAACTCACCAGCGAGGTAATCTTTTCAATCGCCAGGCCCAGTACAAGGATTAGGTGGCCTTATAAATTAATATTATGTATTTTCTTTTACTTTATTTTTACTGATGTACATCATAATTCCTTCAAATGCTGACATTATCATTAGCTTCTGTGGATGAGTTTCTGGGCTTTGCACAGATGCTGGTGAGATATAGCACTACCTTTCATAGATATAATCATGATGAATAACTTCTGAAATGCTGAATATGTAAATGATCAATGAAATGGTTTCGCATGCGTCCTGGTAAATGGTGAGATTTTGCATTGTTCCTCTCATTTGTTGATCAAACTTTAAAAACAAACACACGGAAACTGTTGGAAATGCCCAGCATCTGTGGAAGTGAGGAAACAGAGTTAATGGGGAGATTCTTGATGAGGCTTTGGGGGTCTTGCTTGCTGGCTGGAAAACCAGTGAGACAGACATCTACACTGCCTTTGCCAGGAGGACCACTTAACTAGAAGTAGTGATACGGTTTCTATGCCCCTGTGGCCTCCCCAGGCCCTGGTTTTTAGGGGGGAGGGAGGTGGTTGCTGGGTGAATAGTGTGATGGAAGCCTCGCCTAGATAGACAATGCTGGAGAATTAGAGGCTGGTGGCTCAGCACTGCCGCTCGGAGGTGGAGGCTACTGCAGGAATGACACCCACCCAACCCTCAGATCACAGAATGCCCCAGTACAGGCAGGTAGTGTATGGGGGTTGTGGTGGGTTCATGGTGGGGCGACACGGTGGCTCAGTGTTTAGCACTGCTGCCTCTCAGCGCCAGGGACCTGGGTTTGATTCCATCCTTGGGAGACTGTCTGTGTGGAGCTTTCACCTTCTCCCTTGTGTCTGCATGCATTTCCTCTGGGTGCTCCGGTTTCCTTCCACACTCCAAAGATGTGCAAGTGTGGATCGGCCATGGGAAATTGCCCATAGTGTCCAGCATTGTGCAGGCTACGTGGATTACCCATGGGAGATGCAGGGCTCCAGGGATAGGATTGCGGAAGGGGGGTGGTGGGTGGGTCTGGGTGGGATGCTGTTCAGAGGGTTGGTGCAGTCTCGATGGGCCGAATAGCCAGCTTCCACACTGGAGGGAATCTGTGAATATGTAAAAGAGGGGCCAGGAGTCGACAGCGCACCCACCCATCACTGCTCACAGACCAATATTCTGTCCCTCAGTCCCACACCAAGTGCCTTTGATTGAGGGTTATTCCTGTCCCAGAGCTGGCAAGATGGACATGTGGTTTCAGCTATGGTATATGCGATATAAATTAATATTCCAATATTCTGTATCCTACAGACTTTCCCTTGTAGCTGGCTTCACCACAGTAATGGTATAATATCCACAAGTGATTCAGGAAATCCAAGTTGCTGTAGCAACATACACATTACCTGGAGCTATGAATAACAACTGTAAAGGGTCCAATGTACTTTCCATAAAATGGCTGACTGGGGATCTCTCCAACTCTTACCACCCACTGTTGCATGTTGGGAAGATTTGCAGCTTGACAGTCACTCTGTTTGGCTGCACAATGAATGCGCCTTCCATCACCATCTGAAGCAGAACTTTCTGGCTCTGAATCATTTTGTGTATTTAAGACAGAGGTAGATGGGTTCTTGATGAGGTTATGGGGAGAAGGCAGGAGAATGGCGTTCAGAAATATATCAGCCATAATCGAATGGTGAAGCAGACTCAATGGGCTGAATGGCCCTATGGTCTGAAGTAAGGACACCAGTACTAAGCCACAAAACTTCAATGAGGTGAAGTAGGAGGCTGAGGACAGAGTGTTGAAAGTGGGAGCAGGCAGTAGAGAGTTGGACAAACTAAAAGGACGATTGTTGGTAGCTCAGGACTGTGCTTACAAACTGACCAGAGGTGTCCCACATGACAGTGTTCCAGTCTGCACCTGCTCTCTCCAGTATAAACAAACACAGAGAGGGAGCGCTGGAGAAACTCAGCAGGTCCTGCAGCATTTGTAGAGGGAAAAACAGAGTTAACGTCCCGTGACCCTTCTTCAGAACTGAAAGAGGCTGGGCGATGTTTTTATTTAACTATTTTTGACAGAGGTGGAGGAGGGAAGAGGAGAAGAACAGATGATATAGAGGCTTAGTGCTGTAGGTTTAGGGATGCAGGGGGAGATTATCTTTGCTGTGGTGTGGGGTAACTTGCAGCATTATTCTCTGCTCAGATATTTAACCTAATAATGGAAGCCAGATTTATACCTCCGTTTCCTTGATTTTTCCTCTCCTAATGTGCCTAGGAAAAACACAGCTGTGCTGTTTTTGCTTGGCTTTGAGGTTATTTATTGTGGGGAAGATCTGAAACTCCTGTAATGATTCTGTTCTCCACCTCTCTGTTGTACCAGAGGTTTTTGCCTGTGAAATCCATCACCCCAGCTCCTGGATGGTACGATGATCCACGGACTGCTCTCCAGTCCTTGAAGAGGATATCGACAAAAGGCAAAACCGCTTTCGGTCATAATGCTGCGAGATTTGTTGAGGATTGGCGCACAGCTGAAGAGCCAGGTTTGTGGTTCCACCCAGAAAGAGCCTGTGACATAAAACCCTTTTTCACTCCATTCCCCCAATGACCACAGGAGAAGCTAATTGCAGTAGGTCATTTCTAAGAGACAATGAGGGCTGCAGATGCTGGAGAAGTCAACATTGCTGAAGTGTGACGCTGGAAAAAAACACAGCAGGTCAGGCAGTGTCTGGGGATTGAGAGAGTCAATATTTCAGCTAGAGTCTTCATCAGGACTGAGGAAGGGGAAGCGGGCTGAGAAATAAATTGGGAGTGGGGCTAGTGGAAAAGTTGAGATGGCGATAGGTAGGCGAAGATAGGAGGGAATTGTGATAATCACCTCCTAACTTCACCTACCTGTCACCACTCCATAAGGAATTTCTAAATCGACCTGTCACAAGGTGGAACATGAACCCCGATCTACTGGCTGAGAGATAGGGACACTACCACAGCACCACAAGAACCCTCAGCTAGTTGAAATAGGTATTTCCTAATTAACATGTTCAGAGATGGTCTTCTACAACTCTAGTGTAGGTGGGAGTTGAACCCAGACCTGCATGCTTACCTTCATTGACTGGTGTACAAGAACACCCAGATCTCTCTGTACTGCCCCTTTACCTAAATTGATTCCATTTAGGTAGTAATCTGCCTTCCTGTTCTTGCCACCAAAGTGGATAACCATACATTTATCCACATTAAACTGCATCTGCCATGCATCTGACCACTCACCTAATTTGTCCAGGTCACCCTGTAATTTCCTAACATCCTCGTCACATTTCACCCTGCCACCCAGCTTAATATCATCAGCAAATTTGCTAATGTTATTGCTAATACCATCTTCTATATCATTAACATATATTGTAAAAAGCTGCAGTCCCAGTACTGATCCCTGCTGTACCCCACTGTTCACTGCCTGCCATTCCGAAATGGAGCCGTTTATCACTACTCTTTGTTTCCTATCAGCCAACCAACTTTCAATCCAAGTTAGTACTTTGCCCCCAATACCATGCGCCCTAATTTTGCTCACTAACCTCCTATGTGGGACTTTATCAAAAGCTTTCTGAAAGTCCAGGTACACTACATCTACTGGATCTCCCTCGTCCATCTTCAGAGTTACATCCTCAAAACATTCCAGAAGATTAGTCAAGCATGATTTCCCCTTCATAAATCCATGCTGACTCTGACCTATCCTGTTACTACTATCCAGATGTGTCGTAATTTCATCCTTTATAATAGACTCCAGCATCTTTCCCACCACTGAGGTCAGACTAACTGGTCTATAATTTCCTGTTTTCTCTCTCCCACTTTCTTAAATGTGGTACAACATTAGCCACCCTCCAATCCGCAGGAACTGATCCCGAATGTATCGAACTCTGGAAAATAATCACCGACGCATCCACGATTTCCCGAGCCACCTCCTTCAGTACCCTGGGATGTAGACCATCAGGCCCCGGGGACTTATCAACCTTCAGACCTAACAGTCTCTCCAACACCAATTCCTGGCAAATATAAATTCCCTTCAGTTCAGGTCCTTCAGCCACTGTTACCTCAGGGAGATTGCTTGTGTCTTCCCCAGTGAACACAGACCTGAAGTACCAATTCAATTCTTCTGCCATTTCTTTGTTCCCCGTAATATATTCCCCTGTTTCTGTCTTCAAGGGCCCAATTATAGTCTTAACCATTTTTTTGCCTTTCACATACCTAAAAAAACTTTTACTATCCTCCTTTATATTATTGGCCAGTTTATCTTCGTACCTCATTTTTTCTCTGCGTATTTCCTTCTTAGTAATCCTCTGTTGTTCTTTAAAAGCTTCCCAGCCCTCCGTTTTCCCACTTATCTTTGCTATGTTATACTTTTTCTCTTTTAACTTTATATGTTTCTTAACTTCCCTCGTCAGCCACGGCCGCCCATGCCTCCTCCTGGGATCTTTCTTCCTTTTTGGAATGAACTGACCCTGCAACTTCTGCATTATATCCAGAAATATCTGCCATTGTTCCTCCACTGTCATCCCTGCTTAGGTATTGCACCATTGAACTTTGGCCAGCTCCTCCCTCATAGCTCCATAGATCCCTTTTATTCAACAGAAGTACTGTCACTTCCGACTGTACCCTCTCCCTCTCAAATTGCAGATTGAAGCTTATTGTATTATGGTCACTACTTCCCAATGGCTCCTTCACTTCGAGGTCCCTGACCAATTCTGGTTCGTTACACAATACCAGATCCAGAATTGCCTTCTCCCTGGTCGGCTCCAGCACCAGCTGCTCTAAAAATCCATCTCTGAGGCACGCCACAAAGTCTTTCTTGAGGTCCAATACCATCTTGATTCTCCCAATCTACCTGCATGTTGAAATCTCCCATAACAACTGTAGTAACATCTTTGCGACAGGCCAATTTCAGCTCCTGATTTAACTTAAATCCAACATCCAGACTACTGTTTGGGGGCCTGTAGATAACTGCCAAGAGGGTCTTTTTACCCTTAGTATTTCTCAGCTCTATCCACACTGACTCGACATCCCCTGATTCTAGGTCCCCTCGCGCAAGGGACTGAATATCATCCCTTACCAACATGGCCACCCCACCCCCTCTACCCATCAGTCTGTCCTTACGATAGCACGTGTAGCCTTGAATATTCATTTCCCAGGCCCTGTCCACTTGAAGCCACATCTCAGTTATCCCCACAATATCGTATCTACCAATTTCCAAAAGAGCCTCAAGCTCATCCATCTTATTTCTAATGCTTCGTGCATTCATGTATAGTATTTTTAATTTGTTACTGCTCTCACCCTTCCCCTCAACCCCTATTTCACTCAACCTTACAGCATGATCCCTTTCTGAGTTTTCTGCCTCATTAATACAGTTGTCTTTCTTGACTTCCCTTGTTCTAACTTTCCCTCCAGTTTCCTTCTTAAACATCCAGTTTGTCCCCTCCCCCCCGCTACTTAGTTTAAACGTAACTGTGTTGCAGTAGCAAACCTGCCTGCCAGAATGCTGGTCCCTAACCTATTCAGGTGCAAACCGTCTCTCTTGTAGAATTTATGCGTACCACAAAACATACCCCAGTGATCCAAGAATTCAAATCCCAGCTTCCTGCACCAGTTCCCCAACCACACGTTCAAGTCCATTATCTCCCTGTTTCTGGCCTCTCCAGCCCGAGGAACTGGAAGCAAACCGGAGATAACCACCCTGGACGTCCTGCTTTTCAGCCTTCTTCTTAATTCTCTGAAGTCCCGCTGTAGTATGTTCCTGCTCTTCTTCCCGACATCATTTGTCCCGACAAGTACCACCACCTCTGGCTCTTCACCCTCGTCCTTGAGGATTTGCTGCACTCTGTCTGTGATGTCTTTAACCCTGGCACCAGGAAGGCAACAACCATCCTTAAATCCTGTCTGCTGCCACAAAAACCCCGGTCAGTTCCTCTCACGATGGAGTCCCCTATTACCACGGCTCTGTGCGATGTCTGACTCCTCGGCTCTGCCTCCACGCCAACTTTTGATTGACAGACCTGGCCGTCTCACGGACTGGGAGTGTCATCTGTCTCTACTGTTTCCAAAAGATTCAACTTGTTCCTGACAGGTACATCCCCTGGGGTCTCTTGCACCTGTCTCCTCTCTGCCTTCCTCATCGTCTGCTCTCTTCTGCTCTCTTCTGGTATGGTCGGTGTAATAACCTCGCTGAAGGTCTTGTCCAGAAAGATCTCATTCTCTCGGATGAGCCTAAGGTCCTCGAGTTCTTTCATCAGTGCTGCAATATGCTCTGTCAGTAGCTGAACGTGCACACACTTTCCACACTTATACGAGCCAGACACACCAGAGTCGTTGACCTCCCTCATCAAGCACGTAGCACACTGAACCAGCTGGGCAGTCATGTCTTCACCCTCTTCAACTGTGGCGTAATCACTTCACTCAACCTCTTTGTCAAAGACTCCTGAGCTAAAGCCTCACTCTTCAATCCACAGGAACTTCCTTGGACCCTCTTTTTGGGGCAAGTCTGTGGACCTTTAATTTAGGTTAGAGGAGGAGGGAGGGAGGGAGGCCCTAGTTTGTAGGACCTGGGGTCTAGAACACATCCATTCAAATAACAATCACTTACCTTCCCACCGGCTTTGCGCTCTGCCTTCACTTCCCACTCATGTCTGCATTTGATTGCCCAATGTTAACTCCTGTCAAAGAGGAATCTTTGTCAGAAGCAGAGTCCTCGAAAGCATATGTCATGGCTTTTTAAAAATACTTTGCCCAAAATGCTTTTTATTGACTGTCCAGGAGAATAAATATTGGAGTCAGTCACACTTAAATGAAGATAATTAACCATCACCAGAACTTTGAAAAGTCCCATGGTGATGTCCGCTGCTTCATTTGACAGAAATTTATGGGACATTGTGATCATTTTATTGATATTATCTTTGCTCTGTGATGTGTCATACAATAAAAATTGGATTTCCAGGAAATCTCTGCCAGCAGGAGCAATAAAAAGATGATTAGAGCCTGTTATTATCAGTCATTGATTTTGTTTTTTTTTGTTAAATGCTTGCTTTCTTTCCAAAGTGCAGTACTTAAAGAAGAAAGTTAGGTGACTCCCCTGATTGAGGAAGGGGCATATTGAGTTGTCAGCTTGAAACGAGGGTTGGTTTTATTGTTGACTATTCAAAAATATGTATGGCTCTAGGACAACAAGCACTGTTGGGAAATATGAAGGCCATAACAGAAGGAAATTCTTTTTGCAGCCTGTTGCTATTCATTCAAAATTGCTGCATCTGAATTCTTCAAAGCTAAATCAGAGACAACATGTTGATGTTTGTTGCTTCTCCTGTTTGAGTCTAAAGAGGAAGATCAGTTGATATTTTGCCAAACATGACATTCAAGAAATCGCATGAGAAAATGTCATGATTCGGAGATGCCGGTGTTGGACTGGGGTGTACAAAGTTAAAAATCATACAACACCAGGTTATCGTGTTATCTCTAATTCACTTTTTGTGCTTTGTTTAGTTGGCAAACCTTGAAATTGCCTCCAATGATACCTTTTATGTTTTCTTTTCTTTATAAAAGTGCCATGGGTTGTTTGCACAGCTGAAACCAGTGGTGGTATCAATCACTGACATCAACGTGGGTGCCAGGTGTAACTCACATTGAGAAGTGAGAATCGGTGCCAGTGCAGGAGATCAGATGCACGGTTTGACTGTACATTTGTTGGGTTGCATGTGGGGATTTCTCAGGAACATATAGTGGAAAGTATTTCTGATTTCAACAGGTCCGGGGACCTACAACATCACGAACCACACTCTGGCTCGAGAAAGTGAAAGGAAAACCAGTTTAGAGAACTCATTAAGAGGAGGATTTGGATCAACAGTTCCCCGTTTGAAATCTGACAAATCGAAACAAAACATGCCAGGTCCAGCTGATTATAAGGTATTGTTCCCCAGTGAATAGCATCTTGAAACAAATAGTTGATCTGTTTCTGGACCATATCTTTCATACATTAGACTACTCTAAAATGTTCAGATTGAAATAATGAATAATTCCATTTTTAACCATGGGGTGTACTTTGTGTTCTTTGATATTTATATTTTTACATTTTTGATCACCTCTTCAAGAGAATTTTTCTTTGAGAGAGCTCTGCGGAGTCTTACCTCAGAATGGTGCAGCTAAGTCTATGAAATTGACACAGAGAATAATGGAGAAACTCAGCAGGTCTGCAGCATCAGTGGAGAGAGAGAAACAGAGTTAATGCTTCCAGTCCAGAAAGACTCTTCTTCAGACCAAAGGCTCATTGGACTGTAGATTCTCTGTGTTTGTTTCAGATTTCCAGTATTTTGCCTTTAGCTGGATTGTCTCCCCTGTCACTCTTCAAGATTTCTTGGGGCATTAAGTCTTTGATCTTGTTGCCTGTTTTACAGCCTCTTCAGTTCTCATGCTGAACATCTTGTCATGTCTGTTTTCGAATCTTGAGCAGAACCTGGTGCTATGTATTTATAAGCACAGTATCAGCATGTGGCCTCTCACTAAAACATTGCTGAAATTGCTGCTCGCCCTTTTGAATTTCTCTCATTAGTTTATCCCTCCAGTCTCACCTCCTTTTCCAGTTACCCTTCTCCCCATCTCCATTTCCATTTACTTGTGGGTGGCGCCTCGTTCTCTCTCTCTTTCACTCTCTCTCTCTGTTCCCTCGTCACAAAACCATCTAAATTACATTCGTAGATTATTCTGTTCTCAACTTTTAACTGTTCTTTATATCATCAATGTTGGAGTAATTTTGACTTTGGGGAACTCAGGTCAGACCAGTAATGTGGGAGTTGTCTTCCTTCTCAAAGCCCACTTTCACACGCACTCTGGCCTGGTTTGGAGGGAGCATTCCTGCAGCATGTAAGTGATCCCAGAGGTAGAGAATTGACAGGAAAACAGTTCAATAAGTTGGAATAGTCCAAATGAGCCTGAAATACACAGGGTGTTCTTACACCTTTGGGGGCTGGAACAAAATACTGCCCAGTTTAAGGATTAAAGTCTTAATTATCTGTCAGCTGCAAGGACTCTTTAGGGATTAAGTTTTGAACATTTCAACTTATTTTAAGAAAACAAGACATAGGAGTAGGGAAAAAGCCTTCAACAGGATCAGTGCTGAACTTTTACATCAGCTCCACATATCCATCTGATCTCCCTTGATTCCCTTGATGCCTAAAATTGTATAAATCTCAGTCCTGAGTGCATCATCGATTGGGCACATACAGCTCTCTGGGGTAGAGAATTCCAGAGACTCACCACCGTCTGCATGAGCACATTTTTCCTCAGCTCAGTTGGAAATTGCTGACCTTTTGTCCCTGAGACAATGACCTCCTGACTCTACTCCCAGGAGAAACATTAACTGCTACATTTGTCATTAATAATTACATCTTCCCAACATGTAATTGTGCACCAGACGAGAAGCACGAAAGGATGGCTAACTGTGGGAAGTGGAGGAATTCCCATTGTTCAGGTGTGGCCTTTCCCTTCCTGAGGTTGGAGTAGAGCCATTGAATAGATCCAGCACACAGGAACCTGTGTTGAAAGAGCTATCTAACTAATTTGACTTCCTCCAAAACCTGAAATATTGTTTTGGTCTCCTTACCTGCGGAAGAATGTCCTGGCTATGGAGGGAGCGCAGTGGAGGTTAACCAGACTAATTCCTGGGACGAGGAGAAAGTGAGGACTGCAGATGCTGGAGATCAGAGTCAAAAAGTGTGACACTGGAAAAGCACAGCAGGTCAGGCAGCATCTGAGGAGCAGGAGAGTTG
Organism: Chiloscyllium plagiosum; assembly: GCF_037043375.1. Lineage (NCBI taxonomy): Eukaryota > Metazoa > Chordata > Chondrichthyes > Orectolobiformes > Hemiscylliidae > Chiloscyllium > Chiloscyllium plagiosum. The sequence goes on from NW_028270174.1 coordinate 6,133,515, forward strand.
ACGTTTTGAGCATGAGCTCTTCATCAGGAATGATAAAGGGCTTATGCCCAAAATGTCGATTCTCCTGCTCCTCGGATGCTGCCTGACGTTGTGCTTTTCCAGTGCCACACTTTTCGATTATATTTACAGGAGTTTAGAAGAATGAGGGGGGATTTCATAGAAAACCAATTGAATTCTAACAGGACTAGGCAGGGTAAACACATGTCATTCTGCTATAACGTGCAATTTATTAACACAAATTCACTGTAACACGGTTGACAAATTGGGGACACTGTTTCTAATGTGTGAACTTTTGAAATGTGTGTTGGCTGTAACACGATTACATCACCAACATTTCAAAGCACTGTTTCTAAAATGCGATGTTTCTATAACAGGGGGTTGCACAAGAACACACCCATTGTGTTATAGACAAACTACCTGGACAGGAAGGCTGACTGGGGAGTCCAGAACCAGGCTGACCATTTAGGACTGAGATGAGGAGAAATCTCTTCCCCTACGGAGTTTAGATTAGATTAGATTAGATTCCCTACAGTGTGGAAACAAGCCCTTCGTCTGTGGAATTCTCTGCCACAGAAAGTGGTTAAGTCAAACTTTAAATGTATTCAAAAAGGGGTTAGATATAGTTCTTAGGACTAAAGGGGTCGAAGACTATGGGACAAAAGCAGGAACAAAGGACTGAGTTCGATGATCAGCTGTAACTGTACTGAATGATGAAGCAGACCGGAAGAGCCCACTGGCCTCCTCCTGCTTCTGTGTTTTATAATTCTCCATCTTTTCCCTTTGCCTGCTTTTGTTCTATCTATGGGTATTCATCACATTCCTCTTTGAGAGACATGCTTGACCCTGCCTGCCCCACACTCTCAGACAGTCCATCCCAGACCCTAACCACTGCCTCGCTCACACTCTCAGACAGTCCATTCCAGACACTAACCACTGCCTCCCCCACACTCTCAGACAGTCCATTCCAGACCCTAACCACTGCCTGCCCCACATTCTCAGACAGTCCATTCCAGACCCTAATCACTGCCTCCCCCACACTCTCAGACAGTCCATCCCAGACCCTAACCACTGCCTGCCCCACACTCTCAGTCAATCCAGACCCTAACCACTGCCTGCCCTACACTCTCAGATGGTACATTTCAGATCCTAACCACTGCCTCCCCCACTCTCTCAGACAGTCCGTTCTAGACCCTAACCACTGCCTCCCCCACACTCTCAGATAGTACATTCCAGAACTCAATCACACACTGTGTAAAATTATTTTTCCTCCTATTGTCTTTGGTATTTTTGCTGATTAATTGGTGATATGAGGAAATACGAATTTACCTTTGATGGAGGATGCAGTGAGGACTGTGGCATTGCCATGGGGGCTGAGAACTCCAGTCCCCTATGTGCCCTCAGAGTCCTGGCACATGTGTAGCAGAATCACAGGCTCCATTTAAGGTGGTTTCTTCCAGCTATACATCATATAAAGAGGCTGTGTGCGTGAGGAGCTTGATTAAAATATTAATCAAACCCCCTTATTATAACAGCCTACAGAGATTTAACAAGTACTAAAGTTCAAATGAAATTCAGCATCTGCACCACTGACGGTTTTATTCATTTGAAATGATCTCTGTTCAGATGAAATGAAAATACTGTGGATGCTCAAATTCCAAAGGCTCATGAATCTCTGAGAAGGATTTTCTCCTAATTGTTGCCTTACATGGACACTGCTTTTAATCAGTGTCCCTTATTTTCATGTTCTCTCTCAATTGGAAACATCCTGTCCTCCTACTCTGTCAAGCTGCTCAGGATTGTCTATGTTTCAATCAGGTCACCTCTTGATTATTCTAAGCTCCAGCAGCTACAGGCCCAGCCGGTCCAACTTTTCCTCACAAACCAACCCAGCATCGCAGATATTAGCCTGGTCAACCTGCATTGAACTGGCTCCAGTGCATTTGCATGCACCTTTAAATAAGGTGGTTGATATATTACCTCTGGACAAATTCCCCCTCACTGCTTCCAACCTCGTAGTGTCCCAACCCTGGACAGCCCGCTTCTACCTCCTTCCTGAAATCCACAAACCCCATCGTACCAGCCAGTTCCTGCTGCACCGAGCTCACGTCCTCTGACCTTGACTCTATCCTCTCTCCCCTTATCCAGACCCTGCCCACCTACACCCACAATTCCTCTGATATCCTCCACCATATTGACAATTCCCAGTTCCCTGGCCCTAACTGCCTCCTGTCTGCCAATGGATGTCCAATCCCTCTATCCCTCCATTCCCCACCAGGATGCTCTGCAAGCTCTCAGCTTCTTCCTCAACCAGAGGCCGGAGCAATCCCCATCCACCACCCTCCTCCACTTGGCTGAACTTGTTCTCTCACTGAGCAATTTCTCCTTTACTTCATCTCACTTCTGCCACGTCAAGGGAGTGGTTATGGGCACCCACGTGGGTCCCAGTTATGCCTGTCTCTTTATGAGGTATGCAGAGAGATCCTTCTTCCAGTCCTACATTGGCCCCGTCCCACAACTATTTTCTCAGTACATCAACAACTGATTCGGTGCCACTTCATGCTTCCATCAGGACTTTGAAAACTTCATTCATTTTGCCTCCAATTTCCACGTGTCTATAACTTACATATCATCCATTTCCAACACTTCCCTTTCTTGACCTCTCTGTCTCAATTTCCAGGAAACTAACCATTGCAAAGCCACTGCCTTCCAAAGCTACCTTCACTATAGCTTGTGGCACCCCATGTCTGCGAGGATTCCATTCCATTCTCCCACTCCTTCACCTATGTCACATATGTTCGGATGATGCTACCTTCCACAACAGCGCTGCTGACATGGCTTCCTACTTCCATGACGGTAGTTTCCTGCCCACTGTGGTTGACAGGGCCCCCAACCACATCTGACCTATCACTTGCGCTTCTGCCCTTGCCCATTCCCATCACTAATAACAGCGCGATCAAGTCCCTCTTGTCCTCACTTTCCATCCCACCAGCTTCCACATTCAAAGGATCTTTCTCCACCATTTCAGTCATCTCCAGCAGAACGCTACCACCAAACACATCTTCCATTCACTACCCCTGTCTGCATTTCATAGGGATCATTCCCTCCGAGACACCCTTGTCCATTCCATAACCACCAACACCACTGCTCTCCCTACAGCACCTTTCTATGTAACCACAGAAGGTGCAACACCTGCCCCTTCACCTCCTCCCTGCTCACCATCCAAGGGCCTAAACAGCTTTTCCAGGTGAAGCAGCATTTCACCTGGACCTCCTCCAATCTTGTGATTTGTACTTGCTGCACCCAATATGGCCTACTTTACGTTAGAGAAACCTAACGCAGACTGGGTGACCGCTTTGCAGAACCCCTCCAGTCCATGCGCAAGGATGACCCTGCCCTTCCCATAGCCGGTCATTTTAACACAGCGTCGTGCTCACATGCCCCACATGTCCGTCCTCGGCATGCTGCAGTGTTCCAGTGAATCACAGCGCAAACTGGAGGAACACCATCTCATCTTCCCTTTACAGCCTTCTGGACTTAATATTAACAATTCAACACCTTCAGATAATGAACCATTTCTTCTCTTTCTTTTAGCTTGTTGCATTCTGTTATCATGTCCTCTCTTCTCTCCCTCTACCCCAGGAGGACAGTTGTCCTTTCACCGGTTATACCCAAAATGTTGACTTCTCAACCTCCTGATGCTGCCTGGCTGGCTGTGCTCTTCCAGCCTACTGCTTGTCTGTCAAGTCTGGCGGCAGACACACTGTTTTTCTGTCATTCTCACACAATGGTTATTTAATGGGAAGTATTAACATCTTATCTCCACCAGTACCCTACACCAACTACCTCCCAACACCCCCCCCCACCCCCCAAACTATACCATAAATGCTGCCCCCTCCACACTTCACTTCAGCTCTGAAGAAGAGTAATCTAGACTCGAAACGTTAGCTTGCTCTCTCTCCAAGGATGCTGTCTAACCCGCATTTGTTGTTTTCAGTAATTGATACATTTGCTCAGTACACTAGATGTGGTGTTACCAGCACCTTGTAGCATTGAAATGTAGCCTTCCTACTTTCATATTCAATTCCCCTCACGATAAGTGATAACATTCTATGAGCTTTCCTAATTACTTGTTGCAGCTGCAGACTAACCTTCTGTGATTCACACAATGGGATACCCAGATCTGTCTGATCTCAGAGCTCAGCAATTTCTCACCATTTAGATTCTTTTTATATTCTTCCTGCAAAAATGGCAAATTTCCACATTATACTTTAGTTCCCAAATCTGTTCCCATTTCCTACTCTCACTTAACCTGTCTATATCCCGTTGTTACTTCCGATGTTGTCTTCACAACTTCCTTTCCCACTTGTTTTTGTGCCATCAACAAACTTAGCAACATACCTGCAGTGCTTTCATCCGAGTCATTGATTGTTTTTATTCATTCATGAGATGAGGGCGCTGCTGGCAAGGTCAGCATTTATTTGGCATGATGGTTCGGTGGTTAGCACTGCTGCCTCACAGTACCAGGGTCCCGGGATCGTTTTCTGCCTTGGATAACTGTCTGTGTGGAGCTTGCACATTCTCCCCGTGTCTGCGTGGGTTTCCTCCGGGTGCTCTGGTTTCCTCCCACAATCCAAAGATGTGAAGGTCAGGTGAATTGGCCATGCTAAATTGTCCATAGTGTTCGGTGCATTAGTCAGGAGTAAATGTAGGGGAATGGGTCTGGGTTTGTTACTCCTTGTAGGATCGGTGTGGACTCGTAGGGCAGAAGGGTCTGTTTCCATACTGTAGGGAATCTAATCTGATCTATTCCCCATTTCTAATTGTCCAGGGAACAGTTAAGAGTCACTTACATTACTGTGAGCCAGACAGGTAAGGATGACAGATTTCCTTCACTAAAGGACTTTAGGGAACCAGATGTTTTATGTAAATGAGCATCAGCAGTGGTGCCATGCTCACCATTCAGCCAACCTTTTCCAGACTTTGATTGAATGTAAATCTTCACCATCCGCCATGGTGGGATTCAAACCCATGTCCCTTAGATCCTTAATCTAGGGTCTGAATTTCTAATCCAGTGACTCTCTGACTGCACCATCATCTCCCTATTGGTATATATATATATATATATATATATATGCTAAACAGTTGAGGCCCCATCATTGAACCCTGTGGGCACACCACTTATTATACCTTGTCAACCAGAATGGCATCCATCTATGACTATAGCTTCCTGTTAGCTAGCCATTCTATCCATGCCAATATGTCACCCTTATAACACAAGCTTTTTTACCTCACAATATCCATGCCACTTCATGCTGTCCAAGCGAGTGACTTTAAAAGTCTGTAACTGGCTACCTCGTGCTTTTGGGCCATTCTGAGGTTGTGAAAGGCTTTGCATCAGTGCAAGTTGTTCTTACATAGTCAGGTTTTACACACTGGATAACTGTTTTCTTTTTGCAAGAACTTGCGTGTAAAATGTGGTACTTATCAAGCGGATTTGTAAAACTTTGGCATCATCAAGCTACTGGGAGATTATTAAAACTGAAGCGCACGTGTCATATCTTCATTGCTGTCAGGAAGTTGCGTAAGAAAGTAGACTTAGTGTGGTGTAGCTAGGTCATTATGGACTCAATGGGCTGAAGGGCCTTTTCTATATTGTATGACTCTATGATTCAGAACCAAGTCAGTCATAAGTCTTGGAGCAAAATAACGTCTGCCTATTGTCTTGTATTGTCCAAGTCAGCCTCTTGGTGCTTAGACTTTGTAAAGTGCCCATCTAAATGAATTATTAGACACCTATATAATTGGCGAAATAACTGCTAGCTGTGTGGCATTTATAAATTGCTGAGGAAGTGTTTCTTTATTGTCTTCCGATATTAGAAATCAATGTCCATTTGTAATGCAACCTTTGTCAGTATGGACTGCACAGCGCCAAAGAGCATTGTTCTGTGTGTGACGATTAGTGAGGAGACAGCTTTTGAGTATCAAACCTTGCTGTTGAATGATTGAAATCACCCTCCATAACCCTCTTGTAGTTCTAAATAGACTGCAGAAAGGATGTCAGTGAGGAAAGGGATTGCAATTCTGGTTTTAGCTCCGCTCTCCATCCATTGCGTGTTGACAGTGCTTCTATGGATTGAATTCACCTGAACCCGTTTCTGCTGGCCTGCCTTTGTCAGTCTGGAAGTAATTACATGAGCCCATCTGTATTAGGTTGCATTATTGAGACGTTGAACTGGAAGGCAAGATAATGTTTATTTAAAAAAGAAAAGGGGCTTAAGTGATTCAGTGACAAAAACAGATTTGTGGATATGGGAGAATCAATGGCAGGACAGATGTGAGACAATATTTTAACAGACAATTAATGGTAACGGTTGACTGGTGGTTGATCTATGATGCTCCCGTGGGAAAGCTGATCAATGAACAAAAAGTACACTGCCTGTTGAAGAGGTAATGACGCAATGTCCTCCGCAAATTCTGGAGGATGTAATGTTACTGCTATGGTTCGACACCAGGTACTTTTAGGCTAATGCACTTTTTATGGAAATAAAGTCATAATTCACCCTTAAGTGTGCTAATGCACCTCAGTGGAGAAAGTGATTAGCCTTCATAATATTGATAAATGTGACTGGATAGAAACTATTGACTGTTTAGCCCATCATGCAATGTTGGAAATGTGATTGGCCGATATCAGGTTCAATGTACAGAAGTGTGAGCAGGTACACTTTGGTCAGAAGAACATTGAAAGACAATACAAAATAGCGGGTACAATTCTAAAAGGGGACCTGGTTTATATGTGCACAGATCATTGAAGGTGGGAGAACAGGTGGGGAGGGCGGTTAACAAAGCAGAAAGTATCCTCGGCTTTACTAAAAGGGGCCGAGAGTACGAGGGCAGGGAGGCGATTGTTGAAGTTGTATAGACCTCAGCTGGAGTATTGTTCACAGCTCTGGATGCCACATTACAAGAGAGATGTGACTGCATTGGAGAGAGTGCAGAAACAATTTCCAAGAATGATTCCAGGAATGTGAAGCTTCAGTGATGAGGTTAGATTGAAGACCTTGGGACTGTTGTCCTTGGAGTGAAGGAGGCTGAGAGGAGATTTGACATGAGGTTTTAACATTACTGAATAGCGGGCTGGACAGAGTAGTTTGGGAGAAGCTGTTCCTCTCAGAAAAGGAACAAGAGCAAGTGGGCATAGATTTCAAGTGATGTCCAAATGAAGCAAAAAAAAGTTTTCACGCAGTGAAAGGCATGAAATGTACTACCTGGAATTGTGGTGTAGACAGGATCAATAGAGGCATCCAAGAAGATGGTTATTTTGGATAGATATGAAATGCAGGGACATGGAGAAAAGCAGGAGGTTGACCCTACGAAATGATGCTTGCCTGCAGGGCTGGCAAAGACATTATGGGTCGAATAGACTCTTCTGTGCTGGAACAATTCTGAGATTCTGTAACTACAGCTCACATCACAGTGTTACACAGCCAATATCGTTATTAGCAACATTTTTATTTTCAAGACATACAAAACCTCCAGCTTAGTAAACAGTTATTAATCCCTCAGCAGAAGGCTAAATCTGTAACTACTGCTGATGTGGTCTGACAATATTTGGTAAGGTTACAGTGATCCTGAATCAGCAGGGATTCAGGAGGACAGAGGTTTTGCGAGCTGTTTGGGAGCTTTTGTGGGTCCAATTTCTTTTGATTCCTGGGGTGTTGGTAATAGTTGCAAGACTGAAGTTATTGCCCATTTCTTTTTATTGAGGGAGTCCAGCAAAGGTTCACCAGACTGATTCCTGGGATGGCAGCACTGACAGATGAGGAAAGCTGGATTGACTGGGTTTGTACTTGCTGGAATGTAGCAGAGTGAGGGGGAATCTCATAGAAACATATAAAATCCTGATGGGACTGGACAGGTGAGATGCAGGAAGAATGTTCCTGAGTTTGGGGAAGTCCAGAATTAGGGGCCACAGTTGAAGAATAAGGGGTAAGCCTTTCAGAACTGAGATGAGGAAGAATTTGTGAACCTGTGGAATTCTCTCCCACAGGAAGTGGTTGGGGTCAGTTCATTCGATATATTCGTGAGGGGGCTGGACATGGCCCTTGTGGCTAAAGGGATCAAGAGGTATGGGGAGAGGGCGGGAATGGATCACTGAGATTGCATGATCAGCCATGATCATATTGAATGGTGGGGCAGGCTCGAAGGGTTGAATGGCCTCCTCCTGCACCTGTTTCTATGTTTCCATTTGTCCGAAAGCTGAGTAGCATGTTAGGTCTATTTGAGAAAAGCATAATAAGTCAATTATGGTGTCGAACTGGGGTCATGAACTGGGACTAGACTCGATATGGGGAACAAGTTCTCTTCCCTGAAGAAATCAGTTACATTTATACTGGTTGACAATTTCCCGAATCATTGTCATTATTGCTCAAATCTAATACAACTATCTACAACACTACCCAGAGTCCGACCATTAATTGTATAAGTCCTGCCCTTGTTTGTTTTACCAAAATGCAATACCTTGCATTTTTGCAAGTTAAACTCCATCTGCCACTCCTCAGTCCATTTGTCCCAATCGATCAAGTTCTCTTTGTCATCTTAGATAGCCTTCTTCACTGTCCATCGTATCACCACTTTTGGTATCATCCACAAACTTACTAACTATACCTCCCATATTCTCTTCCAAATCACTTACTCAAATGACAAACAAAAGTAGACCTCATACCAATCCCTGTTAAACCCTGCTGGTCACAGGCCCCCAGCCCAAAAGACAATCTTCCACCACCCACCCTCGATGTCCTATCAGAAAGTCCAATTGATAAGCTCTTCCTGAATCCCACATGATCTAGCTTTACTAATTAGTCTACATGCAGAACCTTGTCAAAAGGCTTCACTAAGGTCCATATAAACAGCGTCTACCACTCTGCTCTCATCAATCCTTTGGGTAACTTCCTCAAAAAAACTCAATCAAGCTTGTGAGGCATGATTTCCCTCACACAAAGTCATGCTGACTATCCCTAATCATTCCTTGCCTCTCCAAATGCATGTAAATCCTATCTTTCAGGATCCCATGGAACAACTTACCTACCACCGATGTCAGGGTCACAGATCTATAGTGCCCAGGCTTCTCCTTACAGTCTTTCTTAAATAAAGGCGCAACATTAGCCACCCTCCAGCCCTCCGGCACCTCACCTTCAAAAAATATTTCATTGTCATGTGCTTCAGGATGTCCATCAGTTGAGAAAGGTGCTATAACACAAGTTCTATAGCTCAGCAATTCATCCCCCACTCTCAACATTTACGAATGAGAGGGACCGTATTGTTGAAGAGGAGAGTGTGAAACGGACTGGTAAGCTAGAGGAGATACTTGTTAGGAAGGAAGATGTGTTGGACATTTTGAACAACTTGAGGATAGACAAGTCCCCCGGGCCTGATGGGATATATCCTAGGATTATGTGGGAAGCAAGAGAGGAAATTGCAGTACCGTTGGCAATGATCTTTTCATCTTCACTGTCAACAGGGGTGGTACCAGGGGACTGGAGAGTGGCGAATGTTGTGCCCCTGTTCAAAAAAGGGAATAGGGATAACCCCGGGAATTACAGGCCAGTTAGTCTTACTTCGGTGGTAGGTAAAGTAATGGAAAGGGTACTGAGGGATAGGATTTATGAGTATCTGGAAAGACACTGCTTGATTAGGGACAGCCAGCACGGATTTGTGAAGGGTAGGTCTTGCCTTACAAGTCTGATTGAATTCTTTGAGGAGGTGACCAAGCATGTGGATGAGGGTAGAGCAGTGGATGTAGTATACATGGATTTTAGTAAGGCATTTGATAAGGTTCCCCATGGTAGGCTTATGCGGAAAGTCAGGAGGCATGGGATAGAGGGAAATTTGGCCAATTGGATAGAAAACTGGCTAACCGGTCGAAGTCAGAGAGTAGTGGTAGATGGTAAATATTCAGCCTGGAGCCCAGTTACAAGTGGAGTTCCGCAGGGATCAGTTCTGGGTCCTCTGCTGTTCGTAATTTTTATTAATGATTTGGATGAGGGAGTCGAAGGGTGGGTCAATAAATTTGCAGATGATACGAAGATTGGTGGAGTTGTGGATAGTGAGGAGGGCCGTTGTCGGCTGCAAAGGGATTTAGATATGATGCAGAGCTGGGCTGAGGAGTGGCAGATGGAGTTCAACCCTGCCAAGTGTGAGGTTGTCCATTTTGGAAAGACAAATAAGAATGCGGAATACAGGGTTAACGGTAGGGTTCTTAGTGAGGTGGAGGAGCAGAGGGATCTTGGGGTCTATGTTCATAGATCTTTGAAAGTTGCCACTCAGGTGGATAGAGCTTGTAAGAAGGCCTATGGTGTATTAGCGTTCATTAGCAGAGGGATTGAATTCAAGAGTCGTGGAGTGATGTTGCAACTGTACAGGACTTTGGTTAGGCCACATTTGGAGTACTGTGTGCAGTTCTGGTCGCCTCACTTTAGGAAAGATGTGGAAGCTTTGGAGAGGGTGCAGAGAAGATTTACCAGGATGTTGCCTGGAATGGAGAATAGGTCGTACGAGGATAGGTTGAGAGTGCTAGGCCTTTTCTCGTTGGAACGGCGAAGGATGAGGAGTGACTTGATAGAGGTTTATAAGATGATCAGAGGAATAGATAGAGTAGACAGTCAGAAACTTTTTCCCCGGGTACAACAGAGTGTTACAAGGGGACATAAATTTAAGGTGAAGGGTGGAAGGTATAGGGGGGAATGTCAGGGGTAGGTTCTTTACCCAGAGAGTGGTGGGGGCATGGAATGTGCTGCCTGTGGGAGTGGTGGAGTCAGAATCTTTGGTGACCTTTAAGCGGCAATTGGATAGGTACATGGATGGGTGCTTAAGCGAGGACAAATGTTCGGCACAACATCGTGGGCCGAAGGGCCTGTTCTGTGCTGTATTGTTCTATGTTCTATGTTCTATAACACATCCATCCACCCAAACCCACAGAACCACATGCTCACAGAAATACACACACACAGAAATACACACACAAAGTTTGCTCACTGTCTGGTTCTGGGCAAAGAGAAATCCTTCCCTTAATTACAAACGCAATCGAGGCAGGATTTCCCAGTGTTTCTCCTGAGTCTAACTGAATGATGCACAGTAAAGATTGAAGCAATTGAACAATTGAAGGCGACATAATATAAATGAAACCTCCTTTCTGACTTTTACATCCACAGCATCATAGGATAGAGCAGCCCAATTGTTTTTCTGGACTGTTGTTGTTATTGGTTGAGGCCATCCCTAATTGCCCTTGAGAAGCTGATAGTGAGCTGCCTTAAACCAACAATCGATGTGCTGTGAGTCAACCCATAATGCTGTTAGAGAGGGAATTCCAGGATTTTGACCCAGCGACACTGAAGGATATATTTCCAAGTCAGAATGGTGAGTGGCTTGGAGGGAACTTGCAGGGGGTGGTGTTCCAACATCTGCTGCCCTTGTCCTTCTAGATGAAAGTGGTCATGGGTTTGGAAGGTGCTATCCAAGGATCTTTTGGTGAATTTCTGCAGTGCATCTTGTACACACTGCTGCTACTGAGCTTCAGTGGTGGAGGGAATGAACCTTTAAAATTGTCAGTGAGGTGCTAATCAAGCAGCTTCCTTGTCATGAATGGCGGTTCTTAGGCACTGTTGGGCAATTTAGCCAATAAGTCCACACTGGCAGTTATGAAGAGCAATGGAGTTGGTCCTCCTTCCCTGTTCTTTCACTATATCCCTGCAATTCCTTTCTCTTCAAAATACTTTTCCAATTTCCTTTTAAAGACTAAAATCATAGAATTATAGCTCCCTTCAATGTGGAAGCAGGCTATTTGACCCATCGAGCCCACACTGACCCTCTGAAGAGCATCCCACCCACCTTTGAATTTGTATACACCACTCAATTAGGAAATGCATTCCAAATCCTATTTACTTATTATGTGTAAAAATGTTTCCTCCCATCACTTCTGCTTTTGAAATCTGCTCCAACAACACTCAAGAAGCTTGACACTACCCAGAATAAAGCAGCCCACTTGGCTGGTACCACATCCACAAGCATCCACTCCCTCCACCACCAATGCTCAATAGCAAGATACACAGCAGAAGTTCACCAAAGATCCTTAGCCAGTACCTTCCAAACCAATGACCACTTGCAACTAGAAGGGCAAGAGCAGCAGATACATGGGAGCACCAATCCCCTGCAGGTTCCCCTCCAAACCACTCACCATCCTGACTTGGAAATGTATCATTGTTCTTTTCCCTCTCTAATGGAATTATGGGTCTCGGCATCAGAGGCTGAGTGGTGACTTTATAGAGATTTGTAAAATCATGAGGGGGCATGGATAGGGTAAATAGACAAGGTAGTTTGTGGACTGCATGTGGACTGCAGTGGTTCACTTACTCAGTCCTTTGAGTATAGGAGTTGGGATGTCATGTTGAGGTTGTACAGGACATTGGTGAGGCCTCTTCTGGAATACTGTGTCCAGTTTTGTTCCCCCTGTTATAGGAAGAACACTATTAAGCTGAAAAGGATTCAGAAGAGATCTACCAGGATGTTACTAGGTATGGAAGGTTTGAGATAAAACAAAAGGCTGGATAGGCTAGCATCTTGTTCACTGGAGTGTAGGAGGTTGAGAGGAGACCTGATAGAAGTTTATAAAATAATGAGAGGTATAGATAGAGTTCATGGTAGTTGTCTTTTCCCTGGGATGGAGGATTACAAGACTAGGGCGCCTATTTTTAAGGTGAGAGGAGAGAGATTTAAAAAGACATGAGAGACAATGTTTTTAGACAGAGGGTGGTCCATGTGTGGAATGAACATCCTGAGGAAGTGCTGGATGTGGACATAATTGCAATGTTTAAAAGACATTTGGATAAGAACATGACTAGGAAAGGTTTGGGGGGATATGGGCCAGGAGCAGGCAGGTAGGACTAGTTTAGTTTCGGATTATGTTTGCATGGACTGGTTGGACTGAAGGATCTGTTCCTGTGCTGTATGGCTCTATGAGTCTGTACAGTAGCTCACCCAGCCTTCTCAACGGATGGCCGTTTAATGCTGGCATAGGCGATGAATGAGTGAATTAAATAGACACTTAAATCTTTCTTCCCTGGTATTCTACTCTACAGTCATTGGAAACAATTTCTCTTTAGTTGCTAGACCTAAACTCTTGATGGTTTTGTGAACCACAGGAACATTTGCTCTGTTCTAATAATGAGAAGAGTGCTTTAACATAATGTTGTTATTGCACAATGTCCAAATGTCTGAATTTTACAATTCATGCTGATAAAAGGTTTTTAAACATGTTCCTACCTCTTGGTTTACTTGTGCAGATTCAAGAAAAAAGTCACCACTTCCACAGAAAACTGAGGACTTCATCCTTTGCTTCAATGGCAGAGAGACTCCCTGTTACAGGAACGCAGGTAAGGAGACCTGCAAACAGAGTCAGCATGTTTATCAGCAAAGGTGTTTGACCCTGAAAGCTTCCTGAGTCTTCACCACAGACTCAGACCTTCAATTCTTGCAGAAAAATAACATTCCAATTTCTGTTGAAGTTAAACCATTCAGTCTTTTAAAACAAGAATAATCAGAAGAAATTAAATTAAATAGCATTGAGCCATAAGTATTTTGAGGTACCACTGAATCAAGGAATTACTTAGAAAAGATTTTCAAACTGAAAACCAGAAATATGTGGTTAAAATGTTGGCTCAATTAATGATTATTGAATTCATGGAGTCAAAGAGTTTTTACAGCAAAGAAAGAGGCCCTTTGGCCCATCATGTCCATGCCAGCCATCAACCATCTTTTTATTGTGATCCCATTTCCCACACTTTTCCTGGAATTTTGTATAGTAAGGGATTTCAAAAGCTCATCTAAAAGATTCTTAAAGATTTTGAGCTTTTAAGCCTCTTCCACCGTTTTAGACGTAGAGTTCCTGATTGAGTGATTTTCCTCAAATCCCCTCTTACCTTCCCGCTCCTTACCGTGAAACTATGCTCCCCTCTACCAAGGGGAAAAAAGTTTTCACTGTCTTCCCTCACTCAGAGCTCTGTAAACCCCGATCAAGTCTCCCCTCAGCCTTCTCCACTCTGAGGAAAAAAAAACATCTGTCTAGTCTCTCTTTGTAACTCTCCAGTCCAAACAGCACTCTGGTGAATGTCCACTGCACTCTCTCCCATGCAGTCACATCCTTCCCATAGTGTGGTGACCAACACCTCAACAATTGATTAAAGTTAATTCATGGACACCAGGGGAAACTGGTTTCCATAGCATCAAGGGATCTTCAATGCACATCTGACAGGACATATCAGGCCTCAGTTTAACATCTCAAATGGAAGAGGGACTTTTTGACAGTGTTCCTTTGGAATTACAATGGAGTATGTGTCATAATTTTGTGCTCACATTTTCTGGATTAGGTCTTGAGGCCATAACTTACTGTCTTCAAGATCAGGTGCTACTCACTGTGGTGTGGTTAACCCTGTGAAAATGAGACTGAAAATGTGACAGAACCTGAACTGTGGCCAAGTCAAGTTTGCAAACAGAATAAAAACAGGAAATACCTGGAAACTGAAGAAGGGCTTATGCCCGAAACGTCGATTCTCCTGCTCCTCGGATGCTGCCTGGCCTGCTGTGTTTTTCCAGCACCACATTTTTCAACTCTGGTCTCCAGCTTCTGCAGTCCTCACTTTCTCCCAATACCTGGAAACTACCAAGTTAATGTTCAGGTCTGTGACCATTAATCAGAACAAATCCTGAAAATTGTCCCTTCAGAAAAGGCTGACACTTGGGCAGTGAGATATGATTGTCCAGAGTATAATCTCAGTAAAATAACTGTGCAGAGGCTAGTATCCCATTACCAAGTCACCCATTATTTACATGGACTCTGACCAGTTCAGAGTAGTCCCTAGAGTGAGGAGAACCTTGAAACTCCTGTTTATTTTCTTTTCTCTTTGACAAGCAGTGCCCTTCTCTCCGTTTTTTTTTATTTTCTAATTTAACCCCCACACTACCACCTAAGTGCGGTAGTGCTTATTTTTTCCCCAGCACCCATGGTGTGTGTGTATACGTGTGAGACACAGTGAAAGATGCAAAGTGCACGAATCTTTATTCAATTTCCACCACCAGGAAGATAGGAAAACACCCGAGTGGCCAGTGACAAGCAGTGCCCTTCACATCGAAGGGCAATGCTGTGTGATCAAACAGTGAAGGGGAGGGTAGGGACTAAATCAAAATAGAGTTGGAGGGGGAAATAATGCACTCCACTTCCCGTGGCACCCACCTCTCCCTGAACAACTCCAGGGGAAACTCCTGTTTATATCTGTCAGCCAGGGCTCCCTGATTGGCCCAGTTTAACAACCCCAATCATAGAACTCATACTCAATGAGATCCACTTGGCCAACCTCATTCAAATCACTACTCTCAGGATTAAGGGCAGGCCATTTAAGACTGAAATGAGGAAAAATCTCTCCACTCAGAGGGTGGTGAAACTTTGGAATTCTCTGCCACATTGGGTATTGGAAGCTGAATCATTGAGCAGATTCAAGACAAACATCACTAGGTTTTTGGAAACCAATAACATGAAGAGATATGGAGATAGTGGGGACAAATGGCAGTGAGGGATGATCAAAGGTCTAGAATGGTGGGGCAGGCTTAATGGGCTGAATGGCCTACTCCTGTTCCTATGTTCATGAATTTCTATTAATAACTCTTGACATATAACGCACTTTCAAAAAATATTGAAACATGGCAAATAAACCAAACCTAAAGTTAACCAGGTATGGAAAGGAGGGAAAATTGGCCGAAGATATTTTAAGATAATAAGACCATAAAACCATAAGAAATAAGAACTGGCAAGGCCATTCAGCCCCTCAAGCCTGCTGTGCGATTCAATAGAATCATGGCTGATCTGGCACTCCTCATGCCCACTTTCCTGTCTTTTCCATGTAACCCCTGATTTCCTGGACTGATCAAGAATCTATCTTAGCTATAAATATACACAAGGAACCCACTCCCCCCGACCCTGCAACAACTCTCTGCAGCAAGGACACACCCCTCTGAGAAATGAAATTCCTCCTCATCTCAGTCTTAAATTGGTGCCCCTTTATTCTGAGACCATGCCCTGAAGTTGTAGGCTCTTCCATCCAGGGTAACATTCTCCCTGCATTTCCCCTGTCAAGCCCCTTCTGAATCTTACATGTTTCTATGAAATCGCCTCTCGTTCTTCTAAACTCCAGCAAGTAGAATTCCACCCTGTTTAATCTTTACTCATAAGACAATCCCTCTATACTGGAGTTCATCCTCGTGAACCTGCTCTGAACTGCCTCCAACAAAACTCGAGTGTGACAGTTGAGCTATCCCAGGGAGTTTTGATGGCTTCCTACCTGTCGAGTGGCAACTCAGTAACGAAGAGATTGAAGTGGAATTTTTCAAGAATTGAATTAGGATTGGCATTTTGTGAGAGCTTCCAAATAGAAAAAACACAGTGCATTTCCTACATGAGTAGTATTCACATGTCTATAAAGCCAGCTGGTGCAATCTGATGTGATGGAAGACACTACAGAAATATAATTTGTTTTGGCATTTTCATACTAGAGGCTGTGATTCTGGCAAGCAGGAGGGCAATGAAAGAACTACTGGGTTCTCAATGGGTTCCCATTGGGAAGGATCAGTACTTACACTGTTCAGCACAGAACCAGATAACTGGGTGATGACTTTCCTCTTCCTCCTCCCCAATAAAAATGTACCATGCTAATTAAAACCCAGTAGTAACTGTACTGTGCCGGGATTAAGTAGGCAGCATGAATAGATTGCTTTTCTAAAATGGTCTGGGGATACAGGTGAACAGATCATTAAAAGCAGCATCGCAAATCAACAAAGCAATTAAAAAAGCTCACAAAGCACTGGGATTTACAAAACAAAATACTGCGGATGCTGGAAATCTGAAATGAAGACAGTAAGTGTTGGAAAAACTCCGATGCTAGCAGATCTGTGAAGGCTTTCTAGCGCGTTCTTGTCTGCATTTCACATTTCCTGCGTATGCCTTACTTTGCTTGTCCTTTAGCATCTAATTCACTGCCATTTCTCATCTAGAAATGACCACCTTGAAGGATTTCTCTCTCGTGGTGTGTCGATTTCTCTCTTTCACCTTGTTTATATTCATTGCCTTCTGTTTGCCGCAGATACTGTCAGAACTGCTGAGCATTTCCCGCATCATTTATTTTTATTGCTTGAGACAGATAGCTCAGACGCTTTTGGTTTTGAGAAGGAAACCGAGCTGAGCAAATGTGAGAAAAAGAGACTGAAACACTGAGGCAGGTGTGATGGAATGACTGGAAACCTGTGCAGTATTTAAATAGCAGTAAGGATGGAGTGGACCGAATGGCCAGTTTTGGTGCCGTGTATTCCATGTAATTCAATGTGTGAAGTTATTTAATGCCCGGACCACATTTCTATGCTCTGCATCCTTGAAACAGCACAGCCCTTGGTGAGTGTTTGGAACTGTGCCCAAATGGTACTGCAGCTCTCATTATACATTGCCGTGTTGATTAATTGCGGGAGGGAGTTAAACTTTAGCAACATCACGTTTATTTCCACCACTACAAAGGCAATATGCTGGCTGTGCCTGAATCACTTCATTACAAAGGGCTGGCCAAACAATGGACAGGTTTCTGACTTCAGTGTATGTTTTTAAATAAAAAGTCCGATGATTGAAGGGGTTACTGGTGGATGGGGGAGGTGATATTTCCGTAAACCATTAATTTGCAAGCGAGTAGCAGAAAATGTATCCCACTTTTCTTTCCTCCAATCATTGCACCCTTCCAGTCCTGCACCCACATTCCAAGTAAAAATAACTATTGGATCAGCGAATCCTAGAGGAGGAGGGAAGATTGTTAGACACGTTCTGGATGAAAGATCCCACAGTGGTAAATGGGACTCAGTCCCAGCCACACTGTCCCTGGTGGTTTGTGATATGAGTAAGCAATGTAAGCTTTCTTTTTTAAATAGGTACAGTCCATTCATTTTTTTTTAAATGTACACCAGCTTGTTATGTAAATAACTTCAAGAAATGATTTATTACACTTTAACTTGATGAACGACTTCCTGTTCTCAAACTACAAACTGGAAACTGTCAGTCTGTCTGTACCTTTATAAACACACAATCATCCAATCCACCCAAAACAAGTACAGCTGGCATTAAACACTCAGACTAATACCACAATATAGGTTTTAAGCTGTCAGCATTGTATCCTTTTATAGAATTGTAGAAAGATTAGAGCACAAAAGAGGCCATTTAACTTATTTTTTCACATGCTAACCCTCTAAGAGTTACATGACAAGTCCTCCTGCCCAGCCCCTCCTCTGTTGCCGTGAAAATCTTTTGATCTTCCAGTATTTACTTCAATACTTTTCGAAATTCACAACTGATTCGACCTATCCCGACACTCTCAGACAGTCCATTCCAGACCCTAACCACTGCCTGCCCCACACTCTCAGACAGTCCATCCCAGACCCTAACCACTGCCTGCCCCACACTCTAAGACAGGCCATTCCAGACCCTAAGCACTGTGGGCGGCAGGGTGGCACAGTGGTTAGCACTGCTGCCTCACAGCGCCAGAGACCCGGGTTCAATTCCCGACTCAGGCGACTGACTGTGTGGAGTTTGCACATTCTCCCCGTGTCTGCGTGGGTTTCCTCCGGGTGCTCCGGTTTCCTCCCACAGTCACAAAGATGTGCGGGTCAGGTGAATTGGCCATGCTATATTGCCCATAGTGTTAGGTTAAAGGGGTAAATGTAGGGGTATGGGTGGGTTGCGCTTCGGCGGGTCGGTGTGGACTTGTTGGGCCGAAGGGCCTGTTTCCACACTGTAAGTAATCTAATCTAATCCCACTGCCTCCCCCACACTCTCAGACAGTCCATCCCAGACCCTAACCACTGCCTCCCCCACACTCTCAGACAGTCCATCCCAGACCCTAACCACTGCCTCCCCCACACTCTCAGACAGTCCCTTCCAGACCCTAAGCACTGCCTCCCCCACACTCTCAGACAGTCCATCCCAGACCCTAACCACTGCCTCCCCCACACTCTCAGACAGTCCATTCCAGACCCTAACCACTGCCTGCCCCACACTCTCAGACAATCCATTCCAGACCCTAACCACTGCCTCCCCCACACTCTCAGACAGTCCATTCCAGACCCTAACCACTGCCTCCCCCACACTCTCAGACAGTCCATTCCAGACCCTAACCACTGCCTGCCCTACACTCTCAGACAATCCATTCCAGACCCTAAACACTGCCTCCCCCACACTCTCAGACAGTCCATTCCAGACCCTAACCACTGCCTCCCCCACACTCTCAGACAGTCCATTCCAGACCCTAACCACTGCCTCCCCCACACTCTCAGACAGTCCATCCCAGACCCTAACCACTGCCTCCCCCACACTCTCAGACAGTCCATTCCAGACCCTAACCACTGCCTCCCCCACACTCTCAGACAGTCCATTCCAGACCCTAACCACTGCCTCCCCCACACTCTCAGACAGTCCATCCCAGACCCTAACCACTGCCTGCCCCACACTCTCAGACAATCCATTCCAGACCCTAACCACTGCCTCCCCCACACTCTCAGACAGTCCATTCCAGACCCTAACCACTGCCTCCCCCACACTCTCAGACAGTCCATCCCAGACCCTAACCACTGCCTGCCCCACACTCTCAGACAATCCATTCCAGACCCTAACCACTGCCTCCCCCACACTCTCAGACAGTCCATCCCAGACCCTAACCACTGCCTCCCCCACACTCTCAGACAGTCCATCCCAGACCCTAACCACTGCCTCCCTGACACTCTCAGACAGTCCATTCCAGACCCTAACCACTGCCTCCCCCACAAGACAGTCCATTCCAGACCCTAACCACTGCCTGCCGCACACTCTCAGACAGTCCATTCCAGACCCTAAGCACTGCCTCCCCCACACTCTCAGACAGTCCATCCCAGACCCTAACCACTGCCTCCCTCACACTCTCAGACAGTCCATTCCAGACCCTAACCACTGCCTCCCCCACACTCTCAGACAGTCCATTCCAGACCCTAACCACTGCCTCCCCCACACTCTCAGACAGTCCATTCCAGACCCTAACCACTGCCTCCCCCACAAGACAGTCCATTCCAGACCCTAACCACTGCCTCCCCCACACTCTCAGACAGTCCATTCCAGACCCTAACCACTGCCTCCCCCACACTCTCAGACAGTCCATCCCAGACCCTAACCACTGCCTCCCCCACACTCTCAGACAGTCCATTCCAGACCCTAACCACTGCCTCCCCCACACTCTCAGACAGTCCATTCCAGACCCTAACCACTGCCTGCCCCACACTCTCAGACAGTCCATCCCAGACCCTAACCACTGCCTCCCCCACACTCTCAGTCCATTCCAGACCCTAACCACTGCCTGCTCCACACTCTCAGACAGTCCATCCCAGACCCTAACCACTGCCTCCCCCACACTCTCAGACAGTCCATTCCAGAGCCTAACCACTGCCTGCCCCACACTCTCAGACAGTCCATTCCAGACCCTAACCACTGCCTCCCCCACACTCTCAGACAGTCCATTCCAGACCCTAACCACTGCCTCCCCCACACTCTCAGACAGTCCATTCCAGACCCTAACCACTGCCTGCTCCACACTCTCAGACAGTCCATTCCAGAGCCTAACCACTGCCTGCCCCACACTCTCAGACAGTCCATTCCAGACCCTAACCACTGCCTCCCCCACACTCTCAGACAGTCCATTCCAGACCCTAACCACTGCCTCCCCCACACTCTCAGACAGTCCATTCCAGACCCTAACCACTGCCTGCCCCACACTCTCAGACAGTCCATCCCAGACCCTAACCACTGCCTCCCCCACACTCTCAGTCCATTCCAGACCCTAACCACTGCCTGCTCCACACTCTCAGACAGTCCATTCCAGACCCTAACCACTGCCTCCCCCACACTCTCAGACAGTCCATCCCAGACCCTAACCACTGCCTCCCCCACACTCTCAGACAGTCCATTCCAGACCCTAAACACTGCCTCCCCCACACTCTCAGTCCATTCCAGACCCTAAACACTGCCTCCCCCACACTCTCAGTCCATTCCAGACCCTAACCACTGCCTGCCCCACACTCTCAGACAGTCCATTCCAGACCCTATCCACTGCCTGCCCCACACTCTCAGACAGTCCATTCCAGACCCTAAACACTGCCTCCCCCACACTCTCAGTCCATTCCAGACCCTAAACACTGCCTCCCCCACACTCTCAGACATTCCATTCCAGACCCTAACCACTGCCTCCCCCACACTCTCAGACAGTCCATTCCAGACCCTAACCACTGCCTCCCCCACACTCTCGGTCCATTCCAGACCCTAACCACTGCCTGCCCCACACTCTCAGACAGTCCATCCCAGACCCTAACCACTGCCTCCCCCACACTCTCAGACAGTCCATCCCAGACGCTAACCACTGCCTCCCCCACACTCTCAGACGGTCTATTACAGACCCTAATCACTGCCTGCCCCACACTCTCGATCAGTCCATTCCAGATCCTAACCACTGCTTGCCCCAGAGTCTCAGGCAGTGTCTTCCAATGTCTAACCATTCGCTACTTGAAAATATTTACCTCATGCCACTGCAGGTACTTTTGCCATTCACTTGAAATCCAAATGTTCTGGTTCTGAACGATTCCACCAATGGGAAATGTTTCTCCATTTCTGCACAGTACTGATCCCTTGTTTTAACGCTCTGATTTAACAATACTCCTGCCATTATTATGACCACATTTCCATAAAACCATTAAGAAAGGTATAGTGTTGTTGGAGACAGTCCAGTGAAGGTTCACTCGGTTGATTCAGGGTGTAGTGGGAATGTCTTATGAAGAGGGATTGAGTATATGGGTCGTTACTCATCGGAGCTTAGAAGACTGAAACATACAAGATTCTCAGGGAGACTTGACAGAGTAGATGCCAAAAGGTTGTTTCCCCTTGTGGGAGAATCTCAAATGAGAGGGCGCAATCTCAGAGTAAGGGGTTACCCATTTCCGGCAGATAAGGAGGAATTTTTTCTCGGGCCATGGTGAATCTATGGTATTCATTACTGCGGAGGGCTGCCTGCGATTGGACCATTTAGAATATTGAAGGCCAAGTAGATTTTTTCTGACTTTTAGTCTGTCAGTGTATCAAGGGTTATGGAGGACAGACAGGAGTTGACGATGATCAGCTTGGCTATGATTTCATTGAGTCATGGAACAGACTTGATGGGCTGAATGGCCTCCTTTTGCTCCTGTGTCTTATGGACCACCTTTCTCCAGCTCTTTTACATTGTCTGACTCTACCTTGCCTCACCCAGCTCATCACATGACAGGAAAGCTTGATGTCTACTGTGGCCAAACATTTGAGCAGAAAAATTGAAAAATTGAAGGGCTTATGCCTGAAATGTCAGTTTTCCTGCTCCTCAGATGCTGCCTGACCTGCTGTGCTTTTCCAGCACTATTCTAATCTTGACTCAATGAAGAATCAACCAATTATCCCTCTTGGGGTGAACCGAGATCATTTATGTAGTGTTCCACACATACCAGCCCATCTACTCCAGTCATGCTATGTTGGCCAACACAGGTAGTGAGAAAGTCATGTTTGTAAATCTGTTCCTACTCTATGGAGCAAGGACTATTATTACCCAAATTAATTAGACTAGGACCCTGGACTTGTTCTATAAATCATAGTGTTTTGCATTGAGCTTTTTTTGTGTTCCAAATGAATCTGAAAGTCCTTAAAAGCAGATTAGTTTTTGCAAGGTGGTTATTTGAGACAGAGCAAAGTTCCCTCCATGACAGTGTGATGAATGAACAGTTGCTTTGTTTTTGATAGCATTGACTAACCCATTAGGTGAAGTCTATGCTTCACCAAATGTTGGGAAGGAATGCTTGAAGTTTTGCTAAAACAATCTGGGAACTGTTACACCACACTGATTATACTATCGAAAGGATTTCTGCTGCATCGAAATGACAGAGCCTTGAAGCCTCCAGGCTGCGTGTGTACTTTATGTTCTCTGTGTTCTGCTGAGATACAAGGGTTAAGTAGACTTACTGCACCTTGTGCACACCTTCAATAATCCAGCCATCCATCATTAATTCCTCTGCAATGAACTGTGCTGAATTTGGCTGCCACACTATGAAAGAAACATGCATGTGCTACGGATGTGTAACTGAAGTGTATTATTTTCTGATGGAGGTTGTATATCATTTATAAAATGATGGATTAATAATCATTGCTACTTTGCTGTATTTTAAAATTCAAACCATATTTTTCAAACCTCTCAGGCCTCGTTCCTCCCTCACTCTTTCACCTGCTCCATCCCCACACTTTGAGGTTTCTGTGCACCTCCCACTCTGACCTTTTGCTTATCCTTGATGTTAATTGCTCCACCATTGGCATGCTTTATGATAACCCCTTTAAACCCTCAGGCCAAGCACTTTCGGCTTTACACCAATGACCTTCCCTACAAAGTAAGGTCAAGAGTCAAGATGTTCACCAATGATTGCACAATGCTCAGCACCTTTCCCAGCTCCTCACGTACTCAATCAGCTCCTGTTCATATGCAGCAAGACCTGGACAACATTCTGACTTGAGCTGATACGTAGCAAGTAACACAAATTGCCAGGCAATGACCATCTTCGACAAGAGAGAATTGAACCATCTTCCCTTGGCATTCAGTGGCTTTCTGTCACTGAATCCCTCATGTATCAGTATCCTGAGGATACTCACTGAGCAGAAATTGATCTGGATCAGCCATAAAATGCTGTGGCTACAGACAAACATTAGATATGAACTTTCAGAGAAAAGGAAGGAGGTGTGGATGATGCTGGAGGGGGGCATCACTGTGAAAAGAAAGAAATAATGGGTTGATGGAGGAGAGATTGTATTGCGGAGCGGTAAACCTCAAGGAGTTACGGGAGAAAGATTTTGCTGCTCTTAGCCCACAAGCTGCGCTGCAAAAACACTCTCCCAACAAATCTGATGTCTCTTGTCTCCCCTTATTTGTAGTGTTTCTGCGAGAACCAATCCGCAGCCATGAAATCTGTCAAATTTGTGACAATTGGACTCATTAATTTTAATATTAAATTGGCTAATCTGCATCTGGAGAGCAGATTTGTTTCTTGGTGCTCAGTCTGTGTGAAGTGGGGTCAGGATGGTGTCCTGGGTTTTAGTGTGAATCTTTCTGCTTACAGTCATGCACTGGCTGTGCATATACATGATATTAGGCAGAGTGTTGAACAGTAAAAAAGAAAAGTTGTACCTTGTTTAACAGTTTATGTCTTGACCCGATTTACTAGTTCATTAAAATTGTTACATTAATTGGTATTTGTAACAACATTTATAAGAAATATCAATGCTCATCTTATGAGGAGAGATTGAGCACTTTATGCCTTTACTCTGTGAGTTGAGAAGATTGAAAGGACATCTAATCAAGGGATATAAAATGTTAAAGAGGATTGGCAAAGTAGACGTGGAGAAGATGTATCCAATTTTGATGCAATCTAAAATACGAGGTCATAGATTTGAGATAAGGGATAGAAGATTTAAAACAGAAAGAAACAGAAACAGAAATTGTTGGAGAAACTCAGCAGGTCTGGCAGCATCTGTAGAGAAACAGGAGGAACAACTCCTCTCAAAGGTCATGAATCTATGAAATTCACCCCCCCCCCCCCCCCCCCCCCCCCCCCCGAGTGCGGTGGATGCTGGGACGATGAATAAATTTAAGGAGGAGATGGACAGATGCTTAATCAGTAATAGGTTAAAGGGGTATGGAGAGCGGGCAGGAAAGTGGGGTTGAGGTCAAGATGAGATCAGCCATGAGTGTTTGAACAGCAAGGAAAGCTTGAAGGGCTGAATGGCCTACTCCTGCTCCTAGTTCTAACGCACTTGCATCTTGGTGTCAGCAAACATGGCCTTTTAGAGTCATAGAGTCATGTAGCACGGAAACAGTGAACCCTGAATCTGCTCTCACCTGTCATGGGGGTTGAAATTCCCCTCAGATAACGAGGTAGAAATTTGTCTTGGAGTGGTCACGGAGCAGGAGATTTTGGCTATACCACCCGTAACAAGAAATACCTAATATTCAATTCCAGTGCAGTGAACGAATGTTCCTGAAAGTTATTCCAGTGCTTTCGAGAGAGGGACACTGGGGCAGTGGCAATAATTGGGCAGCTCTCTCAAAACATCTCACAGCAACATTGGCCGAATGGCATCCTCTGTCATGTGTCATTTCAAATGGATTCATACAACCTCACAGATTTTGAAATAAAGAGAATGATGACAACTAAATGTCAAAGCTTATCAGAAGGATGGATGTTGATTCCACTCGCAAGTGATTCTTGGTGTGTTGGCTGTTTTCGAACAATAACTATCCCTGAATTTGTTTCCTCTGCACAGGTTTGGAATTGAGTTTAGTTCTCCAACTATAACAGATCCAACATTTTGCTTATCTCCAGTTCTCAATTAACCTTGGGTATCTGATTAATGTTTTAGAGTTGTTTGATTAATGAGGTAATTAATCATATGTTTCTTGCTAACTTTCTGCATAATTATATCAGCCTAATAAGAGCTGCCTGTCTGCACTCTGTAAAAGTCTATCCTTGACAGCCCCACATACTGCTCCCCCGCCCTCCACTAATCTCCTTGCCCTGCCTAGACTCTATGATGTGCTGAAAATGTGTTGCTGGAAAAGCGCAGCAGGTCAGGCAGCATCCAAGGAGCAGGAGGATCGACGTTTCGGGCATGAGCCCTTCTTCAGGAATGATTCATTCCTGAAGAAGGGCTCATGCCCGAAACGTCGATCCTCCTGCTCCTTGGATGCTGCCTGACCTGCTGCGCTTTTCCAGCAACACATTTTCAGTCCTGATCTCCAGCATCTGCAGTCCTCACTTTCTCCTAGACTCTATGATGTCCCTTGACCTGAAGTCACATTGCTCTGATGTTTGAACTGACATGATTGATTGACCAGAAAATGAAGAACTGCAGATGCTGGGAACCTGGAACGAGAACAGAAATTGCTGGAGAAGCTCAGCAGGATCTGTGGGGAGGAAGCAGATTCGGATCCAGTGACCCTTCAGTGACGATAAAAAAAAATGCAATTAGATGTTTTGCATAACACCATGATAGATTCAGATAACATCAGCATCAAATGCAATTGAACTAGAACATACAATTACTTTCGCAGCTATCACTTAGAGTCATAGAATCATAGAGATGTACAGCATGGAAACAGACCCTTCGGTCTAACCTGTCCATACCGACCAGATATCTCAACCCAATCTAGTCCCACCTGCCAGCACCCAGCCCATATCCCTCCAAACCCTTCCTATTCATATACCCATCCAAATGCCTCTTAAATGTTGCAATTGTACCAGCCTCCACCACTTCCTCTGGCAGCTCATTCCATGCACGTACCACCCTTTGTGTGAAAAAGTTGCCCCTTAGGTCCCTTTTATAACTTTCCCCTCTCACCCTAAACTATGCCCTCTAGTTCTGGACTCCCCGACCCCAGGGAAAAGACTTTGTCTATTTATCCGATCCATGCCCCTCATAATTTTGTAAATCTCTATAAGGTCACTCCTCAGCCTCCGACGCTCCAGGGAAAACAGCCCCAGCCTGTTCAGCCTCTCCCTATAGCTCAAATCCTCCAACCCTGGCAACATCCTTGTAAATCTTTTCTGAACCCTTTCAAGTTTCGCAACATCTTTCCAGAGGAAGGAGACCAGAATTGCACGCAATATTCCAACAGTGGCCTAACCAATGTCCTGTACAGCCGCAAAATGACCTCCCAACTCCTCTACTCAATACTCTGACCAATAAAGGAAAGCATACCAAACGCCTTCTTCACTATCCTATCTACCTGCGACTCCACTTTCAAGGAGCTATGAACCTGCACTCCAAGGTCTCTTTGTTCAACAACACTCCCTTGGACTTTACCACTAAGTGCATACGTCGTGCCGAGATTTGCTTTCCCAAAAATGCAGCACCTCGCATTTATTTGAATTAAACTCCATCTGCCACTTCTCTGCCCATTGGCCCATCTGGTCAAGATCCTGCTGTAATCTGAAGTAACCCTCTTCGATGTCCACTGCACCTCCAATTTTGGTGTCACCTGCAAACTTACAAACTGTACCTCTTATGCTCGCATCCAAATCATTTATGTAAATAACAAAAAATAGATGACCTAGCACCAATCTTTGTGGCACTCCACTGGTCACAGGTCACAGGCCTCCAGTCTGAAAAAAACCCTCCACCACCACCCTCTGTCTTCCACCTTTGAGCCAGTTCTATATC
This sequence comes from Chiloscyllium plagiosum, assembly GCF_037043375.1. Taxonomy (NCBI): domain Eukaryota; kingdom Metazoa; phylum Chordata; class Chondrichthyes; order Orectolobiformes; family Hemiscylliidae; genus Chiloscyllium; species Chiloscyllium plagiosum. The sequence goes on from NW_028270174.1 coordinate 6,160,885, forward strand.
CAAATGGCTAGTTCTCCCTGTATTCCGTGAGATCTAACCTTGTTAATCAGTCTCCCATGGGCAACCTTGTCGAACGCCTTACTGAAGTCCCTATAGATCACATCTACTCCTCTGCACTCATCAATCCTCTTTGTTACTTCTTCAAAAAGCTCAACCAAGTTTGTGAGACATGATTTCCCACGCACAAAGCCATGTTGACTATCCCGAATCAGTCCTTGCCTTTCCAAATACATGTACATCCTGTCCCTCAGGATTCCCTCCAACAACTTGCCTACCACTGAGGTCAGGCTCACTGGTCTATAGTTCCCTGGCTTGTCTTTACCACCCTTCTTAAACAGTGGCACCACGTTAGCCACCCTCCAGTCTTCCGGCACCACACCTGTGACTATCGATGATACAAATATCTCAGCAAGAGGCCCAGCAATCACTTCTCCAGCTTCCCACAGAGTTCTAGGGTACACCTGATCAGGTCCTGGGGATTTATCCACCTATATGCGTTTCAAGACATCCAGCACTTCCTCCTCTGTAATTTGTACATTTTTCAAGGTGTCACCATCTATTTCCGTACAGTTCATATCTTCCATAACCTTTTCCACAGTAAATACTGATGCAAAATACTCGTTTAGTATCTCTCCCATTTTCCGCGGCTCCACACAAAAGCCGCCTTGCTGATCTTTGAGGGGCCCTATTTTCTCCCTAGTTACCCTTTTGTCCTTAATGTATTTGCAAAACCCTTTGGATTCTCCTTAACTCAATTTGCCAACGTTATCTCATGTCCCCTTTTTGCCCTCCTGATTTCCCTCTTAAGTATACTCCTACTGCCTTTATACTCTTCTAAGGATTCACTCAATCTATCCTGTGTATACCTTACATATGCTTCCTTCTTTTTCTTAACCAAACCCTCAATTTCTTTAGTCATCCAGCATTCCCTATACCTACCAGCCTTCCCTTTCACCCTGAAAGGAAGATACTTTCTCTGGATTCTCGTTATCTCATTTCTGAAGGTTTCCCATTTTCCAGCCGTCCCTTTACCTGCGAACATCTGCCTCCAATCAGCTTTCGAAAGTTCTTGCCTAATACCGTCAAAATTGGCCTTTCTCCAATTTAGAACTTCAACTTTTAGATCTGGTCTATCCTTTTCCATCACTATTTTAAAACGAATAGAATTATGGTCGCTGGCCCCAAAGTGCTCCCCCACTGATACCTCAGTCACCTGCCCTGCCTTATTTCCTAAGAGTAGGTCAAGTTTTGCACCTTCTGTAGTAGGTACATCCACATACTGAATCAGAAAATTGTCTTGTACACACTTAACAAATTCCTCTCCATCTAAACCTTTAACACTATGGCAGTCCCAGTCGATGTTTGGAAAGTTAAAATCCCTTACCATAACTATCTTATTATTCTTACAGATAGCTGAGATCTCCTTACAAGTTTGTTTCTCAATTTCCGTCTGACTATTAGGGGGTCTATAATACAATCCCAATAAGGTGATCGTCCCTTTCTTATTTCTCAGTTCCACCCAAATAACTTCCCTGGATGTATTTCCGGGAATATCCTCCCTCAGCACAGCTGTAATGCTATCCCTTATCAAAAATGCCACTCCCCCTCCTCTCTTGCCTCCCTTTCTATCCTTCCTGTAGTATTTCTATCCTGGAACATTAAGCTGCCAGTCCTGCCCATCCCTGAGGCATTTATCTGTAATTGCTATGATATCCCAGTCCCATGTTCCTAACCATGCCCTGAGTCCATCTGCCTTCCCTGCTAGGCCCCTTGCATTGAAATAAATGCCATTTAATTTATTAGTCCTACCTTGTCCCTGCCTGCCCTGACTGTTTGACTCGCTTCTGTTCTCAATTGTACCAGCCTCAGATTGATCTCTTTCCTCACTATCTCCCTGGGTCCCACCCCCCCCTCCCCCACCTTACTAGTTTAAATCCTCCCGAGCAGCCCTAGCAAATTTCCCTGCCAGTATATTCGTCCCCTTCTAATTCTGGTGCAATCTGTCCTTCTTGTACAGGTCACTTCTACCCCAAAAGAGATTCCAGTGATCCACAAATGTGAATCCGTCTCCCATACACCAGCTCCTCAGTTATGCATTCATCTGCTCTATCCTCCTATTCCTGCCCCCACTAGCTCGTAGCACCGGGAGTAATCCAGATATTGCTACTCTCGAGGACGTCCTTTTTAAATTCCTGCACAGTGGCTCAGTGGTTAGCACTGCTGCCGCACGACACCAGGGTCCAGGTTCGATTCCAGCCTCGGGAGACTGACTGTGTAGAGTTTGCACATTCTCCCTGCGTCTGCGTGGGTTTCCTCTGGGTGCTCCGGTTTCCTCCCACAGTCCAAAGACGTGGAGGTCAGGTTAATTGGCCATGCTAAATTGCTTATAATGTTAGTTGCATTAGTCAGAGGGAAATGCGTCTGGGTGGGTTACTCTTCGGAGGGTCGGTGTGGACTGGTTGGGCCGAAGGGCCTGTTTCCACACTTTAGGGAATCTAATCTAATTTAATCTCTGTAATCTCCCTTCAGACTCTCAACCTTTTCCTTTCCTATATCGTTGGTTCCAATGTGGACAATTACCTGTTGCTGGCCCCTCTACCCCGTGAGAACATTCTGCACCATCTCTGAGACATCCTTGATCCTGGCACTAGGGAAGCAACACACCATTTTCGCTGCTGGCCACAGAAATGTGTGTCTATACCTCCGACTAGAGAATCCCCTAACACAATTGATCTCTTGGAACCCGACGTACCTCTCATTGCATTAGAGCCAGTCTCAATACCAGAAACTTGGCTGTTCGTGCTATGTTCCCCTGATAATCCATCACCTCCTATATTTTCCAGAACAGCATACTTGTTTGAAATGGGTATAGCCACAAAAGACTCCTGCACTAGCTGCCTACCTCTCTTACCTTTCCTGGAGCTAACCCATCTATGTGACTGTAGCTGAGACTTTCCCCCCTTCCTACAACTGCCTATAATCACATACTGTTGTCTCGTTTATTGTTCATCATAAATAGCCAATGCTCTGTTGCCCAAATTCTTTCCATTAACACGATTATCAGGTTCAAAATTCTCATCTTGACATCTTTTTGTAACCTCCTCCAGCCCTGCACTCCCTATTTTCCTAATGTTTCTGTTCCTTTTCCTCTTTCAGACACCTCACCATTGATGCCATACCTTCAGTTCCCAAGATACCATGTTCTGGAAAATTCCTCCCTTAATGAGGAGGGGAGGGGTTAACAGGAGTATCTGAATGACCAACTCTCCCATTTGGTGTGGTCCAACTCTCCTATTTGTGAATCCTGGCTGTCCCAGTTGGTAGTATTTGGATGGTTGCCATGTCATGAGTCATGGACAATGTTGGATTTGCCCGTGCTGCTGGACGATATGAAGGGAAAGCTGGAGGCGAGTTCAGAGAACAGTGGTTGGCTGGGACCCATATAGATCCTCAGTGAAGAGGGTTTGTGTTCCCTTCAAGCAAACAGGACAAGGGCAATGGGAAGCCACATCAAACTGTTCTTTTTCCTCATCAAATATAGTCAGTAAAAACAGAGGAAGTAGGAACAGGAGAAGGCCATTCAGCCCCTCGAGCCTGTACCACCATTCACCTTTGCTGATCTGTGGCCTAACTCTGTACATCTGCCTTTAGCTCATATCCCTTAATACCTTTACTTAACAAAAATGTATCAATCTTAGATTTAAACTTAACAACTGATCCAGCATCGACAGCTGTTTGTAGAAGAGAGTTCCAAACCTCTCTCACCCTTTGTGTCTAGAAGTGCTTCCTAAAATCTCTCCTAACGGCCTAGCTCTCATTCTCAGACCACGCCCCCTAAATCTAGAATTCCCAACCGATGGAAATAGTTTATCTTTATCTACCCTGTTAACTTTTTGGAGACTTTAATCAAATCACCCCCTTGACCTTCTAAATTCTAAGGAAAACAGGCCCAATTTCTGACGAAGGGTTACCTACACTCGAAACGTTAGCTTGCTGTCTCTCCATGGATGCTGCCCGACCCGCTGTGATCTCCAGCATTTGTTGTTTTCAGTACAGATTCCAGCATCTGCAGTAATTTGTTCCTAATTTATGTCATCTCTCCTCAAACTTAATCCTCTAGGTCTCCTGGTATCATTCTTGTAAACTTGGGGTGTACTCCCTCCAAGGCCAATCGATCCTTGTTAAGGTGTGGAGCCCCGATCCGCTCACAGTACTCGAAGAGGGGGCTAACCTGGGTTTTGTATAACTGCAGCATAACATCTGCATCCTTGTTCTTCAGTCCTTGAGGTATAAAGGCCAGCGTTCCATTAGCTTTCTTGATTATTTTCTGCGCAGTTTGTGCAGTTTAAAGGTCTATACACCTGAACCCCCAAGTCTCTTTGGACATCCACTAGATTTAACTTCATACCATCTGGGAAGTGCCATCAGATATTCTTTTTTCGGTCTAAATCAGATAATTCTTCTCAAGTCAATAGACGTTGGTGCCACTTTTGTCAAAGTCTCACTGGGTTTGGTGTTGGTGGTGGACTGTCACCTTGCTGTGATTAGTTTAAGTAGGAGAAAGTGAGGACTGCAGATGCTGGAGATCAGAGCTGAAAAATGTATTACTGGAAAAGCGCAGCAGGTCAGGCAGCATCAAAGGAGCAGGAGAATCGACGTTTCGGGCATAAGCCCTTCTTCAGGAATGAGGAGGGTGTGCCAAGCAGGCTAAGATAAAAGGTAGGGAGGAGGGACTTGGGGGAGGGGCGTTGGGAATGCGATAGATGGAAGGAGGTTAAGGTGAGGGTGATAGGCCGGAGAGGGGATGGGGGTGGAGAGGTCGGGAAGAAGATTGCAGGTCAAGAAGGCGGTGCTGAGTCCGAAGGTTGGGATTGAGATAAGGTGGGGGGAGGGGAAATGAGGAATCTGGAGAAATCTGCATTCATCCCTTGTGGTCGGAGGGTTCCTAGGCAGAAGATGAGGCGCTCTTCCTCCAGGCGTCGTGTTGCCATGGTCTGGCGATGGAGGAGGCCAAGGACCTGCATTTCCTTGGCGGAGTGGGAGGGGGAGTTAAAGTGTTCAGCCACGGGACGGTTGGGTTGGTTGGTGTGGGTGTCCCAGAGGTGTTCTCTGAAACGTTCCGCAAGTAGGCGGCCTGTCTCCCCAATATAGAGGAGGTCACATCGGGTGCAGTGGATGCAGTAAATGATGTGTGTGGAGGTGCAGGTGAATTTGTGACGGATATGGAAGGATCCCTTGGGGCCTTGGAGGGAAGTGAGGGGGAGGTGTGGGCGCAAGTTTTGCATTTCTTGCGGTTGCAGGGGAAGGTGCCGGGAGTGGAAGTTGGGTTGGTGGGGGGTGTGGACCTGACGAGGGAGTCGCGGAGAGAGTGGTCTTTCCGGAACGCTGATAGGGGAGGGGAGGGAAATATATCCTTGGTGGTGGGGTCTGTTTGGAAGTGGCGGAAATGACGAAGGATGATACGATGTATCTGGAGGTTGGTGGGGTGGAAGGTGAGGACCAGTGGGGTTCTGTCCTGGTGGCGATTGGAGGGGCGGAGTTCAAGGGCAGAGGAGCAGGAAGTGGAGGAGATGCGGTGGAGAGCATCGTCAACCACGTCTGGGGGGAAATTGCGGTCTTTGAAGAAGGAGGCCATCTGGGATGATCGATATTGATCCTCCTGGGAGCAGATGCGGCGGAGGCGAAGGAATTGGGAATATGGGATAGCGTTTTTACAGAGGGCAGGGTGGGAGGTGGTGTAATCTAGGTAGCTGTTTATAGTAAATGTCCATGTTGAGTCGGTCGTCCGAGATAGAAATGGAGAGGTCTAGGAAGGGGAGGGAGGAGTCTGAGATGGTCCAGGTAAATTTGAGGTCGGGGTGGAAGGTGTTAGTAAAGTGGATGAACTGTTCAACCTCCTCGTGGGAGCACGAGGTAGCGCCGATACAGTCATTGATATAGCGGAGGAAAAGATGGGGGCTGGTGCCAGTGTAGCTGCGGAAGATGGACTGTTCCACATATCCTATGAAGAGGCAGGCATAGCTGGGGCCCATGCGGGTGCCCATGGCTACTCCTTTGGTTTGGAGGAAGTGGGAGGATTTGAAAGAGAAGTTGTTCAGGGTGAGGACCTGTTCAGTCAGTTGAAGGAGGGTGTCAGTGGAAGGGTATTGGTTGGTTCGGCGGGAAAGGAAGAAGCGGAGGGCTTTGAGGCCTTCGTGATGGGGGATGGAGGTGTACAAGGACTGGATGTCCATGGTGAAGATAAGGCATTGGGGGCCGGGGAAGCGAAAATCATGGAGGAGGTGGAGGGCGTGGGTGGTGTCCCGAACGTAGGTGGGGAGTTCTTGGACTAAGGGGGACAGGACCGTGTCGAGGTATGCAGAGATGCGTTCGGTGGGGCAGGAGCAGGCTGAGACAATGGGTCAGCTGGGGCAGTCATGTTTGTGGATTTTGGGCAGGAGGTAGAAACGGGCAGTGCGGGGTTGTGGGACTATGAGGTTGGAGGCGGTGGATGGGAGATCCCCCGAGGTGATGAGGTTATGGATGATCTGGGAGATGATGGTTTGGTGGTGGGAGGTGGGGTCATGGTCAAGGGGGCAGTAGGAGGAGGTGTCCATGAGCTGGCATTTAGCCTCAGCAATGTAAAGATCAGTGCGCCAAACTACCACCGTGCCTCCCTTGTCTGCCGGTTTGATAGTGAGGTTGGGGTTGGAGCGGAGTGAGTGGAGGGCTGCACGTTGCGAGGGTGAGAGGTTGGAGTGGGTAAGAGGGGTGGACAGGTTGAGGCGGTCAATGTCGCGGCGGCAGTTGGCTATGAAGAGATCGAGGGCGGGTAAGAGGCCAGAACGGGGTGTCCAGGTGGATGGGTTGTGTTGGAGGCGGGAGAAGGGGTCGTCAGCGGGTGGGCGAGAATCCTGGTTGAAGACGTAGGCGCAGAGGCGAAGGCGGCGGAAGAATTGTTCGATGTCTTGCCGCGTGTTTAACCAGAACTCCCCAATAGCACAGCCATGCTCTGCTCAGGAAGACACGGTCACCCACAGCACTCGACAAAGCCCTCACACTTCAGTATTCAAGCCCTCGCAGATTTTGGTGGAATCCCTGCAAACCCCCTGACTCGATCATCACTGCCTTCCCACCCTCTCCCCGCCCCACCTTTGTTTTGCTGAAGTTCAGTTTGTTTGTCCAGCTCAATGATGCATGTTGGGTTGATTCGATACATTAAGTTATTGTAATTGTTCACGGCAACTTTGGCTGATCCTGAAGGTTGGGAAGCTCTGGAGATTCTGGTCAGTGTGGAATCTCCTGTTACTGTGGATGGGTCATTAGGCTCTAACACTCTCAGCATGTTGTGGCAAATTAGTTCAGCCACGTCTGCTCACGTCCTAATCAGCAATGCATTATTAATTAACAGTAAAATGGATGAAAGACAATAATTGTACGTTATATTTAGACAGGCAGCATTTCATGCAAAGATGTTAAAACATGCGATCTGAATCTATCATGTTATGTAAAACACTTAATTGTATAATAAATTGCAATGGCTGTAATGACCCTGGTGAAGCAGATCAAGCAGATAGCTTCTAATGAAATATTTTTACTAGGGTGTGAAAGATGATTATGTTGATAGAAGCATTTAGTAATTTGCAGAGTAGGTGACTGACCCTGAGCCATTTGCACTGCTGTCCTTTCGTGGTTAGTTGGCACACTGGAATTCTCCTGGTGAATTTCGACTCTATACTAATTAACTAAGCGCTGTGATACTAGATCAAGAAGATGAACCTCTTTCAGTTTCTAAAAGTGACAAATTATAATGCTGCGCAGACTTTTGTAAATTAACTTTGCACACAGCTACAGCATTAATCACTTCCAAAAGGACATTGATCATATGCATATTATCAGAACAATTGCAGAATAAAATACCAATCTCGGGAGTAATACTCCGCTAAACTAACACAACTTTTCAAAAGAAAAGTCGTATTGATTTGGAAATGTTAACTTTGTTTCTCTCTGCGCAGATACTACTAGACCTGCTGAGTTTCTCCAGCATTTTGTTTTTATTTCAGATTTCCAGCATTTTGCTTTTCTCTTTCTTGATGATAGGTCTTAATCTCAGCTTCGACTGTAGCTGGCCTTGAATGTTTGAGCTGTGGAATGATTCAGCACTGAAGGTGGCCATTCAAGCCATTGTGCCTATGCAGGCTCTTTGCAAGAGTTGTCTAAATTAATCCCACTTCCTCTGCTCAGCTGCTCACCACCCCTCCCAACTACCCGCCCCCATGGAAAACCATTCTTCCTTTCAAGTATTTATCCAACCCCCTTGTGAAAGCAGCTATCAATTTCTCTTCCACAGCCACACTTTTCACACGGTGTACCAGATTACATAAAGTTGCTGAAGAGCTGGAGGATGTTCCATGGGTATGGCTGTATTGCTGGTAAGGGGTCACGGCCATTTGACCTGGAGGGAAGAGAGTAAGTGACAGGACTCACCATCCCACCACGGAAATATATCTCCGGTCCTTTACTGTCTCTGAGTCAAAATTCTGAAATTCCCTCCCTAAGAGCATTGTGGGTCTACCTACAGCACATGGACTGCAGCGGTTCAAGAAGGCAGCTCACCCCCCACCTTCTCAAGGGGCTATTAAGGACAAAGCAATAATTGCTGGCCCAGCCAGTGATATCCACATCCCATGAAAGTGCAGGAAAAACTTATAACAGTTTGTGCCTGGACAATGGCAAGGAGTGAAACAGATTGAAGAAGGTGGAGAGAGGGAAAGAAAGAGTTACAAAAAAGAGGGACAAAATGTTGGAGGCAACACTACATAACAAGTGATACAGGGCAATGTCAAATTTTATCTTGTTATTGGTTGGAAATCAATATTCAGCTTGTGGCAGAGAGCAAAACTAGAATGCCATCAATACATGAGAATGATTAATAAAAGGCAACTTATCTTTATAAAACATTTTTAATGCGAGAAAACATTTCAATATGCTACACTATTTGTAAAATAAATATGACACCAAGTTATGTAAGATAATCAGTCGGGTCCTAAAGCTGCATTAAGATACTTTTAAGGAAAATCTTAAAACAGGAGAGCAGGTTCGAGAAACTGACAGCGGGAAAGAGGGGCTTTTGTGGCATTGACCTAAATGCCCCTCCTTTTAGGGGAGGTGATGGTATCATTGCTAGACTATTAATCCAGAGACCCAGATAATGTTCTGGGGATCTGGGTTCAAGTCCCACCATGGCAGATAGTGGCATTTGAATTCAATAAAGAAAATCTGGAGTTAAGAATCTACTGATGACCATGACACCATTGTCAGTTGTTGGAAAGCAACCCATCTGGTTCACTGACGTCATTTAGAGAAGGAAACAGCCATCCTTACCCGGCCTGGCCTACGTGTGACTCCAGACCCACAGCAATGTGACTGACTCTTAACTGCCCTCTGGGCAATTAGGAACGGGCAGTAAATGTTAGCCAGCGATGCCCACATCCTGAGAATGAATTAGAGGAAAACTGAAGGCACACTGCCAATCGTGGGGTGATCAAATCTGGGAATGCTTAGGAGGCCAGAATTAGAGGAACGCGGAGATCTTGGAAAGCTGTAGGGCTGAGGCGACCACTGAGGAAGGGATTTGAAAACCAGGATGAGAACTTTAAAATTCAGCAGTAGCTAGATCGGGTACCAGTGTTGGTGAGCAAGAAATCCGGGAAAACCTTCTTTCCTCAGAATGTAGAACTCTCTATCACAGGAAGTGGTTGAGGTGAATAATATCAATACAACAAAGGAAAGAAAGAAATAGAAGGTGGTGTTACCGGTTGAGAGGATATAAACCCAGTGGGACTTGTGGGAAGCATTAACACTGGAGTAAATCAGTTGATTGGATGACCTGTTTGTGTCTGTAATATTCTGTATTAACTCCATGGAAGGAAGTAGAGACAAACCGTTCTTCAAAGTTGAGTTTGTCTGTTAACAATGAGCTTCCAGAATTCCAGTCAAATTAAGTGAGTTAGCCTGCAGAAGTCTCTGTGACTAATTTCACTGAGATTCATAAGCAGTGTTTACCCGACCAGCTGCCTAGTTAATTCTGAAACTGGTTTCCTGGAACTGTCTCAGAAGGCACCCTGCAAACACAGTCATGTTGGTAAGAACATCGGGATGGTGCAGCTTGATGGCTGGCACTGTCGGAATGACAGGAGGCGAAGTTTCCTCTCCCTCTGAATGGTGCACTGTGTCAACGAAGGAGCCTCAAAGCCAGAGGAGCTGAATGAACTCTTAGCCCATGCGTAGCTCCTCTCGTTCTTTTTAACTTGAGAAGCTCAGTGTGAGACAGATGGCTCAGCCCACAATGCAAAGCAACAAAACGATAGGTTGGCGGTATTCGTAGACACTGGTCTGTTTGTTTATTTTATTCCCAAATTGTTAAAATAAATGTAAACCAGTATCGTGGGATAGTAGAACAGGTGTGGTGTTTTCAACATGGATTATCGATCAGTGAACTTTAGATTTAATTCATTTATGCTGGAAATTATTTTGCAAAAGTGGGGATATTTGTCAACACCAGATTTCTCCCATATTTACAGTGGGCCAGAACTAGAAGGAAATAGGTGCTGGAAGAGGCCAATGAGCCTGCTTTGCTATTCTAGATCATGGTTGATTGTCTAACTCAAAGCCGTAATCTTGTGTTATCCCTGCAGTTCTTGACGTCTGTAGTATTTAGACATCGATCAATCTTGCTTTTAACATACTAAATAATTCAGCTTCCACAACCCTCAGATTCACCACCACCTGAGTGAAGAAACATCTCCACATCTTAGTCCTAAAGACTTGCCCCTTATAGTTGGAAATATATATATATATTTGGAACACATTCCATGCCATATTATATATCAATTTCTGATAAGGCTTTGCTTTAATTCAAACACGTGCACACACACATGTATAGAAATACATTTCATACCCACTGCCTGCAGATATTTGTTTTGTTTATATATCAGAGCTTAGAGAGTCTGAAAAGGTCCATTAGCTCTGACCATGTCCATTAGACTTGAGTAGCACACTCTCAAATCAAGTTGGCGTAAATTTCTTTTTGTTTTAAAAATCCTGACGTTACCAATCTTTGCTTGTTTTGTATTTAGTTTCTTCTTCAGTGGGATGTGGGCATCAGTGGCAAAGGCATCACCCCTAACTGTCCTTGAACTGAGTGTCTCACTTGGCCATTTTGAAGACTGTTCAGAGTCAACCCCATTGCTGTGGGTGTGGAGTCTCATGTAGGCCCTAAAGGACATTAGTCAACCAATTAAAAACCCCCAAAAAACTGTGGGTGCTGTAAATTGGACACAAAAATAGAAATTGCTAGAAAAGCTCAGCAAGTCCGGCAGCGTCTGTGGAGAGAAATCAGAGTTCTGAGAAAGGGTCACTCGATCCGAAATGTTAACTCCAATTCCTCTCCACTGATGCTGCCAGACTTGCCGACTTTTCCAGTAATTATTATTTTTGTCTGTCATTAGTGAACCAGGTGAGATTTTATGGCGATCAGCGATACTTTTCGTAATCACCATCGCTGAAAATAGTTTTCAATTTCAGATTCAATTCAATTTTATAAACAAAGGGAATTGAATTTAAATTCCACCATCCTCTGTGGTGGGATTTGAACCTGTCTCCCCAGATGATTCATCCAGTGTCATTATCACTGTGCCAACATTTCTCACTATTAATTGACTGGAATTCCTCTTATTCAAGAGAGAACAATTTGTCCTATGGTGCGATTTTGAGCTTTCCTTTAATTTGAAAACAATGACTACATTTTCTGGGAGTTTTGCCTGGTCCACAGTAACAGGACAGCACTGGAGCACAGCAGAAAGTTCCATTTATATAGTAATGACCAGATCTGTAGCTGTAAAAAGGCATGCTGAGGCAAGGGACTGGTTCAGAGAAAATTCCAGATCAGATTTATTTCTCTTCCTTTGCTTATTACACGAGTTTTATACATTTAAAAAATAAATCACTGATTAATTATGCAGTGAATTCATGGGAAACTGCTTTAAACAGAGAGTGGTGTGAATGTGGAGATTGCTCCCATAGGGAGCAGTGAATCAAACAGCACAGATGCATTGAATGGAAGCTGGATAAACACCAGGGAGAAAGGAATAAAAGGATATGGTGATAGAGTGCGATGAAGTAGGGTGAGCAGAGGTTTGGATGATGTACGAACACCCATGTGGACCTGCTTTTGTGCTATAATTTTAATGCAATGTTGTTAATTGAACAATTTTGAAGCCGCCAATCTCGAATTTGCTCCAGACTTTTAAACTTATGAAGGAAAGGTAATAACAAAGCATTACTAATGAAACATGAAAATTCAAGCAACATTCTGTCCGTGATGGGGACTTCTGCACCATGGCAAAAATGGTGCAAGAAGTCAGGAATGTTAGGATCTAACTCTGAAGCTGAATTTTCCCATTTTTTTTATGGGGAGTAGGATCAAGAGCTGTCTGTGAAGGTTGGGTGTGTGTTTTGCAGAGGGAGCTGGCTATTTAAATGATCAGCTCCTCCTATCAAGTCACACCTTGGAGTCTATAATATCTGTCCCCCAACATGTGGAGACTAGAATACACCGTCTCGGAGGCTACTTAAGGTGGGGAACCTCACAACCTTTAAAAAGTACTTGTTGACCACATGAAGTGCCATAACATTCCAGACTATGGGCCTAGTGTGGAAAAGGGGGATTACTGTAAGTGGGAGTATATGTTTTGGTGGGCCGAAGAGCCTGTTTTGTGCTGTACAGTGATTTGAAGTCAGGTATGAGGAGTCTGTTCTCAGTGCATTTCTTTCCGGTGACTACATTACCTCTTTGGAGAGCTGAAGTGCTTTTGTGGTATGGTCCCATGCCATCTCGGGTATATGGCGCACAGTAGCAGGGGCCAAAGAACAAAGGAAAAGGAGTAGACCATTCTGTCCATCGAGCCTACTCCAAAGTTTAATATGTTCATGGCTAATCAAACATTTGAAAGTGGTACCATAGTTATGTGTAGGAAAGATACCCAGAACAGATCTATCTATCATATCTATTCCATCCCATAATAACAATGCTACCCCACCACCTTTTACTTCCTGTCTGTCCTTTTGGAAAGTCACATACCCCTGAGTATTTAATTCCCAGCTAACAGGTCTACAGTTCACTGTTTTGTTTTCTCTTACCTCCTTCTTCAATAGTGGTATGACATTTGCTCAAGATTAGAATAGTGCTGGAAAAGCACAGCAGGTCAGGCAGCATCCAAGGAGCAGGAAAATCGACATTTCAGGCAAACCTTCCTACCTATAGGAATCATCCCAGAATTCCTGGAGGTATGCAAGGTGATCATTAATGAATCAACTATCTTTATAGGCAAAAGTGAGGACTGTAGATGCTGGAAACCAGAGTTTAGATCAGAGTGGTGCTGGAAAAGCACAGCAGGTCAGGTAGCATCCGAGGAGCAGGAAAATCAACATTTCAGGCAACAGTCCTTCATCAGAAACGTCGATTTTCCTGCTCCTGGAATGCTGCCTGACCTGCTTTTCCAGCACCACTCTGATCACAACTATCTCTATAACCATTTCCTTCAACGCTCTGGGATGTAGACTATCACATTCTGGGGATTTATCAACTCTTGGCCTCATTATTCTTTCAGGATAACCTTCTTACTGATTTTATTCAATTCCACATTTTCTCTAGTTTTGACTTGGAAATATATTGCTGTTCCTTCACTGTCTCTGGGTCAAAATCCTGGAATTCCCTCCCGAAGGACATTGTGGGTGTTCAAAGTTTGTGCGAAGATTTGTAGCTCGGGTGCTCGTTGTTGTGGTTCTGTTCGCCGAGCTGGAAGTTTTTGTTGCAAACGTTTCGTCCCCTGGCTAGGCGACATCATCAGTGCTTCGCAGGAGGCTCCCAAGCACTGATGATGTCGCCTAGCCAGGGGACGAAACGTTTGCAACAAAAACTTCCAGCTCGGCGAACAGAACCACAACGACATTGTGGGTCTACTTACAGTACATGGACTGAATGGTTCAAGAAGGCAGCTCAACCCCACCTTCTCAAGGGGCAACTAAGGAGAAGCAATAAACGCTGGGCCCAGCCAGTGACACCCACATCCCAGCAATGAATTTTGAAAAAGCTTGGAACTTTAATTCTCGGTGATTTCTTGCATCCTCCTCAATGAAAAAGCAGATACAAAGTAATCATTTCGATTCTTAGCCTTTTCTCCATTCCCTACTATAAATTCTGCTGACTCAGATTGTAATGGATCTGTGTTAAGCTCAGCCAAACGTTTCATTCTTAAGTACTTATAGAAGCTTTTATAATCTATTTTTGCAGATTGCATTTGGAGCCTAATCTTCCTTTTCCTTTCAGTTTCTTGGTCCTCCTGTGCCGTATTCTAAAATTTACAATCCTCAGATTTACCTCTGTCCCTGGAAACTTTATAAGTTTTTAATTTTATACAATTCTTAACTCCCTTACTCATGGTTGATTGACATTTTTGAGTCTTTGCAGCTTGAAGTTGCAATAAGCCACGTGATAATTCTTTAAAGGCTATCCATTGCTTTGTACAGTCATATCTTTTAATGGATTTTCCCAATCTCTCAGTCAATTTGTTCCTCATGCTTTCTTAATTTCCTTTATTCACATTTAACACCCTTGCTTCAGAATGAACTACCTCACTTTCAAACATAATATAAAACAGTAACTTAATGTAGTTACTCATTCCTCAAAGTTCCTCAACAACGTGATTAATAATGAGCCCCCTTCATTCTCTAATACATGATCTAAAATAACCTGCGTCTAGTCAGTCTGCAGAAAACCATCCCTATCCCACTCTGGACATTCATTCACCACAGATTCTGTGCTTAGTTTGTTGATCCAAGTAGTTGCAAATTGAAGTCACCTATGATTACTGTGTTGGCTATGCTTACTCCCCTTGAGCAGAGGCCCTGGTACAGAATCAGGTGCCCTTTGGGTTAGTTAACTGCAAAGCAGATTGTATCTAACAAAACCATTCAACTTGTAAAGTCTTGTCAAGAATTATCAAGATCCGTCAGGAATTGTTAATGTTTTTATGAATGAGAGTGCTTTTCTCCAGAGAATATATTCTGCTAGATAGGTGAGTTGGCCTGGTGGGGAAAGGGTACTGCGTGGAAGGAGGAAATAGGGATGGGTCAAGGGGCATTGAAGTATAAGAGGTCATAGGAGAGTGGTAGGGTGGCAGCATGGGGACAGTGTAAGGGGTTTGGGGGGCACTGAAGAGCAACTTCAATAGTTTATATTTTACTCTTTTATTTTAACTTCTGGCCACAGTCATGGAGCCCAAGCCCTGCCCAGACCTCCTCAGGTATGGCCGCTTCCTCGGCTCTTCCTGGGACACTCTGTCTCACTTGGAATCCAGCCCACCCATCCTGACCAAAAATGCTGGGGCTGGGGCAGCCATTTTTAAATGCTGTGTTTGGTGAGCTGGGAATTTTCCCACCACAGTGCCCCTGACCCAGAACACGTATTGAGACCTCTACTTTTCCTTTGTACTTAATTAATATTCGGCAAGTCTCCCCTATAAACAAGAAAGCTGTGTTATCGTATTGTATGAGATGTTCTCTCCTTCGAGCCTACTCCTGATCAAGCTTTTGGTCATGTTTCTTTCTGTGGCTTAGTCTCACATCTTGATGGTAGTGCTCATATCTCCAGGCTTCGACAGTCAGGGAGGTATGATTATAACACAGCCAAATCAGCTAAGATGCAAATCCTTCTAACCCACAGAATAATGGCAACTGGTAAGAACAGGAGAGATTCCTGGTCAACCCTTGATGGAAGGAAACTCAGACTCTCTCCCATCATTCTGGGCTACCAGCTATTTCTAAAGGTATATGTTACCTCTGCAACTTTGATTCCTTGAGAACTTGACAGGCCTGTTGCATGGTTAGCATATACCATATGGGTACCAAAAGCATGGCTTTCAATATCTTATTTGGCCAGGGGTGGATTTGGCATGTCTCTCCTTGCTGTACTGCTGGTGGATGCAGGGGACCGGACACTATGGATTGGACCTGCTTTCCAGCACAAGTCTAGAGAAGAATGCTCCTGTGAAATGTCTTGGGATAATTCGCTGTGTGAAGAATGCGATATAAAGACAGGTTTGTCGTGCTGGCTCAGGTGGAACTTGCCTGAGGTCTGTGAAATTTTAGCAACCAGCTGGACTTTGTTTCCCTGGTCGTCAGCCCCACCACAATAGCAACTCGAGAAGCAGGGAAAGTCAGGAGGATTGTACAGATCTCAAAAGGGGTCCAGTCACAAGCTGCTGCCCAGAGGCAGAGATAACTGCGTGAGAGTCTTGTTAGCCAATTCTGACAGGGAGCCTTATCATTAGCTGTTTCAGAGTTTGCAGAGATGCAATTATATTTAGTTAGGATCACTTTTGTTTTTGCTTTGCTCAGTTGTAAAGTGACAGACTGCAAGAATATATCATGTGAATTAAATCTTACTCACCTGCATGGATCCGTCAATCTGTATCATTGCCTTCAGATGTGACACTTTCTGCCTGTGAATTGTACAGGGCGACATGACAGCATTGAACTTGCTCACTGATGCCAGTAGGTTGTTTCTGTGTTTCTTCACTGCATAATCAGTGTGAGCCCAGCAGTGTCAGAATCAAAGATATAGATTCCTATCCTTTCTTGTACTCTGACCCTGTGCTCCAACTGAACTGAGCTGTATTGGCCAAACTCGAAAGCAGAGAGGGGAATGCCCATAACCTTCAAGGAAAACATTGCCCGCATGGCCTGAGGTCTCTAGCTACTCCACAAGGGGCCAGCCGTTTAGGATTGAGGTTGGGGAAAATATTATCAGGTTTTGTGAATATTTTCAAATTTTTACCCGAGAATGATCTAAGTTCAGTAAGATTTTATTCACAGCTTTTGTGTGGTAAAGGAATGAAAGGATTAAGGGAGCGTGCACGGAAGTGGAATTTAGGTTTTAGCTCAGTTACTGAATGGAATAGAAGCCTTAAGGGGCCATGGAATATACTCCTTTTGTTTTGTCTCTTATGCTCCTAAAGGATGCACTACATTACACCAGTTTTAATGGTGGACTGCACAAAATTCTTTGATATTTAATGTTAAACTAGACCACGTAGAAAGGTATTGATGTGTCATGCAGGGTACCAATATACCTGACTGACTGCCTCTCCTGCACGGATACATTTTCACACGGGTGTCTCTGAGGGGGGAGCACTTGATGTCCACTGGCATGTGACTGGTGGGCACCGCTGGGGTTGGAGTGCACTACCTCTACTCAAAACCGGGTGGCACAGTTGCTCAGTGGTTAGCAATGCTACCTCACAGCTCCAGGAAGTCGGGTTCAGTTCCACCCCTGGGCGACTGTCTGTGTGGAGTTTGCACATTCTCCTCGTGTCTGAGTGGATTTTCTCCAGGTGCTCCAGTTTCCTCCCACAGTCCAAGGATGTGCAGATTAGGTGGGTGGTCATGGGACATGCAGGGCTACAGGAATGGGGTTTGGTGGGGTGGAGGGGGAGGTGTCAGGGTAGTCTTTGAGGGACTTGATGGGTTAAATGGCTTGCTTTCACACTGTTGTGATTCTATTTCAGTTTATTTTTTCATGACCGTTGAAATTTGGTTTAGGTTGCCTCTTCGAGCAGTGTTTTATCTTTGGTGTACCTGGATTTAATTGTCTTTAGTTAAGTGTTTATTTAAAAGAGGATAAAGGTATTTGTGATGTTCACTACATACCTGATGATCACTGGTAGACTGAATTATATAGAGATGACCTTCAAGTATAGAGAGTGGTTACTTTGCACTCTTAGCATTTAGAGGTTGGCATGGACTTGATGGGCCGAATAGCCATCTTCTGTCTTGTTAAAGACTCGATGGACAGGATTTAATGCCATCCTACCTCTGGCAGCAAGTTTCAAAGATGGCGTGAGGTCATTACATTCTGTCGATAGAGCTATTAACAGTACAGAAGATGGCTATTCAGCCCATTAAGTCAATGCTAACCTCTTGTTGTTATCAAACTGCCTTCCTAGATCCATTTGCTAAGTCCAGGAGGGGATATCCCTTGTGGACAGCCTCCCTGCCAAATGATCATCAGGGTCTTTTAACTGAACAAATAACTTAAGAGTCCCATTCAGTCACCGCTGACATTCAACCACTGATATGGGAATCGATGACGAGAGGGCATCAGTTTAAGGTTAGAGGGGAAAGAATAAAAGGGAGCCTGAGGGGCAACTTTTTTTACACAGAAGGTGGTACCTGTATGGAATGAGCTGCCAGTGGAAGTGGTGGAGGTGGGTACATTGACAATATTTAAGAGGCATTTGGACAAATACATGGATAGGAAAGGGTTAGAAGGCAATGGGTTTATTGTGGACGGGCATTTTGTTTGTCATGGGCCAGTTTGGGTCATAGGCCCTGTCTCCGTGCTGTAGGACTGTCTGACTCTATGACAGTGCTGAAAATGTATTGCTGGAAAAGCACAGCAGGTCAGGCAGCATCCAAGGAGCAGGAGAATTGACGTTTCCTAAGAAGGGCTCATGCCCGAAACGTAGATTCTCCTGCTCCTTGGATGCTGCCTGACCTGCTGCGCTTTTCTAGCAACACATTTTCAGCTCTGATCTCCAGCATCTGCAGTCCTCACTTTCTCCTGACTCTATGGCAGTGGCAGGTACTGGTGGATCACTCTGATCCAGTTAAGGAGTTTTATTCTGGAGGTTTATTACATTACTGTGACATGACCAGCGTTCCTGTAGAGACTGACCCCCTGTTCCTGGGTAGCTGGGCTCTCTGGTGACACTGCCCAATCAGAGGTGTACCTTGTTTTTCTCGATGACTACCCTTTCAGCCTGACTTGCTACTTACAAGGAGTATTAGGCTTTAGCTCACACAGTCCTCAATGACTGCTCAGTTCACTGGCTTACCTTGGACTCAGGGGCTGTTTCCATAGATCAGCGCCTGACATTGTGGTCTGTGCCCCTGTATGAGTGCTGCAGATTTCTCCTGTTCCTGTCAGCACTGCAGTGCCATAGAAGCATAGGAGGTGGGAGTGGGCCCAGAAGGAGAATCAGGTGAAATAATTCAGTCGTACTTGGAGATGAATGTACTGGAGCAATGTTCTGAGTTTTATAAGGAGAAAGTGAGGAGTGCAGATGCTGGAGACCAGAGTTGAAAAATGTGGTGCTGGAAAAACACAGCAGGCCAGGCAGCATCCGAGGAGCAGGAGAATCGAGGTTTTGGGCATAAGCCCTTCTTCGGAATTCCTGAAGAAGGGCTTATGCCCGAAATGCCGATTCTCCTGCTCCTTGGATGCTGCCTGGCCTGCTGTGCTTTTCTGAGTTTTATAAGGCAAGTTGGATCAATGTGCTTCATTTGCAAGTCTTACTCGTGTTTCCTTCTCGGGGAGTAGGCCATTCGGTCTTTTGACCCCGCGCCAACATTCCATATAATCATGTCTGATCCCTGCCTTGTTATGGACTAGGCCAGACCCCTCAAAACATTCTTAAGCAGGTAGCCCAGACTGTAACTTTTTTTTGTTTAGCTAGGTGTGTAGTGGACATTCCCGGAGTAAATCAGCTGTGTCGACTGCCAATTTTTAAACACACAAAATGTATTTGCAAAGTTACGGAATGAAACACAAAGAACAGAAAACAGAATGCCGGATAACTTATCCTATCCAAACCTGATTTAGTGATTCTGTTCTGAAACTACTTGCAACAGTCTCAATACACACATCCCTTCGCGCAACCAGTAAACAATGGCACAGACAGCTTACACTTCAAAATTACAGGGAGGGGGGGAGGTGCAGAAGGACAGAGAGACAGCTTCCAGTGACTCTGACTCCCTCCCTCCCAACTGAACTGAACTGAACATATTGAACCGCACAACTAGAGAGCTGGCCACGGCCCCCTGGACTATAGCAGTTTTTCAAAAGACCTTTCAAGCTTTTGGTCTGAAGCGCTATCTGTTAGGGTAAACAACAAGGCCCCAGTGAACCACTCAAACATCAGACTCGATGGACCCTGGCCAATTACCCCTCTCTGAAAGAAAACTCAAGGGTAAAGTAACCTTGTACCAAACCAGCATTGTGACAATCTGAACGTCATAGTCCCAGTTTCTCCCTATAGCCCTTGATACTTTTATTATCTAAAAGAAATTATCAATCTCTTCTTTGAATATATTCAGTGCTTTGCCCTCCATACCTCCTGTGGGGGCAAAATCAACAGGTTAACTATCCTTAATCTCAGTTCTAAATGGCCTAGCCCATATGTTGAGATTGTGTCCCTTGGTTCTAGACTCTCTATCCAGGGGAAATATCGTCCCTGGATCAACTGTATTCAGTCTTGTTAGAATTTGATACATTTCAATCAGATCCTCTCTTAGCATTGTAAACTCTAGTGAATACAGGGCAAGTCAGACATATCTCTCCACTTTGGACACCATCCTTTGTCGTTCTCTGAGCTTTTCTCCGTGTTGATGTGATGCCATGATGTTTGGGGAGTTCACTGTCCTCGGCAATCAGTAGTAACTGTTTGTCTTGAAGTCTTTGGATCACTAGAATGTTTTTCCCTCTGGTTTTGTTTTCTTGAAGTTGTGAAGTCTAACGTTTCCTAGATGGCACCAGTTAGAGCTGGTGCTGTTCACCTCTGCTCACTAAGGTGTGGTTGGGTTCACCTTAGTCACTGTGTGTGTGTGCGCGCACGCGTTTGTATGTGTGTGTGCGCATGTGTGTGTGTGCGCGTTTGTTTGCATGTGCGCGTGCATGTGCATGCGAGTGTGTGCGTGCGCATGTGTGTGTGTGTGCACGCGCACGTGTGTGTGCGCGCGTGTGTGCGAGTATGTGTGCGCGCGCGCGTGTGTGTGCACGCACACGTGTGTGTGCGCGTGTGTTCGTGCGAGTGTGTGTGCGCGCGCGCGCACATGTGTGTGTGTGTGTGTACGCGCACGTGTGTGCGCGTGTGTACGCGTTTGTATGTGTGTGTGTGTACGCGTTTGTATGTGTGTGTGCGCACACGTGTGTGTGTGTGCGCATGTGTGTGTGCGCGTTGTTTGCGTGTGCGCGTGCATGTGTGTGTGTGTGTGTGCACGCGCACGTGTGTGTGCGCACGTGTGTGCGAGTGTGTGTGTGCGCGCGCGTGTGTGTGCGCGTGTGTGTGTGTGCTTGCGTGTGTGTGTGTGTGTGCACGCGTTTGTATGTGTGTGTGCGCACACGTGTGTGTGTGTGCGCATGTGTGTGTGCGCATTGTTTGCGTGTGCGCGTGCATGTGTGTGTGTGTGCGCGTGTGTTCGTGCGAGTGTGTGTGCGCGCGCGCGCACATGTGTGTGTGTGTGCACGCGCACGTGTGTGTGCGCGTGTGTGTGTGCTTGCGTGTGTGTGTGTGGGCGTGTGCGCGTGCGCGCGTGTGTGCGTGTGTATGCGTGTG
This sequence comes from Chiloscyllium plagiosum, assembly GCF_037043375.1. NCBI lineage: Eukaryota > Metazoa > Chordata > Chondrichthyes > Orectolobiformes > Hemiscylliidae > Chiloscyllium > Chiloscyllium plagiosum. Next base: position 6,182,319 of record NW_028270174.1, read on the forward strand.
CATGTGTGCATGCACGTATGTGTGCGCGTGTGTCTGATTGTGTGTGCGCGCGCATATGTGTGCGCATGCGCGCGCGTGTGTGCGAGTGTGTGCGCGCAACCGCATGTGTGTGTGCGCGTGTGTGTATGCTTGCGTGTGTGTGCGCGCGCGCGTGTATGCATGTGTATGCGTGCGCGTGTGTTCATGCCCGTGTGCGTGTGTGTGCGTGTGTCTGATTGTGTGTGCGCGCATGTGTGCACGCGCGCGTGTGTGTGTGCATGTGTGTGTGCGTGCATATGTGCGCGCGTATATGCGTGTGTGTTTGTGTGTGTGTGAGAGTTTGTGTGTGTGTGTGTATGTGAGTGTGCAGTCTACTAGTATGAAGAAGCCACCTTTCTGGTCCAACTAGAAGAGGCTTATTGCGTGCACAATACCAAGTTTACTGTGTTACAATTTGCCATCAATATGGTCTACATGAATCCAGAGACTGTTAGGACACTGGCCCTGGATCTGTCTCCTATAAATTCCTTCTTTACTCTGCCCAACTCCCCCATGACTATTGTCATGGTGGGTTCTCCTGGCTGCACTCAATCAGGCATTAACCCTCTCACAGAGACAGATATAACAGCCAGCATGCTCACAGTGAGAGTTGGATTTTGACTCCCAGGGGTCTTGTGTTGATAATTTTATTAAGAAATATGCATTAATTGGATGTGTTGTACATCAGTTCTCAATCAATCTTGATTAATCTGATGCAATATTGGTTACTTGCTTTGGTTTCAAAAGCTGCTCTTTACTTTTATTTCTATTAACACGTAAATGTTGCAGGAGGCCATTCAGTCAATTATGAGAAAGTGAGGATTGCAGATGCTGGAGATTAAATTCAAGAGTGTGGTGCTGGAAAAGCACAGCAGGTCAGGCAGCATCCGAGGAGCAGGAGAATCGACATTTCGCACAAAAGCCCATCATCAGGAATCGCTTTCCTGATGAAGGGCTTTTGCCTGAAACGTCGATTCTCCTGCTCCTCGGATGCTGCCTGACCTGCTGTGCTTTTCCAACACCACATGTTCAGCCAATTCTATCCATGTTCTTGGAAAGAGCTATCCAATATGTCCCATTTTCTTCCTTCTCTCCCCCTTGTGCCCTGTATTGTTTTTCTCTTCCCGGTTGTATTTTTAATGATGTTTGTCAGTTCTATTTCTGTTAAATTTGATTGCACCCATTTTTGCTGAAGAGCAAGCCAAAACTGATAATATGGGATAACCAGAAATAGTGGCGAAGAATTGACTGTCTTGGCACCAGCGTTTAAATAAAAACCCAACAATAGTAATGTCAATATTCCTCATGTTAATATCTGTCTGCCTCATTATTTAACGCCCCACGTTCTACAAACCATGCACTTCACTCAGACGAAGCAGCAAGCTGCTGGCCAGACTCTCTGTTACGGTTTCTCTGCTGAAGGAAGTACACAGATGCTACACAGGTAGCTTCTTCCTTGCAACATCCGTGTTTTCTATGTGTCTTAACTGAATTCAGCACCTTTTCTGAGGTTTGCAGCCAAAGCTTGCTGTGTGAGAAACTGGAGGTGTGAAGCTGAGTCACAACTTGTAAAATTAATGAAGAATGTATGAGACCAACAGAGTTAAAGTGCATGGGAATATTCAGTTATTTAATCTAGAAAACAGAATGCTTAATGCTGCCGTAGGGGTATTCAATAAAAAGATTTTTTTAAGCATTCAGAGGATATAAGCAGCACTGGCTGAGCCAGTATTCATTAGCCATCCCTAGTTGCCCCTTGAGAAGGTGGGGGTGAGCTGCCTTCTTGAACCGCTGCAGTCCATGTGCTGTTGGTAAACCCATGATGCCCTTAGGGAGGGAATTCCAGGATTTTGATCCAGTGACAGTGAAGGATTGGCAATATTGTTCCAAATAGGGGAGGCGACAGCCTAGTGGTATTAACTGGACTATTAATCCAGAGAACCAGGAAATGTCCAGGGGATCCAGATTCGAATCCCACTATGGCAGATGGTGGAATGTGAATTCAATTCAATTGAATTCAATAAAAATTTGTAATTAACAGCATAGTGATGATCACAAATCCACTGCCGATTGTCAGGAAACATCGATTTGGTTCAGTAATGCCTTTCAGTGCAAGAAATCTGACATCCTTACCTGGTCTGGCCTACATGGGACTCCAGACCCACAGCATTATGGTTGACTATTAACTGCCCTCTGGGCAATTAGGGATGGGCAATAAATGCTGGCCTAGCCAGTGGCGCCCTCATCCTCTGAATGAATTAAATAAAAAAACCTCAGACTGGTGAGTGACTTAGAGGGAAACTTGCAGATGGTGGTTTTACCATGTACCTACTGCCTTTTTGCATCTAGATGGAAGTGGTTGTGGGAGATTGTATCTAAGGACTCTTGATGAATTTCTGCAGTGCATCTTATAGATAGTACACACTGCTGCTACAGAGCATCAGTTGCACAAAGTGTGGATTTTTGTAGATGTGGGCCAAATCAAGTGGATTGCTTTGTCCTGGATGGGGTTGAGCTTCTTGAGTGTTGTTGGAGCTGCACCGTACAGGCAAGGGGGGAGTATTCCATCATCATCCGGATTTGTGCCTTGTAGATGGACAGGCTTTGAGAGTCAGGGTGGGAGTTACTTGCTACGTGATTCCCAACCTTTGACCTAATTTTGCAGCCATAGTACTTATATAGTTAAAAGTCACATCACACCAGGTTTATTTGGAAGTACAAGCTTTCGGAACGCTGCTCCTTTGTCAGGTAGCTAGTGGGGCAGGATCATAGGACACAGAATACTGATATATTGAACAATATGAATTGTTAGTTCAGAACTTGACGTGTGTTTAAAAATTCTTAGTCTTCCCCAGGGTGTATCTTTGATTACAATGAATTTTTGAATGGGTTAGGTTTGCTTTCCAGTGAGTACCCAATGAGATCTCCAGACTAGAGACAATTTCCTTTTGTGCTGCAGAGGTAGTTTGTTTCCGCTGCAAAAGTAATTTGGAGGCTATGATGTTTTCAAGCGATAAACAGGAGGCAGAGATTTAAAATAATTGACAGATAGACCAGGGGACAGCTGAAAAGGGGGTGGGGATTGGCCAGTGAAACACCCATGTACACCCATTACTAGTGAAAAAACACAGCATATAAAGTGACTTGGAGGAAATGCTTAACAGGCAAGATCATAAATCTGTAATTGCTTTAAAGCCACAACTTTGGTGCAGTTATGCAAGTGCAGTGCTATTTGTGTTTGTGCTGTCAACTCCCTTCACAGTTTAAAAAGGCCACATCTAAACAGACATATAAGTCGGCTGGTACAATCGCTAGTGGTTCAGTGTTGTAAGTGAGCCATGAACATCATTCGCCAATATTCTGTTAATAGGGTGATAGGACACTGTAGCCTGGCCTCAACATTTTCCACGACTTGTGAAGCTACACACAGCGGACCTCTCCACATTCTCACAGTCGCTCGATTTATGGTTTTGAAATGCAAACAACTGAGGTTGGTTAATAAAAAGTGTGAATGGTTTAAATATAAAATCCCTGAGACTTCTCGGTTGATAGTATCTTCAAGAGTGACACAATAAGAACACTAAATGGGAATGGAGCAGTCTCTGGGCCAACATGCCATAATGGACAGTATATTTTGAATAATTGTTCTGATTAATATCTAAGGAGATTCAAATGAGCAAGCACATCTTTAACCCCCTCTCCAGAAGTTCAATCCTAGTTTGTCTCTCCTGTGGTGGTTGCTACCAGAAAACTCCTACTAGCAGTTTGATGGCAATTTGTACTTAGGAATGAACTGAAATTTATCTTTAATTGAACAATGTTGCAAATGGAAAAGGGAACAAACAGAGTATTGTAGCGCAGTGCCGGTTAAGAAATGTAATCGAGGTTTTTAAAATTGTGATGTGCTCTGCCAAAGTGGACATGAGGAGGGTGTTCTCTCGAGTTATCCACTTGGTGGTCATCAATTTAAAAGTCCCTGCAAAAAGAGAGAGGAGAGTGAGAGATTATGAAAAATGTCTTTGCTTAGAGAGTTGTCAGAGCATGAAAGGCAAAGCCACAGGGAATGGCTGAGGCAGAGACCACTGCATCCTCTGAAGGAAACTTTATAAATATTTCAAATGGAAGGGGGTGCAGAGACGCGAGGAGAGAACAGGACAAGGGGATTAATTTCAACTCTAGCCAGTAAAAGTTCAGCGCAGAGTTGAATAGGAAAAACAAACTCCACCTGTCTGGAAAACATTTCCAAATCCCTGTGTTGAAGAAGTAGTTTTTAAAAAAAAATATTCACAGGATGTGGTGTCACTGGCTGGGCCAGCATTTATTGCTCGTCCCTAATTGTTCAGAGTCAACCCTACTGCTATAGGTCTGGAATTGCACATAGGCCAGACCAGGTAAGGATAACAGTTTCCTTACCTAAAGGACATCAGTTAATCGATAATTGGCACCAGTTTCTTGGTCATCAGTTCCCCATTTTTAAAATTGAATTTAAATTCCATCATCTGTCATGGTGGGATTCAAACCTGTTCCCAGAACATTATCTGGGCCTTTGCATTAATAGTCTTGTGATAACATCAGTGAATGATTTCAGCAGTGAATTTGTGGGGAGCATGAATTGATGTGATTTTTCAGATTTACAAATATAATGTGATTTTTAACTTTGTACACCCCAGTCCAACACCGGCATCTCCAAATCAAATATAATATACAGATATAGATTTTACAAACCGTTGGAGGTCAGAGTTTAGATTAGATTACTTACAGTGTGGAAACAGGACCTTCGGCCCAACAAATCCACACCGACCCGCCGAAGCGCAACCCACCCAGACCCATGCCCCTACACCTAACACTACGGGCAATTTAGCATGGCCAATTCACCTAACCTGCACATTTTTGGACTGTGGGAGGAAACCGGATCACCTGGAGGAAACCCACGCAGACACAGGGAGAACATGCAAACTCCACACAGTGAGTCGCCAGAGGCGGGAATTGAACCCGGGTCTCTGGTGCTGTGAGGCAGCAGTGCTAACCACTGTGCCACCGTGCTAAAAATTGTTGACCTCAGTTTTGAGACCATAGGCAGTACAGGGTCTAATCAGAAGATGGGGAGGTGTTTCTCCAGCTCATGTTCAGCTTGACTGCTGCAAGTCTAGGACAGGAATGTGAGCATGAGAGCAAAGTGGCGAATTGAGATAGCAAGCAACCTGAAGCTTGAACAGATTATTGTGAACTGAGTGACCATACTCAACAAATTGGTCACCCAGTCTGTGTTTGATCTTCTTGATGTAGAGGAGCCTGCTTGGTAGGCAGCCAAGGTGATATACATTAACATTAACTTTCTGCTTCACCTAAAAGTCGTTTTTGGAGCATTGGTCAGTGAGAATGGAGGAGGTAAAAGAGTTTACTTCCTATGATTACATGGGAAGGTGTTGTGGGAAGGGGACAAGATAATTGAAGAGTGGATCAGGACAGCCTGGAGGGAGGTACTTTTGAAATATCGCCCCACCAAGGGACATGAGGTGCATAGCAAGATCCCACAAACAGTAACAAAAAAAATAAATTGTCCATTTTTCACTGATATTGGTTGAGGCATAAAGAGTGGCCAAGACATGGAAATAAAAAAACACTCCTGCATTCCTTTGGTGTGCTCTAGCATGGAGAGGGTTGATGGCACCATGGTTTTACACCTTTATCTGAAAGATGGATTTAAGTCTTCAGTGTTCACTGGATTGTCATGAAGTAGGGAGGCATCACCATGGCAGCTGACAGCAGCTGCCTGTTTTTCTCCAAGATGCAATTGCTTAACTGACGGACTCAATTAATTAGGGAACTGGAAGATGGGGCTACTGTCAGCTGGTCAACAGAGATATAAAACTGAGTGGAAACTGATGCAGAATCCTATAAAGATGAGAAGTGATCATACTCTTGCTGAAAGACTGATTGATCCTTGAATATAATCAGTGCCAACCCGTGTTAGCGTTTGCTGTGCGCTATAGCTTAGCCAGAGCTGATAATGTGACATGAGTTTAATGTCACATGATGCTGTGTGCTTGACATTCTGTTTTCAATCCATCATTATTTTTTGGCTGCTGTAAAGGAATTGATGAATCGATGAAATAAAAACGATTTCCCCCTCTGGGAGAGTGCAGACCCAACGGGTGATTGTGGCAGGGTGGAAACTATACCTGGTCTAGCTATCCAGAGACGCTGGTCAATATCGGGGTGATAAAACAAAGTCCTGAGGTTGCTGGAGATCAGAAACAAAGAAATTTAGTTCACGAGAAGTGTCACTGGACTTGAAATGCTAATGCTGTTTTCATTTCACAGATGCTGCCTGACCTGCTGAGTTTGTCCAGCAATATCTGATTTGTTGTGTGATTTGGATTCAAATCCCAACTAATCCTCCCCTAATACACTCTGGAAGCTGGTAGAAATCAATGAATATATCTAGAATATGAAACCAGTGTCAATGATGGTGACCATGACCACTGAAATCCCACCTGGTTCATTAATTTCCTTCAGGAAAGGAAATCTGCCATCCTTACCTGGTCTGGCCTATGTGTGACCTCCAAAACCACAGCATTGTAGTTGAGTCTTAGTTGCCCTCTGGAAATGCCTTAACAAGCCACTCAGTTCAAGGACAGACAACAAATACTGGATTTGCAATCAGAGCCCATACCCTGTTAAAGGATAATTTCTTAAAAACTAGTTTTAGGTGGTTCAGGGACAATGTCAGAAATACTTCTGAAATTGTCTGCCTACCCCCCCCACCATCCCAAAAAAAGAGCATTATTGAGATGAAGATCTTCAAATCTGGGATTGATGAATTATGATGGTCAATGGTATTAAAGTTTCAGAGATAGATGGAGTCCAGATACAAATCAGCCATCATCTACTTGAAAGGCAGTCCATTCTTAAGGGGCCGAATGGCCTACTCTTATTCCTACATTCTTTTGTTTCATGTTATATGAGAATGTTGCACATTGCTGCACATTGCTGCTTGTATGACAGTTTGAGCTAAGTGAGTGGACTAATAAAAATAGAGTAATGTGCAACACTGAAAGAGTTCAATTAAGTTAGAGGAAATATGCACTAACTAACTGATGGGTTTCTGCTGAAGGAGGCACATTCTTTGCTTAAAGTGTCTGATGGATCATTTTTGAGTGATGTCCACAGAAAAACACGGCACATCAATTGAACCTGTATGAAAATGTACCATTATGTCACTTGGATATGGACTGTGTGCCAATAATTAAATGTTTCCCTGAACTCTTTAGATTGTAAATTCTTTATCCTAACCTCGGTCGTGGATAAGATCCTGGAATCCATTGTGCACGACGAGATTTCTGAATCCTTGGAAGTGCATAGGACAAAGTCAGCATGGCTTCATCAAGGGGAGGTCATGTCTGACAAATCTGCTAGAATTCTTGGAGGAATTAACGAGCAGGTTAGACCAAAGAGAGCCAATGGATGTTATCTATCTAGACTTCAAGAAGGCCTTTGACAAGGTCTTGCACAGGAGGCTACTGAGTAAGATAAAGGCCCCTGGTGTTAGAGACAAGGTGCAAGCCTGGATAGAAGCTTGGCTGTCTGGCAGAAAGCAGAGACTGGGATAAAAGGGTCCTTCTCAGGATGGCAGCAAGTTGTGTTCCGCAAGGCTCAGTGTTGGGACTACAACTTTTTACTTTGTACATTAGTGATCTCGATGAAGGAACTGAGGGCATTCTGGCTAAGTTTGCAGACGATACAAAGCTAGGTAGAGGGACAGGTAGTATTGAGGAGGTGGGGAAGCTGCAGATGGATTTGGACAGGTTAGGAGAGTAGGCAAAGTAGTGGCAGATGGAGTACAATGTGGGAAAGTGTGAGGTCATGCACTTTGGTAGGAAGAATAGAAACTTGGACTATTTTCTAAATGGGGAGAAAATTAAGAAGTCTGAAGTGCAAAGAGACTTGGGAGTTCTAGTCCAGGATTCTCTCAAGGTAAACTTACAGGTTGAGTCAGTAGTTAAGAAGGAAAATGCAATAATGGCATTCATTTTGAGAGGACTTGAATATAAAAACAGAGTTGTACTTCTGAGGCTCTGTAAGGCTCTGGTCAGAACACATTTGGAGTATTGTGTGCAGTTTTAGGCCCCATATCTCAGGAAGAATGTGCTGATCTTGAGTGTTCAGTGCATGTTCAGAAGAGGTTCACGCGAATGGTCCCAGGAATGAAAAGCTTAACACATGAGGAACGTTTAAGGACTCTGGGTTTATACATGGTGGACTTTAGAAGAATGAGTAGAGATCTAATTTAAGCTTACAGAATACTGAACAGCCTGGAGAGAGTGGATGCTGGAAAGAGGTTTCAAATGGTAGGAGAGACTAGGACCCGAAGGCACAGCCTTAGAATAAAGGGAAGACCCTTTTAGAACGGAGAGAAGGAGAAACTTCTTCAGTCAGAGAGTGGGGAATCTATGGAATTCATTGCCACAGAAGGCTGTGGAGGTCAGGTCATTGAGTATATTTAAGACTGAGATAGATAGGTTCTTGAGCATCAAGGGTTACGGGGAGAAATTGGGAGAATGGGGTTGACAAACATATGGTTGAATGGTGGAGCAGACTTGATGGGCTGAATGGCCTAATTTCTGCTCCTTTGTGTTATGGTCTTATCCCATAACTTGCTGGAAGTGTTAGCTGATTATGGAATGTTGAAAGAAATGGAACATTTGGGACTTTGGTGAACAATGGAACCAAACATGCATCTTCCCAGCCAGTGGGGTGGTGACCGCCTAGTGGTATTATTGCTGGATCATTAAACCAGACACCCAAGTAATGTTCTAAGCACCTGGGTTCAAATCCATCTATAGGAGAAGGTGGAATTTGAATTCAATGGAAATCTGGAATTAAGAGTCTAATGATGACCACAAATCCATTGTCAACTGTTGGAGGAAAACCCCATCTCGTTCCCCACAGGGAAGGAAAATGTTTACCTAGTCTGCCTACATGTGACTCCAAGGTTGACTCTTAACAGTTAGCGATGGGCAATATGGGCTGGCCTGGCCAGTTTAAAACAAGAGTGAGATTTAAGGATTGAGGAAAGAAGCAGAGGAATTGTAGGTATACTCAACTCACTTCAGGGGAAATAAACTGAATGCTAAATTGATGGAAAGAGAGACAAATGAAAAGGAAAAGTAACAAAACGACATGATAACATTTGAAATATTAGCAGTTTTAGAACTTAAGAGCAACTTACCACCTGACGGAATGAGGCTGGCCAATTTCAATTATTTCCTTTCTGGGTGACAGAGATGTACGGGCAGTGACTGAACAATTAATGCATTGCTGTTTGGTAGAACAGAATTTGAGTATTGCTGAGACAAGGACACAACTTGCTGAAGATTTTCATCTTGCACCCATCAGCACAATTCTCAGGAAATACCAAAGTAAAGGGAAAACAACATCGATACTTTCTGGGAGGAGAGCACCGAGTCACTGGCAACTGTACAGTATAAATGTTGCTTTTCTTTTGTTTTAGCATTTCTTGTAAATTATCCGAAGGAGTGTAAAGTGAAAAACTTCAATAAGGATGCATCCTTGTCTCAGTAATTAACATCATTGCAGAGAGATACTTATACTCCTGAGTCCCAGCTGTAACTCTATACAGTAAATTTCATGGTATTTAGTGTACAAATCCAGTAAGTTTTTAAAAGTCATGGAGGAGGGTACAGAAGAATGCTGTTTGTGGAACAATTTTTTGTCAATTTGTAACTTGTGCTGTGGCTGTTCATCCCCTGAATTAGTTGGCTGGTTTGCATGTTAATTATGGCATGTGTCATTAACATATCATTATGTTTCCAATAAGACCACCCCCATAATGTCATCAAAACAACAAAAAAACTTCCTGTGCTCCACAGACCAAAAACAACAATGAGAAACTCTTAAAAACTGAAAGAACTGTGGAAGCTGGAAATCAGAAACAAAAACAGAAATTGCTGGAAAAGCGCAGCAGGTCCGGCAACAGCTGTGGAGGGAAATCAGAGTTAATGTTTTGGGTTGAGTACAGCTTCCTCAATTCTTTCAGTTTTTAAGAGCAAAGAGCCTCTCATTCATAAACAAAACCAGAAACTGCTGGAAAAGCTCAGTTCTGAGGAAGGGTCACTCGACCGGAAACGTTAACCCTGATTTCTCTCCACAGATGCTGCCAGATCTGCTGAGCTTTTCCAGCAATTTTTGTTTTTGTTTATGATTGAGAAGCTCTTTACTAGGAAACCAGATTTTAACTTTATTTATTTATTTTTTCTATTTTTATGCTTAGAAGACTATTTTTGACTTCTTTATTTCTCGATTTCTGTAACTAAGATGCTTTGTACCTAAGATGGTGCTGTGTGTGGTGACATTGTGCACTTTTCGCTGTAATCCTGTAACCTGTACTTGAGTACACTTGACAATAAAAAATAAATCTAAAATCCAAAGCCACTTTAAAAATTAGCTCATTATTCCTGAGCCCAGAGGCCTTCAGTAACACTGTAGCCACTTTCTGAGAATACTGTCACACGATCATCATTACTTGTAATACAAAACAATCGTTACTGAGGGTATAATTTTATTATTGGCCTGAAGAAAACAAGGTACTGTAAGTGACCCTTCTTCAGTGTTCTATGGAAGGGTCACTCAACCCGAAACATTAACTCTGATTTCTCTCCACAGATGCTGCCATACCTGCTGAGTTTTTCCAGCAATTTCTGTTTTTGTTTTTGATTTACAGCATCCGCAGTTCTTTTCGTTTTTATTAAGATACTCTTAGTTTTGCTTTACCATTCTATACACTTCAAACAAGTTGCTGGTATGGAACAAATGGGTTTTAATGTTAAATCTAACAATAATATCTGTGGGCGGCACGGTGGCACAGTGGTTAGCACTGCTGCCTCACAGCGTCAGAGACCCAGGTTCAATTCCCGCCTCAGGCGACTGTCTGTGTGGAGTTTGCACATTCTACCCGTGTCTGCGTGGGTTTCCACCGGGTGCTCTGGTTTCCTCCCACAGTCCAAAGATGTGCAGGTCAGGTGAATTGGCCATGCTAAATTGCCTGTAGTGTTAGGTACATTAGTCAGGGGTAAATGGGTCTGGGTGGGTTGCTCTTCGGAGGGTTGGTGTGGACCTATTGAGCTGAAGGGCCTGTTTCCCCACTGTAAGCAATCTTAATATAAGTGTGCAGTCCTGCCACGGAAGACACTGCACCCTGGAGTGAATGATGAAATCTCCACACATGTTAGAGATAGAAAACTTGGGACATGAACAGGAGACTCCCTGCTGTTTGCTGTCTGTGGGTGATGCTCAGCTTTAGGAAGTGTACATGGTCAAAAGAAATGAATCTAATTTGTCCAGTAATCTGAGTTCCAAACCTGATGGCTCAGAGATGGTTTCAACTCCATAATTCATGGCATTTGAGGGTGCTGAAGCATTTAACTTGCTAGCATGCCTTTTTGTCTTTTATCTTTTCTGTTTGACCAGTTCTGTTGTGACACTGTTTCTGGTTAACTAGTTTCTTTGATTATCCGCTGTGTTGTTCCTCCCTAGAACTGGGATACTCAATGCCAAGTGACCTTTTAACCTGTTCCACTTGACAAATACCAGCAGTGCCCTTATTGAAAGCCCCTGCTGCTCTTTGCCATATCGATGACAGTGTAATGTTGGCATGTGCACTGTCTGTGCTGCGGAGTTAGTGGGTCTTTGTTCACGCCCGCAGCTAAAATGTTAGGGCTTTAATAATGGAAAAATCTCCTGTGGTACATTGATTGAAAGCCACAAGAGCAGGCAAGATTGCTTTCTCTGGGGCTTGGCTTGAGAAATCTGATATCTTCTTGCTATCATCCAATAAGCCAGACAGAAAGAAAGAAATGCAAAAGAGAAGCTCAGAGCCCGGGAGAGTGTCCTGGGAGGAATGTTTTAAAACAAAAGTGAATCACCTTCCTGCCTGAAAACACAATGATGGTTTTTCCTAAATCTGGGCCGGGTGGGGCTATGTCGTTATTGGCTGTGCTCAATCAGATCAACCATGACCTCCGTTGAATGATGGAACAGACTTGATGGGCTGAAGGACCAACTTCTGCTCATACATCTCAATCTTGCTTCTCAGCTATGTTATGGTTTCATTTGAAAGGTTAGATAGTCCTCATTGTCACAATCTCCAAAGGTGCACTGTAAACTATGATTAGTAAATTCATCAATGATCGCCAAATGGAGATTCTGAACTGGATTTTGTTTTACTAAGGGGGGAGTTGGTAACATAATGGTGGCATCACTAGATTGGTAATCCTGAGTCCCTGGCTAATATTCTGGGCACATGGTTTCAGATCCCGTCATGGGAGTTGTTGGGATTGATTTCAATAAAATATAGAATTTACAAGCTAGTCTGATGGCGACTAGGTATTCATCTGGTTCACGCATGTATTTTTAGGAAGGAAATCTGCATCTTTACCTTGTCTGGCCTATGTGTGACTCCAGACCCACAGCAATGTGGGTGACTCATAACTACCTTCTGAAACTGAGCCAATCACTTCAAGGGTAATTGTGGATTTGAAGTTACTCAGAATAAGTGCAAAGTGAATGTGAATCAATGGGCAATTGATAGTCCAATTTGCAAGGTTACTAACCCCCCAATAGCTGATACAACAAGGACAAAGAGGAGGAATGTATGAGAAAGGCTTGGAGAGTGGCAATGTATGCATAGTTCTTTAGGAGGGCCAACACAGATGTGATGGGTCAAATGGCCTTCCTCTGTGCTGGAACAATTCTCGGATGAATAAAGATACATTGGGCACAACCAAAAATGTTTTCCTTCAGTCTGTTTGGCATTAAGTAACTAGGCAGTTCCATAATGTGGTGTACTTTATTCACACAGATTAAGTTGGAACTTTTATCTGTCTTTAGCTTTCACCTCTGAGTTTCTCCAAAGGTATAATTATCATCAGAAAGGCACACTTCTATGAATCTTCGCTTGCTCAAGTCATATCAGTCCTGATGCTTCTAAAAGTCCTAAACTTTCCAGAGTTCTTTTCCAGCCGACTAATCAACTTCTGGGAAAAGGCTCAACTCTTCAGCATCTTTCAGCTATTTGCACAGCCCTCCAGGTTTTAGATCATTTTAACCAGCTTGGTCACTGATCCTGTGTCCTTTTCTGCCATACAGAAAAATTGTTTCTTGAGAGTGATTTGCATCTTTACCTCATTCGAATTCTGTGTGTTCCTCTTTCTGACTCGGTCTGCTTCTCTTTGGGACTACATCTTGGCACTGATTGTCTTGAGCCTCCAGGTTTCCTTGTAGCTGTCCTTTGGACTTGCCAGCCACATGGTTTCTTTCTTATCATTCGGTACTGTTGCCAGGTCAAGGATCACCAAGTCTCATGGACCAGTTATTTGTAGCATTCAAGAAAATTACAATTGATCCCTGAAAAATTGATACAAATTATTAAAAATCCTTTTTCAAACATTCTTAAAAACCATTACAGATTTGTGCAATCTCCCTGCAGGTCTTGGAAGCAGACCATCGTGTTTTCATGTTAATCTGCAATGTTTCACCCCTTATGGTAGAGACTGTTGCAAGATCTTTCCTTCCATTAGCATCTTAAGACCATAAGACCATAAGACATAGGAGTGGAAGTAAGGCCATTCGGCCCATCGAGTCCACTCCACCATTCAATCATGGCTGATGCGCATTTCAGCTCCACTTACCAGCGTTCTCCCCGTAGCCCTTAATTCCTCTAGACAACAAGAATCGATCAATCTCGGCCTTGAAGACATTTAGCGTCCCGGCTTCCACTGCACTCCGTGGCAATGAATTCCACAGGCCCACCACTCTCTGGCTGAAGAAATGTCTCCGCATTTCTGTTCTGAAATGACCCCCTCTAATTCTAAGGCTGTGTCCACGGGTCCTAGTCTCCTCGTTTAACGGAAACAATTTCCTAGCATCCTCCTTTTCCAAGCCATGTATTATTTTGTTCGTCTCTATTAAGTCTCCCCTTAATCTTCTAAACTCCAACAAATACAATCCCAGTATCCTCAGCCGTTCCTCATATGTTAGACCTGTCATTCCAGGGATCATCCGAATGAATCTCCGCTGGACACGTTCCAGTGCCAGTATGTCCTTCCGAGGTGTGGGGACCAAAACTGGACACAGTACTCCAAATGGGGCCTAACCAGAGCTTTATAAAGTCTTAGTAGTACATCTCTGCTTTTATATTCCAACCCTCTTGAGATAAAAGACAACATTGCATTCGCTTTCTTAATCACGGACTCAACCTGCATGTTTACCTTTAGAGAATCCTCGACTAGCACTCCCAGATCCCTTTGTGCTTTGGCTTTATTAATTTTTTCACCATTTAGAAAGTAGTCTATGCTTTTATTCTTTTTGCCAAAGTGCAAGACCTCGCACTTGCTCACGTTAAATTCCATCAGCCATTTCCTGGACCACTCTCCCAACCTGTCTAGATCCTTCTGTAGCCTCCCCACTTCCTCAGTACTACCTGCCTGTCCACCTAACTTCGTATCATCGGCAAACTTCGCTGGAATGCCCCCGGTTCCCTCATCCAAATCATTAACATATAATGCGAACAGCTGTGGCCCCAGCACCGAACCCTGCGGGACACCGCTCGTCACCGGCTGCCATTCTGAAAAAGAACCTTTTATCCCAACTCTCTGCCTTCTGTTAGACAGCCAATCCTCAATCCATCCCAGCAGCTCACCTCGAACACCATGGGCCCTCACCTTGCTCAGCAGCCTCCCGTGTGGCACCTTATCAAAGGCCTTTTGAAAGTCTAGATAGACCACATCCACTGGGTTTCCCTGGTCTAACCTACTTGTTACCTCTTCAAAAAATTCCAACAGGTTTGTCAGGCATGACCTCCCTTTACTAAATCCATGTTGACTTGTTCTAATCAGACTCTGCTCTTCCAAGAATTTAGAAACCTCATCCTTAATGATGGATTCTAGAATTTTACCAACAACCGAGGTTAAGCTGATTGGCCTATAATTTTCCAACTTTTGCCTTGATCCTTTCTTGAACAAGGGGGTTACAACAGCCATCTTCCAATCATCCGGGACCTTTCCTGACTCCAGTGACTCTTGAAAGATCTCAACCAATGCCTCTGCTATTTCCTCAGCCACCTCTCTCAGAACTCTAGGGTGTATCCCATCGGGGCCAGGAGATTTATCAATTTTAAGACTTTTTAACTTTTCTAGCACTATCTCTTTTGTAATGGCAACCATACTCAACTCAGCCCCGTGACACCCTTTAATTTTTGGGATATTGCTCATGTCTTCCACTGTGAAAACTGACGCAAAGTACTTGTTAAGTTCTCCTGCTATTTCCTTATCTCCCATCACTAGGCTTCCTGCATCAGTTTGAAGTGGCCCAATGTCTACTTTTGCCTTTCGTTTGTTTCTTATGTACTGAAAGAAACTTTTACTATTATTTCTAATATTACTGGCTAGCCTACTTTCATATTTGATCCTCTCATTTCTTATTACACTCTTTGTTATCCTCTGTTTGCTTTTGTATCCTTCCCAATCTTCTGATTTCCCACTGTTCTTAGCCACTTTATAGGATCTCTCTTTTTCTTTAATACATTTCCTGACTTCCTTTGTCAGCCAAGGTTGTCTAATCCCTCCCCGGTTAATCTTTCTTTTCTTGGGAATGAACCTCTATACGGTGTCCTCAATTATACCTACAAACTCCTGCCATTTTTGCTCTACTGTCTTCCCGGTTAGCCTCTGCTTCCAGTCTATTTTAGTCAGTTCCTCTCTCATGCCCTCATAATTACCTTTATTTAACTGTAACACCATTACATCCGATTTTGCCTTCTCCCTTTCAAACTCCAGACTGAACTCTACCATATTATGGTCGCTACTTCCTAAGGGTTCCCTTACTTTAAGATCTTTTATAGAGTCTGGTTCATTGCAAAGCACTAGGTCCAGAATAGCCTGCTCTCTTGTGGGCTCCATGACAAGCTGTTCCAAAAAGCCATCCTGTAAGCATTCCATGAATTCCCTTTCTTTAGATCCACTAGCAACATTATTTACCCAGTCCACCTGCATATTGAAGTCTCCCATGATCAATGTAACCTTGCCTTTCTGACATGCCTTCTCTATTTCCCGGTACATGTTGCGTCCCTGGTCCTGACCACTGTTAGGAGGTCTATACACAACTCCAATTATGTTTTTTTTGCCTTTGTGGTTCCTCAATTCCACCCACACAGACTCCACATCATCCGACGCTATGTCATTCAATACCATAGATTTAATTTTGTTCTTAACTAACAAGTTGAAACTTTATTGCTGGAACAGCACAGCAGGTCAGGCAGCATCCAGGGAACAGGAGATTCGACGTTTCGGGCACAGGCCCTTCTTCAGGAATGAGCAGAGAGTGTTCAGCAGGAGAAGATAAGAGGTAGGGAGGAGGGACTTGGAGGAGGGGAGTTGGAAATGTGATAGGTGGAAAGAGGTCAAGGTGAGGGTGATAGGTCGGAGTAGGGTGGAGGCGGAGAGGTCAAGAAGAAGACTGCAGGTCAGGAAGGCGGTGCCGGGCTGGAAGGATCCGGCTGAGACAAGGTGGGGGGAGGGGGGATGAAGAAACTGGTGAAGTCCAAGTTCATCCCCTGCGGTTGGAGGGTTCCCAGTCGGAAGATAAGACGCTCCTCCTCCGACCGTCGGGTTGTTGTGGTTTGGCGGTGGATGAGTCCAATGACCTGCATATCCTCGGTGGAGTGGGAGGGGGAGTTGAAATGCTGTGCCACAGGTTGGTTGGGTTGGTTCGTCCGGGTGGCCCAGAGGTGCTCCCTGAATCGCTCCGCAAGTAGGCGGCCTGTCTCCCCAATATAGAGGAGGCCACACCGGCTGCAGCGGATGCAGTAGATGATGTGGGTGGAGGTGCAGGTGAATCTGTGGCGGATATGGAAGTTTCCCTTGGGGCCTTGGAGAGAAGTGAGGGGGGAGGTGTGGGCGCAAGTGTTGCACCTCCTGCGGTTGCAAGGGAAGGTGCCGGGAGTGGTGGTTGGGTCGGTGGGGGGTGTGGATCTGACAAGGGAGTCGCGGAGGGAGTGGTCTCTACGGAAAGCTGATAGGGGAGGGGAGGGAAATATATCCTTGGTGCTGGGGTCTGTTTGGAGGTGGCGGAAGTGACGGCGGATGATGCGCTGTACATGGAGATTGGTGGGGTGGTAGGTGAGGACCAGTGGGGTTCTGTCCTGGTGGCGGTTGGAGGGGCGGGGCTCAAGGGCGGAGGAGCGGGAAGTGGAGGAGATGCGGTGGAGGGCACCGTCGACCACGTCGGGGGGGAAATTGCGGTCCTTGAAGAAGGAGGCCATCTGTGTTGTACGTATTTTGAACTGGTCCTCCTGGGAGCAGATGCGGCGGAGACGAAGGAATTGGGAGAATGGGATGGCGTTTTCCCCACTGGTCCTCACCTACCACCCCACCAATCTCCATGTACAGCGCATCATCCGCCGTCACTTCCGCCACCTCCAAACAGACCCCAGCACCAAGGATATATTTCCCTCCCCTCCCCTATCAGCTTTCCGTAGAGACCACTCCCTCCGCGACTCCCTTGTCAGATCCACACCCCCCACCGACCCAACCACCACTCCCGGCACCTTCCCTTGCAACCGCAGGAGGTGCAACACTTGCGCCCACACCTCCCCCCTCACTTCTCTCCAAGGCCCCAAGGGAAACTTCCATATCCGCCACAGATTCACCTGCACCTCCACCCACATCATCTACTGCATCCGCTGCAGCCGGTGTGGCCTCCTCTATATTGGGGAGACAGGCCGCCTACTTGCGGAGCGATTCAGGGAGCACCTCTGGGCCACCCGGACGAACCAACCCAACCAACCTGTGGCACAGCATTTCAACTCCCCCTCCCACTCCACCGAGGATATGCAGGTCATTGGACTCATCCACCGCCAAACCACAACAACCCGACGGTCGGAGGAGGAGCGTCTTATCTTCCGACTGGGAACCCTCCTACCGCAGGGGATGAACTTGGACTTCACCAGTTTCTTCATCCCCCCTCCCCCCACCTTGTCTCAGCCGGATCCTTCCAGCCCGGCACCGCCTTCCTGACCTGCAGTCTTCTTCTTGACCTCTCCGCCTCCACCCTACTCCGACCTATCACCCTCACCTTGACCTCTTTCCACCTATCACATTTCCAACTCCCCTCCTCCAAGTCCCTCCTCCCTACCTTTTATCTTCTCCTGCTGAACACTCTCTGCTCATTCCTGAAGAAGGGCCTGTGCCCGAAACGTCGAATCTCCTGTTCCCTGGATGCTGCCTGACCTGCTGTGCTGTTCCAGCAATAAAGTTTCAACTTTGATCTCCAGCATCTGCAGACCTCACTTTCTCCTTCTTAACTAACAAGGCAACCCCACCCCCTCTGCCCACCTCTCTGTCTTATCTATCTGTTCTCTTTGGGATGTTTATGGTGTCCTCAGTGGTAATGACTGATGCAAAATATCTGTTTAAATGATCTGTCATTTCCTTGTTTCCTCACTACTAATTCCTCGTGCAATGATATGTGTAATTATTACAATTCAAACATCAACAATCACAAAGACACTGAGGAGTGAGCAATGGCAGAACTGTACCAGAGAGCTTTAATGTGGGGATTCCTAATCTCTATGATAAAGTCCTGATGAAATTTCTGAAAATCAGCCTGTAGTTGCCCTTAGATAGGGCAGAGACAGCGATGTACCAACCTCAGAGTAGTGGCAGTCTAATGAAAGAGAGCAGCATTGAAAATGCAAAACCAAAGACCAACATCCAGACTGTACAATACATCAAATCCATAAGACAGAGCAACATGTGGTTGCATTCTTGGTGTTAGGGCAACACATGAAAGCAGCTCAAATGATGAATCACCTTTATCTTTTTAAGATTTGTACAGAAAACTGTTTGTACCATGTTCAGAACAGATTAGAGTGGTGCTGGAAAAGCACAGCAGGCCAGGCAGCATCCGAGGAGCAGGAAAATCAACATTTCATGCAAAAGCCCTTCATCAGGAATCCTAGTGAAGGGATTTTGCCCGAAATGTTGATTTTCTTGCTCCTCGGATGCTCCCTGACCTGCTGTGCCTTTCCAGCACCACTCTAATCTAGACTCTGATCTCCAGCATCTGCAGTTCTCACTTTCGCCATGTTTAGAACAGGCAATCCAGAAATAATTCTTTTGGTTGTCTGGAGAGATCCTTTGTGAGACATGAGCTAAGTTAGTCTAGAAATACAAGTTCTTATGACATGTTTGTTCTAACTGAAGTGCATCAATAAGCAATGGCAAATGGTTTTCAATTTTCTAGTAAAAATTGTAAGGAAAAGAGATCTTTATTGTATATTTTTGATGTAATTTATACATGCGGAAAGTATTGTTTTGTTGAGATGGAGAGTTAGTAGACCATTTGGGATTTGCATTCCACAACAAAGATAAACCCACAGCAGGTGACCCTGCTTTAGGCTCTCCATCGAGTAAACAGTCGCCTGTGTGGCCTTTGTATAATAATCATTGAGCACTGACAAATATTCCTTCCAACATAACCCCAACTGGGCCAGTTAACCAATTTCTAAGTAAACCAGATATGACCTTGGAACACTATAAATTGCAGATTTAATATAGAGAACATTGTCTTGTTGAAATCATAGCTTCCCCCGCACTCCACACTCTTACACAAAATGGCACTTTACTGAATTTAGTAGAAAAATGCTAAATGAATATTATTACAAAGACCAAATCCTTGTATTTTGGAAGGTTGGGGGTCCTTAAATGGAGCTTTAGGGGATTATTACACTTCATGTGTTCTGTCATAAGTGGTTTTTGCTAACAGCTTTGTATAACCGAGTTATTAGGGCTGAAGAAGAATTTAATGCAGTTATCCACATGGGAGACCTTACAATCTGTCTGATTATGTTGTGCGATTACATTTTTGTTCTTTTGAAAAAGAGGGTGGCACGGTGGCTCAGTGGTTAGCACTGCTGCCTCACAGCACCAGGTTCCCAGGTTCAATTTCAGCTTCGGGCTACTGTGTGTGTGGAGTTTGCACATTCTCCCCGTGTCTGCGTGGGTTTCCTCTGGGTGCTCTGGTTTCCTCCCACAGTTCAAAGATGTGCAGGGTCAGGTGAATTGGCCATGCTTAAATTGCCTATAGAGTTAGGTGCATTAGTCAGAGGGAAATGGGTCTGGGTGGGTTACTCTTCAGAGGGTTGGTGTGGACTTGTTGGGCCGAAGGGCCTGTTTCCACACTGTAGGGAATCTAATCTAATCATAAACAAAAAACCCGTGCATGCACAGTTGCATATTTAAAGCTTCTCCCTTTAACACTGGCTGTTGTGGCAGGAGCACATTCTCCTCATGTTGAGTGGATAATACCCGTGCTCTTATTTCATCTGTTTTATAATTCAGGTTGGCGGAGAAATGTATCGATAATTTCTGCATTTGAGAATGTAACACAAGGAGTTGTAAATCTACACTGTCCATAAACCCACTTGTAAAAGATATTTGAGCATTTGCCAGGGGAAACTGCATGTCAATTTCTTCACTATAAGACCGGTCAATGTATTTTTCCTTTTGCTTTAAAGATCACTTTCCTTTTAACAAAAATATGATGACACACAAATTAAACCAAAAATGAAAATGCCCCTTTAATGACTACTTTTGCCTACCTATTTTTCCAACTACCCATGAACAGGGAAAGGAATAATATTCACTTGAGTGTTGATACTGATTTTTGAAACATTGCTTTGACAGTGTTGCTTGCCAATCATACCTACACTTAGATAAGAGCTGTTTCATCTTGAGACTATTTTCTTCCTGTGTAAGGTACATGAATAAGAAAAAAAAGGCAATTGGTTCTGTCCACTTGGTAGTTGCAGAAAGAGCAATTATTTTGACAGTTTTGAATGTTTCAATGATGTGACCTAATTAGACTCTCCTGTCTAGAACCCCCGTGTCTAAATAAGGACTGGAAATGTAATTGGGGTAGCCTTTCCAAAAGAACCACACACGGTGCTTAAAATTGCCTTTTCTCTTGACATTTATTAAGTTATCCATAAATGTATTTTTGAGTGTATTAAACAGAAAGAAATTGAGAAATGAATAATTGGCTATCCCAATGAGTGGCGTAACATTAATGCTTCCAGAATATAAGAATACTAAGTGCTTACTGTTAAACTGGTTTTTGATAAATATGAAGATTGTGTCATGGTAGCAGAAAGTGACTGGTGGTCACACACCAGGCTCTCCAAGATTCTTTCAGTCTGAAAACGTCAAGGCAGAGCTGAATTAAAACAAAGCAGGTTCTGTTTGAACGCGTACCCAAGTGTTGTTAGTCCAGTTGTGCTTTGATTTTGAAATTCGTTCACAATATTCCACTGGTTCTACGCTGATTTGACCAGGTTTCTATTTGACAATCTTTATAGCTCCAGTCATTTAGGGCACTGGTGGGAATGCATCTGGAGTAAAGATAAATTTTTCATAATCTAACCAGATAATTGGGCTGCTCTCTCATCAGAGAGGAAGATGACTGGTTGTGGTTTCATCTGAGGGTCACTGCGTCTCAGACAAAGGGGGGTGGTGGAGTCCTTCGTGGTAACCTCAGCCTGTAATGGAAATGAACCCCATGCTGTTGGCCTCACTCGGCATTGAAAACCAGCCTCTGGATTAGTGGTGCTGGAAGAGCACAGCAGTTCAGGCAGCATCCAAGGAGCAGCGAAATCGACGTTTCGGGCAAAAGCCCTTCATCAGGAATTAAGGCAGAGAGCCTGAAGCGTGGAGAGACCAGCCATCCAGCCAACTGAGCTAATCAGTCAGGATTGTGACCTGCTCCAGGAAAAACTAACTATGGAACACAGACATAGGAGCCTGCTACATACAGCAGGACTTCTGAGTAGGAGAGAGGCGTGCCCCCTTCTAACATTTTCTTATCAGCCAGTTTGTTCAGATGGCTGGTCTTGATATTCACCCTCGCTGCCTGGGAAATACAAACATAGGAATTAATAGGCCATTCGGCCCTGCAAGCCTATTCAATAAATAGATCCAATTGTAATCTCAGCTCCACATTCCTGCCTACTTCCAGAACCTGTCACCCCCTTTGCTGAACAAGAATCTATCCATATCATAAAACAAAGAACTGTGGGTGCTCAAAACCTGAAACCAAAACGGAAAGTGCTGGAGAAACTCAGCAGATCTAGTAGTATCTGTGGAAAGAGAAACAGGGTTAACATTCTGAGTCCAGGAGCCTTCTTCAGAACTGCCAAATATTTAAGGACTCTGTTTCTTCCACCCTTTCAGTAAGAGACTTATGACTCTCTGAGAAAGAAGATTTTGCCTCATCTGTGTCTGAAAGGGCAATCGCTTATTTCGAAACAGTGACCGCTAGTTCTTGATCCTCCCACCAGAGAAAATATCCAGTCCCCCCCCCACCCAACATTCACACTGTCCAGGCACCTCAGGATCTTCTTGTCTCAACCAAATCACTTGTTATTGTTCAAAGCTCTGCATTTGTCCAACCTTTCCTCACAAGACAACCTACACTCCTCCCCTATTCCAGGGATTTCAGGTATCCTAAATCTTTCTCAAGTTGCTTCCAATTTATATCTTTTTTTAAACAGACTCTTTACTGACACCAACCAGCCGATGAGAAATTATGACTGTGTATGCTCACCTCTAGTATTTTTTACATGTGCAATATAAACCTGATTTTTAGTTGTATTTGAAATTCTACCTAAAAAAACGTAAGAACTAGGAGCAGGAGTAGGCCATCTGGCCCCTTGAGCCTGCTCCAACATTCAATAAGATCATGGCTGATCTTTTTGTGGCCTCAGCTTCACTTACCCGCCCTCTCACCACAACCTTTCACTCCTGCACTGTTCAAAAATCTATCTTTGCCTTAAAATTTGCCTTAAACATTTTGTTTCATGTCTTTTTCTCTTCACCTTTATGTTTCTCTTTTTAAAACTTTTTCAGGGTTTGTCATGTTTTTATCATTCCTTATTTCAATTTATTCCGTTGCAACAGCGAATTAGGCCATTTGGCATATTGTGCCTGTACCTGTTCCAATACCTCGTGCCAATCTGCTGCCTTTTCCCCCGTATCACTGAACACCATTTCTATTGAAATAATCATCCAATACCCTCAATAATGCACTGACTGAACCTCCCTTCAATGTAAATTCGCACGTGTCAGCGAGCTCAGCCTTTCTTAAATAGGGAGATGGTTGGATTGGGCCAAGGCTGAGGCAGATACATAGAACCACATTGTCGTGTTGTCTGTTACAAAATGGAGTGGTCCTGTCCAGATGTGAGGAACTGTGGGATTTGATTAACTTGATGCATTCCTAAGGATATTCAGTTACAGCAGCTGGAGACCTTTCGGCTAATGTAGTAGCTCTCCTCTTTCCAACAAGCACACAGGCAGCTGAGCTGAAAAACTGACTGAGGGAAGAAACAAGCCAGGGATGTGACTGAGATTCACTGTGAAGGAAATCCTGAGATTCACTGTGAAAGTCCATAAGCTGATCTCATATTGTGACTGGTTTGTAACCAGTCAGGATGGGCTGAAGTAAAGGTGTAAAAGTGTCTGATTTCCTTTGTTTTGGAGAAGTTCCTGCCCAGAGACTTGCTCCCTGCCGGTGTAAATAAACCATCTGGTGATTGAAATGGACCCGCCTGTTGAGTGATTTCTCTTAAGCCATTACTCACTAACAAGACCAGCACTCTACACATTCAAATCTGAATGCATTCATTGGGGGAAATGGGGGAGAATGGGGTTGAGAAACTTATCAGCCATGATTGAATGGCAGAGCAGACTCGATGGGCTGAATGGCCTAATTTCTGCTCCTGCGTCTTATGGCCTAAAATGGCCTAGCAGTATTATTGCTGGGCTGCTAATCCAGAGACCCAGGTAATGTCCTGAACATCCATTATGGCAGATAGTGGAATTTGAATTTAGGGACTAACGATGACCATCACTGATTATCGGAAAAACACATCAGGTTCACTAATGTCTGACCTACATGTGACTCCAGACCCACAGCAGTAAGTGCTGGCCAAAGCCGGTGCTGCCAATATCCCATGAACGAATAAAAAGGAAGTTGTGATTCTCTTTCTACCTGATGTTTTTGAGTGCAGCATCTTGGTTATAATTTCCTATCCAGGTGGCTGCACCTCCCGTGGAGATATTGAAGATGACTCGAGCAATTGGAGGTTGGCCATAGTCCTTGTTAATTCAAAGAGAGCATGTATTTAAGGCAATTGAGGAAGTAAAGAAGCAGAGGGTAGGGTGAGGAAGAATATAGTGAGATGTTACGATCAGTAGGATATCACTTCTCCATAATCACTTTGCATTCAACTGACAGAGACAATAATTGTCTATATTGTCCTGTTTCTTCATAGCCCATTGTCCTGCGGTTAATCACCCTCCTGCCACTGATAATTAGAGAATGAATTTTCTTTCTTTATTCATTCATGGGATGAAGGTGTCGCTAGCCAAGCCAGCATTTATTGCCCATCCCTGATTGCTCAGAGGGCAGTTAACAGTCAACTGCATTGCTGTGGGTCTGGAGTCACATTTAGACCAGACCAGGTAAGGATGGCAGAATCCTTCCCTAAAGGACATTAGTGAACCAGCTGGGCATTTCCGACAGTTGACAGTGGCTTCATGGTCATCATTGGGCTCTTAATTCCAGAATTATGTGTTGTTGAATTCAAATTCTACCATTTACCGCGGTGGGCTTTGAACCCAGGTCCCCAGAATATTATCTGGTTCTCTGGATTAACAATCCAGCAGTAATATCACAGGCCAATCAGAGGGGAAATATTTTTGACAGGTTGATGAATAGGAAAGGTTTCAAGGAATATGGGCCAAATGCAGACAAATGGGATTAGGTCAGTGTAGGAAACCTGGTCGGCATGGACAAGTTGGACCGAAAGGTTGGTTTCCGTGCTGTGATGCTCACTTCATGCTCACGTCAAATTCTGATCTTGCTTTTGCCAGGCAATGGATTACTTCATCATCCAAAGAGGATGCCCCCAGGACAGGGCTTAGTGTAGGGGTCTCTGGCTACAACAGAGGGCTCCATTGTGCTGTGGTTGGAGGCCAGGGGCAGCACTGCGAGCCAGTGATTTCTGACCCTGACCCTGTTCCCAGGGCAACTCAGATTCTGAACGTGGGTTAAAGCTGAAGTGATGATGTGAAGGTGCCGGTGATGGATTGGGGTGGACAAAGTCAGAAGTCACACAACACCAGGTTATGGTCCAACAGGTTTGTTTGAAATGACAAGCTTTCGGAGCCCCGA
Organism: Chiloscyllium plagiosum; assembly: GCF_037043375.1. Taxonomy (NCBI): domain Eukaryota; kingdom Metazoa; phylum Chordata; class Chondrichthyes; order Orectolobiformes; family Hemiscylliidae; genus Chiloscyllium; species Chiloscyllium plagiosum. The sequence goes on from NW_028270174.1 coordinate 6,207,645, forward strand.
TCCGAATAAATGTCACAAACCTGTTGGACTACAATGTGGTGTCATGTGACTTCTGACTGAAGCCTAAATGGTTTGGGCAGTGAACCATTGGGTGCCCTCCAGGGTGTGTGCTATTGCAGCAGTCACTGACACCCAATAGCCCAGTAATCTTTGTGTGATCGGAACAAATGTACTGATGTGTTTCCAAGTTGGGATCGTGTGTAATTTGGGGAGAAACCTGCAGGTTGTGGTTTCCCGTTCCTCTTTGTGTTCAAGGTCAAAGTGTTGTCTTAGCATCCTGTTGGAGTTGTGTCAGTTTCTCCTTCATTGGAGATGGTCCATTGCCCACTGGCTGTGAGGCTGGACTGTCACTTGCTACGTCTCAGCTTGAGCTTGGCTGTGGTCATAGCCTGCATTGGTATCGAAGGAGTTGCGTGGATTCTGTGGGATATTGGGAAGTGGAGTGAAGGCTGGGGCCCAGATCTGTAGATATTTTCCAATCAACCTGTTCAGGCACATCTCTGGAGTAAGTGGGACTCAACTGCAGGTCTCCTGCCTCAGAGGTGAGGACATTACCACTGTGTCGCAAGAGGCCTTAGCCCAGACCTGGAAAGGAACATGCCTAATTTTCCTCACCCGATCGAAATAGAGGCAAGTTAGATGTGTTTGTTTATCTTTGATTTTCAACAAATCAGCTTATTTTTGAGAATTGCTGCCTCCTAGCCAGTGGCAGTCTCTATAGAAATGGACCTGACTAATGCTGTTCACTTCAGTGACATTAATTGGGAACATTGGCCTATCATCCTTTGGATGAAAGAGTTTCACATGACTTCCATTTTTACTCCTAATGTCCTCACTTTTTTTAGCTTATCTCCCCTCTGTCTTTGAGACACTTTATATATCTGTTTACACTTAAATGTAAAGAGCTGCATTCAACTAAAAATGACTTGTGTCCGCAAAGATGCACTTCGACAAGTTTAATATTGCAGTTGGATTCCTTCCAGATGTTTGTGTGTTTGTCAAGATGTCTTAACTTCTGAAACCAAAACAGAAATTGCTGGAAAAGCCCAGCAGGTCTGGCAGCATCTGTGGAGAGGATTCACAGTTAACGTTTCAGGTTGAAACGGTTCTGAGGAAGGGTCACTGGACCTGAAATGTTAACTCTGATTTTTCTTCACAGATGCTGCCAGAACTGCTGAGCTTTTCCAACAATTTTTGTTTTTATTTCTGATTTACAGCATCCGCAATTCTTTCAGTTTTTGTTTTGTTCTAACTTCTTAAAGTGGACCAACAAAAGGAGGTAAATATGCTTAGGACTGCTCATCTGCAGTTCTGCTCAGATATGGATAAGGTAACTATGAATAAACTCACATTGACTATAAATAGATGAACCTTTCTTGTCATGCTTATATGATAGCCGCTTAATAATTCCATACTGGGCTTCCTTACAGCAGATTTAATGAAAATCAGCATGACATAGCTGCTGTTGGTATTGCGTTCTGTTCAATCTCTTCATATCCCATGGTGAGAGAGATTACAAAGTGGCTAATAATCCAGTATTTACTGTTGGAAGCCTTTCTTGTGGAAAGGAAAACAAAGTCTGACGAAGGCCTTCAGGGGTAGTCCTGCTTCCTCTGTTGAGATCTCATAGAGTTTCTAATTGCTGCATTGTATCTTGAAAATTCAGAACTATAATAAATAGTTTAGTAAGTGCAAGCCTTATTCTTTATTCCAAGTGAGTGTGGGTAATGAGATGTTCTCAAGTTCCCTAAGCTAATGGTAATGACTTTATCTGTATCATGCTGTGAAAATCTATGAGCTTGCAACCATTATGTCCCAACACTACTCTTCCATTCATCAAAAACTGAGAAATTAATCTTCTAACGGTGTCACTTGTATTACTGGTGTGCATTTTCCGATGGATGGTTTAGACTTCGAGTCTCCACTCATCAGGTGGCTAGTATTTATTCATTTTGCACACCCAGGGATGTTCACTAACCTTCCATTGTCCTTTTGTCTGTTCACTCATGAGATGTGACCAACTGGTTTGTTGTAGCCCATTTGGAGCAGGTAAACCCTGGGTGCTGACAGGGAGAGTGTTCCAGGGACAATGAAGGGACTACTGCTGTGTTTCAGCAGAGATCCTGTAGGTGGTGGTGTTTTCATGTCCTTGCTGCCCTTAGCTATCTCATTGGCCTGTTTTTTTAGAAGATGTTGCCAGAGGAGACTTAGTGAGTTACTGCATTATATCTTGTAGATGTACACACTGTGCTAGTTCTAGATGGAATGTTTGAGAATGTCCTGGGACAGCACTTTTCAAACCCGGGACCACTACCGTCACAAAGAACAAGGGCAGCAGATCCATGGGGACACCACCACCTCCAAGCTCCCCTCCAAACCACTCACCATCCTGATGTAGAAATATATCACTGTTCATAGGAACAGAAGATATGAGCAGGAAATCCCCCCTGCTCCCCCCCCTCGCCCCGCCTCCTATCCCTTGATCCCTCTGGTCACAAGAGCTGTATCTACCTCCTTTTTGATAGCACGCAATGTTTTAGTCTCAGCATACCAAATGCTTAGAATTTTCTAGGTTTCTGTGAGATACTCCCCCCTCATTTTTCTAAACCAGTGAATATAATCCTAATTGACTCAATCTCTTCTTGAATATCAGTCCGACCATCCCAGGAATCAATTTGCTAAGTCTTCACTGTACTGTCTCTGTCGCAAGAACATCCTTCCTCAGATAAGGTGATCAAAACTACACACAGTATTCCAGATGTCCTGTATAATTGCAGCAAAGCATCCTTATTCCTGTACTTAAATCTTCCCAATATGAAGACTAACATACAGTTTCCCTCCTTTACTGCCTGCTGCACCTGCACTCTTACTTTCAGTAATTGGTACACAAGGACACCCAGGTCATGTTGAACAGTCTCCCCTTCAATTCAAACAACTATCTTCCTGTGTCACTGAGTCAAAGCGCTGGAGCTCCCTGCCTAATTACACTGCAGGTGTCTCTACACCCAGATGGACAACAACGGTTCACGAAGGTTACTCACCACCTTTTCCACAAGAACAATTAGGCAAAGGCAATACACAGTTACTCAGCCAGTGACACTCAAACCCCCTAAATGAATATTTTGAAAAGCAAAAATGTTGTCGTGGTGCCAATCAAGGGGGATGCTTTGTTCTGGGCTTCTTAAGGTTTATTAGATGTCATGAACCTGACTGGAGGCTTGTAGGTGGTTTTGGTGAGTCAAAGGTGAGTTGCAACAGAATTCCCAGTCTTTGATCTTGTTGTAAAACTACTACATTTATATAGCTGGTTTAGCTAGGTTCCTGGTCAATGGTAACCCCAGGATGCTGATTGTTGGGGATTGACCATCATTAACTGGCATGGGGAGATGATGGGATTCTGTCTTGTTGAAGATAGCCATTGCTGGGAACTTATGACACAAATGTTACTTGTCACAAAGCAACCAAACCCTGCATGTTAATTAAGTCTCACTGCATCTGGACAAGGGGAGGGGGGGCTGCTTCAGAATCTGGGGAGTCACGAATGGTGCTGAACATTGTGCCGTCATCGGTGAACATCCCCACGTCTGACCTTGATGATGAAGCAGCTGAAGATGGTGAGCCGAGGATTACGCCAGAAGTGGGAGCAAGGGCTCTTGTTGTGCAGTGGCAGTGTCCCTACCTCTGAGCCTGCTGGTGTGTCATAGCATCTCTGAAAATGCTAATTAGGGAAAAATCTAAAATGACAGAATCAAGAGAGGGCAATTTGCTCAGCAGTTTGCCTTAGAAAGGTGAAAACTGGAAAGGTGACCTGGTGACAGCTTTCAGAAGTATCAAAACGATATTAAATGCTAGATGGAAAGATTTGTGAGTGAGTGGCAAAATTGCAGGTCATGAATATAAACTAAATCCAATAGACAATTACAGAAACGTTTTGACCCAGAGAGTGCTGCGAATGTTGAATGTGCTACCTCAGGGAGAAGTTGAGGTGAATAGAATGCATGTATTTCAGGGCAAGGTGGGTAAACTCATAACAGAGCAAAATATTGGTCTTCGTAGTGAGAGGTCTCGAGTACTGAAGCAAGGGTGTTTTGCGGTAATTATCCAGGGTATTGGTGAGGCCACAGAGCTTACATTGATGGCACAAGAAGAAGTATGGTGGATAGTGGCTTGTGTTGGAGATAACCATTGATGTTTTAGGAAGATGGCCTGTGTTGTAAAATTCTGTATATTCCAAACAGTTATGCTTGTATTTTGGATTCTCTTGAAATTCACCTTTTCATTTCTTCCCGGGATATGAGTATTTCTGGCAAGACAATGATTTATTGCCCTCCCTAGCTGCCCTTGGGAAGGTGATGGAGAGCACTCTGTTGAGCTGCTGCAATCAATCTGGTGAAGGAACTCCCACTGTGTTGTTATGTCGGAAGTTGTTGAATTTTTCTCTCTCTCTCTCTCTCTCATTCTATCTATCTCTCTGACAGTATAAAACTGACCATTCAACAAAATAAACCTCGTATTTACCAACCACCTTTAATTAGTAACATATTGCAAGGTCTTTCATGGGAAAGTTAGCAAACCAAATTTGGTACTGATTAGGAAAGGAGATGTTAAGACAGATGAGATAAACTGTTGTAAATGCTGGAAAATTTCAGCAGATCTGGCACCATCTGTGGAGAAAGAAACTGAGTTATTGTTTCAAGTCTGATAAGACTGTGTGTGGAAAGTCATAGAGAGAGGTCCAGTATTTTCTGTGGCTGGGTAATGTCATTAAAGGTTAGATTTTACAAATAGCAATCAAACTGAAGTGAAATATGCTGTTGTTTGTGCAGGTATACATGCCTGTGGAATTCTCTGCTACAGGAAAATGATTGAGGCAAAAACATTGAATGTTTTCAAGAAGTTATGATGTGGAGGAGCCAGTGTTGGACTGGGGTGAACGAAGTTAAAAATCAGACAACGCCAAAATCAGTCCAACATGTTTAATTGGAAGCACTAGCTTTCTGAGCGCTGCTCCTTCATCAGGTAGCTCCTTCATTGGGTTGAAGGAGCGGCGCTCCAAAAGCTAGTGCCTCCAAATAAACCCGTTGGACAATAACCTGTTGTTGTCTGATTTTTAACTTCAAGAAGTTAGATATTGTTCTGAGAGCTAAAGGGATCAAAGAGTATAGGGAAGGAAGCAAGAACAGGGTATTGATTTGGATAATCAGTTATGGCCATATGAAATGGTGGAGCAGGCACTATGAGCCAGGTGGTCTACCCCTGCTCCTATTTTCTATGTTTCTACATACTGGCTTTTCGGCTTCTCATCAATTACCTCCTTTGTATTGATTTGAACATTCTTATCCCTATTTCCCTTCATAGTCGCATCCCTCCACCCCCCCACAGCTCTCCGGAAACTCTGTGTTCCGCCAAGAGTCGGCTGTTGCACATCCCCAGATTTAATCGCTGCACTGTTCAGAAACTGAAGCTCAGGAATTTCCTCCCAGAGAGCTCTCTGATTTTTTTTCCCTCTTTTAAGACACTCCTTGAAACCTTCAATGCTAAATGTGCTGTTTAAATGCAGTGGTTATTATTGGATTGTTGGGCTGGGGGATGGGTGGTGAGTGTGTGGTGGTGACAGGTGTCACTGGATCTGACTCATCACCAGTCCATAGCTAGGGGTGATGAGTTGGGCTAACGTTAATTAGTCAGGCTCATCCCTGAATGGACAAACTGCTGCAGCAAGGAAAATAGTGTTTGTCCATCAAATATGATACATTCTGGATGCATGTTGTCGCAGACTTTACCCAACCTTAATGTAACAACAACAAGTTCTTAACAGTCCAAAGTGAACTGTTAAACCCTGCATCAATGTAGGAAAAATGAGTGCAAGCAGATAATGATATTATTCAGCTTGGTTCAATAGTTGTGTTGCTTTAATACAAGCATTGAGGTGAGGGGGTCCTGACCATACCTCCCATTAGTAAGCAGTAGGCATGGAACTAGGTGATGGAGCTTTGCAGTGATGAATACACAAGATTAATTTCTTCATCTAATACAGAGGATTATTTGCATCAAGTGTGGGTCTGGCCAGTTCATATAGGATTGAAAGAGGATAATTCTTTTCTTTCAGGTGTCTCTGAAGTTCAACAGGTGGCATACTCAGCAATGTAAGAACATAAAACTGGAAGAAATGGGAATAGGAGTAGACCACTCAGCCCCTCTAAACGGCTTTACCATTCGATAGGATCATGGCTGATCTGACATTCCACCACAGTTGACTCTGTCTCTCTTTTTAACATTTTAAATTAACTTCTTATCACTTCTGATCTGCACAAACTGTCATTTGTTCTTCGCATATATTTCTGTCAGTTAAATTTAGATGCATGTTTTGTACTTTAGATATTTGTTTCATCTTATCAAACGTCAACTAATCTAAATGCAAATTCTTCAGTGAATATTTAAAGTTATTAAAGCCCATAATCAGCACTTTTTGTGCTGGAAGGTGTGTGCTTTTGTGTGGGACTCATATAAACAACTAGGAGCAAGATGTTGTGAGCTGAAAAAGAAATAACGTTATTTATTCTTGGTGAGTTTTGAGAAGATTTGTAGCTCAGGTTGAGGTTCTGGATATAGGTTTGCTCGCTGAGCTGGAAGGTTCATTTCCAGATGTTTTGTCACCTACTAGGTAACATCTTCAGTGGGCCTCAGGCAAAGCACTGCTGAAAATTCCTGCTTTCTATTTATATGTTTGGGTTTCTTTGGGTTCTAAAAAAAACCAAACATATAAATAGAAAGCAGGACTTACCTAGTAGGGTGAAGAAATGTCTGGAAATAAACCTTCCAGCTCAGCAAGCAAACATACCTCCAGTTATTTATTCTCTCAAGTAACTGCCAATTAAATGCAATACTCCAAGTACACATTTCTCTCTCTCTCTCTCTCATACTCACTCACACACACACACACACACACATATATTTATAAACAGATTAATACATTTTTACCAATTATAAAAATCTTAGTTGTCCATGTTTGTTTCAAATTCCCTGCATTCACAGTAGTTTGCTGCTACATAACTATCTTAGATTTTGATTTACAACTTTGGTTTCCCTTGTGACAGGCCTGCAGTTCCTGAGACGGTTTGACACTTTAAGTTTTAAGTGAGAGTATTGTCATGCGAGGGGTTTCTCTGCATACCGTGAAGCCTCTTGCAGTTGAAATTCTAGGAGCTTTGTTCTCAGGTGAACCTGAAGTTAGAAGATGTTTTGGGGAGGTGCCCTTCTATTTGTTGGCATTGCAAGGTACTGTTGATAATGATCTTGGCTTCCTGGTGACTTGTAGTTGATTTGTGGTCTGATTTTCTGACTGTTGGTACCAAGTACACAGTCTTTTCCAAATGAATGGGTTGTGGTTTTGTTTATTCCAAAATCCTGTGTTGTGATTTTACCACCTTGAGGGGATTGAGGCAGCTCGTACCTCAATTTGATAATAGCCTTGGTTTCAGGGAAAGACGTCAATATTTACATAAGACTGGAATGCTTGTTCTGTTCCTGCCCTATAACATGGTTTAAATCTACGAAATGAGTCAGATGGCCCTTGGGCCATCTTCTTGACCTCTCCGCCTCCATCCTACTCCGACCTATCACCCTCACCTTGACCTCTTTCCACCTATCACATTTCCAACGCCCCTCCTCCAAGTCCCTCCTCCCTACCTTTTATCTTCTCCTGCTGAACACTCTCTGCTCATTCCTGAAGAAGGGCCTGTGCCCGAAACGTCGAATCTCCTGTTCCCTGGATGCTGCCTGACCTGCTGTGCTGTTCCAGCAATAAAGTTTCAACTTTGATCTCCAGCATCTGCAGACCTCACTTTCTCCTGGCCCTTGGGTGACCATTGTTTCCATCCGTTTGTGTCCATTTAAAAATATAAAATTAGTTTGAAGTTCACATTAGGACATTCCTTTATTGGACATGACAACACATACATATAGAACATAGAGCATAGAACAATACAGCACAGGAACAGACCCTTCAGCCCAGCGTGCCTCTGTCAAACATAATTCTACTCTAAACTAATTCCATCTGCCAGCACATGGCCCATATTCCCTGCCTGTTCATCGACCTGTCTAAATGCCTCTTAAAATTTGCTAACATATTTGCTTCTACCACCTCCCCTGGCAGTGTGTTCTAGGTACCTATCATCCTTTGTATAAAAAACACTTTCTTCCCCCACCTCCTTTCAACATTCCCTCCCTCACCTTAAACCTACACCCACTAGTATTTGCATTTACCCTAGAGGAAAGATTCTGAGTATCCACCCTATCCATGCCTCTCATAATCTTATAGACTTCTATCAGGTCGCCCCTCAGCCTCTGATGCTCCGGCAAAAAACAATCCAAGTTTGTCCAACTTATCCTTATAGCTAATCCACTCCAATCCACCCTCATAAACCTATTTTGCACCCTCTCCAAAGCCTCCACATCCTTCCTATACTGTGGTGACCAGAACTGCATACAATACTCCAAAGTGGCCTGACCAAAGTCTTATAGAGTTGCAACATGACTCAATTATTTCAACATGACTTACCAATTTTTATACTCAATGCCTTACCTGATGAAGGTAAGCAAGCTGTATGCCTTCTTTACCACCTCATCCACTTGTGTTGCCACTTTCAAGGAGCTATGGCCTTGGACTCCAAGATCCCTCCGTATATCAATGCTCCTAAGGACCCAGCCATTTTCTGTATACTTTCCTCTTGCATTTGACCTCCCAAAGTGCATCACCTTACACTTGTTCACATTAAACTCCATCTGCTATTTCTTCGCCCAGCTTTCCACCTGATCTGCATCCTGCAATATTCTTTGACAGCCGTCTTCACTAGCCACAACTCCACCAATGTTTGTGTAATCTACAGATTTACTATTCAGACCACTGATATTTTCATTCATATCATTTGTGTTAATTGCAAAGCATAGAGGTCCCAGCACTAATCCTTGCGGAACACCAATGGTAATGGATCTCCAGTCAGAAAAACACCCATCTGTAACCACCCCTGTCTTCAATGGCCAAACCAATTTTGTATCCAACTTGCTAACCCTCTATGGATTCCATGTGATTTGATCTGGACTAGCCTACCAAGAGGGACCTTGTCAAATGCTTTGGTAAAGCCCTCGTAAATAACATTCACTGCTTTATTTTCATCAATTGTCTTCATCACTTCCACAAAAAACTCAATCAAGTTTGTGAGACAAGACCTCCCACACATAAAGCTAGGCTGATTATCCCTAATCAGCCCATGCTTCTCCAAATGCAGGTAAAGTCTCTTCCTAAAAATCTTCTTCAATAATCTCCCTGAATTAAAATTCCCAAGCTGTAAGGCTGTCCAGCCTATTATTTCCTGAATTATCCCTGTCCCCCTTCTTGAACAAAGGAACAACATTGAGTTTCTTCCCCAGTCTCGTGGGACCTCACTTGTGGCTAAAGAGGTCACAAAGGTTTCTGTCAAGCTCTCAGCAATCTCCTCCCTTGCCTCCGTCGGTATCCTGGGATCGATCCCAACAGGCCCTCCGTACTTACCTACATTACTGTTTTTCAAAACACCCAACATCTCCTTCTTCTAGGTATCGGCATACCTAACAGTATCAACAAACTCCTCTCTAAACTTACCTTCATTCATGTCTTTGTCCTTGGTAAATATTGACACAAAGTACTCATTAAGGACATCACCCACTTCCTCTGGCTCCAAGTATAAATTCCCTCTTTCATCCTTGAGTGGATCTATCCTTTCCCTCGCTACCTCTTGTCCCTAATATATATATAAAGTGCCTTGGGATTCTCCTTAATGCTTTTTGCCAAGAATATTTCATGGCCCCTTCTAGCCCTCCGAATATCTTTCTTAAGTTCTTTTCTGCTTCCTTTATACTCTTCTGATTTCAGTTTCCTAAACCTTACATATAATTCATTTTCCTTTTTAACTATAATTCCAACATCTCTCATCATCCAGGGTTCCTGAATCTTACCATCCTGATCTTTTATCCTTACAGTTACATGCTAGTTATGAACTCTGGTCAACTGGCCTCTAACAGACATGTCAGTTATGGGAAATAGCTTCAAACAGCTGCCCCAATCCAATTTTCCAAGTTCTCTAATATTGTAATTAGTCTTCTCCCAGTTTAACACTTTCACTGAGGACCATATCCTTTCTATAACTATCTTAAAACTGATGAAATTACAGTCAGTGTTCCCAAAATGCTCCCCTACTGAAATCTGATCATCTGGCCAGGCTCATTACCCAATACAAGGTCTAAAGGCACCCCCTCCCTAGTCAGAATACTTCCATTTTGTTTCATGAAACCCTTCTGAATGCACCTGACAAATTCTGCCTCTTCTAAGCCCTGGCATTAAGGTAGTCCCAGTGAGTATTAGGGAAATTAAAATCACCGACTACCACAACTGTGTTGTGTTTACATTGTTACAGAATCTGTGCCTCTAATACATGCTGGCTCTTTGGAGGCATATAATATAACCCCATCATAGGAATTGCACCTTTCTTATTCCTACGTTCTGCTCATCTTGCCTTGCTCCTTAATCAGTAAGTCAACTCCTCCACCCTGTTTGCATCCCTCTCTATCACGCCTGTATTATCTAAACTCTGGAACAAGGAGCTGCCAGTCCTGCCCATACGAAGATGGCTATATGTTCATTGCAGTATCTAAGCTGCTTGTTGAACTCCAGTGAATTGCCCAGTCTTTTGGGATGGTTTGAAGAAGTTGGAACAAAGGGCTTGACTCTTGATATGTTTGTGAGTTGTGATCAGACTTAACTGATACATCTATATGTCAGTTTGACTCTTTTCATGTCCCATAGCAGAAGGTGTGAGTTCAAATTTATTCCTGGACCTGAGCTCATAATCAGAGGCTGGAACTGCAGTGCATGTTAACTCATAAAATTAATAATACAAAAATATGTCAGGAAAACATTCCTGAAATTTAGGAGTTTGTGAAGAAATGCAGAACATCTGCTGAAGGCAAATATTCCATCTTAGCTAAATAGAGTTTTAAGCTGCAAAGTGATCTGTGATCTGAAACGGACTGTCTGAAAAGTATGATAGATGGAAACAGATTCAGTAGTAAGTTTCAAAATGGAATTGCACAGGATTGGAAGCAGCAGATCTTTCAGAGCCATGGGAAAAGGGCAGCGAGAGGGTGATTAATTGCACAGCATTTTGAAAGAGTCTGCACTAGCATGATGGGCCAAAAGGCCTCCTTTATACAGTGTGATCATACAATTCTATTGTATTTCATAAGTTAGATAAAATATATTTGAAGAAAAGTTAAAGACAACAAGATTTACATTTATATCACACCTTATTGTATCTCTTAGAGACCCCTCAATGAAATGAGGAACAAATTACTCTAGAGTGTGACGATTCCCGTGCAGGCAACATTTAAAATAAAAAGGAACAATTCAGGAGTGGAATTAGCTTATTTTGAGGAACAAAAGTGTCTGACAAATGAGTGCGATTTAGTGCTCAACCATCTGATAGCAAAGCCTAATCTATTCACAATGTCTAAGCTATTGTTACTTTATGGCTTCATGTCTAGCTCCAGCTTCCTCTTCAACTTGTCTGTGTTGTGACGATTTAAGTGCCTTCCCTTTCAGATCATGTCGCTGTTAACTTAACTCGAAATGAGGAGCTTTAATGAAGTGTGTGCACAGCAGCAGAGCTTATGGCAGCTCATTCTATGGGATACATTTTCCGAGAGCTGTTGACAAGCTGGAATTGAATAGAGGCGGGCGGAAGGACATCTGTATCGCTGCACACACTGGGGACGTGAGCATTAGGACAGGACAATCCTATTGAGGCTTTTTCCTGAGCAGCTCCTTTGTGTGTGAAGATAATAGCATTTACAAGGGAGGCACTTCAGTGTTCCCTGTGGGTATTCTGCCCCTCGACTGTTGCATATGGTTTACAACTGCCTTGTTAATCCTCATTCAGCTTGAAAGCATAATTGAACACTGTGCTGTGACTATCTTCCTGAATATGTTATTCACAGACCCATTCTGTTACACTGGTTTGTGTTAAAAAAAAACAATGTCCTACCCATTCAATTTAAACACATGAGATAAAGTGACTCGTATTCCTTTGATAAGAATTTTCCAACTGTATTGTTCCCCTAACCAGCCTCTTATCTTCCACACTCCATAACTGAGCTTAATGCCTGGTTAAACGATTAAACCTCTGCCATTGAAATTCCACCTGACACCAACTTCCATTCCACTATCACCTCCAACTCCATCCTCGCTCCTGGCCCGGCAGTGCCTCAATTCCGAAATTCCATTGTTCTTCTCTAACCCTTCCCTGGCTCCTCCTCTACCTATCTCTGGAATCTCCTTCATCCATTTAGACATCAGAAAGCTCATTTTAACCTTTGCTGAACTCTGTGCTCCACCAATTCTTGCGCACGCCCACTTTCAATCGCTAGACTGTAGGTGGCCTTCAGCTGCCTGGGCCCTAAATCTGGAATCTCCTTTTGAAGCCTCTCCATATCAGTCTCTGTTCGAGCTGTGCATGCCACATTGTGTGACATCTTCTGGGAGGACTGTGAAGAGATCGCTCCTCATTTCAGATTTAAATGGCTGGCACCCCTTCCTGAGACACTACTGGTGACATTTCTTGGCTTCCAGCTACAGCCTCCTGCCAGCCCCTTCTGAATTTTGTACAGTTTAATGTGATCACTTCTCAGTCTTCTAAATTCTGGAGTGGAGGCACTCAGCCTACCTCAAGGTTCATGTTCAGTAGAGTTTAGAAGGATGGGAGAGAACCTGATTGCAAGGTATCAAATTCCAACAAAGCTGGATAAACAGGATGCAGGGAGGATGTTTCCCTGGGATGGGGAGTCTGGAACCAGGGGACACAGTCTCAGGATACAGGGTAGGCCATTTGGACGAGATGAGAAAACATTTCTTCACTCAGAGGCTGGTCAACTTGTGGAATTCTTTACCATAGAAGGCTGTGGAGGCCAAGTCACTGAAAGAAGTCAAGAAAGATTTACAAGGATATTTCCAGGATTGGAGGGATTGAGCTATAGGGAGAGGCCGAATAGACTGGGGCTGTTTTCCCTGGAGCATCAGAGGCTGAGGAGTGACCGTATAGAGGTTTATAAAATTATGAGGGGCATGGATAGGATAAATAAATAAAGTCTTTTCCACAGGGAAGCTAGAGGGCATAGGTTTAAGGTGAGAGGGGGGAGATTTAAAAGGGATCCAAGGACCAACTTTTTCATGCAGAGGGTGATACGCGTATGGAATGAACTGCCAGAGGAAGTGTTGGAGGCTGGTACAGTTACAACATTTAAAAGGCATTTCGATGGGTGTATGGCCAAATATTGGCCAAATCCTGGTAAGTGGGACTAGATGAATTTAGGATATCTGGTCAGCATGGATGAGTTGGACCAAAGGGTTTGTTTCTGTGCTGTACATCTCTATGACTCTATAAAGAGATAGATACGTTTTTACATATTAAAGGCATCAGGGGATATGGGGAGAAAGTGGGACTATGGCATTGAGATATGACCTTATTGAATGGTGGAGAAAGCTCAAGGGGCCAAATGGCCTACTCCAAAATAACCTCATTTCTATATTTCCATCACTCTTCATGGGATTGAGTGCTTTGCCAGCATTTTATTATTTTCTTAATAATGCAGCAATCTGCTAACTGGTCCAAATGGATGGATTAACATTAACACAGAGAGGGCTCAGGTAAAGAGCCCAATGGTAATCCGCCAGCATTAGGGGCAAATTATTACTATGGTTTGTGAACCTTATTCTTGCCTCCTGTAGAGGTTTCAGGGCTGACCCTAATCTAACATAGCCAGTGATGTTGGCCATGTCAGATTAGCTGAGCCACGTCTAACGGGCTTCATGATGGACTTCCATGAGGCTGCAGCTTTGGCAAGGTACTGCTAGGGCAGTTGGGACTCACTGCTTCCTCCTGCAACCTCATAATAAACATTGGCTTCCCTGATCCAAACCCATTGCTTAACTGCTGTGGTGACTGAACATGACTTCTTAATTAGCTGGTAATTGTGGGGCAGGAGTGGGGGGGAGGGGGGGGTGGTGTAGCAGTGATGATGGTGAAAAAGGCAAATGGCATCAGAATGAACCATATTATCATCAATTCTTGTTTACACAACATCAGATTGCATGGGCAAATGAAATATTTTAAACTAATTTCTCCTTCTTAGTTACTAGAGTGGGGATGGAGAAACATAGAAACATATAAAAGGAAGCAAGAGTAGGCCGTTTGTCCCATCAAGCCTGCTCCAGCATTCAGCATGATCATGGCTTCTACCTTGAAATAAACAAGTTCTAACTACAAGTAAAAAGTGATGAACCTCAATATGTCAGTACTCGAATCAAAACTCTAACTCACCCCCTCCACACACAGACAGACAAAAAAAAAGCATTGGTGTTATGGGTGGAGGGAAAGATTGGGAAACAGTTCAATGGTCCCTGTCCTTGACTCCTGCTGTTCCTCGATCCTCCTTTTCCAGGTATTTTCACTAGTTTGCAAGAGGCAAAGGGTGACTAGTTCACATTTACAAAAGTCTCTGACTTATATAGGTTAAATGGCCAAAGCTTGCAGCAACCAATGAGGGAAATAAACTGGCTCTTTTCACGCTTGAGGTACTTTTTAAACTGTAGCTCCTTCCTTTTCAGAGGTCCAATGGCTTCTGAGTAATTATTCACAGGCACAACCTGGAAGCCAATCACATAGTTGTTGGCAGGCAGAAGATCTTTGTCATCAATAGCTGTTTACCATTCCCCAGACCAATCAGCTCCTTGTTGTCGGCTGAATCACGCTCTGTACCCACTCCCAGGCTCCACCTTGTCCAGTATCTAAGAAGGAGAAATAAGTTTAAAATATTTCATTTGCCCATGCAATCTGATGTTGTGCAAACAAGGGTTGATGATAATATGGTTCATTCTGATGCCATTTGCCTTTTTCACCATCATCACCGCTACCCCCTCCTCCCCCCACTCTTGCCCCACAATTACCAGCTAATTAAGAAGTCATGTTCAGTCACCACAGCAGTTAAGCAATGGGTTTGGATCAGGGAAGCCAATGTTTATTATGAGGTTGCAGGAGGAAGCAGTGAGTTCCAACTGCCCTAGCAGTACCTTGCCAAAGCTGCAGCCTCATGGAAGTCCATCATGCATCTGTCTGCCCCGTTACTAACCTCCCTCTGGAAGCAGCAGTATAAACAGAACATGCAATGAGTGTCAGGTAACTTGCTTTTAAAAGGGCAGTTATATTACAACAATCCTTTGCTTTTAAAACAGTTATTTTCCCATTTCAGTCCACAATCCAAGATACAGACAAATAAAAAGTTATGGCCTTTAGACAAATGGCTTGTGAAATACCGTGGCGTTTCTATGTCATGACCTTAAGAGATATTACTGATTCCTGGCAATGCTACAATTTCAATTTTCAATGAGAAGAACAAAAATATTCAGTGAACTGACTTGCTGCTGAATTGTAAAATGAATAAAATAACACATGTCACAGGTTTAGCTGATTAAGTATTGGGTAAAATTCTGAAGGATTTTATGCAGAGGAAGAGGTTTCCAAATATCTAACCTTATAAATGCAAATGAATATTAAAATTTTTATGAAGCACATTTCATTATATGGCCTGTTAAGCAGTCTATAAAATGTCTTACTAGCCTTGTAATTTATTCAGTGCTGATTTTGTTATCTCTAAAACGAATCCACAAGCATGGTCCCTCTGGTCTCACCTATACCACTGTTTACCTTTGTATCTTATCTTTCCTAAGTTTTTCCCTCTTCTCTAAATGTGGAGATTCTGATTATAGAATTGTTATGGTGCAGCAGAAGGCCATTTGGCCCATTGTGTCTGCTGTCCAACAAGCATTATGACTTCATAGAATCCCTACTTTGTGGAAACAGGCCATTCAGCCCATCGAGTCCACACTGATCCTTCAGACAGCAGCCATCCAGACCCCCCAGCCTACTACCCCACATTTCCCATGGCTAACCCACCTAGCCTGCACATCCCCAGACACTAAGGGCAATTTAGCATGGCCAATCCACATAATCTGCACATCTTTAGACTGTGGGAGCACACTGGAACACCCGGAGGAAACCCATGGAGGAGAATGTGCAAACTCCACACAGACAGGCGCCCGAGGCTGGAGTCGTGCTGTGAGGCAGCTGTGATAACCACTGAGCCACTGTGGTACCATTTGCCTGCTTATCCCCCATATCCTTGCACATTGTTTCTTTTCAGGTAATTATCTAAATCCCTCTTGAATGCTTCAATTGACTCTTGCTCCACTATACTTCCAGACCCAAACCATTCATTGTATTTTCTTACATCACATTAGCTATGTTTTTGAATTGCTTTAAACCTGTGTTCCCTGGTTCTCAATCCATCTCCATCCAGAGCCTGAAAAGTTTATCCACTTTTTCTTGTCCCCTCTCTCCTGGACCCTCCTGACTTTGAAAACTTCTATCTAATTTTTCTTAGCCACTTTCTCTCCAGGAGAACAGTTCCACCTGTTCAATCTATCCTGGCAACTGAGGTGTCTCATCACTGGAAACGACTTTGTAAATCTCTTCCACACTGTCTCCTGCGAAACATACTCATGCGGCTGAGTATGTTTCCCAGGTGAAGGGCTCTGGCCCGAAACATCGACTCTCCTGCTCCTCAGATGCTGCCTGATCTGCTGTCCTTTTCCAGCAACACACTCTCGACTCTGATCTCCAGCATCTGCAGTCCTCACTTTCTCCTATGTTTCCCAGGTGCCAGGGACACAGGGGTGTGTAGCAGGCTGACTGTGTAGCAATGAATCTGACCTACTGTAATAGACTATCCCAGGGTAAAATTCTACCTCAACTTTGGATGAAATAGCTAAAAGCAGATCACTTTCCTCCACTTCCCCTCATTACACACCCTTTTCATTTGATGTTATTGAAAAGGAAGATTGGGATTAGAATGATGGAAAGAGATTTGAAACCAAGGATCAGAATTCTAAAACAAAGTGTCAGTCAGTGGGCAACAAACGGAGACTTTGGTGTTGTGGTAATGTGATTGGACTAATACTCCAGAGACCCTGGCTAATGTTCTGAGGTCGTGGGTTCGAATCCCACCAAAGCAGATGGTGAGATTTGAATTCACTAAAAAATATCTGGAGTTGTCTAATGGTAACTGCTGCCAGATTGTTGTAAAAATCTGGACAAAAGAACTACAGATGCTGGAAATGTGGAACATAATCAGAAATTGCTGGAAAATCTCAGCAGGTTTGGCAGCATTTGATAAGAGAAATCAAAGCTAACGTATCGGGTCCAGTGACCCTTCCTCAGAATGTTCTGAAGAAGAATCACCAGACTGGAAACGTTAATTCTGATTTCTCTCCACAGATACTGCCAGACCTACTGAGATTTTCCACCAATTTCTGTTTTTATTGTAAAACTCTGTCTAGCTCAGTAATGTCCTTTAGGAGATGAATAGTGTCTGTTGTTATGCAGCTTACGTGTGACTGCAGACCCACAGCAATGGGATTCCTGTCTTGGCAACTAGGAATGGGCAAAATGTTGGCCGAGCCAGTGATGCCCACATATTGTGAACTAATAAAAGAAGGATGATGAGTGAGGTTTGGGGTCAAATTAAAATACCAGTATTGATATTGTCAAGAATTGTAAAATCAAAGTGGGTAGCTGGAGTTAAGATACAGGCTACTCTTGTTCTAAATGAACTTTGGAACAGGCTTGAGAGTTGATGTTTCAGGCCTTCCTGATGAAGGGTTTATGCCCGAAACGTTGACTCTCCTGCTCCTCGGATGCTGCCTGCCCTGCTGTGCTTTTCAAGAGCCACACTTTTCGACCCTGACTCACCAGCATCTGCAAGCCTCACTTTCTCTCAGCAGGCTTGAGGGGGCCAAATGTTGCCTTTCCTATGTTACTTCAGAACATTGTCACTTCCACAAAGTTTCGTTTTTGTTGCATAACCATAGCTAAGTTGATGTTTCTATTACAGGATCACCCGGCACCAGGTTCCTATGAAGTGCACAGGTCCTACGAGAGGACGCAAGGCAGAGGATACAACACCACAAGTGAATTTGCATGCAAATCTTTCCTGACTACTGTACCACGGAGTGTTAAGATAGCTCGGCAGAGTGCAGATGAACCTGGTATGTTTGAGGGCTGGTTCTGAACAGCGTGAGTCATTATTTTACACTTCAACCTGTACATATACTGCAGTCAGTCCATCTCTAATATGCAGCATCTTCACTCATGATGAAGTGAGGATCAGTATTCCTAACTCTTCCCATACCTCTTGCCAGTAACACTTCAGTAACAGTGCTGACTTAGTCTATTAAGTTTTCACTTCATACAATTAGTACAGAGTAACCTCGATTATCTGAATATCAATGATCTGAATATCGTATTATCCGAAGGAGATCTCAACATCCGAAGGAGAAATTAGATTAGATTACCTTACAGTGTGGAAACAGGCCCTTCGGCCCAACAAGTCCACACCGACCCGCCGAAGCGCAACCCACCCATACCCCTACATTTACCCCTTACCTAACACTACGGGCAATTTAGCATGGCCAATTCACCTGTTTCAACCCTGATCGCGTCTTTTGTTTACAGGTAAAATGTTTAAAAACGACCTCGGCTCACTGAAATACTGCTGAAAACAGTCCTGGACAGTCCAGGCACCGTCCCCAAATGACTGATCTCCTGCCCTCTCTCTCTCTCTCCCGCCACACTTTCTCTGGGAACTTGTTAAAACATTATGTGTGTGGCTGCATGTGTGCGCGTGCATGTACATGTGTGTGTGTGTTTGCGTGCTATTTGGAGACTTACCCCACAAAGGCAGCAGCAGTCTTAGGGTTGGTGTAGAGTCCGGCTGCCCCGGGCAGGGATGTAGACGGGGTTCGGATGGTGGGTGGGGATGGATGGGGGTGTGGGGTTGGGCGGGGTGGGGGCCGGACAGGGGGAACGGTGTGGACAGGGTTGGGAGCAGGCAGGGGCAGGGTTGGAGTGGACAGGGTTTGGGGTTTGCAGGAGGGCGGGGTGGAATGGACGAGGTTGGGTGGCGGTGTCTCACGTACAGCGTGCTTTTGCCAAGTCTCCTGAATGGGGAGCAGACTTCACAGAAAACTCCAAGCCCCAAAGGAAATCAATTAATCGAATAATCAATTATCTGAATGAAATAGTGCCCGCCCATCTCGTTTGGATAATCGAGGTTCCTCCGTAAGTAGAATCTAAAGTGTACATTCTTCCTGACGGTGAGTCCACTGTCACTGCCATTATAGATTAGAATCCCGACAGTGTGGAAACAAGCTCTCTGCCCAACAAGTCCATACCAACTCTCCGAAGAGTAACCCACCCAGACCCATTCCCCTCCCCTACTACTCTACATTTACCCCTGACTAATGCATCTAACCTACACATCCCTGAACACTCTGAGCAACTCAGCATGGCCAATTCACCTAACCTTTAGATTGTGGGAGGAAACCGGAGCACCTGGAGGAAACCCACGCAGACACGGGGAGAATGTGGAAACTCCACATAATTGGCACAGTGGTTAGCACTGCTGCCTCACAGCACCAAGGACCTGGGTTCGATTCCAGCTTCAGGTGACTGTCTGTGTGGAGTTTGCACGTTCTCCCTGTGTCTGCATGGGTTTTCTCCAGGTGACACAGTTTCCTCCCACAGTCCAAGGATGTGCAGTTCAGGGTGGATTGGCCAGGCTAAATTGTCCGTAGAATCCAGGGATGTGCAGATCAGATGGGTCAGCCATGGGAAAAGCAGGGATGGGGTGGGAAGCTCTTTGGAGAGTTGGAGTGGATTCAAATGGCCTGCTTCTACACTATATGAACACAGTTTCATGTCACCATTGCTTCTTTTACTGGTCTATGTCCTCTGGCTTTTGACCCTTCCAGGAATGGGAATAATTTCCTGGAATGGGATAATCTCCAGGGATGGGAGTAATTTTTGGGAATTTAAGTAATTACTCAAAAGCACGAAATAGTCATCTTGTGTACGTGTGGAAGGGACTCTTTGTTTGTTTTCGAGGCTCCTAAAAAAATTGTTTGGTTCATTGTTGGTGCAAAGGTTTTTTTTAGTTCTCTTTGGGGTTGCAGATCTTCTCTTTTGCCCTTAAAATGGATAAGTTCAGGTCCAGTGTCCACCCGACAACTTCACGGAAGCTGGGCCTGCCTGGTAGGTAAAAACTGAATACTGATGGGGCCATTATTGTCGATATTGAATTTGTGTAACATTTCCCATTCAGCTGGATTAATCAGAATGTGTCTTTTCAGACACGACATCCATTTTAGGAAACCGTGTTTGTGTCAGGGTTCAGTGATAATGTTAATGCAAAGCAACACAAATAGTAAAACCATTGGACGCATTGCAAACACTTAGCTGCTTCACAGCATGTGGTTGTTTAAAGAAATCACATTAACTGGCCTGTCTAATGAGAGTTTGTAACCGCATCTACACCGAACTGAGAAAAGGGGAAAAGGAAAGCTTCTTTAGCCCTGCACTTCGTAATTTATAAAAATCTGTATTATGTGTCATTAACTGTTTCCCTGGTTAATTTAATAGAGTTCTAACTTTGAATCCATTCAACAGTCCGTGCATAAATTTGTTCAAAACTGTGCTTATTTCCAAAATTGAAGTACTTGCAAGTATGCAATGGGGGAGGGGGGGGGTGTCAAATGGAATTTTGGCAAGGAGGGAAGCATTGCTGCAACTGCACATAGTATTAGTGAGACCACATCTGGAGTATTGTTCATAAGTTCATTAGATATAGGGTCAGAATTAAGCCATTCGACCCATCGAGTCTGCTCTGGCATTTGACCATAGCTGACATACTCCTCACCCCCATTTTCCTGCCTTCTCCCCATGATCCTTCAACCCATTACCAATTAAAAATCTGTCTAACTCCTCCTTAAATATACTCATTGTCCCTGCATCCACCGCACTTTGGGGTAGCAAATTTCATAGATTCACAACCCTTTGGGAGAAAACATTTCTCCTCAACTCTGTGTTAAATTTGCTACCCCTTATCCTGAGACTATGCCCTCAAAATTTGTGCACAATTTTGGTCCCCTTATTTGAGGAGGTATGCAGTTGCATTGGAGGCAGTTCAGAGGAGGTTCATTGGATTGATTCCAGAGATGAGGAATTTGTCTTACAAAGAGAGATTGAACACTTCAGGCTCATACTCTCTGGAGTTTAAAAGAATGAGAGGCGATCTCATAGAGCTGTATAAGATGCTGAAGGGGATTGACAAAGTAGACATGGAGAGGATGTTTCCTCATATGAGGCAATTTAGAATGAGAGTCAAGAGTGTGGTGCTGGAAAAGCACAGCAGGTCAGGCAGCATCTGAGCTGCAGGAGAATTGACATTTGGAATTCTGATTATTATTATAAAAATATTATTTAGAATTAAAAATATTCTTTGAGTGGGAGCCTAGTGCAGAACTGACAATAGGCAGATCACAAGAAAATGAGGAACCTTGAATCAGAATGTCCAGTTCAGCACTTGTCTCTAAAATACTCCTCCTCTCTAATGAGACAACAGCCCTATGGTCCACAAGGACTACGGTGATTCTGTCTTTACTTTGTATTAGGAGCTATTTAGTTAATGCACAGTGCACCCTGAACATAAAGCAACAACCTTTGTCTCAAACCAGTACTTGACCAAAATGACCTAAGTTCTCCCTAGGAATGGGCTTTTAGATTTTACTCCATTACACACACTATCTCGATACAAAATGTCAAAATGCTCACATCAGTAGATCAAGGCTGAGGACATTTTAGGTTTGTAATTCTTCTAGCAACTTCGATATCACATATTCGTACAGTGCACTTTAGATTATGACAATGACTTTTATTTGATTCAGTCCAGACTTTTGGTTTTGAATTTCTGCCAGTCCTACAACACAGAAGAAAATAAATGTTTTTGTTTCCTGTCCACACTCTCTCATGCAGTTATCTTCAGCTAGAGGTTTGCTGGATCAAAATCCTGGAGCTCCCTCCCTAACAGCATTGTGGGTTTACTTACACCACACGGACTGCAGTGGTTCAAGATGGCAGCTCCCTCCCACCTTCTCAAGGGCAATAAGGGTTGGGTGACAAATGCTGGCCCGGCCAATGATGCCCATGTCCCATGAAAGAATGAAAAATAAAAGAATATTTTAACTTCTTTAGGAAGAACAAAGGGTAAGCCATGCAACGGGTTATAAGGTAAACTCGGGCAGAACAGATATTGCTGGAGGGGCTAGGGAGACATGAGTGTTGCCATGGGAATAGCATCTTGTTCACTCATGTCTTTTCCTGACCTGGCCTACATGTGACTCCAGACCCACAGTGACGTGGTTGAGGTCAAAACATTGAATGTTTTCAGGAACGAGTTAGGCATAGTTCTTAGGATAAAGAGATCAAAGGGAATGGGGAGCAAGTGGGAACATGGAACTGAGTTGGATGATCAGCCATGATCATATCGAATAGTGGAGCATGCTTGAAGGGCCGAATAGCCGACTCCAGCTCCTATTTTCTACGTTTCTGTGTTTCTATTGGGGTGCCCTAGCAAGCTAAATTTCAGGCAGTATTGATGTAATGGTACCATATTCTACCAATTCCTTGTCTTAAATCATATTTTGTTTAGAAGGAATGTATTAACAGGGAGTAAGCCGTTCAGCCTGTCAAACCAGTACCACCCGGCTATTAGATCAGGGCTGATCATCTATATCAACTCAAATTCTCTTTGTTCCAGTTATAAACACTGGATGTCACATTTCTGGTAAGTGTCATCAATTGATAAACCAAAATCAACTTTGTACTTTGGGAAAATGAATTTAACTTAAGGCAGGGGTCTAGAGAGGGACATAAAGTTTACTAAGGTCACTGCCTCGCATTGGGTTGATAGGAATCGAATTGTTTCCTGATGTCTTTGTACCACTCACTTGTGACTCTTTGACACCATCCCCATCCATTTGTGAGTGGGGTAGTCAAATCTCATATTAATTTTCATTTACTGAACCTGTCTGTCCAGAAATCCTGTCTGGTTGTACGTGGATTTGGATGCATTGGCTCTATCTCAACTGCCATTTGACTGCAACTTAGCAATGTTTGGAAGAACGAATGGTGATCTCCTGGCGGTCTTGACAGAGTGGATGCTGGGAGGATCTTTCCCCTGGCTAGAAAGTCGAGATTTTTTTTTGCTTCAAACATATACTTTATTCATAAAGGTGTCTTTATATATATATAGTCATAAATTAAGTTTGGTTCTGTCCAGTAGCCTATCAAGAAAATAAACCAACATTGAATTTGACTCTATCCAGACAAATCAAAGACATCTCTTACATGAACCAGACTATATTTACATACATTTGAGGCATCAGAAGGAGCCGATAGCTGAACAGACCCTCATTTACCTTCAGCAGGAAGACCTCAGACAGCGGTCTTTCCCCACTACGCCTTGGCAGCAGCTGCCCCAAGCTTTAATCCCTCCCTCAGCACTTAGTCCTGGACCTTGGAATGTGCCACGCTGCAACACTCAGTCAGGGTGAACGCTTTGCTCTGGAACACCAACAAATTTCAGGAAGACCACAGAGCGTCTCTCACCGAGTTGATGCACTTCCAGGTGCAGTCGATTTTTGTCTCGGTATGCATCCTGTGGAACAGACCGTATAGCGCAGAGTCCCACGTCATGGAGCTGCTTGGGACGAACCTCGACACAAACCACTGCATTTCTCTCCAGACTTACTTTGCAAGGACACATTTCAGCAGGAGATGTGTGACATTCTTTACCCCCCCACAGCCACTTCAAGGACAACGTATGGTGGTGCAGGCTGACTGGGCGTATGTGAAGGATCTCACAGGCAGTGCCCTTCTCACCTCCAGCCGAACAATATTTTGGTGCATGGGGGGAAGATCTGGTGATGAGGCATTCTGCCAATTGACTTTAACTGTATGCTCAGGGAACTATGCTACGGGGTGATGGGGAGTGGGGAGGTCATAGTCACTGGATAAAAGGTTGGCTGTTTAGGACTGAGATGAAGAAATCATTTCTCACTCAGAGGATTGTGAATCATTGTGGCTGCCTATCCCAGAGAGCTGTGAATGTGCAGTCATTGAACATAGTGCAGACAGCTATCAATAGACTTTAGAGCATCAATGGGAACTGCAAGTTATGGGTATTGACTAGGGAAGTGAAGTTGAGATAGAGGACCAGACATGATCTTATTGGACAGTGGAATGGGCTCAAGATGCTGTACAGCTCCTGCCTGCTTCTAGATCTTGTCTTCTGAACAGGAATGATCATTCCAATACAATTTCTTTGTTTTGCTCAGAGGTGGGACATCATTTAAAAGTATCACTTTGTTTTTGCAAATCTGATGAAGTCTGGAACTGTAAGTGACCACAGATGCAACAAGGACTTGGGCATTGATGAAGGGTCGGGGGAGGGGGGTGGGGGTGTGGGATTCTGTTTGGAAATAAATGGTTCATTGGAATTATTTCTTTTAGGCTAAACCTCCACGTTTACTATTAATAGAAATTTGAAATCACATACCCCAACAATGTTATTGGTTCTTTTGTTTTTCTGAGCTCCCATGAGCTGAATACGTCACCTTGTGTCCGATTCTCCCAATCTGTGATTACTTTCTGTCACGATTTCCCGCCTGTTCATTGTTGAAACATTGTTTGGAAATAAAGAGAAAAGTTAACGATGGCTTTAAATTTTGATGATGGTGCAGTAGTTGGGTTGTATCATCACATGTATCTGGGTTCAAAGGGTCAATCTCTGTGTATTTTACAATGATGTGCTATTAATGCGCTATTAGGTAAGAATTGAGACATGACCACAACAGTAAGCAGATGGTAAATGAGCTGCTATTGTGTCCTTAATGATACATATTAAAGTGAGTTTAACCACTTTAGCTGTGCTGACTGATTGGATTCTTCCATTAAGGAGCAGTGCAGACTGAATGACGACAGCTGTAGAAAACCATTAGTTGTTGCATCTATTTGTCAGTTTACTGTTTGCTTCAGAAGGCTTGCGTACTCTCTTCTGGAATTATTGAGTAGGTTACCGTGTAATTAAATGCTCAATCTCGTTTTCTCTTTGCTGAAAAATACCATTTTTGCACAGTCTGGCAATCGGAAAGAATAGCACCAGGCAGGACCTGGGCATCTCTGAGTACTTTGCATTAACTCTTAGATAGCATGCAAGCTTCTGTTGTTTGTTGTAGACTGCAGTGACACATTTAATGTGCTAGTTCTGTTTCCTTTCTCACAATTCTGCCAGCAGTGACTACACTTCAAAAATGCATCACTAGCTCTGAAGTTCTTTGGGACATCCTGCAGCAATAATAGATGCTAAAGAATTGCAAATATTTTTTCACAATCTATTCATAACATATAAATGCATCTGTAGTTGAGATAGTAGAGATTGAAACATGCACATATTCCGCACAGTTAAAGGCAGTGTTTTGATACACACAATTGGTGGAACATAATGCTGGTAGAGACAGTGTGTATAATTGGCTGGTGGGGTCCTCACCTCTGAGTCAGGAGAACTCAGTTCAAGTCCCACCTGCTGCAGAGGTCTGTCATTATACATATAACTTTGGAAGAGGAGTCATATTGATCTTGAAAATGTTAACTCTGATTTGTTCTCCACAGATGTTGCTGGACTTCCTGAGTTTCTTCAGCATTTTCTATTTTGTCTTACAGGTTGATTAAAGAGTTGTGTAATCCATTGAGAACGTATTGGGTGGACAGTGTGTCATCTCCCCCCAGTTAAATCAGAAGGTCAAAGATTCCTACCTCTAGTCTCATTGTGGCCCTTAAACCTGCAGCAGATCTTGTAGATGGTGCATACTACAGCCACAGTGTGTGGTGGTTGAGAGAATGCAGATTTAGGATACTGGAAGGGATGCTGCTTGAACCTGGATGGTGTTGAGCTTGACACCTTAACATTCGTGAAATTCTAAAAATATCTCCCAAAAACTCAACACTTTTCTCTTCCCTCTTTCGGTCACTCCTTAAAACCCACCTGTTTGAACAGCGTTGGTTACCTGCCCAATACCTCTTTATGTGGCTTAGCATTGAATATTGTCCAATTACCCTCCTGTGAAACACCTGATTACAATTCACTATGTCAAAGTTGCCATATACATGCAAGTTGTTAGCATTATTGTTTGCATAATTGTGTCATCTTTGCAAATGACTTGTGTCGTTGTAAATGGATTTGCATTGGAGCTGTGTACATTATAAATAGTTTCCTTTTGAATAACAGAGCGATGTCTGAGTGTGGTTCAAAACTGCTAGAGCCACGCTGACAATTTTACATTTGACCTCCTCACATTGCAGGGTGTGAAGAAATGAAGAAGAGCTTCAAAAGCACAATGCGAGGGAAGATTCCAAATTGCTGTCCTATCAGAGAGCTTTCTGTGTAATTTTCTTTCAAAACTTGTGTTAAAAAGAATCCTTACAGTGTGGAAGCAGGCCATTCAGCACATTGAGTCCACACTGACCCTCCAAAGAGCATTCCACCCACACTGTATCCTATCCCTGTAACTCTGCATTTCCCATGGCTAACCCACCTCGCCTGCACATCCCTGGGCACTATAGGCAATTTCCCATGGCCAATCCACCTAACCTCCATATCTTTGGACTGTGGGAGGAAACCAGAGCACCCGGAGGAAACCCACGCAGACACGGGGAGAATGTGCACATAGATAATCAGCCGGGAGAGAAATCGAGCCTGGGTTCCTGGCTCTGTGAGGCAGTAGTGCGTCCCACTCAGCTACCATGCCATCCAGAAAGGTCTTGCGTTTATGGAGCAATTTTCCCAAACTCAGGGTATTCCAATGTGATTGACAGCTAATGAACATAGAACATAGAAGAATACAGTGCAGTACAGGCCCTTCGGCCCTCGATGTTGCGCCGATCCAAGCCCACCTAACCTACACTAGCCCACTATCCTCCATATGCCTATCCAATGCCCGCTTAAATGCCCATAATGAGGGAGAGTCCACCACTGCTACTGGCAGGGCATTCCATGAATTCACGACTCGCTGAGTAAAGAACCTACCCCTAACATCTGTCCTATACCTACCCCCCCTTAATTTAAAGCTATGCCCCCTTGTAATAGCTGACTCCATACGTGGAAAAAGATTCTCACTGTCGACCCTATCTAAACCCCTAATCATCTTATACACCTCTATCAAGTCACCCCTAAACCTTCTTTTCTCCAATGAAAACAACCCCAAGTGCGTCAGCCTTTCCTCATACGATCTTTCTACCATACCAGGCAACATCCTGGTAAACCTTCTCTGCACCCGTTCCAGTGCCTCCACATCCTTCCTATAGTATGGCGACCAAAACTGCACACAATACTCCAGATGTGGCCGCACCAGAGTCTTATACAACTGCAACATGACCTCAGTACTCCGGAACTCAATTCCTCTACCAATAAAAGCCAGTACGCCATATGCCTTCACCGCACTATTTACCTGGGTGGCAACTTTCAAAGATTTGTGTACATGGACACCAAGATCCCTCTGCTCATCCACACTACCAAGTATCCGACCGTTAGCCCAGTACCCCATCTTTTTATTACTCTTACCAAAGTGAATCACCTCACACTTATCTACATTGAACTCCATTTGCCACCTTTCTGCCCAGTTCTGCAACTTATCTATATCCCGCTGTAACCTGCCACATCCTTCCTCACTGTCTACAACTCCTCCAACTTTTGTATCATCCGCAAACTTACTCACCCAACCTTCTAACCCCTCCTCCAGGTCATTTATAAAAATGACAAACAGCAATGGTCCCAAAACAGATCCTTGCGGAACACCGCTAGTGACGGCACTCCAAGATGAACCTTTGCCATCAACTACTACCCTCTGTCTTCTTCCAGCCAGCCAACTCCTAATCCAAACCTCCAACTCACCCTCAATGCCATACCTCCGTATTTTTTGCAGTAGTCTACCATGGGGAACCTTATCAAACGCCTTACTAAAATCCATATACACCACATCTACTGCTTTCCCCTCGTCCACCTTCTTAGTCACCTTCTCAAAGAATTCAATAAGGTTTGTGAGGCACGACCTGCCCTTCACAAAACCATGCTGACTATCCTTGATCACATTATTCCTATCCAGATGTTCATAAATCCTATCCCTTACAATTCTCTCTAAGATTTTGCCCACAACAGAAGTGAGACTCACCGGCCTATAGTTACTAGGGTTATCCCTCCTCCCCTTCTTGAACAAGGGAACCACATTTGCTAGCCTCCAATCTTCTGGCACTACTCCTGTAGACAACGAGGACATAAAAATCAAGGCCAATGGCTCTGCAATCTCTTCCCTTGCTTCCCAGAGAATCCTAGGATAAATGCCATCAGGCCCAGGGGACGTATCTATTTTCACCCTTTCCAGAATTTCCAACACCTCTTCTCTACATACCTCAAAGCCATCCATTCTACTTAATTGTGACTCAGTACTCACATTGACAACAATGTCCTGTTCCTGATTGAATACTGACGAAAAGTATTCATTCAGTGTCTCCCCAATCACTTCAGCCTCCACACGCAACTTCCCACTACTATCCTTGACTGGACCTATTCCTACCCCAGTCATTCTTTATTCCTGACATACCTATAGAAAGCCTTAGGGTTTTCCCTAATCCTACCAACTAAGGACCTTTCATGTCCCCTCCTTGCTGCTCTTAGTTCTCTCTTCAGGTCCTTCCTGGCTACCCTATAACTCTCAATCGCCCCAATTGAACCTTCACGCCTCATCTTTACATAGGCCGCCCTCTTCCATTTAACAAGGGATTCCAATTCCTTATTAAACCACGGTTCCCTCACACGACCCTTTCCTCCCTGCCTGACGGGCACATACTTATCAAGGACACTCAATAGTTGCTCCTTGAACAAGCTCCACATATCAATTACACCCTTGCCTTGAAGCTTACTTTTCCAGGCCACACATCCTAAGTCATGCCTCACAGCATCATAATTTCCCTGCCCCCATCTATAACTCTTGCCCTGTAGTGCACACTTATCCCTCTCCATCACTAGAGTAAAGGTCACCGAATTGTGGTCACTGTCCCCAAAGTGCTCACCTACCTCTAATTCTAACACCTGGCCTGGTTCATTACCCAGAACCAAATCCAGTATGGCCTCACCTCTTGTTGGCTATCTACATATTGTGTCAGGAAACCCTCCTGCACACATTGGACAAACACTGACCCATCTAACGAACTTGAGCTATAGCTTTCCCAATTAATATCAGGAAAGTTAAAGTCCCCCATAACAACCACCCTATTACTTTCACTCTTCTCTTGAATCATCCTCGCAATCCTTTCTTCTACGTTTCTAGGACTATTAGGAGGCCTGTAAAAAACTCCTAACAGGGTGAGCTCACCTTTCCTATTCCTAACCTCAGCCCAAACTACCTCAGATGGCGAGTCTTCATCCATCGTCCTTTCCACAGCTGTAATACTATCTTTGACAAGCAATGCCACACCTCTCCCTCTTTTACCCCCACCTCTGACCCTACTAAAACATTTAAACCTTGGAACCTGCAACAGCCAATCCTGTAAATGAAGTACTTTATGACTTGATGAATGTGGCCATTTTTATAATGCAGGATACACGGCAAGCAATTTGTACACAGCAAGATCCCAGAAACAGCAACATAATGGTGTCTCAGCAATCTGATTGTTACTGATGCTGAGAGTGAATGTTAGCCAGGACACCAGTTTAACATTCCAGCTTTTCTCCAAAACAGTGTATGGGATCTTCTATGCCCACTTGAGAGGGCAGCTGGGGCCTTAGTTTTACAACCTTGTCCAAAGACACATTGAGATGAAAACTTTGAATTAGTGCATTCAAGTTGGGTCCTCAGACTGGAAGGGGCACCTTCAGAGTTTACAATCTCCAGGTCATCAGTCCTTGTTCCTTTCATTTATTCCAAAGCATCAGAGAAGGATACAGTCCGACTTGATGTCAGCCATCTGTCTGTGGATCACAAGGAGGCTATTCTGCCTGTTGTGCCTGAAAGAACTATCCACTCTCTGCCTAGTTCTTTTTTCCCCCAATGCCTGTGATTTTTGTTTCTTTTCAGAAACTTATCTGAAGTCCTCATTGAAAATTATTGCCACCTCCACGGGTTCAGGTAGGGCGATCACAGCAACTCTTTGCCTGAACTTATTTATCTTCGTGTCCCTCTAGTTCTGAGAACCAATTTCCATTGGACAACTTTCATTCATACAGCATCCCAGGATGTCCCAAGGCTGCTTATTACTGAACGAATTACTTCCAATGCTTGAAACAATCCATCAACCTCCCAATGTAAGTTGACTCATCCTGACCATGGTGTTCCTAACTTGTCAAACTGTTTCACTGCTGTTTGATGTTTTGCTTTGTATAAATTTATTTGGGCTCTCTCTGCTACATTACCTATTTAAAATTCAAATTCAAACACAGCAACATTAGCTGAAAAGAAAAGCTTTAGCCTCAGTTAGTGAGCACTCGCCTTGTTATTTATTGTAACCAGTGGGTTGTAACTTGGAAATTAGAGGCAGGCACTTCTTAGAAGGCAATAAAGTGTCAAGGAACATTTATAACTCCATGACTTATTGTAATATTGGGCCATCTGCAACAGTGTCAGTTAAGGTAGATACAAGCTGTCTCATTGTCTACGTGTGAGGAGAGTCAGTCACGGTTCCTATTCTAATCTAGACTCCACAGGACAGGATTGGAAGTTAAAGGAAGGAAGATTTACATTTACATAGTGCTGTACACAATCAAAGCACATGTCAGTACACAATCAAAGCACATGTCAGTACACAATCAAAGCACATGTCATTCAATGAAGTATTCTTGGATTCTTGTAAAGCAGGACATGTTGGGGTAGTGGAAATATTGTTGAATCTGTAATCCCAAGACGCAGGCTAAGCCTGTGGCCCAGGCACAGGATCAAATCCCACAATGGGAACTGGTGAAATTTAAATTCAATTAATAAATCAGGAATATAAATCTTGTCACAGTGATGGTGGCCATTATAGCTATCATCACTTTTAAAAACTCATCTGGTTCACTCGTTTTCTTTCGGTAAGGCAACATTTAGCCCTTCCCAGGTCATATTGCCGTATAGTTATTGAGACGTACAGCATAGAAACAGACCCTTTGGTCCAACTCATCCATGCCGACCGGTCTAACCTGCACTTGATTGCAGACCAACAGCAAAGAGGCTAACTCTGAACTGCCCACTGAAATGGCCCTCACAAGCCACTCAGTTCAAGTGTGATTAGGACAATGCTGGATATTCCAGTGGTGCCTACACTGTATGCAATGAGAGAATAAAAATAAATTTGCTGACAACAGAGTCTTGTCAATCTGATTACGACAAGATAGCCTGTTTTTAATCATCCTGATTAAGGGATAAATATTGGTCAGGATACTGGAACGGGGTGGAGTATTGGCTAGGAGTGGTGGGGAGTTACAGTTGCTCCCCTGTTATATTAACAAAAACAATAGGGTCTGTTACACCCAGCTCCAAAGAGCAAAGAGGGTTTCAGTTTAACACTACATATGAAAGATGATGCCTCCACTGTGTAGCATTTCCTCAGTACTGTAAATTAGTGAGATTTTGTCTTTGCATCTCTGAAATGGGTCTTGACCACACAACCTTCTGCTTCAGAAGTGAAAACATGACCAACTGAGCCATTTGTGAATAAACAGAACTGTAATTGTCTGAGCTGATTCCATTGTTCAGTTACCTGGCAACACTCACGTGTGGTTTTCACCTCTGGGTAACATCCATTTGGACAAAGAAACTGCAGCTGATTAGTACCTCGGGTGAGGGCTTAAGTCTTAACTCCATCTTAAAAACATTCAATGTTTTGGCCTCAACCAATTTCTGGGGCAGAGAATTCCACAGGCTCCCCGCTCTCTGGATGAAGACATTTCTCCTCATCTCAGTTCTAAATGGAGTACTCTATATCCTTATGATTTGGAGATGCCAGTGTTGGACTGGGGTGTACAAAGTTAAAAATCACACAACACCAGGTTATAGTCCAACAGGTTTAATTGGAAGCACTAGCTTTCGGAGCGACGCTCCTTCATCAGGTGATTGAAGGAGCATCGCTCCGAAAGCTAGTGTGCTTCCAATTAAACCTGTTGGACTATAACCTGGTGTTGTGTGATTTTTAACTCTATATCCTTAGACTGTGACACCTTGTTCTGGACTCCCAGGTGTTTATGCTGTCTAGTCCTGTTAGAATTTAATGGTTTCTGAGAGATCTCCCTCATTCTTTCAAACTCCAGTGAATATAGTCCCAACCGATCCAGTCTTTCTTTATCTGTCTGCCATGCCATCCCAGGAATCACTCTGATAAATCTTCACTTCACTCCCTCCATAGCCAGGAAATCCTTCCTCAGATAAGAAGGTCAAAATTGGACGAAATACTCAAGGTGTGGTCTCTCCAAGGCCCTGTACAATTGCAGCAAGACATCCCTGCTCCTGCACTTGAATCCTCTCACTATGATGTGCCATTTGCTTTCTTCACTGCCTGCTGTACCTGCAGGCTTACTTTCAGGGTGCAAGGACACCCAGGTCTGGTTGCACATTCCCCTCTTCCAATTTATAGCCATTCAGGTGGTCTGCCATCCTGTTGTTGCTCCCAAAGTGGAAAACCTTACATTTATCCACATCATTCTTTGTCTGCCATACATTTCCCCACTCATTCAACTTGTCCAAATCACACTAAAGCATCCTCCTCAAAGGGTTGTGAAAATCCAGAATGTTCTTTCATAAAAGCCATTTGGATGGGTAAATGAATAGGAAGGGTTTGGAGAGATATGGGCCGCATGCTGGCAAATGGGACTAGATTGGGTTGGGATATTTGGTTGGCATGGACGGGTTGGACCAAAGGGTCTGTTTCCATGCTGTACATCTCTATGACTCTATAACTCTAAAAGGCTGTTGATACTGTGGGGTTGATTGAAAACTTCCCGACAGGAATTGATAGATTGTCGTTGGGCAAGGAGACTAATGTCTATGGACCCGAGGAACTGGATGGAATGGAGATGTAGGTTAGCCTCAATGAATGTGGTGGGCAAGCCTAAGAGA
Organism: Chiloscyllium plagiosum; assembly: GCF_037043375.1. Lineage (NCBI taxonomy): Eukaryota > Metazoa > Chordata > Chondrichthyes > Orectolobiformes > Hemiscylliidae > Chiloscyllium > Chiloscyllium plagiosum. Next base: position 6,240,820 of record NW_028270174.1, read on the forward strand.
CTGAATGTCTTCCCCCTCCTGTGCAATTTCATTCAATAACTTACCCTTCGGTTACCTTGTGGCAGCAGTCTCCAGGGATCTGAAGGCTGGGGAACATTACCATGGCAATTACTGTGTTAGTTTTACAACCACCCCCCCCCCCCTCCCTACTCCATCACAATTTTCTGTAGCTGCATAAATAACAATCAATGACTTCCAACTTGTTCCCAAAGCCATGGAAGACTCAGTGAAAAAATTGGATGCCACCAAACCTAATTAATGCACACCCCCGAGAGTTAAAAGCTGTATTCAGATTCCATTAATGGAAGCACAGAGGCTACATTTGCCCTGCCCTTTCATTTGTGGATGTGGATTCCATATAGCCTTCAGAAAGAGCAAGACGATCTAGATTTCTGATCACAAACTCAATGGAGTGACTGGCTCCCTTCTGCTCCAGTCGATGAGAAGCCAAGGAAGGAAGGGTGTGATGGGGGTTTGAGGCCCTGCTCCATGTGGGCTGTGCCGATGACCCAGGGAGCATAGATGGCAGTGTGGCTGTGCCCTCTGTGTCTCTTTGAAGAACATCTCAACTTGTCCTTTGGTTTATGAACTGGTATGAATAGTTAAAGATAGTCAAAGCGATATATCATCACAAATCCAGTCGGTGAACCATACAGTAGGAGGACAGTTGACCCACCATCTCTTTGCCTGCTTTTTGAAAGAGTTAACTGATTTGTTCTATTTCCCTTGCTCTTTCCCTGTGGGCCTGCAAATCTTTCCTTTTCAAATGTAATTCAATTTTCAATTTCCGAAGTTACTGTTGGGTATCCCCCATGGCACATTCAGGCAACACATTCTGGATCATAGCAATTCACTGCTGAAAGAAAGCCTCTTTGTTTCTCCAGCAATCATCCTAAATCTGTGTCCTTTGGTTACTGATCCCTCTGCCAATACAAGAGTTTGTCCTGATTTCCTCCGCCCAGACTCTTCCTGAAATGGAAACTCCTCCATTCAATCATTTTTTAAATCTTCTCTTCCCTGGGGTGGGGGAATAAACCTGACTTCTCCAGTCTCTCCACATCACTGAAGTCCATCAGAGCTGGTAGCAATCTGGTAAAGCCACTCAAACAGATGCTTTTTTTCCCTCTAAATAAAGGGGTCCTATAATTGTAATATTTTAGAAACACCTACATTTTGGACAAATATGCCCCTGCTTTGATCTATTGATCCAAGAAAGAAATAACAGCTTATTGTGTTGGAGGATAGTTATTATATTCTGCACACCGCTCTGTAATCCCTATCCAGGAATGTCATCAACTATTTTCTCCACTTTTAACCACAGTGCCCATTCAATTACTGACAGATTGAACGTTGCAGCTGTTGAACTTAATGACTGTTATTGGCATCTCTTCCTTACCTGTCTGCAGATATATTTTACTGGCTAGAATTGACTGGAGGCAGTGTGGCTATATAAGAATGAATGGGAAAAAGACCATGATGCTGTGACAGCTCTGCTAGGCTATACCCTAGTAAATCTTAATAATACTCCATATTTTCCGCTGACAGGTCAGTAACATGATGAACCTGCAGGCAATGTACCACGTGGAGTGGGTTTGAGTAGATTCCAGGCTTAAAGAGTAGTGGAGAACTCCAGGAACTGTCTGAGGCTCCTTTCTTCAGAGAAGAGTAGTCCTGACCGAGGTGTTTAAAATTACACCAGTCTTTTAATCGATGTAATTGTGCTTGGCACCGCATCCAGGGGCCTTAAAAGCAAAGTAGTCACAAATAAATCCAATCATGAGAAAGTTGTTTTACTGCAGAGAGTGGTGAGAATGTAAATTCAGTACTGCAGGAGTCACAGATGGGAATGGGCATGGGGAAGACAAACAAAACTCCGTGAGGGAGGAAGGAATGAAGGGATACAGTGGAGGGTTGAGAAAAGAGAGAAGTGAAGTGAGGCTGATGATTGGCCTGTTTTCGTGCTGTAACGCCGCTGTAGTTCTTCTAAAAAAGCAACCAATCGTTGAGCAACGTAAGTCGGGGAAGTACAAGAGGCAACAATTAGAGGAGTACAGGTATCTCAGAGAGGAGGAGGTTACAGATACAGGGAATATTAGAGCAGGAGTAGGCCATTCAGCCCCTCGTGCCTGCTCTGCTATTCTAGATCACCTACCTCAATGCCATATTTCTGCACTATCCCCAGATCCCCCCATCTGTAAGTCTGACACTCTCAGTCATGATCATACCCAGGGACTGAGCTTCCCCAGCCCTCTGGGATAGAAGATTCCAATAACTCACCATCCTCTGAGTGATGGGGTTCCTCCTCATCCTAAACCCCATTCGAAATAGTTTGCCTTTTAGTGTGAGACTGTGTCTCTGCCTCTAGACCCCAGAGTCAGGGAAAAGCATTCTTCCTGCATCTGCTCTAGCCCTTTCAGAATGTTGTATGTTGAAACAGGAATCGAATGCTTTAATGACTTTGCCAAATACTGTCATTCCATCCGCAGTACATTGTCTGACAGCAGCAATGCCACTGATTGTGTACAACAATATACTGACCTAGTCCTTATGTGACCCTTTAACAAAAAGCATGAGTCTGCAGAGCCATTGATGCCAATTTATCATGATCAGGACTCTTACTATTTTCTTGTGGGTTGGGCAAAGGTAAGAGTTTCTCCATTATTGAATTATTTTCAGCTCAATTATTCCAATGTTTCCCAGTCTATTCGTTGGTGTTGTGATTTGGTTTACTGTGGTCACGTGTACCGAAGTACAGTGAAAAGTTTTGTGTTGCAAGCAGTGCAGGCAGATCACAGCAAACAAGGACATACAGATCATAGGGTACTTAGGCAGATACAAGGTTACCCTACAATATTAGTAGGATGACTTAGAATTTAGGTTTAAAAGTGTAGAACAGAATAAGGCCTACTGCCGAGAGTTCACAAGGAATTGCCTGGTGTCGGTGCCATCTTGTTGTGCGTGACGATAGTGTCACTTTAACAAGGTTATTGTGCCCTTGAGTTTTTTTTAAGAGAGGTCGTAAAGCCAGAGATGCTGAAATGTCTGGGATAGAGCCGAGTTTAACAATGGCAGGGGAGTGGCCAGATCTCCCAGTTCAGGATTTTTCTAGTTTATTTTAGCTGTAACAATGAGAAGCTTCAGCAGATGATTCTTGACTGGCTTCTCTCTCTGAAACTTTTCCTGCCTGTGTTTAATTTCCCTTTTGCCAAGGGATGTGCTTATGGGTTGTTAAGGTAATTGGAACAGCTCCTTAGTTATATTATTACATTGAGTTGGTTGAGTTTTCAAATAGTTAAGTTATTCTAAATTCTGTTTTCTTTTGTTTGTGTTTCAACTGTAGTGTTTAAATAAAATCCGTTTTGCTTAAAGCCGAGTGGTTTAACATCTAACATTAACTCTCACCTACCATAGGTCTGCATGTGTTTGTGCAACTTCTCCACTTCTGGGTTTGGATCAATGGGTGGTCCTCATGGCTTCACTTCAGGTTCCATGGGTCTGGTCACTGTTGAAAATGTGTTGCTGGAAAAGCGCAGCAGGTCAGGCAGCATCCAGGGAACAGGAGAATCGACGTTTTGGGCATAAGCCCTTCTTCTGGTCACTGTAGCCACCATGTAGTAATGTGAGATCTGCAGTATCGTGAGTGCAGTAACAGACTTTATTGAACATACCCATACATAGATAATGGTAGGACAGTATCTTGTATCTGGACCCAGGTTCCATACCATCTGGCGCCAGGATGACACAGCTCCATTTGTGAATGTGCAAAAATTCTACTTAGAGTGAGGGTCTAATTCCCTATGCCGTACAGCTTGCTAGGGACGTCACAGAAGGCAGTTAATAGTCAACCTCAATTTGGAGAGTCTGGGGTTACATTTAGGCAAGGTAGGATTTTATAGCAACTGATGATGATTAATATGGTCACCATTACTGAGACTATCTTCCAATTCCAGATTTATTAATTCAATTTAAATTCCATGGTGGGATTTGAACCAGGGACCCTGGAGTTTTAGTGGGACTTTAGATTAGTTGTCCAATGATGTGACCATTGTGCCAGTAGACAATAGACAATAGACAATAGGTGCAGGAGTAGGCCATTCAGCCCTTCGAGCCTGCACCGCCATTCAATATGATCATGGCTGATCATTCCTAATCAGTATCCTCTTCCTGCCTTATCTCCATAACCCTTGATTCCACTATCCTTGAGAGCTCTATCCAACTCTTTCTTAAATGAATCCAGAGACTGGGCCTCCACTGCCCTCTGGGGCAGAGCATTCCACACAGCCACCACTCTCTGGATGAAGAAGTTTCTCCTCATCTCTGTCCTAAATGGTCTACCCCGTATTTTTAAGCTGTGTGCTCTGGTTCGGCACTCACCCATCAGCGGAAACATGTTTCCTGCTGCCAGAGTGCCCAATCCTTTCATAATCTTATATGTCTCAATCAGATCCCCTCTCAGTCCTCTAAACTCAAGGGTATACAAGCCCAGTCGCTTCAGTCTTTCAGTGTAAGGTAATCCCGCCATTCCAGGAATTGACCTCGTGAACCTACGCTTCACTCCCTCAATAGCCAGAATGCCTTTCCTCAAATTTGGAGACCAGAACTGCACACAGTACTCCAGGTGTGGTCTCACCAGGGCCCTGTACAGCTGCAGAAGCACCTCTTTGCTTCTATACTCAATTCCTCTTGTTATGAAGGCCAGCATGCTATTAGCCTTCTTCACTACCTGCTGTACCTGCATGCTTGCCTTCATTGACTGGTGTACAAGAACACCCAGATCTCTCTGTACTGTCCCTTTACCTAAATTGATTTCATTGAGGTAGTAATCTGCCTTCCTGTTCTTGCCACCAAAGTGGATAACCATACATTTATCCACATTAAACTGCATCTGCCATGCATCTGCCCACTCACCTAACTTGTCCAGGTCACCCTGTAATCTCCTAACATCCTCATCACATTTCACCCTGCCACCCAGCTTTGTATCATCTGCAAATTTGCTAATGTTATTGCTGATACCATCTTCTATATCATTAACATATATTGTAAAAAGCTGCGGTCCCAGCACGGATCCCTGCGGTACCCCACTGGTCACTGCCTGCCATTCTGAAATGGAGCCGTTTATCACTACCCTTTGTTTCCTATCAGCCAACCAATTTTCAATCCAATCTAGTACTTTACCCCCAATACCATGTGCCCTAATTGTACTCACTAATCTCCTGTGTGGGACTTTATCAAAAGCTTTCTGAAAGTCCAGGTACACTACATCTACTGGATCTCCCTCGTCCATCTTCAGAGTTACATCCTCAAAAAATTCCAGAAGATTAGTCAAGCATGATTTCCCCCTCATAAATCCATGCTGACTCTGTCCTATCCTGTTACTACTACCCAGATGTGCCGTAATTTCATCCTTTATAATAGACTCCAGCATCTTTCCCACCACTGAGGTCAGACTAACTGGTCTATAATTTCCTGCTTTCTCTCTCCCACCTTTCTGAAAAAGTGGTATAACATTAGCCACCCTCCAATCCTCAGAAACCGACCCCGAATCTATCGAACTCTGGAAAATAATCACCAACGCATCCACGATTTCCCGAGCCACCTCCTTCAGTACCCTGGGATGCAGACCATCAGGCCCCAGAGACTTATCAACCTTCAGACCAAACAGTCTCTCCAACACCAAATCCTGGCAAATATAAATTCCCTTAAGTTCAGGTCCTTCAGCCACTGTTACCTCAGGGAGATTGCTTGTGTCTTCCCCAGTGAACACAGATCTGAAGTACCCATTTAATTCTTCTGCCATTTCTTTGTTCCCCATAATATATTCCCCTGTTTCTGTCTTCAAGGGCCCAATTTTAGTCCTAACCATTTTTTTCCCTTTCACATACTTAAAAAAGCTTTTACTATCCTCCTTTATATTATTGGCCAGTTTATCTTCGTACCTCATTTTTTCTCTGCGTATTTCCTTCTTAGTAATCCTCTGTTGCTCTTTAAAAGCTTCCCAGTCCACAGTTTTCCTACTTATCTTTGCTATGTTATACTTTTTCTCTTTTAACTTTATCTGTTTCTTAACTTCCCTCGTCAGCCACGGCCGCCCATGCCTCCTCCTGGGATCTTTCTTCCTTTTAGGAATGAACTGACCCTGCAACTTCTGCATTATACACAGAAATATCCGCCATTGTTCCTCCACGGTCATCCCTGCTAAGGTATTGCACCATTGAACTTTGGTCAGCTCCTCCCTCATAGCTCCATAGTTCCCTTTATTCAACAATAGTACTGTCACTTCCGACTGTACCCTCTCCCTCTCAAATTGCAGATTGAAGCTTATTGTATTATGGTCACTACTTCCCAATGGCTCCTTCACTTCAAGGTCTCTGACCAATTCTGGTTCGTTACACAATACCAGATCCAGAATTGCCTTCTCCCTGGTCGGCTCCAGCACCAGCTGCTCTAAGAATCCATCTCTGAGGCACTCCACAAAGTCTCTTCCTTGAGGTCCAATACCATCCTGATTCTCCCAGTCTACCTGCATGTTAAAATCCCCCATAACAACTGTAGTAACATCTTTGCGACAGGCCAATTTCAGCTCCTGATTCGACTTACATCCGACATCCAGACTACTGTTTGGGGGCCTGTAGATGACTCCCAAGAGGGTCTTTTTACCCTTAGTATTTCGCAGCTCTATCCACACTGACTCTACATCCCCTGACTCTAGGTCCCCCCGCGCAAGGGACTGAATATCATCCCTTACCAACAAGGCCACCCCACCCCCTCTGCCCATCAGTCTGTCCTTACGATAGCACGTGTAGCCTTGAAAATTCATTTCCCAGGCCCCATCCACTTGAAGCCACGTCTCAGTTATCCCCACAATATCGTATCTGCCAATTTCCAAAAGAGCCTCAAGCTCATCCATCTTATGTCTAATGCTTCGTGCATTCATGTATAGTATTTTTAATTTGTTACTGCTCTCACCCTTCCCCATAACCCCTATTTCACTCAACCTTACAGCATGATCCCTTTCCGAGTTTTCTGCCTCATTGATACAGTTGTCTTTCTTGACTTCTCTTGTTCTAACTTTCCCTTCAATTTCCTTTTTAAATATCCAGTTTGTCCCCTCCCCCCCGCTACTTAGTTTAAACGTAGCTGTGTTGCAGTAGCAAACCTGCCTGCCAGAATGCCTGTCCCTAACCTATTATGGTGCAAATCGTCTCTCTTGTATAATTTATGCATACCACAAAACATACCCCAGTGATCCAAGAATTTAAATCCTTGTTTCTTGCACCAGTTCCCCAACCACACATTCAAGTCCATTATCTCCCTGTTTCTGGCCTCTCCAGCCCGAGGAACTGGAAGCAAACCGGAGATAACCACCCTGGACGTCCTGCTTTTCAGCCTTCTTCCTAGTTCTCCGAAGTCCCGCTGTAGTATGTTCCTCCTCTTCTTCCCGACATCATTTGTGCCGACAAGTACCACCACCTCTGGCTCTTCACCCTCGTCCTTGAGGATTTGCTGCACTCTGTCTGCGATGTATTTAACCCTGGCACCAGGAAGGCAACAACCATCCTTAAATCCTGTCTGCTGCCACAAAAACCTCGGTCAGTTCCTCTCACGATGGAGTCCCCTATTACCACTGCTCTGTGCGATGTCCGACTCTTCCGCTCTGCCTCTGCGCTAACTTTTGATTAACAGACCTGGCCACCTTGGGAACTGGCAGTGTCATCAGTCTCTACTGTTTCCAAAAGCTTCAACTTGTTCCTGACAAGTACTTCTCCCGGGGTCTCTTGCACCTGTCTCCTCTCTGCCTTCCTCATTGTCTGCTCTCTTCTGCTCTCTTCTGGCATGATTGGTGTAATAACCTCACTGAAGGTCTTGTCCAGAAAGATCTCGTTCTCTCGGATGAGCCTAAGGTCCTCGAGTCCTTTCATCAGCGCTGCAATATGCTCGGTCAATAGCTGAATGTGCACACACTTTCCACACATATATGAGCCACATCAAGCACGTAGCACACTGAACCAGTTTGGCAGTCATGTCTTCACCCTCTTCAACTGTGACGTAATCACTTCACTCAACCTCCTTGTCAAAGACTCCTGAGCTGAAGCCTCACTCTTCGATCCAAACTTCCTTAGACCCTCTTTTTGTGGCAAGTCTGTGGACTTTTAATTTAGGTTAGAGGAGGAGGGAGGGAGGGAGACCCTACTTTGTAGGACCTGGGGTTTAGAACACAGCCACTCTAATAGCAATCACTTACCTTCCCGATCGGCTTTGCGCTCCGCCTGAACTTCCGCCCAGCTCCCGCCGCTCTCTGCTGCGAAAAGAATATGATGTGCCATCATATTCCAAATTCTGTGTGTGTGTGGGTCTGTGTGGCTGTGTATTGTCTTGTGTGTGTGTCTTATGTGTGTGTGTGTGTGTGTATTGTGTTATGTGTGTGTCGTCTCTATGTGTCAATATGAACATGTGTCAGTTTAAAATCCAGTGGTGAATCACTTAGACATCTGTTTGAGTGAAAACTGTTTACAGACAAAGACATTAATTTTATTAATACTTTCCTATTTTGTTCTACCTGCATTTCAACAATCTCCCTTGTGTTTCAGAGTATTATACAGTTTCCACAAACCTCTCAACAGCTTTTCTGCGTGGTCTGAAAACTTTGTGGATGTTTTTTGGTGCATCAATAAGTCTCTTATTGGCTGCTAAGAGTGAATTTATTTTCAAATCTGGATGACTAATTGAATTGCTTCCAATCAAGTGTTAAAAGGACTCGTAATTGTGAAGCTCAAGGCAGGCTGAGCTATTTCTGCTTGCTGTGATACTTTCAGATAATCTCCCAGAGTCCGTAGGGGAATACTTGACTCACACATCCAGCTAGCTGTCTTCAATCAAACCCGCTTGGATATCTTTACAAAAAAATTGCTATGGATGAAAGAAACTTTAAATAGCTATCATCACATAGTTTCAATTTCTTCCATGTACATAACATACTCACCAAATGGTTAGTTTGATAAGTTTGGCATGAAAGAAGTCCGGAAGGAGTAAACTGACTTTTTAAAAGAAAATATGGATTCTTAGTTAGTAGTGTTATTCATTAAATGCCTCTGCATTATTAATCCAGTAAAATAGTCCCATTGCTACTGTGCCCAAGGGAAAGGTTATACTGTTTGTTAGATACTGAAACCAATCTTGTTTAAATTAAACAAGAGTTCACAGATTTGAATATTACGATTCCTGAGAAATATCAAAATAAAAGTAATTCAGAATTTATGCTGTATAAGGGGAGAGTGCAGATGGTTGCTGATTGGTCCAGTCATTGCCAATGTAGTGAATGTACCTGGTAATGGTAACTGACAATTAACAGCCAGTTTAAATTAACTTTAAAATCAGGCAGGTTGTCTCTGACCAGCAAGGCATTGTCCTGGGAAATGATCCAGAATATGACTGTCATCTGTTTCTTGGATTAAATTAAAACAGGCTGCAGTGTGCATGCATGTCCTTTCTCTCCGTAAAGAACAGGTCCCGTGTATTCATACATGTAGCTTCTGGTACACGTAAGGGTGCATCATGCTGCAAGTCTGACTCACAATGCTAAACTGGTTGTCAGCACAATTCTTTCTGCACGTTTAGGACTTTTCAGTAAATGCTGCCCAATCGCAGAATGACACCTCATATTGGGCAGCGTGTTTTGAGCTTTGTGAGCGCAAGATGGTTGGGACAGTCAGTATCTTGGTTGCTGCAAACAGCAAAGGGACATACAGTTTGGTATAATTATTGAATTTATCTTGATGAGCGCAAGGCAAAAAGCTGCAACAAAATGTGTCGTCTTCCAGCAGTACTCAATTCTACACTACCAAACATATTTCAAAGGTTATTTATAGTATTATGTAAGGTGGAAAAAGTTTTCTGCATGATCTGTATGAGAAGGATATTTCTCTGCAAAGGAGAAAGAATAATGGTTTGGAGCTCCTGTTCCATTATTCTGGATCTCACTCAGCAATTCACCTGTAATCAGTGTAATTGGTGTCAAAGATGTTGGAAGTTTACATTTACAAACAGAATTTTCGGCAACATTTTGTGAGACTTCCATATTCGAAGTAAGCACCCTGACTTGTTCATTCATTACAAGTCACTGGTGAGATGGAAACCAAGACACAGAGGTTTTGTTTGTGGGGAGAGTTTATTGATCTATTCGGTCCTACAGCTCTAGTTAGATCAGTGATCCAAAAAGTGCTCTAATTCCATAATTGGATTGGTTCTTCATATATTTCCAGATTTTCCACTTTGTTTCCCTATCTCTGAATCCATTCTGTGTATAGAAGCTTAGACAATAAGAGGGGACCATTTGACCCTTTGAGTCTGCTCCAACGTTCGATAGGATCATGACTGATCATCCAACATCATCCTGTTCCTGCTGCCTCCCTATACTCTTTGATCCCTTTAGCCCTAAGGATTATATCGAACTCCTTGAAAATATTCAATGTTTTAGCCTCATCTGCTTTCTGTGGCAGTGAATATTGAGCAGTCTCTGTACTGCGAGCAGCTTGCTGATGTCCTGACTTTGTTTCGTATGTCAGTGCATGGAAAAATCCCGTTTGGAGAAATTATGACACTTTCAAAAATGTTAAGGGCATAGCACATCCCTCATAAAATGAAAGTTGGTCACAGCTCTTTGTGAGGAGTTTGTTCAGCTTTCCTATATCCAGTGGGGTGCTTCCAGAAAGGCTTTGAAAAGCAAAGAAATTGTTCTGTTATGGCAAAGAGGAAGGGCGTAGGTGCTTTTCATAACTAACACAGCCAAGACTTAATGTGACTAGATTTATTAAAAGTGGAAACGTACAGAGTGATGGCAATGCAGTGGAATGCAGGGACTGACCAGGTAAAAGCAATTCAGTGAATGAAGAGGTGAATTAGGAGCTGGAAATCCTCACTTGGAATCTATTTAATCAGTTCATCGTTTTTGAGGGGAATTACAATTCTCCCAAATTGGACGGGTTTGAGAGAATTGTGAGCATTATTAAAATCCAAATCCACCTTGAACCTCAGACGTTGGGTTTTAACTCCCCGATGTTTGGTGGTGGTGGTGGCGATGGGGGTGGGGGTGGGAGTGCGGGTTATGATTGGGGTGGGGTAATTGTGGGGGAGTAGGGTTGGTGGTGGTGATTGTGGTGACTTTTGGTGCTGGGGGAAGGTGGGTGGGGATGGCTATAGTGGAGGTGGGGTAGTAGGCATAGGGTGGTTATCGGGGGATCAAGGAGGGATAGTTGGGAATGTGCATTTAGATCACTCAGATCAACCTTGAGCTTTTTCAGCAGCAGAGGAGGCTGAAAGAGTGAGTGGACTAATTCTCATGTTATTATCCACTAAGCTGATACACTGTTTCTCCACCTTCTCCCAATCCAATTGAAAATTCCACTGCCAGTACCAGTCATGGCCTTTATTCTCTGATCTCAGTTCACCTTTTGTTTTTCTGGCTGTTCCTGTTCTCTGGCACCACTTCTGTTTGAAACACCATCCACATCACAGATACAATGGAATTCGCTCGAAAAAGTCTCTTTAAAATTTAAAGTCCACTTGCTCAGCTCATCATGAATTTTACAGATTGGCTCACAGCTACTTCAAAGAAACGCGCACAGAAAATAAATTTCTGGCACAGGTTGAAAAAAAGACAAGCAATAGTGAAAAGCTCTTTCAAAGACTCCGTGACTGAGTGAATACTGAGATTGTGGAATGGAACTTTGTGGGGGGCAGGTTCGATTGAGGCTTTCAAAAGGGAGTTTGTCTGTTGTTGAAGAGGATGAAGGTACAAGGTTATGGGAGAATGTGGGAGAATGGCACAAATGTGATGCTCATTGGGAGAGGGTGCAGACATGATGGGCTGAATGGCCTCGTTCGGTGCTGTAACAGTTCTGAGAAGAAGTTTCTCGAACATATTGAGGCAACTGTAAATCACCATGCAACCTGCTTTCAGAGAACTGTCTGGAAACCCATAGAACACTCTTCATTCACCTTCAACTGCGTAAAGCATTTTATCTGACTGGAACTGCTTCTGTCTTCCTGGTTTTGATGCTGTGACCCACTCCTGCCACTGTTCAGGCACCAACGCCTCTGAATGCTTTTCCGTGTATATCTTATCTTTGTTTCCTCTTTGTATCGTCTCCTTTTTTCAACATTGTCCAGGTTTCCACATCTTCATTCGGAAGCCACGCCCCCGTTTTATCAGGAAACCTTCAGAAGAAACCTCAAGTTCAGTGAGGCCATGAATTTAAGGGGCCCCTTCTTCAGACAGTGCATCCTTATATCCCTGTGATATCTGCCATTGGATTGGCCCAGCTTTATGGGTGAAATAATGCAGTGGTTTGCTGTTGCTTTCTGTGGGATGGCTGACCGGGTAACTCTCTCGCTCTTACCACCAGGCTATCGGGAGGATTGATGGGCTGATCATTCAGCTGTTTGGCCATATTACAAACGTACCTTTTGTAAACAAGAAATCTTGGATTGGAACCTGAATGGGAGCTTCTGGTTTACAGAAACTCCTTCAGTATTCCTTCAGATAGTGCGATTGAGCTAAAGCAATGTCAGGCATTTGTTATGCTTTCCTTTATTGGTCAGAGCATCAAGTGTAAGAGTTGGGAGGCCATGTTGCAGCTGTACAGGACATTGGTTAGGCCACTTTTGAAATATTGTGCGCAAGTCCGGTCTCTCTCCCATAGGAAGAGTTCAGAAAAGATTGACAGGAACGTTGCCATGGTTGGAGGATTTGAGCTACAGGGGAAGGCTGATTACACTGTTTTCTCTAGAGTGTCAGAGGCTGAGAGGTGACCTGATAGAGGTTTATAAAATCATGTGGGGCATGGATAGAGTAAATAGACAAGATGTTTTCCCTGCAGTGGGAGAGTCCAAAACTAGAGGGGCATAGGTTTAGGGTAAAAGTGAAAAATTTAAAAGGGACCTAAAGGCCAACCTTTTCACTCAGAGGGTGGTGCGTGTATGGAATGAACTGCCAGAGGAAATGGTGGAGGCTGGTACAATTGCAACATTTAAATGGCATTTGGATGGGTATATGAATAGGAAGGTGTTGGAGAAATTTGCCCAATAAAGTAGAGACGGCACAAGCCAGATCGGGTGAAATTGACATGCTGTTTATTACAAGCAATATTGCTGGAAGAGAAACTGACTAGGCTGACACAGAACTGACAGTCTGTACCGGTAGATCAGAATTTCTCTTCCCAGAGCTGAGGATGAGACTGGTTTCTATAATAATGCTGGACAACAAGGCTAATTAGAAATGGGGAAAATACAATGTATCTGGAAATGGAGTAATCTAGTTCCAATGATGCTAATTGAAAAACAGTTATCGGATGAATGCAACATCCTGACAATATCAATGGTTCCATTCCTCTTCACAGGTAGGAGGGCGGCATGGTGGCAGGGCGGCACGGTGGCACAGTGGTTAGCACTGCTACCTCACAGTGCCAGAGTCCCAGGTACAATTCCCGCTTCGGGCAACTGTCAGTGGAGAGTTTGCACATTCTCCCCGTGTCTGCGTAAGTTTCCTCCGGGTGCTCCAGTTTCCTCCCACTGTCAGAAGATGTGCAGGTTAGGTGAATTGACCATGCTAAATTGCCCATAGTGTTAGGTGAAGGGGTAAATGTAGGGGAATGGGTCTGTGTGGGTTGCTCTTCAGTGGGTCGGTGTGGACTTGTTGGGCTGAAGGGCCTGTTTCCACACTGTAAGTAATCTAATCTAAGAATGTCTCCTCTGAAGTGGTGAGGTGCTTCCATTCTCTTGTCCTGGATGTAGTGCTGTTGCTGGTGCCTCTGTGTCTGACCAGTTCTTTGTGTGGCTTTGGTATTGCTGGGTTGTGAAACTGCCCTCGGGGCTTTGGGATAGCTCTGTTGCTGTGACATTGTTAGTGGGAGCTTGAAGTGTATTCCCTTGTCTGTGAGAGCTGCCTAGTTTGGCTTGTCAGCCTGCTTGGTCCCTGCTGAGGCATTCTGGGTGATTTTTGGTACAGTTGGCCAATTTTGCTTTTGTGAGCCTATCGTGGCAGGGTGGCAGATCTTTTCCCACAGAAGGGTTTAGAGAGATGTGGGCCAAGAGCTGGCAAATGGGACTAGATTAATTTAGGATATCTGTATAGCATGGAAGAGTTGGACCGAAGGATCTGTTTCTGTGCTGTACATCTCTATGACTCTGTGACTGTAAGAATGTGAGTGAATCTCACTGGAGACTGGAGTCACAGGTAGACCATTCACAATAATTTTGGACGAACCCATGTTATAGAGTGCAGTGCAGTTTTTGAAGGGAGACTGTAAGGGGTTGCATATTGGGATGACAGCCTGACCTAAAATACTTTTCAGTCCAACTCATGTGATTTGAATCATAGAATCACTTAGTACAGAACGAGGCCATTCAGCCCATCATGTCTGGCTCAGCTTTTGTGCGGAGCCAGCCAGGTATCCCTGGTCCTGCCTATCCCTACACCTTCCCAATTTTCTCCCCCTGTGTCCAGTTCCCTTTTGCAACTTACTATTGATTCTGCATCCATTGGCTTTGCATTCCTGATTAGAACAACTCACTTAAATAATTCTTGTCACTGTCTAGCTTTTTGACCAAGTAGCTTAAATTGGTGTCCTCTACTAGTCAAACCTCTTGCCCATGAAAACAAATAGCAATGCTACTTCACAACCCTAGGGACTGGGTACGATTCCAGCCTCGGGCGACTGTCTGTGTGGAGTTTGCATATTCTCCCTGTGTCTGTGTGGGTTTCCTCTGGGTGCTCTGATTTCCTCCCACAATCTAAAGATGTGGAGGTTAGGTGGATTAGCCATGGGAAATGCAGGGTTACAGGGATAGGATAAGGTATGGGTAGGATGTGCTTCGGAGGGTCGGGCTAGACTCAATGTCCTGAATGGCATGTTTTGAAAGAAAATTACACATTACAAGAAATGCAGGTTATGGGGATGGGGTTGGAGCCTGGGTCCAGGTTGGATGCTGTTCAGAGGGTCGATGTGGAATCAATGGGCCAAATGGCCTTTTTCCGCATTGCAGGGATTCTATGATTCTCTGAGTGATTTCCAAACATCGTCATGTTCCCTGCTTCCAATCTCCTCCAGAAAAGGCGCAATCACAATGCAAGTATTTAACAATCAGCCATGCTCTCACTGCATGCTGGAGTCAGCTCAAACTGTGAGCAATCTACTCAATAGACCACAAAGCGTAACAGCAGAAGTAGGCCATTCAGCCCATTGAGTCTGGTGCATTGTTCAATGTGATCATGGCTGATCCAAAAAACTTCAACTCCATTATCCTGTCTTTTCCCCTGTAACCCTTGAAGCCCTTACTGTTTGAAAAACTGGTTTATCCAAGTCCTTGTGTGTACTCAATGACCCAGCTTCAACAGCCCTCTATGGGCTGTTGAAGAATTCCACAAATGCACTCCCCTCTGAGAAAAGAAATTCCACCTTGTCTCTGTCTTAAACGTGGCACCACTTAGCCCGAGATGATGCCCTCTGGTCCTAGACTCTCCCACATGGGAGGGTAGTTGCAGTGTAATTGCTAATTGGATTAGGGATCCATGACTCTCGGGTTAAAAAGTGGAATTAAAAAGTTAATTTAAAGATAAACACTCTCATAAATACCCCTCAGGCTCACTAACGCCCTTCAGGAAAGGTACTCTGCCGTCATTATCTGGTCTGGCCTGTTTGTGCCTCCCCCTTGGGAATACGGTGATAAAGCTGGCCCAGCCATTGATGCCCACATCCCATGAATGAATTAAGAAAAATATGTGATTATAAAGTAGTACATTTAGATTGTTTGTACTGCGACAGGTTTGAAGCCACGATGCTGCACTGAAAACTCGAAATTACTGAAACTATTGCAGAAAAAGTGACACATTGCAAGACGGATAGAAACTGCAGAGCAAATATGCCTCTTGAGAATGAGCAAAAAAAAAATGAGTCTAGTATGCAGCTCACGTAGTAGTGATAATAACAGCTTTTTGTTTTTATAATGATACATGTTGGCCATAGGGTTTCCTGGTACTCAGTCACAATAGCATTTCTCAACATAATTGCAGTATAACATCGCAATCATTAGTTCCTTGGTGTCATCACAAATCAACAATCACCGATGCGAAGCCACCCATAAAATTAGCAGTACATAAATATAAAAAAAAACCCTGGAGTGATTTCATAATCTGTAATCCAATTTTAGAGTTCAGATAATCTATCTGTCTCTATTAATCTTATATTAAAAATGATATGCCAGTGTACACTGATATCACAATTTGTTATAAATACAAAATCATCTTCAAGGCGCTTCTGGACTGCATCCTAAAACTGACCATTTGGGTTCTTGTAGTACGGTGGTAGTGGTAGAAAGCCTGCGCTCAAGTCCCATTTGCACCAGAGGTGTTAATAATATCTTTGAATAGGTTGATTAGGTAAATAACTATGAAGAGGAACTGAGCAATGCATTCCAATTTGCATCACCCCACCATCCTCACTCTAAAAGCAACTATGTTCTCATTCCTTTGGTAAATGTTCCCAGAAAGGACTTTAATAAAATCTAGCTGAAAAGCAGAACATCCCATTTGGCTTCAATCTGAAATTCCAAACTTGCCATTGACTTTGAAAAGTGGTGTAGCGATAGTATCCCTACCTCAGAGCCAGGCGGTTCAGGTTCAAGTCCCAGAGGTGTATCAGAACACATCTGAGCTGGTTGGTTAGGATATATCAATCTCATTTGATGATACAATTTGACTTGGCTGACAGCACACCAATTCCTTTACAATGAACTTTGTGTGTGAGTTTCACTAGTTACAAATTCAGATGGTAAGCCTTACACATGCAGATGTCAGGCTCCAGGCATTTCACTCAAGCTGTCGTGTTTTATTCCAGCAGCAAAATCCATCCTCAATGTTCGTTGTGTCTAAGCTGTGATACAATGGCACATTTCAATTGCCAAGGTTCCCTGATCAACCTTAATGGCAATGTGATTGATACAGGGTCTTGATCAATATCTCCCAGTGTTTCACAAGGTTATTTTTTTCAGATCAAGTCTGGCATTAAGCCACATTAAACAACATTGACAGAGTTGATGAATATCTTGTCCAAAGGAGAAAAGTCACCATAGCCCTACTGGCCCATAGGGACTGCTGTCTCATTCGACAGAGATGTTTGCTTTAACCTGAGGGTCACTGTGCCTCAGGGTGAGTGGAGAAGTTGAGAAGGAGAGTCCTTCATGGTAACCTCAGCCACTGATGGGAATTGAACCCATGCTGTTGGCAGCGCTTTGAATCACAAACCAGCTGTTCAGGCTAACAACTTGGAGATAGACAGGAGATGAGAATTGGAGGAACACAGAGATCCTTGAGTCTTATGAAACAGTTAGGAATGGATGAGGCTAAGGAGTGATCTGAATCTTAAAGGCCATTGAGGAACTGACAAGTAATTTCTGGGTCTTGGTGCCAGCTGTGATTAAGTTGGCAATGCCTTTACCTCTGGGTCACTAGGTTCTGAGACCCCCCTACAGGACTTTAAGACTAAAGTAGAGGCTAACTCTCCACTGCATTATTGAGGGAGTGCTGTGTTGTCTTTTTGATGAGATGTTGAAATCAAAGCCTCAACTGCCCTCTCATGAGCCCATGGAGCTATTTTGAAGCAGAGCTGGGGAGTTTTGTGGAATATTATGGATAACATTCAAAGCTCAAACATCATCATTTGATCATTATCACATTGCTTTTGTGGGAGCTTACTGTGTGCACATTGACTACTATGTTTTGAGATGAAAGTTCATAATATATTATCACTTGGAAATTTGAGTTCTTAAGTGGAAAGTGATTCATAGTTTTATGTATGATTTGTGAGCCTGTGTTGTTTGTTAAGAAGGGCAAAACATACTTTTTGCTCCATTATTAAGTTCTCTGAGTGATGGAGAGGTGGCTGAAGTTTTGTTTACAAATGTCTAATGAGGTGTTTTGTATTCTTCAGGCGAATAGATCAGTGTATTAGAAGGAAGGGGTGGAAGAGAAAGGAGCAAATGGTTATTGCCCAGCAACAAAGTATCACGTGACACAGAGAATCAGAACTTTCCACAAGGTCAGGAAGAGTGTGGAGGCTTCTTTCAGAGAGAAGCAAGTTAATTCAGTAAGGGAAAAGGCCCATTTCAGCAGCAGTACAGTTCAGCGGTCTACAAAACAGTCTGGGCAGAAGAGAAGGAGTTAAAAGTTACAGAAGAGAAGCTCCAGAAACAGTTGGCCATGATTAAGGAGTTAAAGGAACCAATGTTCAGTAATAAGTGATCCATATGAACAGTTTGTTTAGTGTTCTCAGGAAGAGACATTTTAACATTTGACTTGCCCGGTATTACCAAGAGTAATAACAGTTTCTTACATTATAATAGTGTCTACACTGCAAAAGCATGTAATTGACTCGAAAGCACTTTGAGATGTCATGAAAAATGCAATACAAATGGACTGTTTTCCTTTAATTCCTTGTCAGAATCAAAGCTATGTGTAATAAGTTGATTATTTGATGTTAAGCCCCATAGCCTTTTTCCTGATCTTTTCATGGATAGAAATTCGCAGATACCTGACGTGCCATTCCTCCTAACTGTTTATCTCTTTTTTTATTTATTCAGAGGATGTGGGCGTCACTGGCTAGACCAGCATTTATTGCCCCATCCCTAGTTGCCCTCGAGAAGGAGGTAGTGAACTATCTTCTTGAACGGCTGTGGTCTATTTGCTGTAGGTGCCCCAACAATGTCATTAGGGGGAGTTCCAGGACTTTGACCTAGTGACACTGAAGAAATGGTGATATATTTCGAGGTCAAGATGGCGAGTGGCTTGGAGGGGAACTTGCAGGTTTTGGTGTTCCTATGGATCTGCTGCCCTTGTCCTTCTGGATGGTAGTGCTCATAGGTTTGGAAGGTGCTGTCAAAGGAGTCTTGGTGGATTACACTACTGCTACACGATACACTGTTCAAGCATGATACACAATTGAAAGCATGCTCCTCTGTTGAATCTAGTAGTTTAATATAAGCCTGCACAGTTATGTGCCTGGTAATATAACATTTGTATATAATAGCTAGCTGTAATAAACATCTGCTTGCATTCAACAGAGCAATAACCACACCCATTTTCTTATGTCACCGGGAAAGAATGTAAGCGTTGACGCATGAGGTAAAACATCTGCTGGAGGCAAATCTACATCTAAAACAAACTAATACTTGGCAGCCTTACTTTGCTGGAACTTTGTGACTTTAAATACCAGGCTTCCCTGCTGTTATTTCCTTTTATTTCCTCAGTCATTTCTCATATTGCTTATCTGTTCATTCACCTTCTGTCAATATTGGACTCTACTTGTGCACTCACATTCTTTTGTCTTTAGTACAGTTTCCACTCAATCCTTATCTCATTTTTCATATCTGTGGATCTATCTCATTTTGCCATCGTCTGAACTAATTTCCTTCTTGTCGTTTTATTACAGCCTCCCATATTCTTGACTCTCTGTCTACATCGTTTACTTTGCTTGCTGCATTAATATCCACCCTGGCCTCTCCAAATTGGCTCCTAGCTTTGGTCTGACTGCGATGTTCCCAGCGCTTGTAATGAAGCATGTATAACTACTTGAGGCTTATCCCTTTTGAGGCATCTCTGACATTTAAAGCAGAAGTCTTTTTTTTCAGAAAGGAAAATATTTGACTACATTATCAGGTTGGAGGGTTCTTGCATCTGAAGATTGTTGGTTTGAATTGCACTGTAGAAACTGGAACACAAATTCTAGGCTGCCCTCCCAGTGCAGTGCTGAGGGGATGCTGTCTATGTGATAAGACCTAAAACTAAAGTCCTGTCTGCCCTCTGTGGCTCACAACCATACGTCTTCAAGAACAGTCGGTGTCCTGCAGACAATATTTATCCCTTAATTAACATCATGTAAAAAAGTAATTCTATCGTTATTATATTACTGTTTGCGGGAGCTAGCTGTGTGCAAATTGAGAGCTGCATTTGCTACATTGCAACAGTAACTGTACTTCAGAAGTACTTAATTGGCTGGAAGGTTCTTTGGAATGTCTTGAAATTGTGAAACATGTGAACTTTGTTATGGCCATACCTGAAATACCGTTTTTTAGTAGCTGTTTGGCTCTGTGAGAATCCTTTGCAAAATGGATTTGACTTCATAGCTCCATTATATTATAGTGACACCCAATATCTTTTCCGGGCATGTTTATAATTTGGGGATGTCTCTGTGTAAAGGTTGTTGCATTCACAGTGACTAATTTCTTTAGCACAGGTTTGTTTGTTCAAATAAAGGGGGAAAATACTTCTAGTAGCAGAACAGTCAAGCCTAAAAGAGCGATTTTCTTAACACAGACTCATCATTCAATAAAATACTCGGCGTAACCATTAAACCACGGGACATGACACAACTTACTTTCTAATTGGTTGCCAAACTTCAAGTTTTCAGATACAGTAAACTATACAGAGGAGATGGTGGTACATCGTTACAATGTCCCACCCTTATACTGTAGGAGTAGGAGGGGGTTGGGGGGAAACAGGGTATGTATTCAGTGTCCACTTAAATTAATTACGAAGATTATAAAACTTGCTTCAATAATCATTATTGTAAAACCCCATCTGATTCACTAATGTAATTTAGGGAATATTTTCTTTTAATTGCTCTTTGATATTGCCATATTAAAAGCCACTTAGCTCAAGACAACAGGCAACAATGCTGACCTTACCATGCTGCCCACATCCCATGAAATAATATTAAAAGGTTAACTTCTTATAAAACTAGGCACTTTGTCAGAAGTCACAAAATGACACTTTGATTCTGTGACATGAGTTGGTACTCAGCAGCATGTGACATTTGGCAACAGTACTTGTGAGAAATATCAGACAGGTCAAATCAGAGAGAGTCCCCAATCTCTCCTCATCTCCAGCCTGCAAGTTCTGCTTCACATCGCCATGCACAAGAGAACATGTTCTTAGAAGCTGCTGTGTTTTCAAAGGGGATCTAGTACAATCTCTTTATTTGTGCCCATTGTGATAATGAATATCTTATTTACATATAAATGAATTTCCACCCAAGAATGCAGTTTTGCATATACATTGCCAAACCACATAAGGACTTTAAATGAACAAACTCTGACTGATAATATCTGCACTATCTGAAACTTTATTTAGAAACCTGATTTTCTGTTTCCTTTTCCTACTTCTCTGTTTTGTTTGTGGCCATTTCTGTAAATGTCATTGATTAAACATAGTCAAACCTTATAGGTTGTCTTTGTGATTTAACTCTTTCAGTCATGTTATTGTGCTGGTGTCTATGTTCTTTTTAATTCATTCATTTATGGGATGAGGGCATAACTGACAAGGATTTATTGTCCATCTCTAACTGTCCAGAGGGTAGTTAAGAGTAAACCACATTGCTGTGGGTCTGGAGTCACATGTAGGCCATACCTGGTAAGGTTGGCAGATTTCCTTCCCTCAAGGCATTAGCAAACCAGGTGGGCTTTTCCAATAATCAACAATGGATTCATGGTCATCATTAGACTCTTACTTCAGATTTTTAAAATTTAATTTAAATTCTACCATCTGCTGTGCCTGGATTCAAACCCAGGTCTCCAGAACAATATCTGGGTCTTTGGGTTAACAATCCAGTGATAATTCTACTAGGCCTTTACTTATAACTCCATCTTTTTTCAAACCTTTCCTAACATGGAGTGTTCAGAACTGAATGCAATTGTTCATTCAGTGTCTAACCACAGCAGGACCCTTCTTTTGGTTATAATTTTTGAAAAGAGCAGGCCTTCATCCTTGAATTTAAGTCTTTTACTACTCTATTAATTACTTTAATTATTTTAATCACCTCCATTAAACCATCTCATAATCTTCTCTACTCAAGATAATGCAAGCTATTGATAAACTAAATAATAATGAAGAACTGCAGATGCTGGAAATCTGAGAGAAGGATAGAATTAGCTGGAGAAACTCAGCAGGTTAATGTTTTGAGTCCAATTACCCTCCTTCAGTTCTGAACAAGGGTCACTGGATTCAAAACGTTAACTCTGCTTCTCTCTCCATGCTACCAGACTTACTGAGTTTCTCTATTAATAACTGACATCTGCTTGAAAACATGAATTTTCAGTGTTACCCTTCTGTTAGACCCTCTCAAATTTTGACATTCATTCAGAACAGTGCAGCAGATGCAACACAGGAGCCTTACCCCATTAAAAGACTCCACAAGCAGATTTGTGTCATGAGCATTTTTGGCTCTGGCCTTTCCCTGTCTGAGGAATGGGAGGTGTGAGGGGGGCAGTTTAAAGCCAATGCCTATGTTTGAGACTCGTTTGCATGGTTGTCTCCTCTCGAGCCAATTCTCTAGCACATCACTGCTGACTTTCCCACGGGGTTTAGAGGGGGTGGTGAGCTGTCACATTCCCTGCCCGGGCTCAGCCATAAACATATGCTCGACAAAATAAAACCCCTTTCCAAAACCTTGCGGCGAAATAGTTGGAGGTGTGGTATGAAAAGTAAATGGACACAGAAGACTGTTTCTGGAAACGGTGCGTTGAAGCTGAAACCTGTTTCACATCTTGAGCCAATTCTCCAGCACGTCAAGGAAGTGGTTATGGTTTTAGGACATTAATTGTCTCAATCCTAGGAAAGTGCTGCAGGAGCATCCTCGGCCCAACTATCTTCAGCTGTTTTATCAACAGTCTTCACTCCCTCATGAGATCAGATGTGGGATATTCGGTGGTAACTGGAGTGTTTGGCAAATTGCAATTGCTGAGACAATAAAGCAATCTGTAGCAAAGTCTGGAAAACATTCATACCTGGGCTAGCAAGAGGCAAGTAAAATTTAGGACAGGCAATAAATATCTTCAAACCATAATTGTGAACAAAAACATATTAACTGTAAAACTAGGCCTCGAAAACTGTTTTAAAATAAATCACCATGGCTACAGAAATTGTTAATTTGAGACACACAGAAAAACCCTTGTCTTTCACTAAACCATAATCTAAGAACACAAACGTACACTTGCTTAAATTACACCATATGTCGAAATCATAGTCTATATTACAATACATGTAGATATGCAAAATAAGAGAAAGACTTGGCTCTTTGAACCTGCTCTGTCATTCAGTAAGACGGTCGATCTTTTAAAGTTTCAAATTCTACATTTCCATCTCCCCCAATATCCCTTGATTCCCCCGACTAGCAAAAATATATGTATCTCTGACTTGAAAATTTCTTTCTGTGGCAAAGTGTTCCAAGTTCCACTGTCTTCTAAAGAGAAAATAATTCTCCTAATTTCTGTCCTAAAGGTGCGACCCCTAATTTTTAAACACTGTCCCCTAGTTCTGGACTGATTCACCAGACAAAACATCCTCTCCACACCCATCTTGTCAAAACCTTTATTGACTGTAATCAAGTAACTCCTATTTCTTCTGAACTCCAGTGGAAAGAATCCCAGTCTGTCCAACCTTTCCTCATAAAACAACCCACTAGGTATGAATCCAGTAAACCCCTCTAAATGCTTCCATAACTTTACCTATTTTCTAAAATAAGGCAACTGAGACTGTACACAGTATTTATGATGTGTTCTCACCAATGCACTGTGTAATTGAAACATAATATCCTTACTTGGTGTATGTTCAATTTCTCGTTAAATAAATGATCCAGTCTGATGGAACCTTTCTTGAATTTAATAAAAATGAATACTAATGTCTCTACTAGCTCATTAGCCAGCTCTTCGAAGACTCAAGGATGAACCCCGTTTAACCTGGGGACTAGTAAGTCCATAACTCTCTTGGGTTTGCTCATTATCACTTGCCCAGTGATCATCATTTCACCAGGTTCCTCCCTTCCTGATTTACAGTTATCATTGGAATGTTTTTGTATCCTTTAATTGAACACAGAAGCAAAATATTTGTTCATTTCATCTGTCATTTCCTTATTAACGATAATTAATTCCCATTCTTACTTTCTAGAGCACCAACACTCACTCAATTAGACTTTTAAAAACAACTGTAAAAATTCTTGCTATCCAATCTCACATTTGCAACTTGATTCCTCTCAAGCTCTAATTTTCTTCCTCTTTTGTTTCAAACTTCACTCATTCTTTGCTGTTCTCTATATCCTAATTCATCATTTGACCTGCCTCTTACCTTTGCAGAGTCATCATCGTAGAATCTCTACTGTGTGGAAGCAGGCCATTCGACCCGTCAAGTTCACATCAACCCTCCAAAAAGCATCCCGCCCAGTTCCTAGAATTCCACTCACTTAACAGAGGTTTATAAAATCATGGGAGGCATGGGTAGGGTAAATAGATAAGGTCTTTTCCCTCGGTTGGAGGAGTCCAGAACTAGAGGGCATAGGTTTAGGGTGAGAGGGGAAAGATTTAAAAGGGACTTAAGGGGCAACATTTTCATGCAGTGGGTGGTGTGTGTATGGAATGAGCTGCCAGGGGAAGTGGTGGAGGCTGGTACAATTGCAACATTTAAAAGGCATTTGGATGGGTATATGAATAGAAAGTGTTTAGAGGCATATGGGCTAAGTGCTGGCAAATGGAATTAGATTAGTTTAGAACACCTGGTCAGCATGGACAAGTTGGACTGAAGGGTCTGTTTCTGTGCTATACATCTCCATGACTCTATGACTGGGACTCTATTTCCCATGGCTAATCCACTTAGTCTGCACATCCCTTGACACGATGAACAATTTAGCATGGCTAATCCACCTAAACTGTATATCTTTGGACAGTGGGAGGAAACCAGAGCACCTGGAGGAAACCCATGCAGACACAGGGAGAATGTACAAACGCCACACAGACAATCACCCAAGGGTGGAATCAAACCCAGGTCTAATCACTGAGTCACTCATTATATGTACAGTAGTCAGATGCATTTCTTTAATTCTGATGTCTTCCTTAACTTTGTATAGTGGAGTGCCACAAGGATCAGTGTTGGGCCCTCTACTTTTTGTCATTTACATAAATGATTTGGATGCGAGCATAAGAGGTACTGTTAGTAAGTTTGCAGATGACACCAAAATTTGAGGTGTAGTGGATAGCGAAGAGGGTTACCTCAGATTACAACAGGATCTGGACCAGATGGGCCAATGGGCTGAGAAGTGGCAAATGGAGTTTAATTCAGATAAATGCGAGGTGCTGCATTTTGGGAAAACAAATCTTAGCAGGACTTATACACTTAATGGTAAGGTCTGAGGGAGTGTTGCTGAACAAAGAGACCTTGGAGTGCAGGTTCATAGCTCCTTGAAAGTGGAGTCGCAGGTAGATAGGATAGTGAAGAAGGCATTTGATATGCTTTCCTTTATTGGTCAGATAATTGACTAGAGGAGTTGGGAGGTCATGTTGCAGCTGTACAGGACATTGGTTAGGCCACTGTTGGAACATTGCATGCAATTCTGATCTCCTTCCTATCAGAAAGATGTTGTGAAACTTGAAACGGTTCAGAAAAGACTTACAAGGATTTTGCCAGGGTTGGAGGATCTGAGCTACAGGGAGAGGCTGAACAGGCTGGGGCTGTTTTCCCTGGAACGTCGGAGACTGAGGGGTGACCTTATAGAGGTTTACAAAATTATGAGGGGCATGAATAGGATAAATAGACAAAGTCTTTTCCCTGGGGTGGGGGAGTCCAGAACTAGAAGGCATAGGTTTAGGGTGAGAGGGGAAAGATATAAAAGAAACCTAAGGGGCAACTTTTTCAAGCAGAGAGTGGTACATGTATGGAATGAGCTGCCAGAGGAAGTGGTGGAGGCTGGTACAATTGCAACATTTAAGAGGCATTTGGATGGGTATATGAATAGGAAGGGTTTGGAGGGATATGGGCCAGGTGCTGGCAGATGGGACTAGATTGGGTTGGGATATCTGGTCGGCATGGACGGGTTGGACTGAAGGGTCTGTTTCCATGCTGTACATCTCTATGACTCTATGACTCCATGATTCCTCCCCATAGAACTTCTTTGTATAGTAGGAATATACTCATTTTGAATTTTATGAAATATCCTGTTAAATTTCTGCCATTGTGTCTTTATTGATCTATTCCCTAGCCTAAATTCCCACCTTATTTCAGTTGGTGAGCCTTTATACCTACACAGTTGATCTTATACAGGTTTAAAACACTTAGACCCAACCTTCTCCCTCTTAAACTGGAAGAAAAATTCCATGATGCTGTGGCCATATTATGTAAGGGTGCCTTTACTCTGAAGTGATTAATTAATCCTGTCACATCACACCATACATCGGCTCACTGGTCCAAAAATGTGCTGCTCTGAAATAAATCCCCAAATCATCCTGTGGATTCCTTATCCAGATTGCTACAACTATTCTGATCTTTGCAGCTTAGATTATTGGATTAGATTCCCTACAGTATGGAAACAGGCCCTTCGGCCCAACACGTCCACACTGACCCTCCGAAGAGTAACTCACCCAGACCGATTCCCCTACATTTAGCCCGGACAAATGTACCTAACACTTCGGGCAATTTAGCACAGCCAATTCACCTGACCTGCACATCTTTGTTTTTTGGGAGGAAACCAGAGCACCCGGAGGAAACCCACGCAGACACGGGGAGAATGTGCAAACTCCACACAGACAGTCGCCCGAGGCTGGAATCAAAACCGGCTGCCTGGCGCTGTGAAGTAACAGTGCTAACCACTGAGCCACCCTGCTGCCCACAAGTTTATATGCAGATTAAGTACAGGTGATTATTTATCCGAATTTATCACAAACATTCCATATTGCCACTTGTATGTTTTGTCCTACTCGTGCCTCCTGAACAGCTTTGGTGAGTCCGGAGGTGAGTGACTTGCTGCAGGATTTCCTAGCTTCTGACCTGCTCTTGCTGCCACAGTATTTATATGGCTAGTCCAGTTCAGTTTCTGTTCAGTGGTAATGATCAGGATGTTGATTTTTGGGTTTTCAATGATGGTATTGAACATTAAATGACAATGGTTAGATTCTCTGTTATTGGAGATGGTCATTGCTGGCACATGTGGAACACAAATGTAATCTGCCACCTAATAATCCAAGCCTGGTTGATGTCCAGGTCTTGCTGCATATGACAATGGCCTGATTGTATCAGGAATAGTGCTGAACATCGTGCAATAATTAGTAAATATCTCAGTACTGACCTTATGATGGAGGGAAAGTTATTGATGCAGTAGCTGAAGATGGTTGGGTCTAGGAGACTGACCTGAGGAACACCTGCAGAGATGTCCTGGAACCGAGATACTGACCTCTAACACTCATTTGTGCCAGCATTGAGTCCAACAAGCAGAGAGTTTCTCCCTGATTCCCATTTGCTCCAGTTTTGTTAGGGCTCCTCGATAGCACACTATGTCAAATGCTGTTTTGATGCTCACTCTGCAGTTCAGCTCCTTTATCCATGTTTGGACAGGGGCCAGAAACCATCAGTGAACCTCCCAGCACCAGCATTCCTTCTATATTTTTCTCTTCTGCATGGACCTCATCTGGAACAGGAAGCCAATGCTGTGAATGACATGAGATCACTGCACTTGGACTCTCGGAGTGGCTGTGTATGTGTGTAACCATATAAATACTGAGGATACAAGAGCAGGTCAGATGCTGGGGGTCCTGCAGCAAGTAAATCTCCAAAGCCTAAGCACACAAGTCAGGAATGTGATAGGGGTATTCTCCCCTTGCGAAAACCCAAGAAGTTCAAAACCATCTAGCACAGTCTGCTTGACTGACGCTCCCTACATAAAGTTGAACCTTCACTCTCCTCACCAGTGGTGTGAAGTGGTAGCCATATCTATAAGGTGTGCTACTTGAACTTACTAGGTCTCCTTTCACAGCATCTTCCAAATACACAACCTGTACCATGTAAAAGGAGAAGGCAAGCAGAACCATGGGCACACCACCATCTTTATCTTCCCTTCCAAGCGCACACCATTGGAAATATATCATCATTCTTTCACTGTGGATGGGACAAACTCCTGGGACTCCCTCCCTAACAGCATCCTGTATGTACCTACAGAACACAGACTGTAGTGCTTCAAGAAGACAGCTCACCAACACTTTCTCTCTGGGAGTCATGATTTGGAGATGCCGGTGTTGGACTGGGGTGTACAAAGTTAAAAATCACACAACACCAGGTTATAGTCCAACAGGTTTATTTGGAAGCACTAGCTTTCGGAGCACCGCTCCTTCATCACGAGGTTGCTTCAACCACGTGATGAAGGAGCAGCGCTCCGAAAGTTAGTGCTTCCAATTAAACCTGTTGAACTATAACCTGGTGTCGTGTGATTTTTAACTTTCTCTATGGGAATTATCAATGGGCAATAAATTCTGGTTCTGCCAGTGATATCCACATCTCATGAAAGAATAAATGAAAAGTAAGTATTGATTCGGGTTGGGATCATGCTCTGAGTTTGACTGATTTACTTTTAATTCTTTTTGTCCTGAGTTAAAGGAAGCACTGCCAAGCTAAAAGCAGGCCACGTTTTGTCAGCATGTGTTGCCATGGTGCCTGGCCTCCTTTGTGAGATAATGGCTGCCATAGAAAACATGGCTGCACTGTGTCCATGACGACACTTTGACAAAACCTCGAGGATATTCTGAGCTCACCTTCTGCAATTATTCTTTTTGTTGCAAACCAGTGCAGGGAAATTGGTAATGTTTTCATTCTTCCAGGAATGGATAACTTGACTTTTCAATTTGTTTTGTTGCTGTGAGGCAGAAGATTTGTTTGAGTCTTGGTTGATGTGAACCTCGTATGGATTCAAAGTGGAAATGTGAAACTCACTGCCTGAACTGAGCAGATATAATTTAGTGCAGCATTTAATTAACTGACTCACACTCTACTGCAATGTAGAGCCGTGGGGATTGTGTTTAGTTTTGACTGGATCTTAGTCAGTCAAACAGAATATTGTTTCAGGGTGTTTGTAAAGTTTAATTGGAGCAAATACAGAGATTGTTCTTCACAATGAAAATGTCTTTATGTAGGACCAATGACATTGTAAACATCCTGAGGTACTTCACTGGAATAATGTTCAAATAAAATCCAACATTGGCTCGCACAGGGACATTAGGATGTGCGATCAAATGTTTAGCCAAAGAAGTGGGATTTAGGGAATGCTTTAAAGATGGATGGTAAGAGAGGGAGGTAGTGGGGGAACTTGGGGTTTGAGCAGTTGAATATATAAGGATGACATGGTGGTATTTGACATGGTGGAAGAACATGAGGACTTAAATTTCACAGTTGAGGTGCTGATGGTTCCGGAGGGTAGCGTAGTGACTCAGTGGTTAGCACTGCTGCCTCGTAGCACAAGGAGTCCAGGTTCGAAGCCAGCCTTGGGCGACTGTCTGAGTTGAGTTTGCGCCTTCGCCCTGTGTCTGCATGGGTTTCCTCCGGGTGCTCCGGTTTCCTTCCAAAGGTGTGCAGGTTCGTTGGATTGGCCATGGTAAATTATCTGTAGTATTCAGGGATGTGCAGGCTCGGTGGATTAGCCAGAGTAAATATGGGGTTTTGGGGACAGGGTGGGGGACTGGGTCAGGGTGAGATACCCTACACAGGGTCAGTGCAGATTCGATGGGCTGAACAGCCTCTTTCTGAACTGTCGGGACTCTGATTCAACGTAGCTCAGTGGGTGCAGAGGAGATAGGGACATGGCGTGAATTAGGATGCAGATAGGAGAGTTTAGAAAGAGCTCAGGCCTGTGGGAGTTTGGTTGGAGAGTATGGGAATAATGGCTGAAGGTTATGGCGGCCTTTGAGTTGGAGCGTCATGCTGAAGAAGGTCTGTGCAGCCAGATAGAGAAGATATTACATTGTGGGGTCATCTAGGGGTCAGGTGGCCCCACAGCAAGGTTACAGAGAATCCTGATAGAGCCTGAGACAGCAAACAGGGCAGGATAGTGGGTGTGGGCACCATCCCTTTCGGTAGAGGTTGCCCATTGCAGTTTCACTCTGGTACTGGTCTTTAACTTGGCACAGGAAAGCCAAAGAAAATTGGTGTATGCTCCTACATTATAGCATAAAGCTGCCAGTGTAATGTAGTCCTAAGCTGCGCATTAACTGGCAGTCAGTGTGTGGAGATTGTAGTCTCAAGAATAGATAATCCATGAAAAGTTTTGATCTGCTCAGCATTCCTGTGCTGAGTATTTTTCGGGGAGAAAGTGAGAACTGCAGATGCTGGAGAGTCAGAGTTGAGAGTGTGCAGCATCCAAGGATCAGGAGAGTCAATGTTTCAGACATAAGCCCTTCCTGATGAAGAGCTTATGTATGAAACATCGACTCTCCTGTTTCTTGGATGCTGCCTGACTGGCTGTGCTTTTTCAGCACCAGATTCTTTGATGTAGGTATTTTTTTGACCTTGGACTCAGAGTACCAGTTGGATGCCAATGGTGGTCCAAGCCAGCAGATGGGACCCTAAATGGTTCTGAAATCATTGAAAGGAAGGACGCTCCTTGTGGCTCTGTGATTGATATCCAGCTATTTCTCTCTTTTCTCCGTCTGCCTGAAACTCTGAAGTTCTCTCCTGAAATCTTTCCAATTGTCTCTTCTTTAAAACCTACCTCTACCGCGGATGTTTCCCCTTGTGGGGCAATCTGAAACGAGGGGTCATGTCATTAGGATGAAAGGGGGTGGCTGATTTAAAACAGAGATGCAGAGGAGTTACTTGTGAAGCTGTGGAATGCACTACCCCAGAGTGCAGTGGATGCTGGGACATTTAAGCAGGAGATAAATGGATTTGTAATTAGTAACAGCTTAAAGGGTTATGGAGAGTGGGCAGGAAAGGGAAGTTGAAGTTGAGATGAGATCACCCATGATCATACTGAATGACAGACCAGGTTTGAGGGGCTGAATGGTCTCCTCTCCGAATATGTCCTGATGTGACTCAGTATCAAATGTTAATTGAGAATACTTCTGTGAAGTACGTTGGAAAGTTTCACCATGGTAACGGTGCTAAATAAAAGAATGGTATTATTAATTTACACCATGTAAGTTGTATCAAATGAATGTTGTTGCTGGGATGTGGAGATAGGGAACTGCAGGGGAATGGGGTGAAGAGAGACAGGGAAAGATTCCCTCCTCTGGGAATGTGCAGGCTGGACTGAGGGTAGCTGGCAAGCTATTTCCCACTGGTCAGAGACCGACTGGATGGTCCTTGTCAGTCCCGTGGGGAAGGCTGGTTGGAATCAAATGGCCCTCAGGCACCTAAATGGTCACCTTTGGGCTGCCCCCATGATTGGGGTCCTCTGTAATGGAGGCTCTGTCGGAGTGTTTCCTCTCCTGCTCCACAGGAGATTTCTCTCCTGCCTGTGTTCACCTCAGGACACACATGTTACAGTGTGACCAACCCCAGTCCAAACCCCCTTGGGGGGGGGTTCACGCCAAACCACCCAGCTGCTTCAGACCAGAGTGAGAGTCGGTATCTGGGCACAATCTGAGAGTTAGGGCCAGAGCGTTCAGCAGTGATGTTAGGAAGTACTTTGACACACAAAGGGTGGGAGAGGTTTGGAACTTCCAAAAATGACAGTGGATGTTGGATCAGTCATTAATTTTAAATCTGAGAGAGATAACTTTTTGTTCAGCAAAGGTATTAAAGGATATGGAGTTAGGCCGTGATCAGCCGTGATCTCAGTGAATGGCAGAACAGGCTGGAGGGGCTGAATGGCCTACTCCTGTTCCTGTTTTCCTGTGTACATTTAAAAGAGATTGTGACATTCAGTTGTAAGAGATGGTAACCTTGCACCATTGGGTCCTCAGACTAGTAACCCAGAAATCGAGATCAATGTTCTTGGGGATATAGGTTTGAATCCTGTGACAGCTGATAAACTTTGAATTTAATAGGAAAAAAAAACTTTGAATTAAATCGGGATGAATAGCAACCATATAAACATGGCCATTTATTCTTAAAAACCCAGCTGCTTCACCAATTCCGTTTTGGGAAGGAAATCTGCCATCCTTCCCTGGTCTGGCCTACAGCAGCAACGTGGTTGACTCTTAACTGCCCTCCGCAATTGCCGAGTACATCACTCAGTTCAAGGGCAGTGAGGGATGGGCATCAAATGATGGCCCTCCCAGTGATGCCCACACCCCCATCAGCAAATTAAAACAAATATTAGAGGCTGGTTGGATAGTTGTTGCTGGGAGGAGTGGTGGCCATTGATGTTAATGCATTCACCAGGAACATAGTGGGACCCCAGAGCAAAGGGGGTGAGGAGGGGGAGATGGCGAGAGTCAGCCAGGGTTTGGATAAACGGCACTCCCAGATCCCAGGACAGCGTTAAAGCTCTGAGCCCTTTCTAAACAGTGTTGGACTCGAAAGTATAATGTGCGTCTGCTGCTTTGGCCAGGGGCTGAATAACCTTCCTGTTACTCAGAGGACAGGCTGGCAAAGCCCTTCCCATCTTCCGACACCAAAACCTCCCTCCCCTCTCCGAGGGGTTGTCCCCCTGCCCCACCGCCTCCCGGGAGTCCGGGATGGGGTCTCTCCCACAGCTAGGGCCAGCCCCACCCCCACCCCCGTGTGACAGTCTGCATGAAGCCCAGTGCTCAGTTCCCCGGTCGTTCTCCCGTTTCCGATGCCAGGCTGTTGGATTCGGATTGCCAGTGGAGTTCCCGGGCCGCCCCTGGGTTTTGCGGTGACACTGTTGTGGGTGGTCAGCGGCGTGAGACACAGGCCGACGTGCTCTGAGTACTCACTTACCCAGAGCATCCACTGAGCTGGCCTGGAATCAGACTACAGAGACAAGACAGGGAAGTGAATGCAGGAACGCAACAATAGAACAGCCTGAGGAGCTGGGACTCGATTCCAAGATCACACAGGAGCTGCCAGAGGTGGTGGTGTTGGAGGCAGATACAATAAGAGACTTTTAGATAAGCACATGGAGGGATGTGGACCAAGGGCAGGCAGAAGGGCTTAGTTTTATTTGACGTCATGTTCAGCACAATACTGCAGGCTGAATGGCCTGTTCCTGTGCTGTTCTGTTCTATGTTCTATCACCTCAGCAAAGGTAGAAAGTCCTAGTGCCTTTAATAAACAAGTGATCATTTCTGAGCTGGCAGAGAAAACTGGATGTACAGTAATCGATTTGCTGTTTTACCGAACAGTATAATGTCCCATTTTGCCAGCAATGGCAGTTTTGCCCGAGTGACTCACTTTTACCAGCAGAGGTCACTCCATGTAAAAGAAATGGCGTGTCAAGTTTCTCACTCCTTACTGAAGCTCAGCTTTTGGAATGGTCCAGTGATATTTCAGAGAGGGGTGTCGGGGGATGAATGTGGAGTGTCTGCCCCACTTGTCGGGTCCCTGGGCTGTAACTTTTGGCCCTCACCCAGCAGCCCAGCTCAATTTTACAGCAACACCACCAACAACATCCATTTACATTCCACCGCACTGTCATAAGTGCTTCCTAGAGGCATTTTTAAACAAAATAAGGAGATAGAAACAAAAGCTTGGTGGATGAGGTGAGTTTTGAAGGAGCATGTTAAAGCAGGAAAATGAGGCAGACAGCTGGAAGGAGGGAGTTGCAGAGCTGAAGGCACTGGGGATGCTGAGCGGCCTGAGTTGGGCAGCACGCTGGCTCAGTGGTTAGCACTGCTGCCTCACAGCACCAGGAACCCAGGTTTGATTCCAGCCTCAGGTGACTGTCTGTGTGGAGCTTGTACGTTCTCCCCGTGTCTGAGTGGGTTTCCTCCGGGTGCTCTGGTTTCCTCCCACAGTCCAAAGATGTGCAGGTCAGGTGAATTGGCCATGCTAAATTATCCACAGTGTTCAGGGATGTGTAGGTTAGGTGCATGAGTCAGGGGAAATGTATGGGAATGAGTCTGGGTGGGTTACTCTTTGGTGGATTGGTGTGGACCTTTTGGGCCGAAGGGCCTGTTTCCACACTGTAGGGATTCTATGAATTAGAGTAGCAGATATATCTTGGAGGGTTGTGGAGAAGATACAGAGATAGGGAGGGGTGAGGCTACGGAAGAACTTTAAGACAAAGGAAGTTGAGGATGGAGGTGATGCTGTGATAGAGGACACAAGCAGCTGGAATTTGGAAGGTCTCACTGTTTAATGTTCCCTGGTTTTATTTATAAGCACCGCAGTGTTTGCTCAGGGCTGACTCGGCTGCACCGGAGGAGGTGTGATGTGCTGAACATCCGAGGTTTCTGTTCAGTGAACACTGGGAACTGATTTATTCGCCTCCCTCGATACATGATGCCATCCCCCCCCCCCTGCAACATACCTGAAGTAGAATTTGGCAGTTGCTGGAGTTGTGACCCAGTGTGCACACCTTCAACAACTTGGAGGTCCAGGAATCAGCTCCACTTCATTTCCCCATGATAGAGTGATTGAAGGCGTTGGGCAAGAAGTCTCGAAGGAGTTTGTCGAGGAGAAGCGAGAGAAATCAAGGTGGATTGTGAACCACCAATCTGTCAACTGAATAAAGGCTGCATTTTTAAAATCCCTGTAGTTAAAGCACTTGAGAGTCTACCTGCCAGGCAGACTTGATTGACTTCTGTAGCGAAATGCTTTAGCTAACACAATGCAGCGTTGTGTGGAACTGCTACCTCTCGGTGCTCAGCTTCTGTGACATGACACAAATAAGGTACAAATGCTGCAAGCATAATCAGGTTTTCTGAAGGCCAATCAGGCTGGATGTGAAGGGGTGATGGTAACAGACTGTGAATGCCATTGAGCTGGTAATCTAGAGGCTGTAGGTTCAAATCCCACAACAGCTGGTGAAATTAGGTTAAAAATCAATCAGTAAATCTGGAATTGAAATGTATTCTTGGGAATGGTCATCTTTATTTATTGCTTTAAAACCCATCTGCTTTACTCATTCCCTTTAGGGAAGGAAATCTGCCATCCTTACCCGGTCTGGCCTACAGGTGACCCTAGACCTCCAGCAATGTTAGAAACAAAAACTGGAATTGCTGGAAAACTCAGCAGATCTGGCAGCATCCGGGAAGAGAAATCAGAGTTAATGTTTTGGGTTCAATGACACTTTCTCAGAAATAATAGTAGCTAGGAAATTTAACCCACAGCTTTGGGGTTGACTCTTAACTAAGCCTCTGAAATGGGTGACATTTACAATTCTTACTTTATGTTTTTTGTTTGGTTAAGATGGGATTGTGTCAAAGTTCTTGGAGGGATTTCTACCTTAAGGTGTAATGCTTTTTCCCACCGTATCTAACTAAGATGCCATTATCACGTCCCCACTTTGTGACCTCCACCATGTCCAATTCCAGCCCCATCTTACCACATACTGTTCCCAGAACAAATCACCACTCAGTGATATCCTCAACACCATAGCACCAGGAGAGAGGAACAATGACCAGCAGAGGAGGTTACATCACCAGGAGAGGGAACAGTGACCAGTAGAGGAGGATACAGCACCAACAGAGGGAAACAGTGACCAGCAGAGGAGATTATAACACCAAGAGAGTGGAACAGTGACCGGCAGAGGAGGTTACAGCACCAGGAGAGAGGAACAGTGACCGGCAGAGGAGGTTACATCACCAGGAGAGGGAACAGTGACCAGTAGAGGAGGATACAGCACCAACAGAGGGAAACAGTGACCAGCAGAGGAGATTATAACACCAAGAGAGTGGAACAGTGACCGGCAGAGGAGGTTACAGCACCAGGAGAGAGGAACAGTGACCGGCAGAGGAGGTTACAGCACCAGGAGAGAGGAACAGTGAGAGCAATCTATTCCATCTTGCTCTAATGATGCTCCGAATTGTTGATTCCAGTGACCTGACACTCAGGCGTGTGAGTCTGCACTGACTATGCCAGCTGCACCATCGCTGTTGTCAGCAGCTCTTTACACTTCCAACCTGTGTTTGTGTCTCTCTGCACACCTTGTATGGCATTGGTAAATAGTGCAAGCCCCACTATCTAAGTGCAAATTGTTAGCAGGTTGTTAGAAGGACACACAATGAGCCAAATCGCACTACATTTGCCTTTTTTACCACAATGGTATTGTTCAAGTTACTTACAGTGACAATGTGACATGTACTGGCTTTCCACTAAGTGCTGGGTAAGTCAGAAGTCACACGACACCAAGCTATTGTCCAACAAGTTTATTTGAAAGCAGCGCTCAGAAAGCTTGTGATTTCAAATAAACCTGTTGGACAATAACCTAGTGTTGTGTGACTTCTGACTTTGTACACCCCAGTGCACCACTGGCACCTCAACATCATAAGTTCAGGGAAGAAGTTTTAATATCATTGCTGCTATTCTGTGTCCCCTGTTTGAGGTTCATCTGTGCCTTTTCCTTTGTACTATTTAAGACTAAAATATTCATTTTTTTCACCCAAAACTTACCCTCACTCTGAAATCTCTTACACTTTCTTTCCTTTACTCCTTCCTCAAATTCTGACTGAAAAAAACAATTGTTTTTCTTGTTGTCGTTGAGAATCTGCAGATTTTAGCAGCATTCCCAGGGTAATAACAAAAGAAAACCTCGTGGATCAGCCAGTTCTTTTCCCATGTCTGTTTCTTTGGCTTGGAGTCATGTGCAATGCAGGGAGTCCCTATAGAAATGGAAGCAGAGCCCTGATGCGAATGATCTCCTACACAAAGAGGAACTTGCCTTGGGAAAAGTGGCATCAGGGTGGGCTGGGGCCTCCTAATAATAGACTTGGTAATAATCTAAATGCAGACTGCTGTGCGTGTGAGCAACTCCAGGGAGCTGAGTGAATGTTGTGCAACAAATCCTCAGTATGGAGCGATTGTCTTGTGAGAAAAAGCTAAACAGGTTGGGGCTCTACTCATTGGAGTTGAGAAGAGTGAGGGGTGATCTCATTGAAACATATCGGATTCTTAAGGGGCTTGACAGGGTCAATGCTGGGAGGATTGTTTCCCCTCACGGGAGAGTCTAGGGCCAGAGGGCACAGTCTCAGAATGAAGGGGCACCAATTTAAGACTGAGATGAGGAGGAATTTCTTCTCTCAGAGTCACTGAGATAGAGACATGTCCTTTGCCCTAAACTGGTCCACGCTGACCAAAATATCCATCCGTGCTAACCCCATTTCCCTGCACTAGGCCCGCGTCCTTCTAACCCTTTCCTATCCATGTATTTGTCCAAATGCTTTTTAAATGTTGTTAATGTACCCGCATCAACCACTTCCACTGGCAGCTCATGCCACCCTTTGGGTAAAAAAGTTGCTCCTCAGATTCCCTTTTATTCTTTCCCCTCTAACCTTAAACAGATGTCCTCTAGTCCTCGATTCCCCAACCTTGGGAAAAAGACTGACTGTATTCACCCTATCCAGGCCTCTTATGATCTTATTCACTTCTATAAGGTCCCCCCTCAGTCTCCTATGCTCTAAAAACTCCAACCTCTCCCTATAACTCAGACCATTGAGACCTGGCAACATCCTTGTTAGTTTCTTCTTCATTCTTTCCAGGGTTGTGAGTCTTTGAACCCCTTGCCACAGAGAGCTGGGGGGATAGAGTCCTTGTGTACATTTAAGGCTGAGAGAGAGAGAGATTCTTGGTCAGTTGGGGAAACAATAGCTACTGGGAAAAGGCAGGGAAAGTAGAAGTGAGGAATGTCATTTCAGCCATGATCCTATTGAATGGTGGAGCAGGCTCGAGGGTCTGAATGGCCTACTCCTGTTCCTATTTCTTAAGGCCTTAAGGTTTTAAATTGCCACACACTGAATGATCCAGGCACAGCTTCATTTCTGAATGCAGTCCTATATTAGAGGTTCAATAGGACCTACTTTGTCCTGGAAAAGGGAAGATTGAGGTGTGAGCTGATGGAAGCCATTACAAATATGAAAGGTGGAAGTCATACACCACCAGATCATAGTTCAACAGGTTTATTTGAAATCACAAGCTTTTGGAGCGCTGTTTGACACGACAGAGAATTATAACACGTCATCAAGGAATCTCCCAAGCCAGAGACCGCACACCTGCGATGGGTCATTTATAAATATCATGGAGAATTCAGGAGAAGCTTCTCCACCCACCATGCCATCAAGTATTGAACTCACTTTCACAGGGAGAAGCTGAGAGGAATGGTGTGGATTTATTGAGCGGAAGCAAGATAAACGCGAGGAGACAGGAACCTTAGAAAAGAACAGATTGCTACTTCACCACCACCTCCATGCCCACTCCCAGTCTGCCATGCAAGAAGATCATTGTTTACCTTTCATGTCAACTCCAATTTTCCATCCTTTTCTCATTCCCAATTTCCTTGGTGATTCCATCAATCCCAATCTTCTGTATACTCACTGCTCGAGAAAGGAACAAATCCAGTGAGATCCAGATGAAGTGCAGGAGCAGGCACAATGGGCCAAGTGGCCAAACTCCATTATTTCAAAAGATGGTTTTGCAGGAACCAAGTTAAAAATCACACAACACCAGGTTATAGTCCAACAGGTTTATTTGGAAGCACTAGCTTTTGGAGCACTGCTCCTTCATCAGGCAGTGGTGGAGTATAACATCGTAAGACATAGAATTTATAGCAAAATAAATCTTACGATCTTATACTCCACCACCACCTGATGAAGGAGCGTCGCTCCAAAAGCTAGTGCTTCCAATTAAACCTGTTGGACTATAACCTGGTGTTGTGTGATTTTTAATTTTGTACACCCCAGTCCAACACTGGCATCGTCAAATCTTTACGGGAACCATTCATTACAAAACAAGCTTATGGTAGCAACTAGGTCATTTGGCCCTGAATAATGTTTTCCAATTTATTTGCTGCTTCATATTTTAAATGTAAACATTGAATTTAACTGAAATCCTGATTGTTCAGGGCTCTCACACTGTTGAAAGAAACAGAGTAATTTGGAGATTTATTTTGAGACAACTTGGATTGCAACTTTCTAAAATGGCATTGCAAGAAATATGATTGTCAGCAGTCTCAGCAGCACTGTTAGGAAATCATCTGAATTGACATTCATTTATATCCTGAACCCAGAAGCTTCATGATTCTGATACATGACCCCAATGGGGAAAATGTCATTGCTGGTCAGATTTTATTCATTAAATGCTATTGTTTTAATATTACTTCTCAGGACCTGGCGCATACAAACCCATTCTCAAGTCCGCACCCACGATGGCATTAATGATTTCTAATCAACCGCGATTTAAAGACCCGAATATTCGCACTCCTGGTCCTGCAGACTATGAGGTAAGCCACATGTTTGTTGCAGCCACTGCTTTAACCACAAACAAGATGCACCCCTCACAAAGATGGACTCTGGTGAGATGTTTGACTACCCAATGATTAAAGCTTTGCAATAATATTAGGGGAACATATGGAAGAGAAATAGACCAGTCAGCCCTTCTAACCTGTTCTGCCATTCATTTCGATCTTGAGCTATCTGTGTCTCATGTCCAACAACTGGTCTCATTATGTAACCCTTCATCTTCTATCTCAGATTTAGTGGACGGCATGGTGGCTTAGTGGTTGGGACTGCTGCCTCACAGCGCTAAGAACCCCGGTTCCATTCCAGCCTTGGGTGATTGTCTGTGTGGAGTTTGCACATTCTCCCCGTGTCTGCATGGGTTTGCTGTATGTAAACTCATGGGTTTGCTCTGGTTTCCTCCTAATGTCCACAAATGTGCATGTTAGGTGAACTGGCCATGGCAAATGCAGGGATAGGGTGGGATGCTCTTCAGAGGATCAGTGTGGACTCAGTGGGCTGAATGGTCTGCTTCCACACTGCAGGGATTCTATGATGATGTTTAAATTGACTCTGTCAGTTTGAAGTTCAAATGGAGATAGTGGACTGATGGCCCTACTCCCACTCTTGACTGTTGTCATTGTGCTGGGGTCTAAGACATCAGCCTGAATCAGGTTATACTGAGTTATCAATCTGTCACAATTGCCTGGTCATTTGCAAACATTGAAGATAAATCTCTGTGGTACCTCTGTTGTATATTTTATAACTTGGAGCTGTGCAGAGATGCTACTGTTTGGAAGATTTGATTTATAAGGAAAGGCTGGATAGACTAGGACATTTTTCACTGGAGCATAGGAAGTTGAGACACACCCTGATACAAGTTTATAAAATAATGAGAGGTATAGATAGAGTTAATAGGTTTCCCTAGGATTTCAAGACTAGGGCCACATTTTTAAGGTGAGAGGAGTGAGATTTTAAAAAAAAG
The DNA here is from genome assembly GCF_037043375.1 of Chiloscyllium plagiosum. Classification (NCBI taxonomy): domain Eukaryota; kingdom Metazoa; phylum Chordata; class Chondrichthyes; order Orectolobiformes; family Hemiscylliidae; genus Chiloscyllium; species Chiloscyllium plagiosum. Next base: position 6,280,931 of record NW_028270174.1, read on the forward strand.
AGGGGCAAATCTTTTACACAGAGAGCGATTTGCCTGTAGAATGAACCTCCTGAGGAAGGTGGATGTGAGTACACCAACGTTTAAAAGACATTTGGATGGATGCATGAATAGGAAAAGTTTAGAAAGACATGAGCCAGGAGTAGGCAGGTGGGACTAATTTAGTTTGGGATTATGGTCGGCATGGACTGGTTGGATCGAAGGGTCTGTTTCCGTGCATATGATTCTATGACTCTATGACAAGGCTTTAAAATGTCTGCTCTATGCTTTGAGTTTCAGCTTCCAGAACTTTCTGCAGTTTGGTTTCTTTTTCTCTGAGTCCACACCCAGCACAAAGCAATCAAACATGGCGATTTTCAATCATAAACAGTCTCACATAATCAAATACAGAACAAATGAACACAAAACTATGAACAAAGCCATGAAACAAAATTAGGAGGAAGATTTCATCTTTGAAATCTCCAAAGAGACTAGTATCTGGTAACCAAGTCCCCTTTATTTACACAGAGAGAGCCCTTCACACTGACCCAGCTCCCTCAGAGCCAACTCCCAGAGTGAACAGAATGCCTGATGCTCCTGTTTATATCTGTCAGCCAGGGCTCCCTGATTGGACCAGATTAACAGCCCCAGTCAGGGAACTATTATTCTATGGGGTCCACCTGGCTGACCTCGTAACAATCACTACAGCCTTCCATAAAGATTTCATATTTTTCAGTTAGGAATGTATTCCAGATGGGGAAGGGCTATTTGATTTATAGTCAAGAGTCATCAATCAGGTAACACTTTCTTTCTAATTAGTGGGGTTAGAGCAGGATGGTGTCCAGATGATAATGACATCAAGTGATTTTGGGAATGTGCAGACACTAAGATTCAACCATAATCAAGAATAGCAGAGTCGGCTTGAGGGGCTGAATGGCCTACTCCTGCTTCTATGTTACTGTGTTCCTAGCATTTTCACCTCCAATCCCAATCCATGAACATCTCCCCCCTTTATGTTCAATGACATTACCATCTGTAAATTTCTCACTGTTAAAATCTTCGGGGTTACCATTGACCAGAAATTGAACTGGACCAATCTTATAAATACTGCAGGTCAGAGGCCTGGAATTGTGTGATGAAATAACTCACCTCATGATTCTCTAAGACTTCTCTCAAAGCTGAGAGAAGAGTCTTTTGAAGTTGTGACTTGGCATAATGGTGAACCCTTTGCAAGCTGGGGTATCTTCATAAAATCCCTACAGTGTGGGAAGCAGGCCATTGAGTCCATCAAATTTACACTGACCCTCAAAAGAGCATCCCACCCATACCCAACCAATCCCTGTAACCCCACATTTCCCATACCTAACCTGCACACATTTAGCATGGCCAATCCACCCAAACCTGCACATCTTTGGACTGTGGGAGGAAACCGGAGCAACCGGAGGAAACCTACGCAGACAATGTGTGCAAACTCCACACAGACAGTGGCCTGAGGCTGGAATCAAATTCGGGTCCCTGACGCTGTGAGGCAGCAGTGTTAACCACTGAGCCACCTCACATGTGGAAGCCAATATCTTACAGAGAGTGGAATGTCAAATATCCTGTGTTGCTTGCTATGCAATGTTTAATAAATGGTGCTTTTAGTTCATTTGTCGCAATAAGAGCCTTAAAATTTGAAATCTTGTTATCATTTCCTTTAAGCTGGTCATTGGGAAACAATAAAAGGAAGAAATGTGCAAGTCAGTGGCAGAGAGAGTATTACCATCCAGCTTGGTGTTTACTTGTTAAACTATTTCTGTCTTTTCTGCACACATGTAGTATTTTTGCAACGTGATATGTAGACTCAGTAACTCTGTCAATATTGAACATCCACATTTTTCCCAAAGTGAATGTTCAGTTTGCTGACCAATTAGAAAATCTGTGCCTGATCATCATCTGGGTCAGGGTGATAGATATCTCCTTTCCCTTGTGGTACAGATTTACGAGGAGATGCCGATGATATGTATATAGAATTCCATACAATCTACAACAAAAGAAGCCATTTGGCCCAACTTTCAATGCTCCCATCTTGACATCTCATTCTATCTACACAGCGATTATTTATTTATATCTTATACATTTACCTAGTTTCCCTGTAATTTAATCTATACTTTTTACCTCAACTATTCCTTCTGGTAGCAAGTTCTCCTTCTCACTAGTCAGGTTTTGATTGATTGGGTTCAGGTAGGTTTGAGTTTTGTATTTCCAAAGCCACTTTTGTACCACATCTGTCTGCAAGGCTATTGTACAACAGACTCTATTTATTTTAATTGCCGAAAATATTTCAGCGAGGCTGATTTCTACTCTGGGGATTGACCATGTAGGTTTGATTTATAGACTATTGAAACCTTCTGGCAGGTACCAATAAACAAGAATAATTTAGGACTGTAAACATTTAGTTGACTGAGAGAAAACAGCAATTATATATATGCCCAGTCAGAGTTGAAAAGAAAAAAAAGTCGATAATTGGCTTTATTTACATGTTAACATTTTAACAAATTGATTCTGTGAAAGATTCTCTTTGCTCTAAAATTTCCAATTCTACATTTTTTATAATTTGCATTTTAACCACGTTAAAATCTGGGTAACACTCTTGCTCTGAGTTAAAAGGAAGTGACTCAAGTCCAGCTTGGAGACTCAGCTGCAAAACCTCGACAGAGACTCCTTTGCAGTACCGAGCAAACGATGTGCTGATGGGAGTGTTGTCTTTCGGTGGGAGATTAAGCTGAGACACTGTCTGTGCTCCTGAATGGACATGGTGGTTCCCATGACCCAGTATTGCAAGAGAGTGCTCCCTGGTGTTCTGGTCAATATTTATCCCTCAATTAATATAACTTAATAAAAACAGATTATCTGGTCATTATTACATCACTTTGTGCACAATTTGCTGCATTATCTACATCACAAAATGCACAAGCCTTCAAAAATATATCATAAGCTTAAAATGTTTTGAGTCATCCAGAGGTGGTGAAAGTTGCAATATAAATGTAAGTCTTTCATTGATGCTGAATGTAAATTTGCATCCCCAAATTTAGTTAATTCCTGGTCAGACAGCACAATGACCATTCCTGAGCTACATCGCAAACAGTTCACAATACATCTTGCCAGTATCTGTCAGACACAGTCAGGTGTTGCCAGAATACAGGAAGAAGTGATGGCAAATAGTCAGGCACCTTCACTGTGTTTGAACGTAATGCATTTAGAGTTTTAAAGAACTCCTGACTTCAACAAAGCAATGAATTTTACTGAGAACCATTCACAGTGGGAGCAGCCTCATCACCTCTAATGCCAGCTCAGTTTGAAAACCTAAAACCCGATTTCAACTTTCATTCCTGCATTTATAAATGCTCAGCTTACATGGTTTACGCAAATGTTTGATTTCAATTGAAACATCGTGTGTTTTAGATGGCATGGGAACTGCTTCATAATGCAAAATCAATTTTAGTATCATATTTTATGATACTGGACAAGTCAGAAGCCAGAACCTGACTTGATAGACCATCAGTTTCATTTTTACATTTGGTTACCATGGTGTTTCATGACGTCACATGGGGCTGCAATGTTCTTTTATAAAAGAATATGAGTTAATGATACAAAACACAAAAGCAAACGTTTGTATATTTATACACTGTACAGTATATAGTTAATGGTAGAGCCCTGGGTAGTGTTGTACAGGATATAGTTAATGGTAGTTTCCTGGGTAATGTTGTACGGTATATAGTTAATGGTAGGGCCCTGGTTAGTGTTTACAGTATATAGTTAATGGTAGGACTCTGGGTCGTGTTGTTGAACAGAAAGACCTCAGGGTTCAGAATACATGGTTTTTGAAATTTGTATCACAGGTAGACAGGGTAGTTAAGAAAGATTTAACATGCTTGCCTTCATTGCTCAGACCATTAATAAAGGAGTTGGAATGTCATGTTGAGATTGTGTAGGATATTGATAAGACCTCTTCTGGAGTACTGTCTATTGTTATGGTTGCCTTGTTCTAGGAAGGATATTAATAAATTGGAAAGGGATCAGAAATGCTTTACCAGGATGTTGCTGGGCGTGGAGGGTTTGAGCTATAAGGAGAGGCTGGATAGGCTGGGACTTCTTTCACTGGACTGTAGGAGGTTGAAGGGTGATCTTATCGAGGTTTATAAAGTCATGAGGGGCGTGGATAAGGTGAATAGCAAGGGTCTTTTCCCTAGGGTGGGGGAGTTCAAAACTAGGGGGCATAACTTTAAGTTGATAGAAAGATTTAAAAGGAACCTGAGGGGCAACTTTTTCACCCAGAAAGTGTTTTTTATATGGAATAAGCTGCCAGAGGAAGTGATAGATGCAGGTACATTTACAGCATTTAAAAGACTTTTGGACAATGCATGAGTAGGAAAGATTTGTGGGAATGTGGGCCAAACACAGGCAAGTGGGGCTAGTTGAGTTTGGGAAACTCAGATGACATGGATTAGTTGAACCAAAGCATCTATTTCCTGTGCTGTTTGACTTTATGACTCTACATGAGAGTTTAGATGATTTTAACAATAAACAACAAGTAAGACATTCCACCTGTTTGTCAGTAATGTCCTTTCACTCGATCCCAGAGAAATATCAGACCTTGCTGCACTCTTTACTAAACTGACTCTGTTTAGTTTATCTTCTGGGACTCCTGAGAGTTTTACAGTTTCACCAGTTCTGTAGATCATTCCAGTTCTGACAATCTGAAAGCTTCTGTACAAACTCTCACATTTACAAACTTAGCAAAACTAAAACCGTTCTGCTCAGAGGGAATCATTTTTCTGAACTGAACTCCCGATTCCTTAGATTTGAAGTCAACCCTAACCTCGTGATGAAACAACATCCAAAACGACTGCAGATGCTGTAAATCAGAAACAAAAACACAACTTGCTGGAAAGGCTCAGCAGGTCTGGCAGCATCTGTGGAGAGAAATCAGAGTTAACGTTTCAGGTCCGGTTGACCCCTTTCTGAGGAAGGAATGGATGAGTACCCTACTTTCTGCTGTTCCCTGAGCTGTCCCCATATTGATTGAGGGTGCGAGGAGAGGAAAGCCAAAACCAGCTTTACAATTTAGGCTAACAGATGAGAAGGAGGTGGGGGACAGTGCAGCACTCCCTCAGCACTGAGCCTCCATCAGTACAGCACTCCCTCAGCACTGACCCTCCCACAGTGCGGCACTCCCTCAGTACTCACCCGCCAACAGTGTGGCACTCCCTCAGCACTGACCCTCCGACAGTGTGGCACTCCCTCAGCACTGACCCTCTGACAGTGTGGCACTCCCTCAGCACTGACCCTCCGTCAGTGTGGCACTCCCTCAGTATTGCCCCTCCGTCAGTGCAGCACTCCCTCAGCACTGACCCTGCAACAGTGCTGCACTCCCTCAGCACTGACCGTCTGACAGTGTGGCACTCCCTCAGTATTGCCCCTCCGTCAGTGTGGCACTCCCTTAGTACTGACCCTCCGTCAGTGCGGCACTCCCTCAGTATTGCCCCCCCCATCAGTGCGGCACTCCCTCAGCACTGACCCTCCAACAGTGCTGCACTCCCTCAGCACTGACCCTCCGACAGTGCTGCACTCCCTCAGCACTGACCGTCTGACAGTGTGGCACTCCCTCAGTATTGCTCCTCCGTCAGTGTGGCACTTCCTCAGCACTGACCCTCCGTCAGTGCGGCACTCCTTCAGAACTGACCCTCCGTCAGTGTGGCACTCCCTCAGCACCGACCTCCCGACAGTGTGGCACTCCCTCAGCACCGACCTCCCGACAGTGTGGCACTCCCTCAGCACTGACCCTCTGACAGTGTGGCACTCCCTCAGCACTGATCCTCCAACAGTGTGGCACTCCCTCAGCACCGACCTCCCGTCAGTGTGGCACTCCCTCAGCACTGATCCTCCAACAGTGTGGCAATTCCTCAGGTCTGTATTGAGATGTGAACCTCAATATTTTTGCTCAAGTCTGGAATGAGACTTGATTCACAACTTTCTTGATAGTTGGACACACAGATAGCTGGCCTCTTGACTGCTTTCAGTTTTCCTAGCTGAGAAAATAAAATCATCCTGTCAATCACTTGAATTCAGTGGTTCTGCTTCTCAATGGATCTAATTGCTGGTTCACAGTGGAATGATAGTAGAACTCCAATTTTATTTAAGTAGTGCCTTTAACATGGAGAAACTTGACAAGGCACTTCATCAAATAAATGATTTGGAGATGCCACTGTTGGACTGGGATGAACAAAGTTAAAAATCACGCAACACCAGTTTATAGTCCCCAGGTTATAGTGTGTGTGTGTGTGTGTATGTATAGGACTGTCTGTGTGTATAGTGCAATGGGGTCACTGCAGTGTGACATGAACCCAAGGTCCCAGTTGAGGCCATCCCCATGGAGTGCCACACTGACAGAGGGTCAGTGCTGAGGGAGTGCCACACTGTTGGAAGGTCAGTGCTGAGGGAGTGCTGCACTGTCGGAGGGTCACTGCTGAGGGAGTGCTGCACTGACTTCGGGACAGGCAGCAATGAAAAGTGGCCGAGCAGAACTGATAGCCAAGTTCTGTAACCAAGGTGGCACACAGACACTCTTTCTCTCTCTCTCTTTCTCACATACACACACACGCACCCCTACTGACACACACACTCTCCTACAGACCCATACACTCATGCAGACCCTCTTTCATATGCTCACACATACATTCCCGCACTCCCACACTCACACACGCACAGTCTCACAGACTTATAGCCCTTGACACTGACACTCACACATACACAGTCTCTCACAGACACTCATAACCTATGCCCGTACCTCCCCCCACCACACACAATCACCCACATGCACGCATATACATATAAGTTTGAAGGATGAATTAGTACTTACAGAATTACATTTTACATCGCTCAGAAAACTGCATGAATCCATGTAAAATTCTGTAAATCCCTTTTTTAGATTAGAATCAGTCTGACCATTGTGACACAGGCAGTCTCACAGGGCACACCTCACACCTTCAATGCATTATCTGGGCCGACATGACACCAATTGTTAAAGTTCACTTGAGAATGTAACTTTTAAAAAAAGTTTTGCGATTTACATATGAAAGAACTGAAACCAACATGGTCATTCTAAAAGATGGGAGACTTAACAAACAATCCGGGTCCTTTTCAATATATAATTTCAGTTACATCACACTGTAAACTTTTGCTATTAATTTTGTCTTACGATCATATTCTCCTGATGAAGGAGCAGGGCTCTGACAGCTAGTGCTTCCAAATAAACTGTTGGACTATAACCTGGTGTCGTGTGATTTTTAACTTCATAAAATAAAAGTAAACACAGTCGAGGCAGCGGTGGGTACTGCAGCTGCTGGAGATTAGAGTCAAGACTAGAGTGGTGCTAGAAAAGTACAGCAGGTCAGGCAGCATCTGAGGAGCAGGAAAATCAATTTTCCTGCTCCTCATAAACATATTTGAGACAGATCTCCAGAAATGTATCAGAAAGGAATACAGAGACAGTCTAGTGGAGAAGTTTTCTAACGCAGTATGTAGATTGTCCAACCAGAGGGGAGGCCATATTGGATTTGGTACTCGGTAATGAACCGGGACAAGTGGTGGGCTTGTTAGTGGGTGAACATTTTGGTGATGGTGACCACAATTCTGTGACTTTCACCTTGGTTATGGAGAGAGATAGGTGCGCACAACAAGGTAGATTTTATAATTGGGGGAAGGGAAATTACGATGCTGTAAGGCAGGATTTGAGGAGCATACGTTGGGAGCATAGGCTGTCAGGGAAGGATGTGGTGGAAATGTGGAACTTTTTCAAAGAGCAGATACGACGTGTCCATGATATGTATGTACCTATCAGGCAGGAAAGAAATGGTCGTGTGAGGGAGCCTTGGTTGACGAGAGAGGTTGAATGTCTGGCAAAGAGGAAGAAGGAGGCTTACATAAGGTTGAGGAAACAGGATTCAGACAGAGCAGTGGAGGGATATAGGATAGCCAGAAGGGACCTGAAGAAAGGGATTAGGAGAGCTAAGAGAGGGCATGAAAAATCGTTGGCGGATAGGATCAAGGATAACCCCAAGGCATTTTATGTGTATGTGAGAAACCTGAGAATGACGAGAACGAGGGTAGGTCCAATCAAGGACAGTAGTGGGAGACTGTGTATTGAGTCGGAAGAGATAGGAGAGGTCTTGAACAAGTACTTCTCTTCAGTATTTACGAACGAGAGGGACCGTATTGTAGAAGAGGAGAGTGTGAAATGGACTGGTAAGCTAGAAGAGATACCTGTTAGGAAGGAAGATGTGTTGGACATTTTGAACAACTTGAGGATAGACAAGTCCCCCGGGCCTGACGGGATATATCCTAGGATTATGTGGGAAGCAAGAGAGGAAATTGCAGTACAGTTGGCAATGATCTTCTCGTCTTCACTGGCAACGGGGGTGGTACCAGGGGACTGGAGAGTAGCGAATGTTGTGCCCCTGTTCAAAAAAGGGAATAGGGATAACCCCGGGAATTACAGGCCTGTTAGTCTTACTTCTGTGGTAGGCAAAGTAATGGAAAGGGGACTGAGGGATAGGATTTATGAGTATCTGGAAAGACACTGCTTGATTAGGGACAGCCAGCACGGATTTGTGAAGGGTAGGTCTTGCCTTACAAGTCTTATTGAATTCTTCGAGGAGGTGACCAAGCATGTGGATGAGGGTAGAGCAGTGGATGTAGTGTACATGGATTTTAGTAAGGCATTTGATAAGGTTCCCCATGGTAGGCTTATGCGGAAAGTCAGGAGGCATGGGATAGAGGGAAATTTGGCCAATTGGATAGAAAACTGGCTAACCGGTCGAAGGCAGAGAATGGTGGTAGATGGTAAATATTCAGCCTGGAGCCCAGTTACAAGTGGAGTTCCGCAGGGATCAGTTCTGGGTCCTCTGCTGTTTGTAATTTTTATTAATGACTTAGATGAGGGAGTCGAAGGGTGGGTCAGTAAATTTGCAGATGATACGAAGATTGGTGGAGTTGTGGACAGTGAGGAGGGCTGTTGTCGGCTGCAGAGGGACTTAGATATGATGCAGAGCTGGGCTGAGGAGTGGCAGATGGAGTTCAACCCTGCCAAGTGTGAGGTTGTCCATTTTGGAAGAACAAATAAGAATGCGGAATACAGGGTTAATGGTAGGGTTCTTAGTCAGGTGGAGGAACAGAGGGATCTTGGGGTCTATGTACATAGATCTTTGAAGGTTGCCACTCAGGTGGATAGAGTTTGTAAGAAGGCCTATGGAGTATTATCGTTCATTAGCAGAGGGATTGAATTCAAGAGTCGTGAAGTGATGTTGCAGCTGTACAGGACCTTGGTTAGGCCACAGTTGGAGTACTGTGTGCAGTTCTGGTCGCCTCACTTTAGGAAAGATGTGGAAGCTTTGGAGAGGGTGCAGAGAAGATTTACCAGGATGTTGCCTGGAATGGAGAGGAAGTCGTACGAGGATAGGTTGAGAGTTCTCGGCCTTTTCTCGTTGGAACGGCGAAGGATGAGGAGTGACTTGATAGAGGTTTATAAGATGATCAGAGGAATAGATAGAGTAGACAGTCAGAAACTTATTCCCCGGGTACAACAGAGTGTTACAAGGGGACATAAATTTAAGGTGAAGGGTGGAAGGTATAGGGGAGATATCAGGGGTGGGTTCTTTACCCAGAGAGTGGTGGGGGCATGGAATGCGTGCCTGTGGGAGTGGCGGAGTCGGAATCATTGGCGACCTTTAAGCGGCATTTGGATAGGTACATGGATGGGTACTTAATCTAGGTTAGAAGTTCGGCACAACATCGTGGGCCGAAGGGCCTGTTCTGTGCTGTATTGTTCTATGTTCTATGTTCTAAGTTTAGGGACTGAGGCAGCAGCCAATAATACTTGAGACTCTTGCCATTTTGTATGGTGTTGTGTGGGAGAGGAAATGATGGCAAAGGACAGACACTGCATTTGGCTGTAGACAAAGTGTGCTACAGATGAAGTTGAGTCCCTATGTTATACCTCCTGCTGCCCCCCAGACAGCAGGATCCCAAGCAAATCCCAAGCTGACAGTGAAGACAAAAATGTCAGTCCACAATGCCTGTATCTTCATCACACTGCTGTATGTCAGTGAAACGTGGACTACATTTGCCAGACAGGAGAGAAGACTGAACACCTTCCACTTGAGGAGTATCCGCTGAATCCTGGGAATATCCTGGCAAGATGGAGTGTCCAAAGCAGTGGTCCTATCTCATGCTGGCCTTCCCAGCATGCAGGGCCACATGGAGGACGGCTACATCCCAAAGGATATCCTCTATAGAGAAGCTGTATCCGGGATGGGCCCCACTGGGCGTCTGCATGATGAACATGAAGACGCTTGATATTGTTATAGAGCCATGGGAGTGGCTTGTAGCTGACCGCATGAGATGGAGAAGTACCCTGAACCAACACCTCAACACAGGGGGGAACAAGCTGATGAGCGCTGCAGCAGACAAGCGGGCACGCAGGGAGGAGTGCAGCTGCTCTAACAGATCAATATGTGACCAGAATTGGTCGCTTCAGTCACAAGCGACATTGCCTCAGGGAAGCAGAAAGCTAAAACAACGAGGATGCAACCCATGGTCAGCCATGACTGAAAGGGGCCTCACCAGATCTTATATCTACATTCATGAAAATAAGTTCAAAATTGTCCATTTATCTCGGAATTTGAAATTTGAAGCTTTATGTTTGTTGGGGAAGTGAGCAGACCACCAAGTCCTCATTGTAACACAGAGCGCAGCCTGGCACAGAGGGGCTCATTGAGGAAGACGGATATCAAATGTGGAAGGAGTAAGGAAACATTTTGAAAAGTGATTGTTCAGTGAACCGGAGAGTTACTGAGTAACATTGGGACAATAACCAGAGAGGAAGCCATCATTGTGCTCAACCATCATGCACTCTAATTACAGATATTTCTTTCCACCACCCAGGCTCCGCAAATCATGTAAATAAAGCACAGTCTTTCAGCTCTTCACAGCAGGTAGCAAGAGAAATGTGTGCCTCTGCCCACACTGACAGGCTGCAGTCAAGGTGCCTTTCAGGAAGGAAGGACTGACAGACAGTTAACATTGCCTGTGTTAGAATGGTACAGTCTGGGCATGCCCAATGCTGAGCTGTCAAGAGATAGAGTGCCCTTGTGGGAGGGGGTGGTGTTGGAAACACAGTTGCACCTTGCCTACATTCAAATAAGATGAATGTGCACATTGTCGCCCTCTCCTGTGCTTCTCCCCCGAGTCATTAGGATGACAATGCAGTAATTGATGGCTCAACGCGGGAGTCTGTTACTGAGTTTCCCCTCTTGCCTACCTTTTTATAGCTGGCTCCTGCTTGCTATTTAAACAGCGTGTGGTTATCCAGTGTGTCAGCGCATCTGTCTTCCCATCCAGATTCCCATCACCTCAGTAATGACGTGAAAATGACACTGCCTTCGCTGATGGATGTTGGCATCAAAAAAAAGTTTGCTCTTGTGTTGAGGGGCCTGTGTGTGGGTTGAGGTGACAAGCTAATAGCAGACGTTATTCTCAGAGTTATGAGCACAACTTGGTTAACTCTTTGCAAAAAGAAAAAGTAATGCATTTTGGCTTGGGGGAGAAAGAGTTGTTTTAAACTCAACAATTTGCTGCATTAACTGGGTCATGGGTCATTTATTCTAAATACTTGGCACTTATCCCTGCGATGATTATGTGCAGCACTGTATATTATGCTCTGGCCTCTTTTTAATAGTGTGCCAATATGTTTTAATTCTCACAGGACAAAACTTGGAGAAGAAACAGATTTTCTTTTAAAAACTGGATTGAAACACAATTCTGCTTCTAATGACGTAGCATTTATACAGAAAGAGACCATTCAGCTCAGCTCATCTGCATTAGTATCTATACGTCACATGAGACCCTCCTCAGCCTTCTTTATCCCTTCCTATCCCGCTCTTCCTCATATGTTTATCCAGCGTCCCAGAAATATGTTTATTCACCTCAGCTCCATGTTGGAGCGAGTTTCACATTCCCACCACTCTCTGGGTGAAGACGTTTCTCCTGAATTCCTCACTGGATTTTCTAGAATTAGAATTAGCTTTATTGTCCCATGTACTTACATGAGGACAGTGAAAAGTTTCCACTTGCCACCTATGGCACCATCTTAGGTACAAAGGTACAAATTCTTAAGTGCAAAGTTTTAGACAAAAAGAATCAGAAAAATAAAGAAATAAAAAGTCCAGCATTACAGATCATCAGAATAAATTAGGAAAATAAAGATATAGAAAGGTCAGGATAATAGTCTTGCCAACACAGTACATGCCAGCAACTAGCCTATAGTCTGCACTAGGTCTCACTGCTACGGGCATGCCGGGCTGAGAGACTGGGCCAAGAGACCACCATACCAGGCTGAGAGACCACCACACCAGGTTGAGAGACTGCCACGCCAGGCCGAGAGACCACCACACCAGGCCACTGAGAAACATACATGTGACCATCTCATATTTAAAGTCCCTGATTTTGGGCTGAGCCCTGTTGAAACATTTTTTCTTTCTGCTTCTCTATCAAATCTTTTCATCCTCTTACAGGCCTCTATCAGGCCACCCCTTCACCTCTTCCTTCCAAGGGATGTTTAGGTGAGATTTGAATAAGTTCAAAGTTAATTTCTCAGAGAGCCAGTAGATCTGTATTGGACTGAATGGCCTTCATGCCATAACATTCTATAGTACCACAGTGTGCATTGTGTGCATGTGTACCATCTGGGGTGTAAAAATCCATTGATTTATGTTCCCAGTCATTGTGCTTGAAGGAGACTGTGTGAATCCCAAGTATGACCTTTAATGTATTACACGTCCCACTGTTAAGCTAAAGTGCATTTATTGATTCTTTTAAAAACTCTCACATAAATTAGGTCTGCTAGCGATGACTGTTATGGCACTTTGCTGTAAGAATTATATAATACTGGCCTTCCCAAACTTTTCATGTCTGACATATTTTATCCAGCAATTGAGAAAAGTAGTTTGCAAACTTATTTCTTTAACAGTAAACGCTTGTCCTTTCAATGTAAGGAAAGATGTGAACCAAGCAGCTGACTCATTCTTACCTGTTTTAAACTATCATATGAAAACAAAACGCTGCCCCTTTGGGGCATTAAAAATCACTGCAAACAAATATTAATAAGTTCATTGCAGGAATTGAGGCTTCAATGTTGATTTGTGGCATTTTACACCACGGGAGGCTGATCTTTGCAATCCACCTGATTATAAACCCTGTGGGGAAACCATGAACTGAGACAACCGAATTTACTGAAACATCCCCAAACAGAAATTGCCGACAGGATTCCAATTTTTGACTTTTAGTTTAATACAAATCAGAGTCACCATAAATTGCACCTGAATTAATCAGCAAATTATGCTTCAAATGAAATGGTAAATTTCACTTTTGCTAGTTAATACGTTGAAGATACATCATAAGTGACCATCATCACTCCCCTCTCACTCCCCACCCTATTGTACCAACACCTGGTCTGTCCACATTCCCATTCTACCGTATCTAGCTCCCAGGTCGTGCTCAGTGGCAGCTTTATTCCATCTACTGTCTCGGAATATGATCAGCACTCTCTCTCACTCACCTCTCATCTCTCCTGATTGTATGTCCTTCCAGAGTTTCTTATCAACTGACCAGCTAGCAATGATCTAATAAACTCTTTGCTCTTTCACATGCTGGAGCTTTTGGTTCTACTTTTAGGCCTTAGTCCCTTTTCAGTTTGGTTGGATGTTGCTCCTCCAAGAAATTCTGTAAGTCAACTTTTCTTCTTTTTCTAGAGAGCTTGGCTTACAATTAAACCCTCCAGAAGTTTGGAAATTGCTGCAGCATTTTATTGTATCTGCTTGCTGATGATCTTCAGCCTCCACCTCTCCTTTCCATCTGTCCCTCTCCTTTCCATCTGTCCTTCTCCTGTCTGTCTGTCCGTGGGAGAGAAATCTGCTACCCTGCCCACCTATGGCATGACCACAAAAGAAACACAGAAGCTGGCCTGCGAATCACATACAGAACATGCCCACAATGTCTTGGCCAACTGTCTGTCCCTCTCCTTAGTGTCTGCACCTCTCCTTCGTGTCTCTCAACCATGTGGTTTCTGGTTTACATAAGAACACAAGATCAAGGAGCAGGAGGAGGCCACCTGGCCCATAGAGCCAATCCACCATTCAATAAGATCATGGCTGATATTTCTGTGGCCTCAGCTCCACTTACCATAACCCTGAATTACTTTCCTGTTCAAAACTCTATACAACGAGGAAGCCTCAACCGCTTCCCTGGGCAGGGAATTCCACAGATTCATAACCCTTTGGGTGAAGATGATCCTCCTCAACTCAGTCTGAAATCTGCTCCTCCTTTGTTTGGAAGCTCTGCCCCTACTTCTAGTTTCACCTGCCAATGGAAACAACCTCCCTGCTTCTATCTTACCTATTCCCTTCAGAATTTTATATGTTTCTATAAGATTCTCCCCTCATTCTTCTAAATCTCAACGAGTATAATCCCAGTCTACTCAGATTGTCCCAATAAACCAACCCTATCAACTCTGGAATCAACCTAGTGAACCTCCTCTGCACTCCCTCCAGTGCCAGTACATCCTTTCTCAAGCAAGGAGACCAAAACTGCAGGTAGTACTCCAGGTGTGCCCTCATCAACACCCTATACAGCTGCAACATAACCTCCCTGTTTTTAAACTCAATCCCTTTAGCAATAAGGACAATATTCCACCTGCCTTCCCATGGGAGACTGATTAGTAAGGTTAGATCTCATGGAATAAAGGGAGAACTAGCCATTTGGATACAGAACTGGCTCAAAGGTAGAAGACAGAGGGTGGTGGTGGAGGGTTGTTTTTCAGACTGGAGGCCTGTGACCAGTGGAGTGTAACAAGGATCGGTGTTGGGTCCTCTACTTTTTGTCATTTACATAAATGATTTGGATGCGAGCATAAGAGGTACAGTTAGTAAGTTTGCAGATGACACCAATATTGGAGATGTAGTGGACAGTGAAGAGGGTTACCTCAGATTACAATAGGATCTTGACCAGATGGGCCAATGGGCTGAGAAGTGGCAGATGGAGTTAATTCAGATAAATGCGAGGTGCTGCATTTTGGGAAAGCAAATCTTAGCAGGACTTATGCACTTAGTGGTAAGGTCCTAGGGAGTGTTGCTGAACAAAGAGACCTTGAAATGCAGGTTCATAGCTCCTTGAAAGTGGAGTCTCAGGTAGATAGGATAGTGAAGAAGGCGTTTGGTATGCTTTCCTTTATTGGTCAGAGTATTGAGTAGAGGAGTTGGGAGGTCATGTTGCGGCTGTACAGGACATTGGTTAGGCCACTGTTGGAATATTGCATGCAATTCTGGTCTCCTTCCTATCGGAAAGATGTTGTAAAATTTGAAAGGGTTCAGAAAAGATTTATAAGGATATTGCCAGGGTTGGAGGATTTGAGCTACAGGAAGAGGCTGAACAGGCTGGGGCTGTTTTCCCTGGAGCGTTCGAGGCTGAGGGGTGACCTTATAGAGGTTTTCAAAATTATGAGGGGCATGAATAGGATAAATAGACAAAGTCTTTTCCCTGGGGTGGGGGAGTCCAGAACTAGAGGGCATAGGTTTAGGGTGAAAGATATAAAAGAGACCTAAGGGGCAACTTTTTCACACAGAGGGTGGTACGTATATGGAATGAACTGCCAGAGGACGTGGTGGAGGCTGGTACAATTGCAACATTTAAGAGGCATTTGGATGGGTATATGAATAGGAAGGGTTTGGAGGGATATGGGCCAGGTGCTGGCAGGTGGGACTAGATTGGGTTGGGATATCTGGTCGGCATGGATGGGTTGGACTGAAGGATCTGTTTCCATGCTGTACATCTCTATGTACCTGTTGTACCTGCAGAACAACCTTCTGTGATTCATGCACAAGGACACCCAGGTCCCTCTGCCCAGAAACATGCTGCAGCTTTTTCACCATTAAAATAAGAATCCATTTTGCTGCTATTCCTACCAAATGGATGACCTCACATTTACCAACATTATACTCCATCTGTCAGACCCTTGCCTTCTCACTTAACCTACCTGTATCCCTCTACAGACTTCCAGTGTCTTCTGCATACTTTACTCTCAACTCATCTTAATGTCATCTGCAAACTTTGACACACTACACTTGGTGCTTAAAAATGCGTTGCTGGAAAAGCTCAGCAGGTCAGGCAGCATCAAAGGAGAAGGAGAATCGACGTTTCGGGCATAAGCCCTTCTTCAGGAATGAGGAGGGTGTGCCAAGCAGGCTAAGATAAAAGGTAGGGAGGAGGGACTTGGGGGAGGGGTGTTGGGAATGCGATAGGTGGAAGGAGGTTAAGGTGAGGGTGATAGGCTGGAGAGGCAGTGGGGGCGGAAAGGTCAGGAAGAAGATTGCAGGTCAAGAAGGTCCCCAGGTCTAAATCATCTATGTAAATTGTAAACAGTTGCGGTCCCAATACTGATCCCTGAGGCACACCACTAACCACTGATCACCAATCAGAAAAAAACCACTCATTTATCCCCACTCTTTGCTTCCTGTTAGTTAACCAATCCTCTATCCATGCTAATACATTACCTGTAATGCCAAGAGCCTTTATCTTATGCAGCAGCTTTTTTTTTATGACACCTTGTCGAATGTCTTCTGGAAATCCAGACAAATCACTTCCACTGCTTCCCGTTATCCACCATGCTCATAATATCCTCAAAGAATTTCAGTAAATTAGTTAAACATGACCTGCCTTTCATGAACCATGTTGTGCCTACCCAGTGGGACAATTTCTATCTCGATGTCTTGCTCTGTCTTCCTTAATGATAGGTTCAAGCATTTTCCCCACTACAGAAGATAAGCTCATTTAAACTCTGTCCCAAATACAAAGAGTCATACTGGACTCGAAACATTAACTCTGTGGCCCCACAGTTGCTGCTGACTTTGTCCACTATTCTCTGTGCTTGCTTTGGACTTCTAGCATCTGTAATATTTCACTTCTTCTTCAGATTTAATCTCTTATCTTAAAAATTCAGTGTCTCTGACAGTGTAACACTCCCTCAGTGCTGCACTGCAATTTAATTCTCACCCTCTAGTGGGGAAAGTGAACCCATCACTTTCAGACTCAGAGGGAGAGGAAGTGCCTCTGTGGAGCCATAGTTGGTTGCAGTGACTAGGGAAGATCTTCCTTATTTCCGATCAATATTTTCCCCCCTCAATCTTATCTCTCAGCAGCTAAACCTCTGTCAGTTCTCTCTAATGAATGTGTAGGAACTATGTCACAAATAGTCTGGCTGGAAACGCACAGCAGGTTAGGCAACATCTGAGGAGCAGCAGAGTCGACGTTTCAGGCATAAGCCTTTCATCAGGAATGTGTGTGTTGGGGGGGGGAATGAGGGATAAATAAGGGGGGTTGGGGGTGGGGCCAGGGGAAGATAGGCGGGAAGGTGATAGGTGGATGTAGATGGAGGGTAATTTTGATCAGTTGGTGGGGAGGGTGGAAGTGTGCAAGCATACATTAGACTAACTTTTTTGCATGGCACGTTACTAAAGAGAATCAGAACAGGCAGAGGCCATTCAGCCCTTTGAGCCTGTCCCACCATTCAATTAGAAAATGGCTGATTAGTATCTTAATTCTATCGACCCACCTTGAACTGTAATACCCTGACCAAACAAAACTTGCCAGTCTCAGTTTCCAACTTCTCAGTTAGTTGCCAGTCTCAACAACTTATTTTAGAGTTGGGGGGGGGGGGGGAGGTGGTGTGGGGGGAGAAGGTCTGTTGAAAGTTCCAGATTTTAGGCTTCCAGCCTATTTTCTACAATAACTACTTGAGGGTGATTTAAAGATATGCAATGTCTTGGTGGGTCAAAAGAGGCCACCATTAAATTGTCCCACCTTGAAAATATCTTTGAACATTGACTGCTTAGAGTAACTCTCCAGCTCATACTTAAAATTGCACTGGCCAGTCAAATGTGTAATACAAATTTAATTAGCCTTGATTAAGGTTGGTTAGTTCAACACTTTTGTTTGAAAAGAAAATTAATAATAACTTTAGAAATGTCAGCACTCTTAAAAGAATTGTGAGCAGCAAATTACCTTCCTGAGTTATTTCCAGACCTAATGGCTGGTTTGAAGAATCTAATGTTCATTTAAGGTTTGAGTCGTAGCAGAACATCTGTAAGACAAAAGGAAATCAAAGAGTTTGACTGGCTTTTACTTTTCTTGTAGACTCCTGTGCCCGAAATGTAATCCTCCCCAGGATTGATTGCTGAAAGTGCAGAGTCTTGTTGGAGCAGAGTCTGTCAGTGTTTGGTTATTAGAGTGCAGGTTCATTCTGAAGGGATGTTCTGATGCTCTTGATCTTAGAACAAAGAGAGAGAGAGAGAAATGGGGACTGAGCAATCAGCTTTTTAATTATGCTGCACATAGCAATCAAGGTTGGTATCTAGGCTGTTGGAGGAGTCAGAAGGTCATTTACAGCGCAGCAGGAGGTCACTCAGCCCATTGCGCCCATGCCAACTCTCCAGGGTGCAATCCAGTCAGTCCCATTCTTACATTCTATCCCAATGATTTATTTTTAAACAGCCTGCCTAATTTCCTTTTAAAACCATTCATTGTCTCTGTTTCCACCCCTCTCATGGGTAGTGAGTTGCACATCATTGCCGCTTGTACATAATGAGGGTCTTTCTCAAAATGCCCTTTCATATTGAGCCCAAATTCTGTGTCACCCTGGGCCTTGTAACATCAACTGATAGGAACAGCTTTTGCTTTATCTAAGCCTCTCATATTCTTTGACACATCCGTGAGCTCTACCTTCAATCTCCTTTTCCCAAGGAAGACAATCCCAGAGCCTGCACCCTCGTGTTGTCACTAAAACCCCTCCATCCTGGAGCCGTGCAGCATTTGAAGGGTAGGGCTGGACAACTTTGGCTGAGCATATTCCAGAAAGCATCATCAAAGTCAGTGGCTTAGTGTGAGCAGGTTCTAAGTTCAGGTTCCATTGATGCAGCACGGTGGCTCAGTGGTTAGCTCTGCTACCTCACGGCGCCAGGAATCCAGGTTTGATTCCAGCCTCGGGTGACTGTCTGTGTGGTGTTTGTCTGCATGAGTTTCCTCCGGGTGCTCTGGTTTCCGTCCAGTCCAAAGATGTGTAGGTTAGGTGAACTGGCCGAGCTAAGTTCTCCCATTGCGGTCAGGGATGTGTAGGCTAGGTGCATTAGCCAGGGAAATGTAGAGTAATGGGGAATGGGTCTGAGTGGGATACTCTTTGGAGAGTCAGTCTGGGCCTGTTTCCACACTGTGGGGATTCTCTGATGCACAGATACTGAACTCCTACCCCATGTCCTCTTGCTACCATTGACCAGAGTGGGAAGTGGGGTATGGCTGGAGGGGGTGGTGTGGAGAACAGGGATAATGGAAACATCAGCAACAAGAAAACCTCGATTGCAAGAGCCAAACCATACACAATAGAGCCCTTTGCAAAGTCTTGCCAGTGCTGTGTATCTAGCACTCTTCCAGTACAGAGCTGTGAACATAACCCTCGTTGAGTGCAGCTACTGAAGGCTTTTCTCTGCATGTTAGAGAGAGGACTGTCCGTGTCTCTGGCCCATGATGTTTCCTCCTCATCTATCTGCTGCCTGACTCTGCAACTGTTAACGTTCCCAGCACTGTACAGAATCTTGTTCTCTGTAACTACAGCTCTCAGATGATTCCAGATACTTTCCTAATTAACCATCTCGGAGAAAATTATTACACACCTTTGGAGCAGGTAGGACTTGAACCTGGGTCTCCTGATTCCCAGGTAGGGACATTATCACTGCTCCACTAGAATTCCTTTACAAACAATTCCATCCTTTCTCCATCGTCTCCATGACAGCTGATGCAATCAGATCAGCATTGATCCCATTGAATGGCCGGGCAGGCATGAGGAGATAGTGAGGACTGCAGATGCTGGAGAGTCAGAGTTGATAAAGTGTGGTACTGGAAAAAGCACAGCAGCTCAGGCAGCATCTGAGGAGCAAGAGAGTCGACGTTTCAGGCATAACCTTTCCGAACGGCCAACTCCAGCCCTGATGAAGAGCTTTTGCCCGAAACGTCGATTCTCCTGCTCCTTGGATGCTGCCTGACCTGCTGTGCTTTTCCAGCACCACACTCTCAACTCCAATTCATTGTCCACTTGAGGCCCGTTACATTATGATAAACATCACCATCTCATTGGTACATCTTTTTCTCATTATTTCACCCACATTACCCACCAGTGTACCTGTAAATGACGAGTGAATTCTACATTGTGAAAGACCTACCTTACCATTCTGTTCTGTATCACAAGGTACAAAAATTCCCAAAACTTGTGCTCATGGTTCATGCATTTCTTTTCAAACTTGCTCATGAGAATCCTAAAGTGCATTCAGTGAAAACACCAACATGCCTTTTCCTCTGATACTCTGTCCTCCTGTTTGACCAAATTGGTTCCCTTTCAGAACTCGCAATGGTACAGATTAAAAAAAAAACCCACATCACTCTGCAGCATTTCACTTTTTGATGAATAGCTGATGAGTAAGAAGGATGATGAGGAGAAAATTGTCAGTCAGTCAGCTTTCAGGAATCCATCAGTGCGAGTTCACTGAGCTCATTAGAACGTCGTTTGAGAAATTGTATTTTTATTTTGGTCTTGGCTTCTGAGATAACCTTTCTTTGAAAATCCTTTGCTGTCTCAAAGGGGCACCATCGGTGATTGATGACTTGTCAAGAGTCCTAGAAAGTAAATCTTCGTCAAAGGATTGTGGGCATCCATTGGTGGAAATATCTGCACGTGAATCTGTGGTGGCAGGGATTTATTGTACAAGTTACAGGCTCAAGTGTGTTTGACAGTGGTCAAAAAACAAAGATTTAAACTTGTAATGGATCTGATAGTAATATCGATCTTTTTTGTTCAAATATAGGGCCTTTCATTGAATATATGTGTTCTGTGGGAGGACATTCAAGTTTTTTTTAGATTACTTACAGTGTGGAAACAGGCCCTTCGGCCCAACAAGTCCACACCGCCCCGCCGAAGTGCAACCCACCCATACATTTACCCCTTACCTAACACTACGGGCAATTTAGCATGGCCAATTCACCTAACCTGCACATCTTTGGACTGTGGGAGGAAACCGGAGCACCCGGAGGAAACCCACACAGACACGGGGAGAACGTGCAAACTCCACACAGTCAGTCGCCTCAGGCGGGAATTGAACCCGGATCTCTGGCGCTGTGAGGCATCAGTGCTAACCACTGTGCCACCGTGCCGCCCAAGTTCTTGAATAAGAATGGAGGGATGAAAACCCTGACATAGAAATTTCCCAAATGTAGCAGTGTAAGTTATACGGGCCATGAAGGGTGTGAATCTTTATGGTTTGTAGTGAAGGAAGATAAAAATCACACAACACCAGGTTAAAATCCAACAGGTTTATTTGCAAGCAGCACTCCGAAAGCTAGCGTCTCCAAATAAACCTGTTGGACTATAACCTGGTGTTGTGTGGTTTTTAATTTTGTCCACCCCAGTCCAACACCGGCACCTCCACAGCATGGCTAGTGAAGGCCTATCATATTCATCACTTGTAAGATATAAGGGAGGTGGGCGTGTCAGTTGAGGGGCATTAGAATTCCAGGTGTCTGTTGGGTGAGAGTTAATGTACAAAGTGGGAAAGGGGAACATTGACAGGTGGCTGATGGGCCAAGGTGCCACATAGGTAAGGGGATAGAGAGGCTGGTTTATGTGGGGAAGGTACCAGGCAAGTGTGGGGTTAGTGATGAGTGTCCATGGTGAGTCTGGTGATGATTGTGGCTGGGAGTGGGGTGGGGGTTGAGGGCTGCATCAAGTCCAGGCTCTGTCGAGGAAGATAAGGGCATTGTCAGCCTAGCATTAGAACACATCTCCCTCTGTCTAAGTTACTCTGGCTAGCTATTTAGATGGATCAGACAGGACCCTCTGAAGTCTTTACCTCTACCTCCAGGGTTTCTGTTGGAAGTCTCCAGAAGTTGGGTAATTGTCCATTGAAAGCTTCATTTCGTAGGAAAGTTCCTTATGATCCCAAAGTGCAGCTCCAGCCTCTGCTGCTGCGACATCAGATGATGCGTGCTGCCTGTATAAAAGAAAATGACAAAGCAGGAGTGGTATTTTTCTCAAGGGGTATGCTGGGGCCTGTGCATTAGTTTATTGCACGGAGCAGAATAGGTTTAGAAAGCTAAATACAGAACATTTTCTCATGACAGAACTTGCTGTGTCTACTACCTTAAGCATGACAACCTGCCAGATTGGCAGAGCAAGCACATGTGCCACCAGATGGTGTCATTGTAACAAGCCACTCAGACCTAGTTATGATGTGAGAGCTGTTTCTCTTTGTACTTTATTGGATGACCTGCTATGTGAGTTCCACGTGGATTGGTAACTCTGACTGCCAAACAACATTCAATCAGTGTAGTCTAAGACTGGGAGACAACTGATAAACTGATTGATTGCTTGACTAACAACAGCCTGTATCTTTTGTGACCAACAGCTGATCTGAGATAAATGTTGCATTTACAATTGAATTCTTCCTCTATGGTTTTCTTGACTCCTCCAAACAAGTATTTTGTTGACCGTCTTCCTCAGCTCAGCGCACAAGATGGCTCAAGATAATATCAATGTCAGACCAAAAGCTCACTGCCAGCCAATTCTCCAAGTTCTGAGAATCATAAACTAACGCAGCACAGATGGGGACCATTCAGTCCATCATTGATGTCATACTCACCTGCTCATTCAGCACAAGTGACAGAAATTTCAACAGTGAGATTGATGGGTTTAGTCAGGCCAGGACATATAGGTTGTGGAATACTGTGAAGTTAATCTGCCACAATCTCATTGAAACAGGCTTGATGGGCCAAGTGGCCTCCTATTGCTCTGTTCTTGAGTCAGATGGAGTTTAATTTAGTTCATATCTTGTTTGTATTTCTTGATTTTCAGCTGGATTTGAAAACTTGATAAAGAGAACAATACATATATATCGATCACCAAGATATGGGGTGCAATTTAAAATTCTGTATAAGGGGGTGGGATTTGAATGAGTTAGACTCTCATTCTTTGCTGCCTTTACATTGCAGAGAGTTGTGGTTGTTTGTGATTTATTAGCTTAATGGTAAATGCCATTGTTAATGGCAGGAGTTAATGTCAGGTTCATGGTCAGGGTCATGTCGCCTTGTAGGTCTATTTCTGATATTGTTCCCAACCCGAAAGAAAAAGTCCCCCCTTCTGAATGCACGAGTAAGAAATCCAATCTCACTTACATGTTTTAAAAGTCAGATACATACGGTTATGTTTTGGTTTCATTTTTGACAGGTCATCTAACACCAGGCTTCCTGCAAGACTTGGGTCTTAAGAGACTTTAACAGTTGTGAGGTAGATGCAAGTTATCCAGACCAAGCTGTTAAAATGCAGCTTATGTAATACACTTGGGCAGTACAGATTTCTCCTGCGGGAACTTGTGTGCAAGTGATTAAATATAAGGATGGATACAACTCCAGACGCCAGGGTCCAGTTTTTCTGCACTCATGCAGGTTTTGAGAGTAATGAAAATTCTTCATTATTCATATATTTTTTTCAAGTTTCATTTGAAGAGACTAAGAGACATTTGGACTTTTTAAAAGGGTTGCTGAAAGGACGTTGCAGGCTTATTTTAAAGACATTTCTTGGCAGTTATGTGACTTAAGCTCAGTGGAAATCACATGCCTGAGTTTATGGCTGTCAGGAGTCTGGCTTGGTTTAGCTATTGATTGGAATTCAGTTAGGGCACAGCAAGCGGAGGGAGAAGTTATCCAAATTATCCTCTGCTTTTCAGAGGAAACCCTTTTGGACAGTTCAGTATGAGACCTGAAAAGTGACATGATTGTTCTCCTAAAAGCTTTGAATTCACAATGATTCCTGAAAGAGAGAGTATCAAGTTCCTCGGAGTGACAGTAACTGACAATCTGTCCTGGATTTCCCACAGTAGGTGTGATGGTCAAGAAGGCACAACAATGCCTCTTCTTCCTTAGGAGGCTTAGGAAATTCAGTATGTCCGTAAGGACCCTCAGCAACATTTACAAATGTACCATAGAAAGCATTCTATTTGGGTGCCAATGGCCCTTACAGTAATTGCTCTGCCCAGGATCATAAGAAACTACAGGAGGTTGTGTGCACAGCCCAGACCATCACAGAAGCCAACCTCCCATCCATGGACTCCATTTACACTTCTTGTTACCACGGAAAGGCTGCCAATACCATCCAAGACCCCTCCCACCTGGGAATGCTCTTCTGCAACTTCTTCTGTCAGACAGAAGATACAGAAGCTTGAACACACTCACCAACAGGTTCAACATCAGCTTTTTCCCTACTGTTATTCGACTGCTGGGCAGGCCTCTCAAATTCCAAATCTAATGTTGATTCTGCTTTGGACACCCCCCGTGCAGTGTAACCCTGTATGCCTTACTCTATCTAAGCACCCAATAATCTGTATGTCCTTGTTTGCTATAACCTGCCTGCACTGCTCACAAAACAAAACTTTTCACTGTACTTCGGTACATGTGACTACAATAAATCAAATTAATAAAATCAAATCAAGAACGACATTTGCAATGGCCCCAGTGACAACTGCCTGTGTTTTGTGATAACCATCACATAGCCCAGGATACCCACTGACTGGCATCTTGAACATTTCATGCCTTATCCCTTTTCCATCATGAACTAACCATTAATTGGCCAAAGTGATTCTTTTTAGAATTAATTTGCAGATAAAGTTTGTGTGTGTATGTGTGTGTTTACCTGTGTATGCACGTGTATATATCTGTGTATGTGTGTATATGGGTGTATCTGTGTACATGTGTGTGTGCAGGTGAGAATCTGAAAAGCACTTGTGTATCTGTACACATGTGTTTATGTTAGTGCGTTTTGAGAGGATTTGTAACTCAGGTTGAGGTTCTGGATGTAAGTTTGCTCTTGAGCTGGAAAGTTTGTTTTCACTAGGTAACATCATCAGTGAGCCTCTGGTGAAGCACTGATGGTATGGTCCACTTCTGTTTATATGTTTAGGTTTCCTTGGGTTGGTCATGTCATTTGCTGTGGTGATGTCATTTCCTGTTATTTTTCTCAAGGTGTGGTAAATGGGATCCAAGTCAATGTGTTGGTTGATAGCGTTCCCGTGGGAATGCCATGCTTCTAGGAGCGTGTCTCTGTTTGGCTTGTCCTAGGATGGATGTGTTGTCCCAATCAAAGTGGTGTCCTTCCTTATCTGTATGTAAGGATACTAGTGAGAGAGGGTCATGTCTTTTTATGGTAGTTGATGTACATGTATCCTGGTGGCTAGTTTTCTGCCTGTTTGTCCAATGTAGTGTTTGTTATAGTTCTTGCACGGTATTTTGTAAATGTCATTAGATTTGCTTTTTGTTTGTATAGGGTCTTTCAAGTTCATTCGCTGCTGTTTTAGTGTGTTGGGGGGTTTGTGGGCTACCATGTTGCCAAGGGGTCTGAGTAGTCTGGCAGTCATTTCCAAGATGTCTTTGATGTAGGGCAGAGTAGCTAGGGTTTCTGGACGTGTTTTGTCTGCTTGTTTGCGTTGGTTGCTGAGAAATTTGGAGACCTCAATTTGTTTGTTGTTGTTTGCCTCCTCTTTAGTGAATTTTATGCCAGTAAGGATATTATTGATGGCCTTGAAGGTTTCCTCTAATTTGTTTCATTTAGTGATGACAAAGCAAACTTAAATCCAGAACCTCAACCTGAGCTACAAATCTTCTCAAAACAATTAGAGGAATCCTTCAAGACCAAAATTACTAACCATAGGATCATTGCTGATCAAACAATTTAATGCTTTTGGCTCATCCCCATCCCCAGGATTCCGTATGCCACTGGGAATCAGAACTCTATCTATCACTATCAGAAACTGAGCCTCTATGTCCCTCTGTGGTAGGGAATTCCTCTGAGTAAATCATTTCTCCTCTTCACCTTATTTTTTTTCAATTGTGCCCCCCACCCCTACCCCCAACCCCAGTTCTAGACTCTCTAACCAGAGGAATCATTGTACCTGCATCCAACTATCCATTCCTGTCAGTATTTTTAGGTTTCAATGAGATCACTCTCATTCTTTGAAACTCGTGCAATCTCTCTCCAGAGGACAGTCCCATTGTCCCAGGATCAAGTCTGGGGAGTCTTGCTTGCATTGTGTCTATGTCAATAATATCTCCCCTTCGAGAAGGAGACCACAACTGCTTATATGATACTCTCAGTAAAATAACTGAGGTAAACCTTCACCACTCCTATATTCAAGTCCCCTTTATCATAGAGATGTACAGGTCATTGGTGTTTTCCAGTGCAGGTAACATGACGATAAAGTCACCATACTCCTACCAGACCACAGGGCTGCTCTGTCTCGTTAGAGAGACTGAAATTTGCTATGAGGTGTGGATTATATAAATTTTTTTCTTTTTTGTATTTTCTCCCACACGACCACCGAACTGCGGTAGTGCTTATACTTTTCCCAGCACCCATGTCGTGTGTGTGCAGGTGTAGGTCACAGTGAAGAGCAACAAGTGTGTAAATCTTTATTTACATTCGACCACCATCAGGAAGAAAGGAAACACCCGAGTGGCCAGTGACAAGCAGTTTCATCAAGGGGCAATGCTGCATGATCAAACAGTGAAGAAGAGGGCAGGGATTAAATCAAAGTAGGTTTGGAGGGGGAAATAATGCACTCCACTCCCTGCAGTGCCCACCTCTCCCTGAACAGCTTGAGGGTGTTGGTAAACACCGTGTGCTACTTCTCCAGGGACACCCGGGCTCGAACGTAACCGCGGAAGAGGGGCAGGCATCAGTCCTGACGACTCCCTCCATGATGGCAGGGTTCATAATGAGGCTTGTAATCCTTTGAATGTTGAGGATGAAGAGGCAATCTCATTGAGGTGTTTAAGAAGATTCAATGATTAGACAGTGGACATAGAGATAAACTCACTGGTGGTGAGTTTAACCTGAGGGTCACCAGGCCTCAGGTGAGGGGAGAGGTTGTGAAGGAAGGATTTTCATAGTAACCAACCCTTCAAATGCAAATGAAAGCAAAATCATGCAAATTGAATGAAATGAATACGCTAATATGTATCCAAGGAATAAATGTCAGTCCAAAGTCCAAACCTGCACTTGGTCTAACATTTCACTTGTTTAGGCATTAAGACTTGGGTTACTATGTCATCTTTAACAGTCAGTTAGGATTGAAATTAAAAAAAAACTCCACACAAGGATCAAAGAAACTTGAAATTCTCTTTCTCAAATGATTGTTAAACTGGACCAATTATAAATCCAAGGTTGATTTTTGTTTTATTATCCTAAGATGTGAAAGGATATGGGGTTAGATGGCACATCAGTCATGATCTTATTGAAAGGAGAAATGACTAAACAGCCAACTCTATTCCTGTTTCCTGTCATCGATTCTGCACTTCCAGCCTGTGAGTCAGAAACTGAGATAAACCTCACACAGAGTGACAGCCAGCTTTCAAAATGGCATCTGTGAATGGAGCATAGTTTCTTGCAAAAGAACTGAATTAATTGTAGATGAAACCCCAGCCTGCCTGACCAATCATGTTTAAAATTAAATACAATGGTAACAAGAGTTGTTTGCGGGTCTGTGTTTCTGTTTTCCTGAATGCAGTCTGAAGCATTTGCCTTTTTTGTAAAGGACGATCAGTGGCAAGTAATCGTCGTTTAACATACTGCGGAGGTCCCTCCTTTTTCTAAGCATGAAAATGTAGCCTGAAGCTTTCAATAAATCACATAGTGATGGCACCGCTTGTGGCTTTGTGTTGTTAGTATTTTTCATCATATTTCAAAAGTAGGTGGGCTATACTGCCTACAGCCTTTGACATTGGAAAACCTTTAGTGGTGGCTCACGCAACCTTAAAAGAAACAGCAGTCACCCTTTGTATTTTATGCAGTACTTTCAATCATTTAGTGCTCAGGTTTGTCTCCTGAGTTAACTGCTGTTTGACACACCCCACTGCTCTCAGCATAGGACAGGCCTCGTAAATAATGTAAGGACCCAATACTGACTGAAATTTGCGGCTGCTACAAGGTGTTGATTATATGTGGTAGTTTCTTTAAGAATTTTATAAGAGAGATAACTGCAGGTGTAGATTGTTTGGTTTTCAAAGTTGATGTGAAGGTGCTGGTGCTGGACCGAGGTGGACAAAGTCAGAAGTCACATGAAACCAGGTTATAGTCCAACAGGTTTTGTTTGAAATCACAAGCTTTCGGAGCGATGCTCCTTCATCAGGTGAAGTGACAGAGTCACTTTTGTTGAACTGTAACCTGGTGTTGTGCGAATTCTGATGTTTTAAATGTTTAAGTTATGAAGACAGGGTATGCCATGAGGCTTATATTCCTTTGAACATTGAGGATGAAGAGGTGACCTTGTTGAGGTATTTACGAAGATTTAACAATTAGACAGGGGAGATAGAGAAATGGATGTAGAGAATAAGAACAAAGGGCAGGGAGTGCTGAAACTTAAAACTATAGCAAAATTATATTCAGAGAGATGTTGGGTACAGCATCATGAAAAACTGGAGTTTTCCTTTCCTGCAAAGAGCAGTTGAGGTGGGAGTTGTATTTAAATTTTCAATCAGAGACTTGACAAATTTGTATTAGGTAAGAACTACAGCCCTAAGGTGGAAAGACAGAGTTACAGACCAACCACAACCTAACAAAGTCTGAAGAGACTTGCGGGGCTAAGTAGCCTTCTCCTATTCCCATGTTCCTTTGCGGGATTCTGCCGTGATTGTCATGAATTATGGAGCAGAATCAATGAATGATATGGTCTCCTCCTGTACCCTATTTATTGTGGTCTCCGGTTTTAATTCCAGGAGCATTAAATATATAAGCAAAGCAAATGTGTTGGTTTTCCAATAGCTGGTGTGATACTGTGCATAGGGGAGTGGTGATGTTTTGTTAATATTGCTGGTGTGTTAATCCAGTGACCTGGATAACATTCTACAGACCCCTGAGTTCACCAAGGGTGGTACGGTGGCTCAGTGGTTAGCACTGCTAACTCACAGCGCCAGGGACCTCAGTTCAATTCCAGCCTCGGGCAACTGTCCGTGTGGAATCTACACGTTCTTCCCATGTCTGTGTGGGTTTCCTCCGGGTGCTCCGATTTCCTCTCACAATTTAAAGATGTGTAGGTTAGGTGAATTGGCCATGCTAAATAAACTGATTGGGGGCAGATGTTCGCAGGTAAAGGGATGACTGGAAAATGGGAAGCCTTCAGAAATGAGATAACGAGAATCCAGAGAAGGTATATTCCTGTTAGGGTGAAAGGAAAGGCTGGTAGGTATAGGGATGGCTAACATGGTGCCACTGTTTAAGAAGGGCGGTAAGGACAAGCCAGGGAAATATAGACCAGTGAGCCTGATGTCAGTGGTAGGCAAGTTGTTGGAGGGAATCCTGAGGGACAGGATGTACACGTATTTGGAAAGGCAAGGACTGATTAGGGATATTCAACATGGCTTTGTGTGTGGTAAATCAAGTGTCACAAACTTGATTGAGTTTTTTGAAGAAGTAACAAAGAAGATTGATGAGGGCAGAGCAGTAGATATGATCTATATGGACTTCAGTAAGGCGTTCGACAAGATTCCCCATGGGGGACTGATTAGCAAGATTAGATCTCACGGAATACAGGGAGAACTAGCCATTTGGATTTGGAACTGGCTCAAAGGTAGAAAAGAGAGGGTGGTGGTGGAGGGTTGTTTTTCAGACTGGAGGCCTGTGACCAGTGGAGTGCCACAAGGATCGGTGCTGGGTCCTCTACCTTTTTTCATTTACATAAATGATTTGAATGCAAGCACAAGAGGTACAGTTAGTAAGTTTGCAGATGACACCAAAATTGGAGGTGTAGTGGACAGCGAAAAAGGTTACCTCAGATTACAACATGAACTTGATCAGATGGGCCAATGGGCTGAGAAGTGGCAGATGGAGTTTAATTCAGATAAATGCGAGGTGCTGCATTTTGAGAAAGCAAATCTGAGCAGGACTTATACACTTCATGGTAAGGTCCTAGGGGGTGTTGCTGAACAAAAAGACCTTGGAGTGCAGGTTCATAGCTCCTTGAAAGTGGAGTCTCAGGTAGATAGGATAGTGAAGAAGGTGTTTGATATGCTTTCCTTTATTGGTCAGAGTATTGAGTAGAGGAGTTGGGAGGTCATGTTGCAGCTGTACAGGACATTGGTTAGGCCACTGTTGGAATATTGCATGCAGTTCTGGTCTCCTTCCTTGTGAAACTTGGGAAGGGTTCAGAAAGGATTTACAAGGATGTTGCCATGGTTGGAGGATTTGAGCTATAGGGAGAGGCTGAACAGGCTGGAGCTGTTTTCCCTGGAGCATCGGAGGCTGAGGGGTGACCTTATAGAAGTTTACAAAATTATGAGGGGCATGAATAGGGTAAATAGGCAAAGTGTTTTCCCTGGGGTTGGGGAATCCAGAACTAGAGGGCATAGGTTTAGGGTGAGAGGGAAAGATATAAAAGAGATCTAAGGGGCAATCTTTTCACGCAGAAGGTGGTACGTGTATGGAATGAGCTGCCAGAGGATGTGTTGAAGGCTGGTACAATTGCAACATTTAAGAGGCATTTGGATGTGTATATGAATAGGAAGTATTTGGAGGGATATGGACTGGGTGCTGGCAGGTGGGACTAGATTGGGTTGGGATATCTGGTCGGCATGGATGGGTTGGACCGAAGGGTCTGTGTCCATGCTATACATCTCTATGACTCTATGAGTCAATTATTCTAAATTACCCATAGTGTCCAGAGATGTGTAGATTATATGCATTAGTCAAGGGTAAATGTATGGGAGAGGGAATGGGTCTGCATGGGTTACTCTTTGGAGGGTCGGTGTGGACTGTTGAACCTGTATCCACACTGTAGGGATTCTGTAATTCTATGAAATCCTGCCATGGCAGTCGGTGGAATTTGAATTCAATAAAAATATGGAATTAAGAGTCTGATGACAACCATGAATCCATTGCTGATTGTTGGAAAAATCCATCTGGTTCACTAATGTACTTTAGGGACTGAAGCTGCTATCTTTCAGACCCACAGCAACGTGGTTGACTCCTCACTGCTCTCTGGGTATTTAGGGATGGATAAAAGACTGCTGGCCTCACCAGTGAAGTCCTCGTCCTGTGAATGAATTAAAAAATGTCCTGCACATCAAACCCAAGGAAAGATATCTGCAGCTAGATTCATTCAAATAATATAAAAAAGAACAATGGGGAATAGCTCAAAACGCTCGGGACACTTCCACTGATACAGAGAAAGCTTTGGTAAATTTAACAGAGTTTTTAATTCATTCATGGGATTGGGGCGTCACTGGACGAGTCAGGATTTATTGCCCATCCTTAATTGCCCCCAGAGAAGGTGGTGATGAGATGCCTTCTTGAAACACTGCTGTCCTTGGTATGTCCATCTGCTGTCAGTGCTGTGAAGTACAGGGTTCCAGGAGTTTGACCCAGTAATAGCGATGGAATGGCGATATTGTTGCAAGTCAGGGCGGTGTGTGGTTTGGAGGGGTATGCATCTGCTGTCCTTGTGCTTCTAGGTGGTGGAGGTCACAAGTCTGCAATATGCTGTTGAAGTAACTTGGTGAACTCCTGCAGTGCATCTTGTAGCTGGTGCACACTGCTGCCCCTGTACATTGCTGGTGAAGGGAATAGATATTGAAGGTGGAGGATGGTGTTGGGTTTCTTGAGTATTGTTGGAGCTACACTCATCCATGGAAGTAGAAAGTTTCCATTACACTCCTGTCTTGTGCCTGGTAGATGGTGGTCTGGGCTTTGGGGAGACAAGTGGTAAGTTATTCACCACAGAACTCCTAGCCTTTGACCTACTGTAGTAGCCACTGTATTTATATGGTTGATCCAGTTGAGTTTCTGATCCATGATAACCTCCAGAATATTGATAGCAGATGATTCAGCAATGGTAATGCCATTGAACATTAAGCGACAAAGGTTTGATTCTGTCTTTTTGGAGATAGTCATTGTCTGGCACTTGTGTGGAACATTATGTTACTTGCCACTTATAAGCCTAAGCCTGAATGTTGTTGCATTTGGATGTGGACTAGTTCAGGATATGAAGAGTAAGGAATGATGCTGAATATTGAGCAATCATCACCTTTGAGCTGAAGATGTAGGGAAAAGTTATAAATGAAGCAGAAAATGGGGTTCGGGCCTAGGACACTACCCTGAGGAACTCCTGCAGAGATGTCCTGGAGCTGAACTGATTGCCTTTCGACAATCACAGCCACCTTCCTATGTGTGAGGTATGACACCCAGTGGAGAGCTTTCCCCGATTCTAATTTACTCAAGTGTTGCTCAGGCTCCTTGATACCACACTCTGTCAAATGTGGCCTTGATGCCAATGGCAGTCATTCTGACCTCACCTCTGGAATTCAAGTTTTTTTCTCCATGTTTGGATCAAGGCTGGAATGAAGCCAGAAGCTGGCTGTCTCTCTAGTGGAATCCAAACTGAGTGTCAGTGAGCAGGTTACTCCTTTGTAAGTAAATTAAGCGCCTTGGTTATTAGTGCAAAGATGGGACAGCAGTTGGAAGAATGTGCTTTCACACAGAGTGTTACTGATCGTGGTATGCTTTACTCAAGTGGCTGTTGAGACAAAGACCCTTAGATCAAGTGGAAGTTGGAGTAATATTTGAGAAGGGCATGCACGAAATGGTATAAAAAGACGATGTGATGGGACTGTGGGCAGTTAAACTTCTGTATTGGCATAAATTAATGGGCTCAAGGTCTGTTGTTTATATTTTAGTCAAGAGGAACTATGATAAACTTGAAAAGCCTGCTTTAAACAGCTTCAGTTGGACTCCATAATTTTGGAAAGTTCTAAAAGACAGCATTTACTTTTAAAAAAAATTAATTTATGAGTTGTGGGCATCACTGGCTGGGCTAACATTTACCTGTCCCTTGTTACCCTTGAGAAGGTGGTGGTGAGCTGTCTTTTTGAACCACTACAATCCATGTGCTGTTAATGAGGGAGTTCCAGGATTTTGACGCAGTGACATTGAAGGAATGGCGATATATTTGCGATGAGTGGCTCAGAGGGGGACTTGCAGGGGGCAGTGTTCCCACGCATCTGCTGCCCTTGTCCTTCTAAGTGGTAGAGGTGATGGGTTTGGAAGGTGCTGTCGAAGGAACCTTGGTGAATTTTTACAGAGCATCTTCTAATGGTACACACTGTTGCTACTGCACATCAGTGATAGAGAATGTGGATGTTCGTAGACATTCTAATCCTAACCCTAACCCTAACCCTATCACCTGTGGTGCCATTCAAGTGGACTGCTTTGTCTTGGATGGCTTTTTGAGTGTAGTTAGGGCTGTACCCATCCAGGCAAGTGAAATATAGTCCAGGTCTTGCTGCATTTGATATGGATTTTGTGTACATTTACAAAATAAATAGCCTTTTGTTTTGCTTCTGTTTTTTCTTGGGATGTTTACCTGTAGAAATTCATGTGAATGTCTTGGTCAAGGTGAGAGATTGGTGCTATCCAAATGCATGGTGATGTTTCCTAACAAGGACTAACCATTAAGCAAGTTGTAGTTATCAGTGTCATTGAGCCACTACCTCACAGTTTATGATGTGATTTGTAAATGCACCATTTTCTGGCAGTTAATCGATTATTTCTTAGCACTGTCGCAGTGTGATTGCACTCAATGTATTATCGCCAAATGTCATTACGAATCAACAATAATGGAATTACTAACAGCTGGCTGCCAGTAAAGGTGAAGAGACAAAATACAGGCTAATACATAATGTTCTAGGAGAAAGTGAGGACTGCAGATGCTGGAGATCAGAGCTGAAAATGTGTTGCTGGAAAAGCGCAGCAGGTCAGGCAGCATCCAAGGAGCAGGAGAATCGACGTTTCGGGCATGAGCCCTTCTTCAGGAATGAGGAAAGTCGGGAGTCCCATTCAGCTCTAATACATAATGTTGTATGATACAATATAAAGGCAATGCTCCTAACACCTGAGGCATCAACTCTCAGACAAAATGCCAAACTAACCCCAATCTACCTGTTCGGGTGGACTTACAAATCAAAATTATGCAGAAGCTCCACAGGTTTGACAGAATCTTGGAGAGATAAACAAAGTTAATGTTTCGAATCTAATGTGACTCCTTCTTCACGCTGGACTCCAAACATTACCCCTGTTTCTCCCTCTCCAGATACCGCCAACCTGCTGGGTTTCGATCGAACTTTCTGCTTTTATTTCAGATTTCCAGCACCCGCAGTACTTCACTTTCATGTTCAGGTGGACGTATCCTGAAAAATATATCAATGCATCCAAAATGTGAGAATTTTGTGATTGGAGGCAGATGGCCATTAGGGTGTTCAATAGTTTGATTGATCTGTGTTTGATTATTATTATGTTTAATTGTTCGGTTCCTTATAACTATACTTGATTGCCAGTGGGTGATACTAAAATGCCTGTGAATCAAAGGATTTTCTGGGGAAGGTCTGGCAGAGTCCATGTGCTTGTGTGTGCAAAATCTTCTAAGTTCTGAGCTATTTTAAAGTTCTGCAAATAACTTTATATTTGTGTTTAAAGCTAAGGTCATATTTGCAATACTATGAGATCAATTAGACTTTTATGGTGTACAGTGATTCAACAAATGCATAAGTCATGTGCTGAAATCCTCCAGGTATATTCCCAGCAGAGTTGATATCCCATGTACAGTTGAGACAATAAGCATTATTGGACATAAACAATATTAAAGAGTCAGATTTCAGAAAGGGTAAGTTCCGTGTATTTAATCATTTTAATTATGACTTTTAATGTGGGCGGGTCACCTAGCCAATGAAATTGCATTGTGTTTATTGAATGAAAAAGGCCTTTGTAGCAAACATACAGCTACAGGCTTTTGTTAATTCCTGCAAGTTGAGTTGGTCATTCATGGAAAATCTCATTGGGGAAATTCAGAATTAAAGCAGTGAGCAAGTTGGACGCTTGGCGAGGGAGGATCAGACAAGCAGCCCCTTCTCTTCTCCGAGTATAATATGCAAAGTTAAGAGTGCAGTTTGCCTAAGGTGACAAGTTCCTTGTGAACACAGTTCTGCCAGAGACCGCAGAAGTGTGTCACATTCCGTTCATCAATCTGCTTGTTCCTGAGTGTTTCTTCTGAACCACTTTCATTCTGTGAACCTGATGTCCTGCATTCAGAATTCCTGGCGTCCAGCAGGGAGAGTTTATTACCTTTCAGTGAAACCATAAACATGTTTACTTTGGAGAAACTGGTGTCTACTCTTGCCAGTGCGAGTTTACACCGTTTTCCTCTGACAGGAAGGGCTTGTGCTGTGCAGTCGTAAATTGTATGGTCATAAACTCCTAGGCAGCACATGAAACTAACAGAACAAGAACCTGACTGATCTAACTATGTTGCAAAGAATCAGTGCGCATGCCAGACAGTAACTAATTCTAGTTGCTTTTCTATTTGCATTTTCCAGTCAAGAGACTGCATTCAAACACTATATTTATATCAACTGGACTGAATGTTGCCAATGAATGTAAATCTGGTGACTTCTAATCTATCCTTCCCTGATCTTAAACATTTACAATCTATAGATTTGTACATAGTCCTTTTTGATTTTGTGAGAGATATGCCAAAGTATGACAAGGTAAGAGGAGACATGGTCTAAGGGTATAGGGTAATCCATTTCAGACTGAGATGAGGGGAAATATCTTCACCCAGAGAGTGGGGTGCCTCATGTCCTACAGCACGGAGACAGGCCCTTCGGCCCAAACTGATCCACGCTAACCCAATTTCCCTGCACTTGTCCCATGTACTTCTAATTCTGTCCTATCCATGTATTTGTCCAAATGCCTTTTAAATGTTGTTAATGTACCCACCTCAACCACTTCCGCTGGAAGCTCATTCTATACACATTCCACCCTCCGTGTAAAAAAGGTTGCCCCTCAGCTTCCCTTTTATTCTTTCCCCTCTGAACTTAAACTGATGCTCTCTAGTCCTTGATTCCTCAACCCTGAGAAAAAGACTGAGTGCATTCACCCTATGCATGCCTCTCATGATCTTATACACTTCTATAAGATCCCCCTCAGTCTCCAATGCTTTAAAGAAACACGTTCTAGCTTGTCCAACCTCTCCCTGTAACTCAGAACCTTGAGTCCTGGCAACAACCTTGTAAATTTCTTCTGCACTCTTTCCAGTTTAATACCATCCTTCCTATAGCAAGGTGATCAAAACTGAACACAATACTCCAAGTGCGGCCTCACCAACATAATTGCAACATAACTTCCGAACTTCTATATTCAATGCCCTGACTGATGAAGGCCAGTGTGCCAAAAGCCATCTTCACTGCCCTGTCTACCTGTGACTTCACTTTCAGAGAACTGTGAACCTGAACTCCAAGATCCCTCTGTTCCACTGCACTCCTTAAGGCCCTACCAATCACCATGAAACTCCTACCTTGATTTTATTTTCAAAAATGCAAGACCTCACACTTATCTGTATTAAACTCCATTTGCCATTTCTCGGCCCACTTCCCCAGCTGATCAAGGTCCTGCTGCAATTTCTGATAACTTTCTTCACTGTCTGTGCTACCACCTACTTTAGTGTCATTTGCAAACTTACTAATCATGCCTTGTACATCCTCATCCAGATTGTTGATATAGATCACAAACAGCAAAGGGCCCAGCACTAACCCCTGATGCATTCCACTAGTCACAGGCCTCCAGTCCAACAAGCATCCTTCCAGTATTACCCTCTGCTTCCTACCATCAAGCCAGTTGTGTATCCAATTTGCCAGCTCCCCCTGGATTCCATGCAATCTAACCTTCCAGAGCAGCCTACCATGTGGAATCTTATCAAAGGCCTTACAGAAATCCATATACACTATATATAAACTGCCCTGCCCTCATCAATCTTCCTGGTCACTTCACCAAAGAACTCTAACAAATTTGTGAGGCATGATCTCCCATGCACAAAGCCGTGCTGACTGCTTCTAATCAAACCCTGTCTTTCCAAATGCTTGTATAGCTTAACTCTCAGAATCTTCTCAAGTAACTTACCTACAACAGATGTTAGGCTTACCAGCCTATTGTTCCTGGGATATTTTTTTGCAGCCCTTCTTGAATAAGTGCATAACATTCACTATCTTTCAATCTACTGGGACCTCACCTGTGGCTAACAATGTTACAGAAGTATCAGTCAGGGTCTCAGCAATGTCTTCTCTAGCCTCTTGCAGTGTTCATGGATATATGACCACTAATTTCCCTGTTTCCAAGTCTTCATGTCTTTCTCCATGGTAAACACAGAGGAGAAATATTCATTGAGTACCTCACCCATCTCCCTCTCCCTCTCTTCTGCAATGACCTCATCATGTGCTTCCTTTG
Organism: Chiloscyllium plagiosum; assembly: GCF_037043375.1. Taxonomy (NCBI): domain Eukaryota; kingdom Metazoa; phylum Chordata; class Chondrichthyes; order Orectolobiformes; family Hemiscylliidae; genus Chiloscyllium; species Chiloscyllium plagiosum. The sequence continues at coordinate 6,318,402 of NW_028270174.1, forward strand.
TCTGTTCTTCTTCCTTTTAAAACTGCTGTTGTTTTGACTTTTTTTTCCCCAAAGTTCCAAAACAATGCAACAGCATATAAAACAGTAATTGCTGCTCCTGGAATTCGAGGAAATCACCTCCAGCACCTAAAATACCTCAAGAAAGGAGCAGCTGTTACAGCCAGAACTTTTTCCCGTCCTCCATCTTGGATTACCCAGAATCCTCCAGAGGAAGTGGTGGAGGCTAGTACAGTTGCAACATTTAAGAGGCATCGGGTATATGAATAGGAAGGGTTTGGAGGGATATGGGCCGGGTGCTGGCAGGTGGAACTAGATTGGGTTGGGATATCTGGTCGGCATGGACGGGTTGGACTGTAGGGTCTGTTTCCATGCTGTACATCTCTATGACTCTATCTCTTGTGGTTCTACATATTCATGTCCACTTTGGTCCTCGAGGGGTCCTATTCTCTCTCTAGTTATTCTTTTTCCATTAATATACTTAAAGAGGACCCTTTATATACTGCTTGAGGCAACTTTCCTGAATGCACTTAACAAATTCCCCCCCCCCCCCCCATCTAAGCCCTTAATGCTATGGCAGTCCCAGTCTATGTTAGGAAAATTAAAATCCCCTACTATGACAACCCTGTTGCTCCTGCAAGTCTCTCCAGTGTCCCTGCGTATTTGTTCTTGGGCCATATTTGGGCCTGTGGAATTCTCTGTCCCAGAAAGCAGTTGAGGCCAAAACATTGAATGTTTTCAAGACAGACATAGACATAGTTTATCATAGGGATCACAGGCTATGGGGGGAGAAAGAGGGAACAAGGGATGATCAGCCATCATCATATTGAATGGAAGAGCATGCTTGAGGGGCTGAATGGCCTACTCCTGCTCCTGTTTTCGAAGTTTCAATGTTTGTCTGAAGAAAAGGTTCCTGATATTATGCTATACTGGTTTCTGATGGGGGTGATAAACCACCATTCTCATCACACAGTCACGTCAAAGTTACTGAGAAATTCTTCATTCTGCTTCTAAATCATTATCTAAATGGAGAGAAACTTTAAAAATGCTGAAGATTCTTGTAGCATTTTTAGAGTTTCTCTAAAAATTCTTATGTCCTCATGCATGAGTCAAAGAAAGCTAGTGTGCAGGTACTGCAGGTAATAAAGAAAGTAAATGGAATTGTGGTGCTTGTTGCTGAAGGGATGGATATAAAAGCAAGGAAGTGTTGTTACAATGATACAAGGCATTGGTGAGACTACATCTAGAGTACAGTGTGGAGTTTGGTCAGCTAATGCTTCATGGTTGAATAAAAAAGGATTTACTGCCCGATCTTAGGGCACCTTTGAAGACAGTGCCATGCTTTTGAAGTGGACTCATGTTGTGTAGTCATCCTTCAGTATCGAGGTGAACACTGGGTGAAGAATCATTCTTTGGTTTCCTGACTATGGGCTGTCTTTATGAAAAGTATGGCTTACAGCTGATAGGTATCATTACCTGATATCTAAATGCCATTGTATAGGCTCTCTCTACATGGTTTGTTAGGTAGTGGTTGACATGAGGACAGTGAGCATTGCTTGTCATTATCACAATGGCTCAACTGCCCGTCCTATTTCAATACCTGTGAGATCTAATGTGATTGATGTGATCAATTAATTCCAGAGATGAGGAGATGGTCTTATGAGGAGAGATTGAGCAGTTGAGGTGATATAGAGTTTAGAAGAATGAGAGGTGATCTAATTGAGATCTATAAGATGCTAAAGGGGATTGACAATATTGATGTAGGAAGGATGTTTCCCCATGTTGGGCAATCTAAAATGAGAGGTTTTGGTTTTAGACTAACAGGTAGCAGATTGAAAACACAGATGAGAAGGAATTATGTTTCTCAAAGTGTCAGGAATCAATGGAATTCATTCCCCCAGTTACTGGGACAATGAGTAAATTTAGGGAGGTTATAGACAGATTTTTAATCTGTAACGGGATTGAAGGGTTAAGGAGAGTGGGCAGGAAAGGGGAGCTGAGGCTGAGATGAGATTGTATTAAATGGTGGAGGGGCTGAATGGCCTACTCCTGCTCCTAGTTCTTATGTTCTTCTGTTGGTCATTGCCAAGAAGTCTCTGTTAGTATTCTGAGCTCACTCGTTCTGACGTTTTCGCTTTGTTGGAGAGAGCTGGAGTGTTATGTGGCACTCTGTACTCCTGCCAGCACCTACCCAAACATGAAGAAAGGTCTTTTGTTCCTGAAACGATTCATTATCCGAAACGCTTTGCCCACAGCGTCAGGTTTCAGTTCAGAGAAGGCAGATCTTTGCCAACGGAATGTGAACAAAAAGTACTTGTATGGAGCCCAAATTGTAACAATTCACTTGGTGTGTTGAACTATTTTACTGTTGGTTTGTTCGTGTTGTGGGTAAATTATGTTGCTTCATGGCTAATTATTCCTGGTTCTGCTGATTATGGGCTGCTTCCTTAGTATGTGAACTTTTCTGATCTGCCTTCATTACTCATTTCCATTACTGAAAGTCTCCCAGCGTCAGTGCTGTTACGTAATGCGATGCACAAGCAGAGTCAGTGCCCTTCATTTCCTCTGTAATAACTTTCATTATCTCATACGTAGATTAACACAGATTATTCTGTCTGACAGCACACTTCAAACTCAGAAAACTGTTTGGTAATTACCTAAAATTATAATTGTATGTATCATCAGATATATTCTGGAAAGCTTTGTTATGTGATTCAGTAAGTTTAATGTAAATGCTCAGCTATTTTTACACAGAATTTAACAGCAGTGAAACCGGGTTCTCCAACTCTTTGCTGGTGTTTATGCTGCTCACCCTAATCCTCTCAATGTAACCTCCTACTACATTCTTGCTTGTGTGTTTATTTCCGCTGGGCTGTAGGAGGTTGATGGGTGACCTTATAGTGGTTTATAAAATGGTGAGCAGCATAAATAGGGTTAATGGTAGTTGTCTTTTCCCCAGGATGGGGGATTTCAAGATGAGGGGGATTTTTAAGGTGAGAGATTTAATAAGATATGATGGGCTTTTTTATACACAGAGGATGGTTCATGTGTGGAATGAACTTCCTGAGGAAGTGGTGGATGTGGGTCCAGTTACAATGTACATGAATAGGAAAGGTTTGGAGAGATATGGGCCAGGCGCAGGCAGGTGGGACTAGTTTAGTTTGGGATTATGGTCAGCATGGACTGGTTGGACCCTATGAGTCTATCCAGCTTCTCCTTTTTACAAACTGATTTAAGGTAAAGCAGTGGGAGCTAGCTGGTCCAGCAGGCTCCATGTCTTTTCACAAGCTTAAATGTTTAGAATCCCAACAGTATTGAAGCAGGCCCTTCGGCCCAATAAGTCCACACTGACCCTCCGAAGAGTATCCCACCCAAATCCATTCCCTATTACTCTACATTAACCCCTGACTCATGCACCTAACCTACACATCTCTGAACACGATGGGTAATTCAGCGTGGCCAATTCACCTAACCTGCACATCTTTGGATTGTGGGAGGAAACTGGAGCACTCAGAGGAAACCCACGCAGACGCAGGGAGGATGTACAAACTCCACGCAGACAGTGGCCTGAGGTTGGAATCAAACCCGGGTCCCTGGAGCTGTGAGGAAGCAGTGCTAACCACTGAGCCACTGTGTCACCCCAAAATTTCGAATCCCCCTCAGTTCCAAGCCAGTTGGCTGTTGACTGAAATCTTCTATATGGAACCAGTTTGACATCTCAACCCTTCCACATACCGCTGGAAAGAGTCACTGAGGAAAGGCCCATAGCAGTCCTGGGGGATAGTACCAGGCGATGGTCCCACCAAATCTCTCCAGCTAGGAGCAAACTGCAGCCTGGCCCAGATCCACTGGCCTTAGGGGGAATAGGGCCCGGAACACCATGAGTCCCGGAATACTGTGAGCAGTGAGCCCGGAACACAGTGAGGAATGAGCCCTGGAACACTGTGAGCACTGAGTCCCAGAAGACTGCAAGCAGTTAGCCCGGAACAACGCGTGCTCAGCCACTATAGTCTCGGTGTTGCGGTGGAGGAGTCCCTTGGCACGTGGATCAGTATAAGTCGCAGGAACACTGGAGGAGGTGATGATCGGATTCGAGCGTCAGAGCCCATTCCACAGACCCCAGAGCCTGCAACAAGAAGGAAATGTAAAGATGAACTCTGCTGCTGCCTTTTCTGGCTTTGTGTTCAGCATTTTGCTTCATTTTCTGTGTTTCAAGATGGCGCTGAAAGTTGGTGAAACTGGACAACACTTTTCACGGTATTTGTAATAGATGTGACAATAATTACATCTATATCAAACAAATAAATCTGAATCACTGGGAGTGTCAGTCTGGATTCTGTGATTAAGTATCAGAGGAAGGATTTGTCAGTGTGACCTCAGCCTCAGAGGGGAGGGTGGTACCAACTGGTCTCATTGAACCATATAATCACAGGATGTAAATGTAGGTAACTGGCACCTTGCTACCTGATGAGAATTGAACTAACAGCAGGATCAATATTAATCAGGTCCCTTGTCATTATTTACAATCTATATCTGTTAAGATCACTATTGATACCACAGTAAAGGAATGAAAAGAAAGTTTGGTGCCATGATCTCATTGAATAGTGGGGCAGACCTGATGGGCCGAATTCCGTTCTTCGTCTTACAGTTTTCTGTGACCTCAGGATTTCTTTTTGTTTTATGAACGGAACAAGGTGTCTTTTCCCGCCACCTGTACGTGGGGCACATTGAATAAACCATGGCTTTGGCAAACAGAACCTGAACAGCAGACAAACAAAGACGGTTGAAAGAAGTCGTTGAGTGGATCTAATGACCTTGCTGTAATGCTATTAGACATGGTCCTAAGCAATGCTGTCGGCGAGATGTACTGACAACCTCACCATGTATCCACTCCATTCCCACTTGAAATGAAGTGGAGAATGAGGGATTATTCTTTTGCTAATGGCTGTGTCTTTGAGGTCTTGACTTGTGACCGGACTGACCCTTGTGCAGAGGTGTATGAGCTTTAGCAGCCTTCTGATTGAAATAGCTACCTGGAAGTGATTACTTTTGACAGTGATGGATGATTGATGCTACCAATGCACTCACTTAAATATAATATTACATTGCATTTTTTTAAAAGAAAAATACATCCCTTTGGTGCAGTAGCCAAAAGATAAATGTTCCAGTGTACACTTTTATACTCACAGTAAAAGCATTCATCACTTGCAGTTGTCCACAGCCATTCATCTATATTCCCCACCACATTTTCACAGCAAGCCTGTAGTAGGGAATGTATTAACTACCTTCTTCAGAATATGTCTATGGCCATCACTTCAACTTTATTTTCTTAACTTTAAGTGTTTATTCAAGCTTGGAGACCTAGCTGTCATGTGTTGAGAGTCGTGCAACTTTCCTGCTTTTGTCAAGAGTTATACAGACTTGAGCTCACCCCTGTAGCCGTCCCGTGTTGGAAGCTGTGCGATTCCTGCGCACCCATCTCCCGCTGTGCTCAGTGACCTAGATTAGTCACTGGCTCGACAATTTTAAAATTCACGTCCTTGTTTCCAAATCTCTCCACAGCTATTATTATTCATGAGAACAGGAGCTTGCTGTGGCTGTCCTATTGTGTGCATGAATGGGTAATGAGAAAGAGGTGGCCTCTATGTTGTGTTTATTACGGCATCGGGACATGATAACCAATGAGGTACGTCTCTGAGGTGCAGCCACTCATCCTGTTGGTTAGACTTATTTATACACAGCAAGATCCAACAAAAAGCAGCAGTGAGATGGAGATCAGATCATCTGTTTTCAATGTTGTTTGACCAGGACTATAACCCGGTGTCATGTGACTTCTGACCTTGTCCACCTCAATGACCACAACTTTGGTTGTCTCCTGACAAAATAGTTTCTTCTGTGGCCTCAGCATCGAATCTTATTTGGCCACACAGTGCGGAATGTTGTTTAGATAGAATTGCTGTGTCTGTACCAGCCTTTCCCTCTACATCACTGATTGGTAACCATTGAGAATTGCTGCTTGTATTCGCATTTGCATCAAGGACTCTTCACCTATTGACCCTAAGATATGACTCCTATACCTACCATTTTATTCCAGTCATTTGATTTGTCTCCAGCACCACCTTAGTGTTTTTGTATTTTTTCCTCTGCCTCAATTAATTGGATTAGAGGTTATCCTTTCACTTGCTACTCAGCTGTTGACACTTCACTCGCAATATTGAAGAGTGTGGATGCTGGAAAAGCACAGCAGGTCAGGCAGCATCCGAGGAGCAGGGGGATTGACATTTTGAACATGAGGCCTTCATCAGGAATCCCAAAACATCGATTCTTCTTCTCCTCAGATGCTGCCTGAACGGCTGTGCATTTCCAGTACCACACTCTCGACTCTGATCTCCAGCATCTGCAGCCCTCACTTCACTCACACCATCTGACACTCTTAATCACCCACAGAGACTTATTATTCAGCCTGTCCACACACCACTCACACCATTTGTGTGATGTTTTGATCTCTCTGATTATAAATTCTGTGCCTGTGTGTCTCTCTTCACTTCACCTGATGAAAGGGCAGCGCTGCAAAAGCTTGTGCTTTGAAATAAACCTGTTGGACTATAACCTGCTGTCATGTGACTTCTGACCTTCTCCACTCCAGTCCAACACTGGCAGCTCCACATCTAAGACCTACACTGGATCTTGGTCCAGCAGCGTTGCAAATATAAACCTCTTATCCTTGATTTCAAATCACCGTATGAAGGGACCCCCTCCTTATCACCGTAATCTCCCCAGCCCTACAGAGCTCTGCGTTCTCTGGCCACTTACACATTCATTGTTCCACCTTAGGAAGCCATGTATTTATTAAGTTCTGGATGCTAAATTCTTGAATTTCCCCCTCTTCTGTCTCCTACTTTAAGACACTCCTTAAACCACACCTTATTGACTAAACCTTTGGGCATCTCCTGGCAAAACAGCTTCTTCTGTGACCTCAGCATCGTACCTTATTTGGCAACACAGTGCGAATGTTGTTTATGCAAAATTGTTGTCATTGTCGACACATGGGAGAGGGTGCTCAGAATTAATATACAGTGCCGAGGCAATTTATTTGTTTGAAAAATTACATTTTAGATGAAAAGATCAATAGATGAAGGTTTTTTTTTGGAGAATATCAGAGTGATAAAGGGAGATAACAGCTTTGCTTTATACAAGATGCGTTGTGTTTGATGAGACAGCCCATTAAATTAAGACCATGTTGGTGTGATTAAAATAAGAAACGATTGATCAAACTGAAATATATAACAGTAAATGCGATTCAACAGACCCTTTTGAAAATTGGGATTTTGAGTCGACTTTATCTTTTGGCAGATGTGCACCATTCCTTTTCATGTATTTCTCCAGATATGTTAAAATTCCTCATTTCTAAGCAAGTGTCAAATATTCTTAAAACAAAAGCAGACAAGAAGATAAATTGCTTTTATAAACACAACTTTCTTCCCACTAATCAGTCTTTCTTTCATTTCCAAATGGAATGAAATGTTGTCATATATATGTTCAAATCAAATTGGAATCAGTCTGTAATCTCTGTTTCATGACTGTAGAATTTTAACCCTTCCTGGTTCAGATATAATGTGGACTGAGAATGTAAAGTGCTTCAAATTTGTGGAGGTGAGAGCATTGCTTAGCTTCAGATGAGCACATCTGCAATGTTTGCTAAAACTGCTATTTCTACCTCTGTGACATTGCCCAACTTCACCTCTGTTTCAGTCCACCTGCTGCTGAAACCCTTATTCTTTTCTTCAATGCCTTTAGACTGGACTATTCCAAAGCACTCTTGGCTGGTCTGCCACATTCTCCCCTCTGTAAATGTGACGTCTTCCAAACTCTGCTGCCCAACGTCCTTAATCACACCAAGTCCTACTCCCCAGTCAACTCAGGCTGATTTGCACTACCTCAACCCACTCAATCAACACCCTCATATAAAATTTTCCTTCAAGCCCTCATCCTGATTTGGTTTACCCGCGAGTAGTTCTGAGTTCGATTCTCTGAACACTACAGCTTGGGGTACCTCAAAGCAATCAATGTGTACAGGAACCTGTAAAGAGTGTAAGCTCTCCACTGCTGCTAGAGGCCATGTAAAGGGGATTGGCAAAACAAATTGACAATGACATGAGGGAAAACCTCCTTAATATAGCAAGTGGCTAGGATCGGGAACGGTACTGCCTGGGAAAATTCTCTTGTCAGTATTTCTCCTTCATCCCGCATCATAGAATCCCTACAGTGTGGGAGCAGGCCATTCAGCCCATCATGTCCACACTGACTCTCTGAAGAGCATCCCACCCAGACTCACCCTATCCCTATAGCTCTGCATTTCCTCATGGCTAACCCACCTGGCCTGCACACTATGGGCAATTTAGCATTGCCAATCCACAAACCTACACATCTTTGGACTGTGGGAGGAAACTCACACAGACACAGGAAGAATGTGCAAACTCCACACCAGATAGTCAACCAAAGGTAGAATCAAACCCGGGTCCCTGGCTCTGTGAAGCAGCAGTGCTAATCACTGAGCCACTGTGCCACCCCTGTATTCACTTGAGAAACAGATTATCTGTTCACTATTTTCTTTTGTTTGAGGCAGCTTCTTGTGCACACAGTGGTTGCTACATGTCCGAATATTACAACAAGAACCACACTTGTGTTGTGTTTTAGGGTATCCGAAAGGAGAGGTAATTAAAATTACTAAATAGATATTTCATTGTAAGTTTTAATCAACAGAGCAACCATTTAAAAGCGTTACTGAAAAGCAACATGAGCATTTTATATTTACTCAGCACAGTCTCACACTATAGCTAATCTATAATCACGTTGGAATTGTTGGGTGATCTTCAAAGTCAGTGGTATCGTGTGTCTTTAAAGGTTGCTGGTTTGATGTAGAGTCTCAATTACTTCATTCCTGTTTGGTTCCTACAGTATACAAGAAGCTTGTTTTTTTTTTATTAGTTACCTTGACTTTCTGATCAACAGAAACATACTCGCAGTGTGAAGTGATGCTTGAAGGGTTTTTTCATCTGCTAGTTGACAGAATACAGAAAGCAGGCCTTTACTTAAATTGACTCCTCAATCATTGGAGGCAAAGTAGAAGGAACATAAGGAAGAAATGCAATTCCCATCCAACTCTCCAAAGCTAAAATGACATAGGAGCACTTGAAAGTCCTTGCTGAAATTTAATACAGATTAATTACACTCATTAAAAGGTACAAAATGGAAAGGAAATTCTATTGAAAGGGTTTTGGCGATTTAAAAGTGCCCCGTGAGGTCAGGAAAGGTTTGCGACTTAGCTCAAGAATGCAGCACGGCTGAGTAAACACTGTGTAGCCTGGTTGCTCTCAGGCCTGAGTCCAGCCACATTTCCTGTTCCAGATAGAAATCGAGGGGAGAGTCCCTGGCATCTGGAGGACACAGACCGAAGGTGATTTGGGAAAGAGCCAAAGGGGAGATGGGGACAATTTTCTTGTTCTGCCCAGCGAGGTGTCGTAATTTGGAGTCTGTTGCCTGAAACTGCGGTGGTCAGCTGATTTAACGATAAGTTTCAGGGAGGAATTGGATGGATACTTGTGCAGGAAATATTTTGCAGGACTCTGGGGAAAGGATGGAGGGGTGGGATTAATGGTAAGTCTCTTTCCTTGACAGGTTGGCATGGGCGGAATGGGCTGAATGGCCTCTTTCTGTGCACTATGATTCTGTCCTGTGTCACCAATTTATCACTTGGAATACATCAGAATTCAATGTGTTCAGTGGTAAAATATTTCATGCTGTGGAATATGTGATCTTATCGGAAAAGAGCTGGGGGTAATGTCAGGGGGAGATGGAGATGTTGAGAAGGGAGGGTACTATACCTCAGTCTCCGGTGTTACCTTCCCCAGGACAGAGATTTCTGTCTGGCGATAGCAGGAGGTCTCAGCGCAGTGAGTTATCATGAGTCACTTAAACCGTAGAGGCTATCACAGAGAAGCATTGGCAGCAGTTAGGGCCCTCTATCACCCCATTGACCAGGCAGGGTTTGCACGATGCAAGAAAGTGGAAGATGGAGAATGTGGAAAGGAACATGGGGAGATGTTAAAGGTAGGTTCTTTACACAGGGAGTGGTGGGTGCGAGGAATGCACAGCCAGTGGTGGTAGTAGCGTCAGATACATTAGGGACATTTAATTCGACTCTTGGATAGGCACATGGATGATAGTAAAATGAAGGATATGTAGGTTAGTCTGAGCTTAGAATACGATAAAAGGTTGACATGACATTGAATGCAGAAGGGCCTGTTCTGTGCTGTACTGATCTATGTTCTATGTCTATGAACAGTTAAAGGAGTGAAGTAGCTATATTTGGACAAAAACAATCAAAGGTATTAAATCCAGTTTAGAAAGAGAGAGCTTTCAAAATCAAACCAGCATTTTTAAAAGAAATATTCCAGTTTTACAAATGAAGTAAGCAGCCTGTGGAAGTGAGGACAGTGCAGTGCTGGCAGAATCTCAACTGTTTCTCTTTAATGGGGCTTGAAAAAAACATCGCAGTGTACCGATGAGATGGTCATGGCTCAGAAGCTTCAGCTTGGAAACATTTAAATGAGTTTCACTTCTGTCTGTGTTTTTTTTGCTGTTGTTTGGACAGTTTTGAATACCAAGCTATGTAAATCAGTAACTGAGTTTTGCCTTGCGAGAAGTTTACTTTGAGATCATGAATTGACTTATGAGTATTCGACAGAACATGCAAATCACATTTTCTGAAAAATTGATTTACATCAATGATGATGTATAGTGGATGTTAGGCTAGGTAATTCTTCATGCAATCAAAACTTCTTTAAAAATATGCCAGAAGTTGATCCAGAAGGATAAGATGCCATTTGCTGATGCGAACATTATTCCAAACTGCCCCAACGTCGATGTGAAACCATAGCTAGCATTCAGTAGCATACCTTTTGGCTTCTCATTAGGGCACGATGGCTCAGTGGTTAGCACTGCTGCTTCACTGCACCAAGGACCCACGTTCAATCCTACCCTCAGGTGACTATCTGTGTGAAGTTTGCATATTCTGATTAGATTTCCTACGGTATGGAAATAGGCCCTTCGGCCCAACAAATCCACACCGACCGTCCGAAGAGCAATCCATCCAGACCCATTCCCTTTCACCTAACACTACGGGCAATTTAGCATGGCCAAGTCACCTAACCTGCACATTTTTGGACTGTGGGAGGAAACCGGAGCACCACGGTTTAAATATATGTTGATACAGACCATAGATCGAAAGACGGGCACCAGATTGTAGGAGAAGGCCAGTACCTTGAAAGCTTCTCTCCATTATCTTGCTCTCACACATATACACACATGTACACGCACACACCATTCTGACTTGGGGAACATATCAGATGTTCCTTCACTGAGGCTGGGTCAGAAACCTAGACCTTGATTGTGGAGACTCTGGGCACCCTTCAAAACGAGGACTTTGCGTCAGCATTTACTGCGGCAAAGAATACAAAAGTGAGAGAGCTTGGGAAATAAATGTTGATACCTTGAAAAGTGTCCACATTACAGAGGAGAAGGTGCTGAACATCTTAAAACACCTAAAGGTGGATAAATCCCTGGGACCTGATCAAGTGTCTCCCAGAACTCTGTGGGAAGCTAGGGAAGTGATTGCTGGGCCCCTTGCTGCGATATCTGTATCTTTGATAGTCACAGGTGAGGTGCTGGAAGACTGGGGGGGTGCAATCAGTGTTCCATTGTAGTTACCAATGTACCACTACTGGCACCACAGTGGTACTGTCTCTTAGACAACTGCCAGGGGGCACACTTTCAAACATCAAAGGGGCTCGAACACTCAGCAGCACCATTAGCTCACTGACCTTTCATCACAACCAGGAGAATGCGCACATCTGGTAGCTTCTCACCAATGGCTGGCATATGGCAAGGTCACAAGGCACACCCCCTTCCCCTACAACCATACTAGAATGAGATGAGCCCCATTTTGAGTTCTGCCCTGGTTTGTGGCTGCCTTGTCTGGGCACCTTTGTTAGCAGGTCAGGCTGCACCCCTGATCAAAGGAAGACAGAAAATAGAGTAGGCCATTCAGCCCTTCAAGCCTGCTCCGTTCTTGACTGATTATCCAACAAGAACCTTGAAGATGCCTAAACCTCATGAATAATGGTCCCTGTCTCCACACTAAAGTGCTGTATTCAGCTGGCAGGACTGTAACTGGTTTCCTTTTTGGCAAAGTTCTGTAAATTCACTCGATGTTATTTTTCTTCAGTTCATGTCTTTCCCCAAGGCCCTTGAATGAGCTGCTGACTAAGTTCACTATTACTTCTGGACACGGGTTCTGGAACTAATGTCTTCAACAATCTTAAAATATGGTATGAAACCTCTACGCCTCCTTCTTGTAGGTTTTGCTTCTAGGCAACTCGTGACTTCTCTCCTCCTGACCTGACTGTTTTGGAGACTTCCAAACCAACAGCACCTCTGCTGTTACACACCGTTTTTAACAGTGCGGGGGATCCTTTCAGTCTCTCTCTCTGGATTATAAAGCTTAAATCAGCAAGCATCTTAGGAACTACCTCTTTGTTGCACTTGTTAGTTATTTAGTTAAAGTCACATGCTTTCTTGGAAATGCTGCATTTAGCTCATTGTTCAAAATGGCCTTCTGAGCTTATGTTTGAAAAAAAAATAATACGCCAGACCTTTGGAGATCAAACAATAAAAGTCCATTATTCTTCCACTTTAGAACTTGAGTTCCCAAATACTGTAATAACAAAAACATAATTAACCTTCATCAAACCTGTGAATGGCCTAACAAAACAGATGTGACAAGTTTTATTGAATTTTGGGCATTAGCCATTCACCCCACACTATAAACTGGCCACAATGTACAGACTCAATTCGAAAGGAAAAAATAACTTGTATTTATATGAGGCCGTTCATGTCTCAAAGCTGTTTTACAGCCAAATAAACGCTTTCTGAAATGGAGTAGATGAAGTCAGAATACTGAATCTCAGAACAGAATCATAGAGCTCTTTTTATTTGGAATGGAAGATTATTGGGGATGTGCAGGATTGCAGAGCCTCGATCTTATTGAATGATGGAGCAGGCTAGAATGGTGGAGTGTTCACCCACCCTGTGCTTGCCAGCCTCGCAACACCTTTGCTTTAAAACTCTTATCTCTTGTTTTGGTTGATCTCCATGGCCTTTCCTCTCTTGGCCTCTGCCCCCCTCCCTACAACTCCCCGAGATCTTTGTGCTTCTCCACTTCCAGCCTCTTGCACCTCCTGAATCATAATGGCCCCAGCTTTGGCTGTGCCTTCAGGCGTCTGGCCTCTTCGCTCTGGAATTCTCTCTCCAAACCTCTAAAACACACTCCCTCTCTCTTTACAATGTTCCTTTTAAAAAAAAAGCTCATAGATCAGTCTGTGCTGATACCTCTTTCTGTCGCTCAGCATCAAGTATTTAGTAAAAAGGTAAAGTTGCCAAAAACCTTACCAGATCGTAGGGCTGCTCTCTCATTCGAGAGAGAGAGAGAGAGAGAGAGAGAGAGAGACGACTGGTAGTGGTTTAACCTGAGGGTCACCACGTTTCAGGTGGTATCAGAGTTGGAAAAGGGGAGTCCATCATGGTAACCTCAGTGGGTGCAGGAATTGAACCCTTGCTGCTAACCACACTCTGCATTGACAAACCAATTGTCCAGCCAACTGAGCGAGCCAACCCCCGATTTTATTTAACATTTTGTAGCGCTCCTCTGAAGCTGCTTTGGGGTGGTTTACCCATTAAAAATGCTACACAAATACAAATTGTTGTTGTGACAACACTTCAAGGGCTGGCCGGGCACATGGAGTAGTTGTTTAACACAGAAATGGGTTGAAACAATTCATAGCTGGTCTATGGCAGAAAATTTTGCAGGGTCCCAGGAAAACTATACACATTGTGCTGTATGTTGCCAAAACACCTATGCAACTGAAAACGGTATCTAAACATTACAATTATGCTGCTGAGTAATAAATTGTCTGTGCATTAATAGCTGCCATTCAAAGCTATCGAAAGTACAGTTTCTCGTATGAACACAAGCTGTTCCTCATTCAGCAATGTTGGAGAAAGAATTGAAACAGAATATTCAATCATCCACTGGGTGATTTGCCCTGCTTTTTGTGGACAGTATTCCTGGGTAATTTTCCATCTTGTTGGGTAGGTGCCAGTGTTGGTACCCGTAATGGAACTGAGCTAGAGAGATCTACATCTTCATTCTAACATGCTCCCAGAGTATCAGATTGTTTGGGCCAGAGCTATCGAAGGTGGGTCAAATGTTTTGACTCGGGTGGGGAGGAATGCCTTACTGGTGAAGTAGCCTATGTTAATGGATAGCCTATTTCCGACTGAGATAAGGAGAATTTCTTTCCACTGAAAGGGTGTAAATCTTTGGAATTCTCTGCCACAGGGTGCTATGGAAGCTCACTCATTGAACAGCTTCAAGACAAAAATCAATAGATTTTGGGTGACTGATGTCATCAAAGAAAATGCAGACAGTGGGAAAGATGACGTAGAAGTAGATGATCAATCAATATTTCTTTTAATTCAGGATGTGGGCATCACAGTACAGGCCAATATTTATTGCCCATTCCTAGTCGCTTCAGAGCTGCCTTCTTGAACTACGATGTGGAGATGCCGGTGTTGGACTGGGGTGGACAAAGTCAAAAATCACACAACACCAGGTTATAGTCCAACAGGTTTATTTGGAAGTACAAGCTTTCGGAGCTCTTGAGAGAGAATACACCTTTATTTTGATAAAACCTGAAGTTATCTTGGGGCAGTGACTCGAAAGAAATTCTAGGATTTACATATTAATCAACTGCACCTCCATTCTAACTAATTAAAGACTTAATGGTCATCTAGGTTTGTTCAATACATTTGCATAAGTTGTATGATCCTTTGATCTTTTACTATAAATTCTGTATCCGAAGTCTTCTCTTTTACTAGCTGCCTGAGGAAGGAGCAGGGGCTCAAATAAACCTATTGGACTATAACCTGGCTTCTTGAACCATAGCAGTCCATGTGCTGTAGGTAGCTAATACCATTAGGGAGAGAGTTCCGGGACTCTGAGTCAGCAACACTAAAGATACGGTGATGTATTTCCAAGTCAGGATGTTCAGTGACTTGGAGACTTTCTAGTGTCGAGGTTGATGCTGATGGTCTGTCCGTTTTTATTTTCCTTTCTTTAGACTTTGTCGTAGTTTTTGATACAACGGCTAGCTCGCTAGGCTGTCCCAGAGGGCATGTGAAAGTCAATAACATTGCTGAGGGTCTGGAGTTACATGTAGGTCAAATCAGACAAGGAGAGCAGATTTCCTTCCCTAAAAGACACAAATGAGCCAGATGGATATTTACAACAATAGTGATTATTTCACTTTGCTGGGATTCAAAACCATACCTACAGTACATTAGTCTGGGGGCTTCTGGATTACTATGATCCCTACACTGTCACCTCTGCTAGGTTTGAAGGGCTAAAAGACCTGCTCCTGCTCCAAGTAAGTTAGAAAGGCAACTATACTTTCTCCCAGTAACACAGTGTGATTGTTTTTAAGTCACTATAATCGAGTCATACAGGATGGAAACATACCCTTTGTCCAATGCATCCATGCTGACCAGGTTTTGCAAACTATATTAGTCCCATTTGCCTCTCAACTGGTCCAAATGTCTTTCAAATGTTGTATAGGTCGTTCAGCTATAACACACATTTCATCAACATGATTGTTTCTAAAGCGCAAACTTTTAAAATGTATATTGGATGTAATGCAAATACATTGGCAACACTTTAAGTGCTGTTTCTAAAGCTCCATTTTTCTATAATGTGGCCTTGGACAAGAGCACAACCATTGCATTATAGAAGAACTACCTGTAACTGTATCTATCACTTCCACTAGCAGTTTATTCCACATGCAAACTACCTTTTGTGCCCCACTCTCTCATTAGGGAGAGAGAGAGAGAGAGAGAGAGAGAGAGACAACTGGTGGTAAGTTTAACCTGAGGGTCAGCACACCTCAGGAAGAGGAAGAGTCCTTTGTGGGAACCTCACAGGAATTGAACCCACAGTTAGCTGCATGCTACATCAGAGACCAGCTGTCCAGCCAACTGAACTAACTGACCCCCACTGAATGTTGTGAAGCATTTATTGAGAAGGTATTTATATGCCTGAACAGAGGTGGAGTGATATGAGGCAGGTAAACTAGCAAATAAGCTAACCCAGTAACTTGTGGAATAAATGGAAGCACTCTCCATATCAGCGCCTTTGAAAAACAAAGAGACTGCTAGCTATATAGAATGCCGGAAGGCAAATTATATGTAGAGAGGTTTGTAGTGAGAGTGCTGGCATGTTATCATAGTTTAGCTGTAAAGAAGAAACACTTTGTATTGCCTCTGGATCTGAACATTGCATCCAGAGGGACAGACAATATGGAGAACATTTCCGATGTGGTGTCTAGTTCATCTGTTCAGGTGCAATGAGGAAGAAATGGTATTTCGGTGCTATTTGCCTTTTCAACTCATTGACATTTGATTGGAGCTAAACTCATATAGATAAATAATTCAGGAGGATTTTGTTTTGTTTTTGGTGTGAGAACTGACATAAATAATCTTCGCTAGGCTGCGTCGTTTTGCTAGGTAAATAAATAATTCTTTCCTCAAGGGCAGAGTCACTTCATTTATTGCCAATCTAGGAAGAGCCTGTTAGTGTTAGAAAGTCCTCAGTCCTCACAGAGTTTGCTCAAGGGGAAATCCCCTTGAATTGGACCATTTCCACCCCACCTCCACCTCTCCCTGCAGTTTGCAAATCAGAGTGAACCTTCTGGGGGTGCTTCATTCATCAAACAGAACTAACATTAAACCATGTGAGGGAATGTGAGGTTAGCTGACCTAAATCTCGGTCAGAGAAGTGAATACTTGGGAGGAGAGAGAGGTAGTCAGGTGGAGAACTTTACAGAAGGAATTCCTGCACTTAGGGTCCAGGCAGCTGAAGGCACCAACACTGAGTGTGGGGCAGTGACAACTGGAGATGCACATGCCACTTGAAGCAGTTCAATAGATCCTTTCAAGGATTATACTGCTGCAGGAGGTTATAGAGGGACAGATCAGATGGGGATATGGTAGAATTTGAAAACAATGCAAACTTAAAATTGTTATTAGAATCAGAATCAACATAGATCAGTGAATATAGGAGCTGGTTGTTGACTCAGTGCTAGTTAGGAGTATTTTGCATGGGTAACCCTTTTATTACAAATGGATCAGGGAAATTGGGGAACCTAATGCCTAGAACAATTTACCAGTTGATGTCCATTTTGGGACGTTCTGATTAGAGTGAAGATAAAATCACCATAATCACAGAGTGCATTCTCATGGAGAGAGAGAGAGAGAGAGGACTGGTGGTGGTTTAACCTAAATGCCACCACACCTCAGGTGAGGGATGGGGTTGAGGAGACAGGACCTTTATGGTAACCTCAGCTGGCACAGGAATTGAACCCTGCTGTTGGCATCACTTTACATTGTAGACCAACATCCAGTCGGCTGAGTTAATCTACCCCTGCTCAGATAGCACTGCAAACACCACACCAGTCCCAGCCCCAACTCTGCATCAGATGTTGAAAAATATATTTTTAATCAATCTCTTTGGATATTTCACAACAAATCGCCAGGGCAGATGGGACTTGAACTCAGACCGTCAAGCCTAAATACACGGACACTGCACCACAAGATCTCCAAATAGTAATGGATAATTGTGACGCATCAGTCTCTGAGTTATGGACCCAACATACCTCATGCAGTGATGTTCGGGGTGTATTTATACAACTCCTTGCAGATTCTCCTGTTTCACCATTTCTTGTAAGCACTGGCAACTGTAAATCATTACACTGGAAAAGAACTGCTTCAATTTCACAAGCAATGAGCTCATTTTAGTGTCAAAATAATTCTTAATTCCTCATGACACCTTTTAACTTTAAATCTCTTGCCGAAGAGGTATGATAATTACTGAAGCTGTACTTGACAGAAAACGTGTCAGATTCCATTAGGACGTTAAAATGTCAAATAAAGACGTGAGTGTCACAGCTTCTGGCAGTCCGCAAGACTGCTGATAGAATGTTTCGTCTGCAATTACTAATAAGTAACATTTTTGCTGTAAAAGTTTCCAGACGAGAAATGGCATTTCCTTTATGAAAGATGACATTGGATTTCTGGGAATTACATTTCTATCTAAAACAAAAGTAGCACAATTCAATCTTCTTTCGGTTCACAGTGCGTCGGAATGTTCCACCTGCCTGAAAAGTGCAAATGTGTCTCAATTCATGATTAATGTGAATTTAAACTTGACATTCTGGGAAGAAGGTGACACCAAACGATGAATGAGTCATTGACCTCGACAGAGCTTGGATTCAGTATTTGTTTTGCAAATAAAGTGCAGGATTACTTTATTCAACAGAGGGAGAACACTCAATGACCATCCCCAAAGTGACAGTATGGTGAGTGACTTGCTCTTGCAGTCAGGTGACAATATCACTTCACCAATCCCCACCGAGCTTTTAGTTCATGAAGCTGAGGAATATAGTAGACTATTCTATTCTATAGATGGAAATGTGTTGCTGGAAAAGCGCAGCAGGTCAGGCAGCATCTAGGGAACAGGAGAATCGACGTTTCGGGCATTAGCCCTTCTTCAGGAATCCTGAAGAAGGGCTAATGCCCGAAACGTCGATTCTCCTGTTCCCTGGATGCTGCCTGACCTGCTGCGCTTTTCCAGCAACACATTTCCATCTCTGATCTCCAGCATCTGCAGACCTCATTTTCTACTCTATTCTATAATCATGCAAACTATTTGAAAACAGCCATGACAGATTACTTGTTCCTCTCCATAAGCAGTAATTTCAGGGAAGTTGGTTAGTCATTTTCAAAGTTAAAAATCACACAACACCAGGTTATTGTCCAACAGGTTTAATTGGACGCACTAGCTTTCGGAGCAACGCTCCTTCATCAGGTGGTTGGGGAGTACAGAACTGTAAGACACAGAATTTATAGTAGAAGTTTACAGTGTGATGTAACTGAAATTATACATTGAAAAATACCTTGATTGTTTGTTGAGTCTTTCATCTTTTGCATACCATGATAGTTTCACTTCTTTCACGTGTAATCACAAAACTCTTTTTTAAAAGTTGCATTCTCAGCTTAACTGTAACAATTGGTGTTAACTAGATGATATGTTGAAGGTGTTAGCCCCCTGTGTTCTCAACAAACAATCAAGGTATTTTTCAATGTATAATTTCGGTTACATCACACTCATTCAATATGATGCTCTCTTTCAATGCCTAGGTCCTACTTTCTCTCCATACCTCTTGATGGGCATTACCAATGATTCTTGCCTCATGCACCACGTTAAACATTCCCTCCCTTCACCACCACCACACATTGGCTACACTGTTCACCATGTACAAGATGCACTGCAACAACTTGCAAAGGCTTTCTTGCCAGCACCTCACAAACCTATGACTGCTATTGTTTAGAATCATGTGGGACGCTAACACATAGGGAATGCTCCCACCTGCAACCTTTCTAATGTCACTGAATCCTTATAACTTCATTGGCGTTCTTTCAGAATCCTGGATGCTGAATGTGCATGGGCCATGCAGCGTTCAACACTGCAACTCACCACAACCTTCTCAAAGGTAACTGGCCGTGGCCAATAAATGCTGGCCTAGTCAGTGTTGCCACAATACCATGTGTAATTCAAAATAATTAACAAAACATTAACAAAAATTCAGTCACCATCACCAATCCCATTCCTACCTTGTTACTGATCTATACCCTTGGGTCTGATTCAATCACCCCCACCCCCCAACTCCTTAGATCTCCCTCAGTTTATCCACATTCACCTGCTCCACTGCACTACGAGTGACTCTTAATTACTCTCAAGGGCAATTGGGGAGAGCTTTTCCAACAATGAATGCATGGCATGAAATGATTGAACAGAAAAATGAAAACCTTTCGAGGATTGCTGTCGTACTTGGCACAAGTAAATTACCTTCATGGCTCAGTCCTTTGAGTATAGGAGTTGGGAAGTCATGTTGAGGTTGTACAGGACATTGGTGAGGCCTCTTCTGGAATACTGTGTCCAGTTCTGGTCACCCAGTTATAGGAAGGATATTATTATTCTGGAGAGGGTACAGAAGAGGTTTGCCAGGATGTTGCTGGGTATGGAATGTTTGAGTGATAAGGAAAAGCCGGGTAGGCTGGGACCTTTTTCACTGGAGCACAGGAGGTTGAGAGGCGACCTGATAGAAGTTTATAAAATAATGAGAGGTAAAGATACAGTTAATGGGAGTTGTCTTTTCTCTAGGATGAGGAATTTTAAGACTAGGGGGCACACTTTTAAGGTGAGAGGAGAGAGATTGAAAAAAAAGGCATGAGAGACAAATATTTTACACAGAGGGTGGTTCACATGTGGCATGAACATCCTGAGGAAATGGTGGGTGTGATTGATTGATTGATTTATGTATTGCCACTTGTACTGAAGTGCAGTGAAAAGCTTTGTTTATGAGCAATACGGGCAGATCATAGTAAGCCCAAGGATATGCAGAACTAAAGATTTAGACAGAGACAGACAAATAACATTGCACAAGACATACAAGGGAGATCAATATCAGCAAGATCAGCATTATTAAAAACTAATCTCTCCACCCCCGAGGCTCCCAGCCTCATTCCTGATGAAGGACCTTTGCCCAAAACGTCGACTCTCCTGCCAGACCCGCTGCGCTTTTCCAGCACCACAATCTCAACTCTGATCTCTAGCATCAGCAGTCCTCACTTTTGCCTGGTCCATTCATCAGTCTAATAATGGCTGGGAAGGAGCTGTCCCTGGTGCACAATTATAACGTTTAAAAGACATTTGGATAAATATATGAATAGGAAAGGTTTGGAGAGATATGGGCCAGGAGTAGGAAGATGGGACTAGTTTAGTCTGGGATTATGGTCGGCATGGACTGGTTGCACTGAAGGGTTTGTTTCCGTACTGTATGAGTCTATGGGTCTATCCAGCTTCCCCTTTCTACAAACTGATTTAAGGTAAAAGTGGTGGGAGCTAGCTGGTCTAGCAGATTCCATGTCTTTTCACATTCCGAATCCCCCTCAGTTCCAAGCCAGTTGGCTGTTGACTGAAATCTTCTATGTGGAACCAGTTTGACATCTCAACCCTTCCACATGCTGCTGGAAAGAGTCACTGAGGAAAGGCCCATAGTTGTCCTGGGGGATAGTACCAGGCGATGATCCCACCAAATCTGTCCAGCCCGAGAGCAAACCGCAGCCTGGCTCAGTGCCACTGGCCTCGGGGAGCAGTGAGCCCGGAACACCGTAAGTGATGCCACAGGAAAACGAATGGCCTCCTGCACCTTACATCACCTTTTCGTTACGGCGTCACGCTCTCAGGAGCATCACCCAATCTCACTCCATGGCTCTCAGAAAGGATCGTGGCCTGCAAGCCTCAAAACCACATGCACCATGTCTGCTCTCTGATGGCAAATTGTGGGTTTCTTATCTGAGCAGCCCGTTGTTTCATTGCCCTGAAGTGGCTCATGAAATCTCAGGCCGAAGGGAGTCCTTGCTGAGGGGCAGCTGAAAGAGGAAGGAAGGCTTAGAAGGATATGTTGTTAGGGCAAGATGAAATAAGGGGTGAGCTAGTAGGTTCGAACAGAACATAATCACAGCATGGGTGAATGGGCTGAGTGGCCTGTTACTGTGCTGTAAGACTCAGTGTGGTGCAATGTCTAAGACCTGTGCTATACGAATGAAAAGTTCATAGTTGTGCTATGTGTTTTGGGAGCCCTGTTGCAACTGGGAAAAAAAACCCCACAGATGTACAAAGCAAGCTGCCTTCAAGTCTTTTGCTGCAGCAGCCAAATATAAAAATGTTCAACATTTATTAGATAACATCAGTATATTGGATTTACATTGAACAGAACACATCTGCTTTTAAATTTTAAGGGTCCCTTTTGTCCTCACAAAAAAAAACTATCTTTAAAAATTGTTTACGATTGCATCCTCATCATGAACAACTAAAGGGATCTTGGCCATATTATGGTCATTGCCATGGCAACACAGATTTTATTTCAGCCCAAATGAAAGCCCTTTTTATTAAATCAAGATTGCATTTCAGAAAAGGGAGGGAATTTTTTACGAACATGTGGGCAGGAGGCTTTGATTAGTGTTTCACAGCTAGCCAGGGTCTTTACTTCGGTGAAATTTAATGTGGGCTCTGAAGGAGTACAAACGTAAATGTTTTAAATGGCCAACATTTCCTCAAACTTCAGCTTATCATATTTACAGATGTGAAAACAGCTAAAAGTGCCTTAATACACCGAGTGAAATCCTGTTACTGTACCGTAAGCTGAGCTTTCACTTCACAAACTGGGCTTTCATTAATCCACTTGCATTGGGTTTGTGTCTGTCTGTTGGAATTGTGAAGGTGTGTATGTCATTGTCTGTTGGATATGTGAGTGTAAGTGTGTGTATCTGTTGGGAATGTTAGTGTGAGTGTGTGTATCTGTTGGGTATGTGAGTGTGAGTGTGTGTATCTGTTGGGAGTGTGAGTGTGTGTATCTATTGGGAATGTGAGTGTGAGTGTATGTATCTGTTGGTTATGTGAGTGTGAGTGTGTGTATCTGTTGGATATGTGAGTGTGAGTGGGTGTCTGCCTATCTGTTGGAATTGTGTGTGTATGTGCGTGTGTGTGTATCTGTTGCGTTTGTGAGAGTGTGTCTGTTTGTCTGTTTGATATCTGAGTGAGTATGAGTGTATGTCTATGTGTGCGTGTGTACTATGCAACAGGCAATTAAGATGGTTTACTGGCTTCTAGGCTGCCTGTATTTTTTTCCCTGTGCCCTTGAGGAATCCATGTTTCATGCAGACACTGTGCAGGCTGGACTACAGTCCTCTGTTTCATTTTCTGAGCGGTCTGCTCCTTGAAGTTTGGGTGTACTTCAGGCACATGACCCTGATCTTTGGCCACTCAGTGTGGAGAAACCTGGGCAGATTGAAGGATAAGTCTCCTGCTTGGTCTAACCAAGGTGATCATAAATAGGTCCAGGCCATGAAGGGGCTTTTCAACCTGACTGTCTGCTCCACTTCCATGGTAACATCCACACTTGGCTGTCCTTGGAGAGAGCTGTTAACACCGCTAGAGTCTTTGCACAACAGGGGCTGAAGTACATTATCTTGACCCAAAATAACATTTTAATGCGATTTCAAGTTTGCTGTAAACATCTAGGTTTTGTTACAATGTACCTTTAAGGAACACATCCTTTAATTTAGTTTGATCAAATTTGATTATTTTAATTAAATTGGTTATTGCTGAGATTTTCCAGCATTTTCTCTCTTTTTTGGTAACAATATGACTCTTCCTTCTTCAAAAGGTCACTTTCAATTTAAATCTCCCAATTATGAAATTTGATTTTCTAACTAAAGAAGACCAAGACAAAAGTGTTCTTCCTTTTCTTCAAACCCCATCATGATCTCACTGCTTCCTCTCTGAGTATCACTTAGGCTGATCTTCCTGATCTCACAGCCTCCTTACTATCCTGGATTTTAATTGCTGTCGCATTGGTGGCTGTGCCTAGGCTGTGGAATTTCCTTCCCGAACCTGTCCATCTCTTTCCCTCAATTATCTCCTCAGCAAAATTCTCTTTATACCCAATCCTGAAACTCACTGCTTTGTAAAAAGAGAAAGGAGTCACCCTTTTAGGACGGAGATCAGGAGAATGTTTTTCTTAGAGAGGGTTTTGATAATTTGGAAGTGTCTGCTTTAAGCAGAGCTTTGAATCTTGTTAGGACAGAGGTAGAAAGATTCTCAGGGAGCAAGGTGGGAGGTCACCTCCATGGGGGTTATCTGGGGTAGCAGGGAGTATGGAATAATTAGATCAGTCATGAACATATTGAATGACAAGTGGCCTCCTCTTGCTCCATCTTTGTCTGTTTGCATGAAGCACTAAGGAACGTTCAGTTATGTTAAAGAGACGGCTCATCTTCGCCTTCTCAAGGGCAATTAGGGATGGGCGATAAATGCTGGCCCAGCCAGCAACTTCTACATCCCACGAATGGATAAAAAAGAAATAAAAGTACAGGTTGTAATTATTCTCATGAAATTAACCAAACATCCCCCTCAGGAATTTCTTCTCTCAGAGGGTTGTGAGTCTTTGGAACTCTTTGGCACAGAGAGAGCTATGGGAGCAGTCTGTATGTTTAAGACTGAGAGAGACAGACTCTTGATCATTTGGGAAATCAAAAGTTATGGGGAAAGGGCAGGGAAGTGGATATGAGAAATGTCGGATCAGCCACGATCCTATTGAATGGTGGAGCAGGCTCGACAGGCTGAATGGCCTGCTTCTGTTCCCGTTTCCGCGTGTCCAATGGTCTTTAGAATGCTGCCAGAGCTGTCCTCTTTTCCTTGGAATATCCTTTGCTCCATGCTATTGACTACTGCCCCATTACTCCTTAATGCCCCAAGATTTCCAAAGTCCAGGTTTTCACACCGAGGACACATATCCTGATCAAAGTGCCCAGATTCACCACACCAACTGACGATCCTCCTCTGGCCTGCTGAGTCCTGAAGCGGTTGCGCTATTTATTTCCTCTCCCTCCAGTCCATACTGCACTCTGAAATACCTCACTTTCAAAGGACTGAGTAGGTACACTGAACACTTCAGAAATAAACGGTCAAGGGACTGGAATAGGCAAGTGGACTAAGATAAAAAAGCAGATGGTTCAGAGCTGTGGAGCCTGAAATAGAGTTAACCAATATACTCGTCTTCAAGACTTATCCCTGGTTTGGAAGGAGTCACATTGGACTCAAAATATGATTCTGTTTCTCTCTTCATTGATGTTGCTAGGCCGACTGATTCTGTCCAGCCTATTCTGATTTTATATTAATTTTCTTTGCTCATGTTTCGTGGGCATACTGGCTGGGCCAGCATTTATTGCCCATTCCTAATTACCTTGGAGAAGGTGGGGGTGAGCTGTCTTCTTGCATCACTGAAGTCCTTGGGATGTAGGCAGACCTACTGTGCCCTTAGGGAGGGAGTTCCAGGATTTTGACCCAGTGACACTGAAGGAATAGCGATATATTTCCGAGTCAGGATGGTGAATGGTTTGAAGGGGAACTTGCAGGAAGTGGTGATGTTCCCACATATCTGATTAGATTAGATTACTTACAGTGTGGAAACAGGTCCTTCAGCCCAACAAGTTCACACCGACCCGCTGAAGCGCAACCCACCCAAACCCATTCCCCTATGTTTACCCCTTCACCTAACATGACGGGCAGTTTAACATGGCCAATTCACCTGACCTGCACATTTTGAACTGTGGGAGGAAACCCATGCAGACACGGGGAGAGTGTGCAAACTCCACGCAGACAGTTGCCTGAGGCAGGAATTGAACCTGGGTCTCTGGCGCTGTGAGGCAGCAGTGCTATCACTGTGCCACCGTACTGCCTTTATCCTACTGGATGGAAGTGGACCTGGATTTGGAAAAATATGCTTAAACACTCCATTTAGCTCTGGCACATCATGTGGCATAAGGACACCCAAGTCATTGCGTGAGATGGAGTTCCATGATTTTGACTTAGTGACAGTGAAGAAACAGTGATGTAGTTCAGTCCTTTACATATAAAGAAAGTATTCAAACTTCTGCAACAGTTTTCACCATCTCAGATGCTCCGAAGCATTCTTCAGCCAATGAAGAGAGTTTCTGCTCCCATACACAGTCGCCATTTTTTGGGAATGGATGGAGGCTGTGGAGATAGGTGGAGGCCCAATCAGTCACAACTAAAGCCTAATTTCTAGATGCACCAATAGACTCTTACTGTAGTCATGCTGACAAGACATTTTATTGAAATTCGTTCTCCGGAGTGTGGGTGTTACTAGAGCAGCAACTATTGCCCATGCCTAATCTCCTGGAGAGGATCTGATGTCACACCGCCATCTTGAACCACTGTCAGCTTTTTCAGATTCTCTCCAGGAGATTAGGGCTGGCACAAATGACCAAACATTGCCAGAGGTAATGGCAGAGGAACATAAGAGCAGGGAGGAGGCCATTCAGTCCATCAAGCCTGCTCTACTATTTAAACATAGCATGGCTGATCATCTCGCTCTACTCCATTTCTCTCATTCTATCCTCATATTCCTGATTTCTATCTTGAATTTGATCAATGACTGACTTTCCGTAGTCATCTCGGGGAAAGAGATCCAACGACTCATGCTCTGATTGAAGAAATTGTTCCTCATCTAAGTCTAAAATGGGCTGGAAATTCAGAGACTCGGTCGATTGCTGTGGGGAAATGGGTTCAAATTTGACCTTGGCAACTGGTAGAATTTAAATTCCAAATCAATTGCACATTTCAAATCATCCCGATTCTTATTGATTTATATGTACAGTCTTTTCCGTCAAACCTGAGCTCATTGCAAAGATTAATTCTCTGAAATCAAGTTCCAAATCTAAGGAGGGCAGCTATAGAAACATAGAATATCGGAGCAGGAGTAGGCCATTTGGCCTTTTCAATATGAACATGGCAGACCACCCAACTCAGTCACCTTTATCCTTAGACTATGACCCCTGGTTCTGGATTCCCCACGTCATCGAGATCATCCTTTCTGCATCTAATCTGTCTAATTGTGTTAGAATTTTACAGGTTTCTGTGAGATTTCTTCTTCATTTCTCTAAACTCTAGTAAATGGTAAACAACTGATCCAGCCTTTCCCCGCACATCAGCCTTATCATCCCAGGAGTCCATCTGGTGAAATTTTGTTGCATTCTCTCCAGAGCCAGAACATCCTTCCTCAGATAAAAAAAAAGACTTAAACTGCATGTAATATTTGAGGGGTGGTTTGACCAAGGCTCTGTGTACTTGTAGCAAGACACTTCTACTTCTGTATGCGAATCCTCTCACTGTGAAGGCCAACCTGCCTTCCCACAAACTTGATTGAGTTTTTTGAAGAAGTAACAAAGAGGATTGATGAGGACAGAGCGGTAGATGTGATCTATATGGACTTCAGTAAGGCGTTCGACAAGGTTCCCCATGGGAGACTGGTTAGCAAGGTTAGATCTCATGGAATACAGGGAGAACTAGCCATTTAGATACAGAACTGGCTCAAAGGTAGAAGACAGAGGGTGGTGGTGGAGGGTTGTTTTTCAGACTGGAGGCCTGTGACCAGTGGAGTGCCACAAGGATCGGTGCTGGGTCCTCTACCTTTTGTCATTTCCATAAATGATTTGGATGCGAGCATAAGAGGTACAGTTAGTAAGTTTGCAGATGACACCAAAATTGGAGGTGTAGTGGACAGCGAAAAAGGTTACCTCAGATTACAACATGAACTTGATCAGATGGGCCAATGGGCTGAGAAGTGGCAGATGGAGTTAATTCAGATAAATGCAAGGTGCTGCATTTTGGGAAAGCAAATCTGAGCAGGACGTATACACTTAATGGTAAGGTCCTAGGGGGTGTTGCTGAACAAAAAGACCTTGGAGTGCAGGTTCATAGCTCCTTGAAAGTGGAGTCTCAGGTAGATAGGATAGTGAAGAAGGCGTTTGATATGCTTTCCTTTATTGGTCAGAGTATTGAGTACAGGAGTTGGGAGGTCATGTTGCCACTGTACAGGACATTGGTTAGGCCACTGTTGGAATATTGCGTGCAATTCTGGTCTCCTTCCTATCGGAAAGATGTTGTGAAACTTGGGAAGGGTTCAGAAAAGATTTACAAGGATGTTGCCATGGTTGGAGGATTTGAGCTATAGGGAGAGGCTGAACAGGCTGGGGCTGTTTTCCCTGGAGCATTGGAGGCTGAGGGGTGACCTTATAGAGGTTTACAAACTTATGAGGGGCATGGATAGGTTAAATAGGCAAAGATTTTTCCCTGGGGTTGGGGAGTCCAGAACTAGAGGGCATAGGTTTAAGGTGAGAGGGAAAGATATAAAAGAGATCTAAGGGGCAACCTTTTCACGCAGAAGGTGATACGTGTATGGAATGAGCTGCCAGAGGATGTGTTGAAGGCTGGTACAATTGCAACATTTAAGAGGCATTTGGATGTGTATATGAATAGGAAGTGTTTGGAGGGATATGGACTAGGTGCTGGCAGGTGGAACTAGATTGGGTTGGGATGTCTGGTTGGACCGAAGGGTCTATTTCCATGCTGTACATCGCTATGACTCTATGCTTCAAGGACACCCAGGTCTCATTGCACCTCCCCCTTTCCCAATCTACACCATTCTGATGATAAATCTGCCTTACTGTATTTGTGACCAAAGTGGGTAGCCTCACATTAATCTACATGGTATCATCTGCCATGCATTTGCCCCTTCACTTAACTCGTCCAAATCTTACCGTAACTTCTTTGCATCCTCTTCACAGCTCACTCTCTGACCCCACTTTATCTTTAAAAAAGTGATAGTAGATAGTGGATCAGTCGTTAGTTTTAAATCTGAGATTTTGTCAAGCGAGGTGTAAATGAGTATGGGCTAATAGTATGGATATGGATATTTCGGTCACAGGTCAACCATGATCCTGTTTTATGGTGGAACAGGCTTGAGGGGCTGAATGGCCTACTCCTGTTCCTATGTATCATCAGTTAACTTAGAGATATGATACATGGTTTCCTAATGAAGCCAGCTATGTTTCGGCAAGTTGACCTTTTTTTTTTAATGTAATAGGCTGCTGGGTGAGAGAATGGAAGCTTCATAAGGACATAAGAACCAGGACCAGGAATAGGCCGTCTGGCCCTTTGAGCCTGCTCCGCCATTCAATAAAATCATGGCTGATCTTTTCGTCAACTCAGATCCAATTACCCGCCTGCTCATCATAACTGTTAATTCCTTTGCTGTTCAAAAAAAAATCTATCTTTGTCTTAAAAACACTCAACAAGGTAGCCTCAACCGCTTCGCGGGGCAGGGGATTCCACAGATTCACAATCCTTTGGATGAAGAAGTTCCTCCTCAACTCCGTCCTAAATCTGCTCTGCCTTATTTTGAGGCTATGTACGCTAGTTCTAGTTTCCCCCACCAGTGTGACGCAGCACACAATCCATACTGGAAATAATTTTCCGATTTACATTTGCAACAAAATCGTAGCTGGGATTTTCATCATCTCATTTCTGAACTTGGTGAAAAATTTGATAAAGTTGTGTTCAGGTAAATTGAGCTGGAAGACCATAGACTCTGGCCTTAGGGCAGAGATGAAACAGTACACAGTTAAATTTGCAGCACTCTGAGTTGATGTCTGTATTTCTGCTTATTGTAATTCATCGCTGTCAGAATATTAGATTAGATTAGATTCCCTACAGTATGGAAACAGACCCTTTGGCCCAGCAAGTCCACACCAACCCTCCGAAGAGCAACCCACACAGACCCATTCCCCTACATTTACTCCTTCACCTAACACTACGGGCAATTTAGCATGGCCAATTCACCTAATCTGCACATTTTTGGTCTGTGGGAGGAAGCCAGAGCACCTGGAGGAAACCCACGCAGGCATGGGGAGAATGTGCAAATTCCACACAGACAGTTGCCCGAGATGGGAATTGAACCCGGGTCCCTGGCGCTGTGAGGTAGCAGTGCTAACCACTGAGCCACTAATATTGCACTCAGTAACCCCGTCCGGACTAATACCCTGACATGATATCATAGGAACTTGTGAATAAAATATCAGGGATAGAAAAATAAGAGTACTGATGTGAGTGTTGATAATAATCTGCTGTGATTGTTTGATTTGAAAGATATCCTGATACTGACACATTCTTGAAGTTAATGTTTTGTGTTTATCCTTTTCTAACGGTCCATGCTTGCATCAGTAAAATGATTAGAAATCTGAAGAACTGGGAATTGATGTTTCATGACACATACTGAGCGTTAAAGTATTGACTGTGCATGATGAGGTTTCTGTGGCATTATTGTTGGGGTGTGTGTAAAATGTCAAAGGAGTCACTGATCCCCTCTGTTACTGGGTGCGACGGCCAAGGGTGGCAGTGAGAATTGAGGTCAAAGATCAGCCATGATCTTACTGATTGGTGGACCAGGCTCATGGGACCACATGGTTTACTCCACCCCCTTCTCCTTAAGTTCTTATCAACCTCCCTGAGTCTGGTAAGGTCACGCAACAGCAGATAGAACATGATCTAATGGAGACAGCTTATCAACAAAACAAAAGAGGGCAGTAAATACACATCTGACCACCCTGTAGTTCTGGGAAAGTCTAATGAGCAATCCAAGTCTGTGATGCATAACGTTTCAAATCAACTTTGGGTATTAAAAATTGCTTCTGTAATACTTGCATTTATATCGCACTATTCACAACATCAGGATGTCCTGAAGCTCTTCACAATATTCAGTATTTGTCTTTACATCTAGTCTTTGGCAACTAATGACTAGATAAATATGGGTCATACAGCACAGAAGAGGTTTTTCCGCCCATTGAGTCTGTGATGCCCTATGCACGCTAATCCCACTTTCCAACACTTGGCCCATAACCTTTGAGTGATGACATTTCAAGGTCAGTTGGCCTGTTTTGGTTGGGAAGTAACTATCATCCAGGACACCACAGCTTCTTTCAAAGTAATGCCAAGGGATCGTTTGGATGCACCTGAGAGAGTCCTCGGTTCAAACTCTCAGCCTCTGAGAGTGTCAGCCCAGATTTTGCTTTTGAATCCTTGGAGTGGGGCTCAAACCGCCATGCCTAAGAAGTAAGAGCACCCCACAGAGCCAAGCTGAAAACTTAAATTGCATTTCCAAAGCGTTATTTATTTCTGCTTGCTTTGCTCAGTTACATACTGGGTGCAAAAATAAGAAAACTGAAGACAGCTCGTCTTGGTGTTACAGAGGGAGAAAGGCAGCCGCTCATATGTAATAGATATGCCGCACTATCCCTGCGGGAATGTAACCTTTACTTTAGACTAATGGATGGTAATGTGAGAAAAGAGAAACTAAAGGCAAACACTGCGAAAGTCAAGCAATATATTCATGTGGGAGAAATTAGTAAAGGCAATGTGCATTAAAGAAAACATCAACAGTACCTAATAAAATGGCAATAAAGGACCAATAGCCACTAGAACATAATGGAAAGTTTTAAAATAACAAATGTTAATATCTTAAGAAACCTAAAGTAGTCTAACAGCCTCAGTATATTTGATGAACTGACTCAACAACAAATGGGCTCAGTGTGGGTTTCAATACTAATTTCTCCCGTTGTGGAAATGTATATTTCTGTCTATGTTGAGGCTGCCATTGTTAACTCCAAGGGTAGATCAGTACTTTCTCTGGGGCGTGTTGGTTATTCTCCATTTCTGACCGTGACCGTGACCCTGACCCTTTCAGCAGCTGAGGGTCGTCAGGCTGGAATGTCAGGGCTTCCCTGAAGATGTTGAGCTGGCATTGTCATTGAAAAGCATGAGTCAATGCTGTGCTCTAGTTGCTACATTCTATTTCACCCCCGAATTCCCTTTATTTATATCTTCCATTCACTTTGCTTTCTTTATGCGTTAATCTTTCAGTGTCACCAGCAGAGCAAAGTCCCTTTGTAAGATAGTTGTAACCTAATGTGTTCTGCTCCCTGGAATAATATACCAAGCCCCAATTTCTTCATTCCACTTGCGTATTACTGAAATGATTGCCTCATCGCTGTCGCTTTTCATACTGCACTCATCAGGACAAATGCAAGAATGCCAAATCTCAAATAGTCACAGCACCTTATCCTGCAGGAGAAAAGGGTGCTGACTGGTTGGTAGATGAACTCTAATAGGTCAAGGTATTTCTATGGAGAAAGCAAAGAGGGAGCTACAGGCTTTCCAAGCTTATTCAGGAAAGGTGCAAGGCTGGAATGTATTCCTTTTGTTTCATGTACAACCTAACTGTCACCAGCTACAAATGTCTGCATGATAGGTCCTCAGCAGAAGTCTGGATCTCACCTAACATTGCTCTTCCTCCTGTTGTGTCATTAAATGGTTGAAAATCCTTAGAGAGATTGACAGGATTAATGCTGAAAGGCTAGAAAGTCCCAAACTAGGGCATTCTCGACTCAGGATAGCATGTTGGTCATTTTGGACTGAGTTGATGAGAAGTTTCTTGGAGCTTGGAAACCTTTGGAATTCTCAATACACAGGAGTTGACTATTCAAGACTGCGATTGAGTTTGGGCGTTGAGGGAAACATCAAATGTAGAAATTGGGAGAGTGTGTGGAATTCACTGAGGATCAGCTGTGGTTGCAGTATTTGGCAGAGTAGGAGTAAAGGACTCTGTAGCCTCCTCCTTCCCTCGTGCTTATGTTTCCTGCACACACCCAGATCAAATTCTGAGGTTTTATCAGGCTACCATGTGCTTTCACAGCACAGACCACAGCTAACTTTCGACAGACAGTCCCTGGCTAAAGCCTTGCTTTCAAAAAGGACGCCAAGGGACTTGATTATACAAGAGTAGAGACAATTAATTGGAAATAAACTAAGTGTGATGCTTATATCACAAGCTGCAATTCTTTGCATCACTCCATGATTAGTTTGCCATAAACCGTAGCAAACTGTATCCAACACTCAATAAGTAAATAATAAGTTGTTTGTTTGCAGCTGCCATGGATGGTGCTGTTTTAAAAAGGAGACAATGTTGTGTGTACAGATGGTGGGAACTTGGTGAGAAAGTAGCTCAGAATGCATCAGGCTAGCTGTCAGCTGAAGAATAATTGTACTCGGTCACATTTCCAAGTCTCTAATGGGCCAGTTGATGGAATAGTGCAGGATTTATGCTCATACTTCATCAGGTACTTTGGAACTAATGACAATCCTGCTTGTGAAAACATGAACAATGAAACATCATTTCTAATTTTGGGTAATAAGAGTCAGATTTGGACGTCACTTTGCCCATTCTGTGTTCTATGATTCCTCTCACAAGCAAATTATTCCAAGAGAGGATTCTGCAGGATTAAACTTGCTGGTAACTAATTACCGCTGCTCAATTCTTCAAAGAGTTCTGATGACAGAATTCCCATATTTAAAATATTTATTATTATTTCACTCTGCCCCTCTGTAGACAGCTTCTCTTCACTTGCATAGGTTGATGGTAAAATATTCCGGTTAAATTACATCTACCTGACAATGAACTGTGCAACATGAGATCTGCGGATGCCGTCAGGTGTACAAGTGATTGTTGAACAAGCACTGAAGCATTTGTGCAAAATTAAGAGTGTTTGAATCTTGGAACTCTGATAGAATTTTCCGAGGACTATGGAAGGTGGAGTTTCTTTAACTTTTTTTTGTGAAATAAAGCCCACATTCTAAAGAAAATTAACTCTGCAGTAGGATTGATGATCTGCTTTGCATTTCGTGATTAACAGCATTCTAATATCATACAGATGTCAACCCAGAAACACTGTTTACTCTCTGTTTGGTGTAGGTTATATTTCTATTGTCACAGGATCAGGGAATACAGGGTCAAACTCACTCAACAACCTCCACCACTTTGGTTCTAATTGACCATGAGGTTTTAAATCCTGTGCTCACAGTTTTGAGAATTTCTGCCTTTTCTATGTAATATTGTTTTAACCATTAACCTTGTTCTGTTTTCTGAGCATGAATCAGTTATGAGTGATTAAACCCAGTTATATTTTACAAATGATGCAATTGCCTGAGGTGAAAGTTTATATTTGTACGTATGCCTGTATCTTTTGCAGTTGTGCATACACAGCATATATGGTTAGCACATATCTTGGTATCATTTAAAACACATGGAATTATAGAAGCTAACAGCATGTTTTGGGACTGTTTGGATTGTGATTGTGTTGGATCTTTGAAGGAGCTGTTTAATTTCGTTCCAACGTCTTGCCCAGAACTCTGCAAATTAATTATTTTCAAATAATTGACTTTCAAAACGTCCTATGGAACCTGATGGTGCTATATGCTGTAACACGCTCCAGTTTATTTGCCACTTATTTTGGATTTGGTTGCTGACTCTGCTCCCAGCTGGAAATAATTTTTCTGTACACGCTGACTCTAAACTCCCCCCAACTTTGAATACCTTCATTTAGGTCTCCCCTTACCTTCTTTGCTCGACAATCTCACTTTGTGCAGTCAGTCATCACAGTGGAAGGGTAATCACTGAAACGCAAGGTAACTCTTTCGCTGATTGATGTAATCAGGGCTGGTCACACAGCCAATCAAAACATTTGGGCTCTCTCATATAGTCCTTTGAGCATAGCTTTATTACGTGCAAGGATCATCCACATGCATTTTCCAGTGTCATATTACTCCTGAGTGTGAAGGTTCCTTATGATACTGGCATTCTGTTGAATTTGGATTAGGGTGTATCTAAAGGCTATTTAATTGTGGTCCTAAGGGATTTAGAATTTAATGAATTTATGCTAATGATGCAACATTGGCCCCTTGGACTCGTGTTGCATTTTCCTAAAAAACTGAGAGTTTGGCAGGCACGTGAAAAAATTTGCATAGGTTGTTTCAACGCTCACCCTGTTGATCCTCCTTATTTCTCCTTCAGTTTATTCACTATTTATTGTAGGTCTGGCAACTTGTTTGGTACCAATCCAGCATACGAGCCTCACTGAGTTTATTTCACTGAGAAGGGAAGGTGATCTGATCTTGGCTCAGAATAAAAAGCATTGATTTTAGTGAAATGATGTTATCCTGCTGTAATGAGATATCCCCACTTTGCAATGAAGTGCATGGCATTTTGTAGCATAATTCAGTTCAAGGGTTACAAGGACGCAGCTGTCAATGTACACGGTTAAAATAGCTAATAGTAGTTAATGGACAAGTTAAGTTAAATAAAAAAGGATAAGCAGTTCTGTAAAACCTGTACCCCCCCCCCCTCCCCACAAAGGAACAATTGTGTTCAGTCACAGAGCAGGCTTTGTGTGGGTGGAATACAATGTAGTGACCGTGTAAATCTTGGATGGATATTTTACAATGAAGTGGTTTTACTGCCCACAATCAGGAACAGATGACAGTCTATTAAACAAACACATTGGTAGTTTACATATAAGACATGAAAACAAAATCCAAAGCAGCATTAAGAAATGGTAATGATCAGGAATAAAACCTTATTGATGAATGGAGTGACAAGAACAAGGATGCTAATCAGCTGCCTCAGATCAAGCCCTCAGTCTAACATAATGATCTGCATGTACAATGGTCAGTAATTTTGTTTCATTTTCATAGTTATAATTCAGTCTGGGTTCATCGCAAACATTTGCGATGATCCAATGGAAGAATTCAATCCAAGTCAAGAAGTTTTGTGTTGGCTCTTTTTTCAAGGGGGTTGGAGTATAAGAATAGGGAAGTCTTACTGCAGCTATACAAAGGGGGTGGTGAGACCACATTTTCAGTATTCCGAGCAATTTTAGTCCCTTATTAAAGGAGAGATTTTATGTCATTGGAGACAGTTCAGAGAAGATTTGCAAGAATGATCCCTGGTACAGAGGGATCGTCTTATGAGCAAAGGTTATTCAGGTTGGGACTCTACTCACTGGAGTTTATAAAAATGA
Source organism: Chiloscyllium plagiosum (assembly GCF_037043375.1). NCBI lineage: Eukaryota > Metazoa > Chordata > Chondrichthyes > Orectolobiformes > Hemiscylliidae > Chiloscyllium > Chiloscyllium plagiosum. The sequence continues at coordinate 6,353,964 of NW_028270174.1, forward strand.
GAGGTAATCTCATTGAGACATTTGGGATTCTTAAGGGGCTTGACAGGGTCAACACTGCGAGGATGTTTCCCCTTATGTGAGAGTCCAGGACCAGAGGGCATGGTCTCAGAATAGAGACCAATTTCAGATTGAGATAAGGAGGAATTTCTTCTCTCAGAGGGTTGTGAGTCTTTGGAACTCCTTGCCACAGAGAGCTGTCGGGCAGAGTCCTTGTGTACATTTAAGGCTGAGATCGAGAGATTCTTGATCAGTCAGGGAATCAAGGGCTATGGAGAAAGGGCAGGAAAGTGGACATGAGGAATGTTGGATCAGCCAAGATCTTATAGAATGACACAGCAGGCTTGAGGGGCTGAATGGCCTACTCTGGTTCCTATTTCTCGTGGTCTAACAGAAAAGGAAAAACTGTTTCCACTAGCAGGTCAGTGATTTCAAATATCTCACAAAAAAACAAAGTTTTGTTTTAAAAATGGTGAATTGTTGGTGATCCTGGGATGTGCTGCCTGAAGGATCTGGAAGCAGATTCAACAGGGACTTTCAAAAGGAAATTGGATAAACACCCAAAAATAATGCTGGGGAACAGGGAAACAGCAAGTGGCACCAATCAGATAGCACAGAAACAATGGGTTGAATGGCCTCCTTGTGTACTATATTCCTCAATGATTCTATTTTGCTGAGAAATATTATAATGGGTGATTGAGTTACAAAAATTGCACATGCCAGAAACAGCCCAACTCATCACTACTCTTATTAATCTTTGAGGCCCTCCAAGCCTGTGTGAGCACATTTTGCCCTTCCATACTGAACTTTATTCACTTACAGAATCCGTATCCCTCTATTCCCTCCCTATTCATGTATTTATCCAGGTGCTTCTTGAATGCTGTTATTGTGTCTGCCTCCACCACCTCCTCTGGCAGCGCGTCCCAGGCACTCACCACCCTGTGTGTGAAAAACTCTGCCTCACACATCTCTTTTAAACTCACTCTCCCCCCTCTCGCCCCTTCCCCCTGCACTTTGAACCTGTATTCCCTGGTAACTGACCCCTCCACTTTGGGAAAAGGCCTCATACTTTCCGCTCGATCCATTCCATTCACAATCCTATAAACTTATATCAGGTTGCCCCTCAACCTCTTGTGTTCCAGTAAAAACAAACCCAATTTATCCAATCTTTCGTCATTGCTAAAATCCCCCGTACCAGGCAACAACTTAGTAAATCTTTTCAGTGCCTCTCCAAAGCCTCCACATCCTTCTGGTAGTGTGGTGACCAGAACTATATGCAACAATCTGAGTGTGGTCTAACTAAAGTTCTATAAAGCTGCAGCATCACTTGTATATCCCTATATTCAATGCCCATTCCAACCAAGGCAAACATGCTATTGGCCTTTTTTACCACCTTATCTACCTGCCACATTCAGTTATCTGTGGACCTGCACACCCAGATCCCTCTGCATATCAAGGCTCCTAAGGTTCTGCCATTCACTGTATAATTTCCACCTGTATTTGCCTTCCAAACTTTCACGTCACATTTGTCCAGAATAAACTCGATCTGCTATTTTTCTACCCATGTCTCCAACTGATCTATATTCTGCTGTATCCTCTGACAATCTCCCTCACTATCCGCAACTCCACCAATCTTTGTATCGTCTGCAAATCAGCTACGTTTTCTTCTAAATCATTTATGTAGACCACGACCAGCAAAGGTCCCAGTACTGATCCTTGGGGAACACCACTAGTCACAACCCTACATTCTGAAAAGCATCCTTCCACCGCTCCCCTCTGTCTCCAATGACTAAGCCAGTTCTGTATTCATCTTGCCAGCTCACTCCCCAATACCATGTGACTTTACCTTTTGTACCAGTCTGCCTTGTCAAAGACTTCACTGAAGTCCATGTAAAAAACCTCAATCACTTTTCTCTCATCAATCATTTTTGTCACCACCTCAAAAAAACTCAATCAAGTTAGTGACGCATCGTTAATAAGTCCTTTTGCTTCTAAATGCGTGTCAAATTGTTATTAAATGCATATAGAATTACATATAGATCATTTTTAATGTTGTTTTCCTGTCTTCCTCCAGCTCAGTCCCGCTGTCATGGACACTGTTCTGAAGGGTACGTTCAATGCTACTTTAACCAATCCACTCCTGAACCCGCTGCCAATTCCAACGCATCCTGACCCGCCATTATTCCAGGACATCTGACCCAGATCTGACCTTCAAATCATGTCAAATGGTAAGTCATTGTGTCATTCAGCATGGAAACAGCCCTTTCAGCCCAACTGGTCCATGCTGATCAGGGATAGCAAAGGGAACTTGTGCATGGAGTCTGAGCAGATAGGGGAGTTTTTTGCTTTGGTTTTCACCAAGGAATGGGAACTTATTGTGAATGAAAACTTAGAGGAGCTGGGATACAGTCTTGATCAGATCAAGATTGATGAAGATGATGTGCTAGAAATTTTGGAAAACATTGAGACTGATAAGTCCCCAGGGCCAGACCAGATTTACTCTAGGCTGCTCTGGGAAGGGGGAAAGGAGGTTGCTAAGCCGCTGGCGAGGATATTTGCCTCCTCACTCTCCACAGGAGTTGTACTGGAGGATTGGAAGGAGGTGAATGTTGTTCCTTTTTCCAAGAAGGGTAATAGGGAAATCCCTGGTAATTACAAACCAGTCAGTCTTACATCTGTGGTCAGCAATGTTGTGGAAAGAATTCTGAGGGATAGGATTTATGACTATTTGGCAAAGCATAATGTGATTAAAGGCAGTCAGCATGGCTTTGTGAGGGGCAGGTCATGCCTCACAAATCTTATTGAGTTCTTTGAGGAGGTGTCAAGACAGGTTAACAACGGTCGAGGTGTATGTGGACTTCTGCAAGGCATTTGATAGGGTTCCCCATGGTAGGCTCATTCATAAAGTCAGGAAGTATCTGATACAGGGAGATTTGGCTATCTGGATTCAGAATTGGCTGGCTGACAGAAGGCAGAGAGTGGTTGTAGTTGGAAAGTATTCTGCCTGGAGGACAGTGTTGAGTGGGGTCCCGCAGGGCTCTGTTCTTGGGCCTCTGCTCTTTGTAGTTTTTATAAGTGACTTGGATGAGGAGGTTGAGGGGTGGGTTAGTAAATTTGCAGATGACGTTGAGGTTGGAGGTGTCATCGATAGTATCGAGGGCTATTGCAGGCTGCAGCGCGACATTGACAGGATGCAGAGCTGGGCTGAGAAATGGTAGATGGAGTTCAATCTGGATAAATGTGAAGTGATGCATTTTGGAAGGTCGAACTCGAATGCTGAATATAGGATTAAAGACAGGATTCTTGGCAGTGTGGAGGAACAGAGGGATCTTGGTGTTCAAGTACATTGATCCCTCAAAGTTGCCACCCAAGTGGACAGGGTTGTTAAGAAAGCATATGGTGTTTTGGCTTTCATTAACAGGGGGATTGAGTTTAAGAGCCATGAGGTTTTGCTGCAGCTCTACAAGTCCCTGGTGAGACCACACTTGGAATATTGCGTTCAGTTCTGCTCGCCCTTTATAGGAAAGATGTGGAGGCTTTGGAGAGGGTGCAAAGAAGGTTTACCAGGATGCTGCCTGGACTGGAGGGCTTGCCTTATGCAGAAAGGTTGAATAAGCTCAGACATTTCTCTCTGGAGAGAAGGAGGAAGAGAGGAGACCTGATTGAGGTGTACAAAATAATGAGAGGAATAGATAGAGTCAATAGCCAGAGACTTTTCCCCACGGCAGGATTAACTAGTACGAGAAGTCATAATTTGATGATATTAGGAGGAAGATAGAAAGGAGACATCAGAGGTAGGTTCTTTACATAGAGAGTTGTGAATGCATTGCCAGCTGTGGTGGTGGAAGCAGAGTCATTGGGGACATTTAAGCGACTGCTGGACATGCACATGGATAGCAGTGAGTTGAGGAGTGTATAGGTTAAGTTACTATATTTTACATTAGGATTAAATCTCAGCACAACATTGTGGGCCTAAGGGCCTGTTCTGTGCTGTACGTTTCTATGTTCTATGTTCTATGAAATAGTCCCATTTGCCCCATATTCCTCTCAACCTTTCTTGTCCATGTCCCCAGGCAAATTCCAGTAACTCACCCCAGCTCTGAAACCTTGGCTTTCAGGACAAATCCTATTGTGCTTGTCAGCTTATAAATCTGTGTGCGATCACAACTGGTGTAAGAAATCAGATTTACCTGAGGCTTCTATGTAAGGTAACCATAGTCCCAGAGGGTGACTGTCTGATTAGAGAGAGAGAGAGAGAGATGACTGGTGATGGTTTAATCTGAGGGTCACCATGTCTCAGGTGAGGGGGTCAATTGAGAAGCAAAGTCCTTCATGGTAGCCTCAGCCGGTGTGGGAGTTGAACCCACGCTGTAGACAGTATTTTGAATCGCAAACCAGCTGTCCAACCAACTCAGCTAACTGATGCTCTGCCCCTCTATAACTTTGGTGTGCCAGAAAGAGAATATTTTGTTAGAAGGGAAACTGGGAATCAGATAGTTAAAGCCAAAATTCTGTGGATGTTGGAACAATATAAAACGCTGGATAGACCAGCAGACCTGGCTGCAAGTGAGGAGATTTGATTGGGTGGGGGGGAGGGGGGGAAGTGGAGGACCGGAAGGAGCTGCTGCTAAAATGGAAAGGTCTGTGTCAAGCTGCTTCAGTATGGAGTTGATAAAGTGTGGAGCTGGAAAGGCACAGCAGGTCAGGCAGCATCGGAGGAGCAGGGAAGTCGACGTTTCGGGTCAGGACCCTGATGAAGTCAAGTCCTGATGAAGGGTCCTGACCCGAAACGTCGACTTCCCTGCTCCTCTGATGCTGCCTGACCTGCTGTGCCTTTCCTGCTCCACACTTTATCATCTCTGACTGCCCACGTCTGCAGTCCTTCCTATCTCCATGCCTCAGTATGGAGCAGCTCTCTGAAACGTGCTGATGGTTAAAAACGGAAAGCAGCCCATGGTTGGTTTGGAATTGAGGTAACCATGGGAAGGGATTTCCATTGCCAGGTCCTTTATGTCTGGCTTGGTTTGTCGCTCTCCCCTCTCTGCAACTTTAGCTGATGAACCTTACCTCCTCTACTCTCTACATAGGTATTGAGAGTCATTCCAACTCTGGCTACTTCACTATAGTGCTTGACTTTTGTTACATTCTCCTCTTCTCCACCTCCCCCAACAGCCTTGTCTTGTTTACTTTACTGTCAGTGGAGAGGACCCACTCTTTCCCTTTTGTACATTACTTTACAGCCATTTAAAGAACATCTCTTTTTCTCTTTCTCCACCATTCATAACCCCTTTGTCTTTTCTACTAGGTCGCTCTGCCATCTGTTCCCTTCTCCTGGCTCTGCCTCTGTCAAAAATATACATAAAAACATTTTGCAACATTTTTCAGCTCTGAAGTCATACTGGACTCGAAACGTTCACTCTATTTTCCTCTCTACAGGTGCTGCCAGATCTGTTGAGTTTCTCCAGCAGTTCCTGTTGTGCTCCTTCATGAGTTTAACTGGTTGCCCAATTTGAAGACAGCTTGCCCACTGTCCACCTCCCCCCACCGAGAGCAGCATCCCCGGAGCCATCCCCACAATGTTCCTGCTTATTCCCCCCCTCCCTCCAAACCCACCACCATGGGAATGGGCAACACTCTGGCCAGTGATTAACCTCAATGCTTCTTTATCAGAGCTAGCTAACTATAGATGAGTAGAAGGAACAAAATCAGAAGGTTGGAGGAGGAGGAGGAGGAGGACAAAGGGGTGGTTTAAGGACATAGAACATAGAACATTACAGCACAGTTCAGGCCCTTCGACCCTCAATGTTATGCTGACCTGTGGAACCAATCTGAAGCTCATCTAACCTACACTATTCCATTCTCATCCATATGCTATCCAGGTTTGTGGGAGAGTGAACGGCAGGGCTATTTCTATGTGTCTTCGTGCAAATGTCACCAGACCTATTAATGCAGAACTGCAGGCCCATGTTCTCTGGACAGGAATTCAAATCCCACCAGGAGAGATGGTGAAATTTGAATTTAGTGCAAACCTGAGAATAAAAAAAAACTAGTCTAGTGACAAGCTAATTGCAAAAACTCGTCTGTGTCACAAAATCTGCTTACTTGATCTGACCTACTTGTGACTCCAGACTCACCTCAAGGTGGTTTGATTCTTAACTGCCCTATGGGTATAAATGCTGACCTATCCAGATACACCCACATCCCATAAACGAATACAACAAAATGATGTACTCAGACAAGGTAACAAGGTGGGTCTGGAGGAGCTGCAAATAACAATAACAGAATGATTACCAACACACACTGACTGAGAACATGGGAGTGCCATTAGGATCTGACATTGTTGAATTCACTGTTGAGTCCAGAAGTTTATAAAATACCTCAATTAAAGCTATGGTGCTGCTCCTAGACACAGGTTAACTTTGGCTTTTATGAGTTAGCAATAAAATAATACTTTTGTTTCAGACAGAGGAATGGCCTTTGGAGTAGTAAACCAGAGCAATATCCCTTCATCATTTCAGGAATTAAAACTGAAATGCTCAAATTACATAGGAAGGCTTCTTGAAACTGTTTTCAAAATTGATAAAAGTCAAACTCAGGCATTTCTTAAGCAGTGGTGTCAGTGTATGCTTCAAATCAGTGTCTGAAAAGAACAAACTCACTGCAGAAACTGGAAAGGAATGCAAACAAGGAAGGGGTGTGTGTGTGTGTTTATTGGTGTGTGTCTGTGTATGTGTCTGTGTGTGTGCATGTGTGATTTGTGTGTGTGTTTATTGGTATGTGTCTGTATGTGTGCACGTGTGAGTGTGTGTCTGCGTGTGTCTATGTATGCGCCAGTATGTGTGCGTGTGTGGTTTGTGTGTGTGTTTATTGGTATGTGTCTGTGTGTGTGTCTGTATGTGTGCACGTGTGATTTGTGTGTGTGTTTATTGGTATGTGTCTGTATGTGTGCATGTGTGAGTGTGTGTCTGCGTGTGTCTATATGTGTGCGCATGGGGTTTGTGTGTGTGTCTGTATGTGTGCATGTGGGGTTTGTGTGTGAGTATGTGTTGGTGTGTGTCTATGTGTGTGTGTTGGTGTGTGTGTGTGTTTTTGTGTGTGTATGAGTGGTTGTGTGTGAGTTGGTGCATGTATAGGGGATGATTGGTGTGTGTGTGTATGTGTGGATTGGCATGTGTGTGTGTTGGGGGGAGGAGGCTTGGTGTGGGTGTGTGTAGTGTGGGTTGGTGTGAGTGTGTGTGTTGGGGGTGAGGGGGCTTGGTGTGGCTCTGTGTGTGTGTGGGTGGGTTGGTGTGAGTGTGTGTGTTGGGGGTGAGGGGGCTTGGTGTGGCTCTGTGTGTGTGTGGGTGGGTTGGTGTGGGTGTGTGTGTTGTGGGGGAGGGGGCTTGGTGTGGGTGTGTGTTGGGGGTGAGGGGGCTTGGTGTGGCTCAGTGTGTGTGTGGGGTGGGTTGGTGTGGGTGTGTGCTGTGGGGGAGGTGGCTTGGTGTGGGTGTGTGTTGTGGGGGAGGGGGCTTGGTGTGGCTGTGTGGGGGGGGGAGAGGGGTGTTGTGGGGGTTGGTATGTGTTGGGGGCGTTGGTGTGCGCGTGGGGTGGGTTGGTGTGGGAGTGTGTGTGTTGGGGAGGAGGGGGTTGGTGTGTGTGTGTGTATGTACGTGTGCGTGTGTGTGTGTGTAGGGCTGTTGTGGGGGTTGGTGTGTGTGGAGAGGGGTTACTAGTTGTTTAAGGCCTGTGGAGCCTGGGCATGAACTGGCCTCTGTGATTCATACGGTCTGGTTCCTGTGCTATTAAGGGCGATAAATCAGCTAGCAAGTTCTCAGTCGAGCTATAACTCCCTTTTCATTCTTATAAATCTCCCGAGGCAGCAAGAAATTAGTGAAGTCAGTTCATTGATCTTGCAAGGTTAATGTTAAATTGGCAACAAAAGTTATTATTGGCCACTGGGACAGTTCAAAGAAGTTTTGGAGCTGGTCAGTGTACCTCTTACAGTGCATTATCTGATGACATGCTGTCATTATGTTGTATTGGTGCTTTCATATTCAGCCTATTAATCTAATGACTAACTGTTCCATTCTCTCAGCACTGAGCATTCACTGAAGTGTCTACACTTAATGCAGCCAGTTATTTATATGTGTACATACATCGCTTTCCTTAGTCTTTCATCAGGAGGGGTTCTTTACTTCTTCAGCTAATCAAAATGAAATAACTCATGCAGTGTTTGATCAAATCCCAGGAGTGTATAAATCAAGGTGTAGTTTGTGTGCACTTCACAAAGACCACAGAGTGCTACTATTGTCGAAATGTTGACTGCACCTTTGTTACAAACGATCGATGGCTATCAAGTTTGCTTACAAAGACACTTTGTAGCTGCATTCTTGTTTAACATTGGTAAGTAGTGCATTAAATTTAAAAAAAAAGAAATTCATCTCTATGACGTGGGTATTGCTGGCTACGCCAGCATTTATTGCACATCCCTAATTACAAGGGTAGTTGAGAGTCATTGCTGTTAGTCTGGAGTTCACGTTTAGCCCAGGCTGGTAAGGATGGCTGTTTCCTTCCCTAAAGGATATCAGTGAACAGGTTGGATATCTTTTCCCCGACAATTATTTCATGGTCATCGGCAGACTCTAAATTCCAGATTTTTGTTGGAAATTTTTCCATCTCTCATGATGGGATTTGAATCTAGGTCTCCCTGGGTCTCTAGATTAATAGTCTAGTAATGATACTGCAAAGACCACCCCATCCTCCAATGCACAGAAACAGGCTGTTCAGCCCATTTGATGTTTATGCTTCATGTGTACTTCCCCCTACCATTCCCAGTTAATGCACCCATGTATTCCTTTCTCATTCACCATTTTATCCAGCTTCTCATAAATGGACCAATACTATTCAGCTGATCCACTCCACATTTTGCTGTTTCCATGTTCTCATTAGATAAAAAACTCTTCCCCTGGATTGGACTTATTAGTGACTACCTTCTTATATGAACGAACCCTAGTTTTACACTGGCTAACTTTTAATGTTGGTGAATGGGATCTCACCCACTTGTTGCACTACCCATATTGATGAAGGACTGCTGGAATTAAATGGAAAGCATCGCTCCTTCCCTGGGATTTAGGATCCTGAGAGCAGAGCTGACCTCTCAGAGGCACCAGGGGCTACGATAGTTCCCTCCCAGGGGCTAACCATCACCAAGCCATTGACAGGGTGGGGAGGTTGGACGGCTGTCAGAGTGAGTCAGAAAGTAACTCTGAGTGAGCGACCCCCTTCTTGATGTTAGATGTCTCAATTAGGCAGAACTCCACCTCCGGGCATAAATAATACCAGCATTTTTATCAATTTTTTAATATAGAATCTCTATAGCATGGAAGCAGGCCATTCGGCCCAGCAAGTCCACACCAACTCTCTGAAGATCATCCCACCCAGACGCACCCTATCCCTGTATTTTCCATGGCTCACCCATCTAATTTACACACCTCTGGAGATTATGGGCAATTTAAGCATGACCAATTCACCTCACCTACATCTCTTTGGACTGTGGGAGGAAACCCAGGCAGACACAGGGAGAATGTGTAAACTCCACACAGACAGTCACCCGAGGCTGGGATTGACCCTGGGTCCCTGGTGCTGTAAGGCTGCAGTGTTAACCACTGTGCCACCCCTGTTTCTGATGTCTGTGTATCTGACCATAGGTGAACATGAGTGAAATGTTTGAAAGGTTCGCTTTTCTAAATTATTACAAGAACTCCCAACAATTTGTTTTCAGAATGATTAGGGGACAAATTGGTGAGGGCGCTTAAGTATCGTGGCTCTACTTTCCCCAGGAGACTCCTTCAATGACTAGCATCCCATAAAGTTGGATGGCGAAATGCCTCTTGGGATAAGTGGGAACTTCCCAGAACAGGAAATTGGGGTTAGATTCTTCACGGTTGCAAAATGGGGTCTTGCGAATTGACTGAAAATGTGTTGCTGGAAAAGCACAGCAGGTCAGGCAGCATCCAAAGAACAGGAGCATCGACGTTTCGGGCATAAGCCCTTCTTCAGAAATGAGGACAGGCTAAGATAAAAGGTAGGGAGGAGGGACTTGAGGGAGGGGCGTTGGAAATGCGATAGGTGGAAGGAGGTCAAGGTGAGGGTGATAGGCCAGAGTGGGGTGGGGGCGGAGAGGTCAGGAAGAAGATTGCAGGTTAGGAAGGCGGTGCTGAGTTCGAGGGATTTGACTGAGACAAGGTGGGGGGAGGGGAAATGAGGAAACTGGAGAAATCTGAGTTCATCCCTTGTGGTTGGAGGGTTCCTAGGCGGAAGATGAGGCGCTCTTCCTCCAACCGTTGTGTTGCTATGGTCTCGCGATGGAGGAGTCCAAGGACCTGCATGTCCTTGGTGGAGTGGGAGGGGGAGTTGAAGTGTTGAGCCACAGGGCGGTTGGATTGGTTGGTGCGGGTGTCCCAGAGGTGTTCTCTGAAACGTTCCGCAAGTAGGCGGCCTGTCTCCCCAATATAGAGGAGGCCACATCGGGTGCAGCAGATGCAATAAATGATGCGTGTGGAGGTGCAGGTGAATTTGTGGCAGATATGGAAGTGTCCCTTGGGGCCTTGGAAGGAGGTGTGGGCGCAAGTTTTGCATTTCTTGGGGTTGCTGGGGAAGGTGCCGGGAGTGGAGGTTGGGTTGGTGGGGGGTGTGGATCTGACGAGGGAGTCACGGAGGGAGTGGTCTTTTCGGAACACTGATAGGGGAGGGGAGGGAAATATATCCTTGGTGGTGGGGTCCGTTTGGAGGTGGCGGAAATGACGGCGGATGATACGCTGTATCTGGAGATTGGTGGGGTGGTAGGTGAGGACCAGTGGGGTTCTGTCCTGGTGGCGGTTGGAGGGGTGAGGCTCAAGGGTGGAGGAGCGGGAAGTGGAGGAGATGCGATGGAGGGCATCGTCGACCACGTCTGGGGGGAAATTTGAAGGAGGAGGCCATCTGGGTTGTACGGTATTGAAATTGGTCCTCCTGGGAGCAGATGCGGCGGAGACGAAGGAATTGGGAATATGGCATGGCGTTTTTACAGGGGGCAGGGTGGGAGGAGGTGTAGTCTAGGTAGTTGTGGGAGTCGGTCGGTTTATAGTAGCTGTCCGTGTTAATTCGGTCGCCCGAGATAGAAATGGAAAGGTCTAGGAAGGGGAGGGAGGAATCTGAGACGGTCCAGGTGAATTTGAGGTCGGGGTGGAAGGTATTGGTAAAGTGGATGAACTGTTCAACCTCCTCATGGGAGCACGAGGCAGCGCTGATACAGTCATCGATGTAGCGGAGGAAAAGGTGGGGTGTGGTGCCAGTGTAGCTGCGGAAGATGGACTGTTCCACATATCCTATGAACAGGCAGGCACAGCTGGGGCCCATGCGGGTGCCCATGGCTACTCCTTTGGTTTGGAGGAAGTGGGAGGATTGGAAAGAGAAGTTGTTCAGGGTGAGGACCAGTTCAGTCAGTCGAAGGAGGGTGTCAGTTGAAAGGTACTGGTTGGGTCGGCGGGAAAGGAAGAAGCGGAGGGCTTTGAGGCCTTCGTGATGGGGGATGGAGGTGTACAGGGACTGGATGTCCATGGTGAAGATAAGGCGTTGGGGGCCGGGGAAGCAAAAATCATGGAGGAGGTGGAGGGCGTGGGTGGTGTCCCGAACGTAGGTGGGGAGTTCTTGGACTAAAGGGGACAGGACCGTTTCGAGGTATGCAGAGATGAGTTCGGTGGGGCAGGAGGAGGCTGAGACAATGGGTCGGCCGGGGCAGTCAGGTTTGTGGATTTTGGGCGGGAGGTAGAAGCGGGCGGTGCGGGGTTGTGGGACTATGAGTTTGGAGGCAGTGGATGGGAGATCCCCTGAGGTGATGAGGTTATGGATGGTCTGGGAGATGATGGTTTGGTGGTGGGAGGTGGGGTCATGGTCAAGGGGGCAGTAGGAGGAGATGTCCGTGAGCTGGTGTTTAGCCTCAGCGGTGTAAAGGTCGGTGCGCCTCCCTTGTCTGCCGGTTTGATAGTGAGGTTGGGGTTGGCTTGTGAATTGACTGCCCATATAATTACCCAGCTCCCTTAGTTGATGACACATTGGTAGTGGTATATAATTTGGAGCTTAAAAATGTGTTGCTGGAAAAGCGCAGCAGGTCAGGCAGCATCAAAGGAACAGGAGAATCGACGTTTCGGGCATAAGCCCTTCTTCAGGGCTTATGCCCGAAACGTCGATTCTCCTGTTCCTTTGATGCTGCCTGACCTGCTGCGCTTTTCCAGCAACACATTTTAAGCTCTGATCTCCAGCATCTGCAGTCCTCACTTTCTCCTAGTATATAATTTGGATCCAATTTATACTTTCATACGTTCACTAAGTCTCTTCCAAACTCTTCCTTCCACTATCCCCAGCCTGGATCTGTTTACAAATATTTTTGAATCAGAGATGTTACAAAGCTGTAAAGGTGAGGCTGCTATAGTCTTACCAGACCATATGGTGACTGTCATTAGAGAGACAGAGACAACAACATACCACTGAAGCAGGTGACACTTGAACCCAGGGCCTCTACCACACACACACAGCCCAAACAGAGAGTAGCTATACCGCATGACAGGTTTGCTTGTGGGATTGCACTATTCCAATTCGGTGAAAAGCTATTAGTCACTTCTTTTGTGAGGAGGCAATTGTGGGAAAAATATTGATGGACACCGACTGTCACTTGTGTGTTACTATGGCTGCCAGTTTTTCAGCAGCCAGTCGATGAGTACATAAACTACAACCACATCCACCCCATGAGGCTCAGCCTGTTTCCCAGTCAACCGTGTACTATCGTGGTGGGCAGGCTCTCCCCTCCCTCAGCATTGAGGATTGGGAATCATTTCCTTTACTAAGTGCAAGGAAAGCATTTCCATGGAAAACACTTATGGAATTAAATATAAAAAAAAGGAAGTTATGATACTTCAGGAAGAGACCATTCAGCCCATCTGGTCTGATGTGGGTTATGTCTTTTTCAGATGAGCCTCCTTCCCATCCCTCAATGTACCCTTTCTTCTTCACTTGTATTTAGTCAGCTTCTTCATAAATATATCTGTGCTTTTTGATTCAATGATACAGTTTGGATTCATCACATTCCCTGTAGGAACAAGTTCCATATTCTCCTCATCTTCTGGGTTAGAGCAGTTTTTTCAGAATTCTTGGATTTCTGAGCAACTTTTTTTAACGTTTGCATAAATTAATGCACAAAGCTTCTTTAAATAAGCAGCTCACAGACTGACTGTGAAATATTTACCTTCCTTTGGTTTTCTAGAGGTGATATATTTGCGAAGAATCTCAGTGACTCCCTCCTCACAGTTATAAATGACAGTGGCTTTTGGGGAATGATCACAAAACTACTTTCTGAAATAAAGGCTGGTTTTTGAACATTGGCTGAAGAGCCAGCAATATTAACACCTCTCTTTGAGAAAGTGGAATGGCCCACTGAGTCTATCTGCCAATTAGGCACCTAACTGGGGCCCTTTGACAGGATTGAGGACTTCAGGGCGGAGTTTCTGTCCACCAACCAGAAGCACTTCATTACTCAGGACTGCCACCAGAGACTGTGGCTGCTGCCGGTAATGCACCACTTGAGGCTCAGGGTCTCCAATGAGCCCAGGCCATCGGAAATCGGAGCAAGAATAGGCCATTCAGCCCTTCAAGCCTACAATGCCATTCAGTTTGATCATGTCTCACAGTCCATCTCAGTATCCTGTTCTCATTTTCTCCCCATCCCTTTGATCTTTTTAGCCCTAACACCATTAGAGATCCCAGATTGGTGGTGGGGGGAGTGGGGATGTGTGGGAAGTTACTGAGGTAGAAAGAGAGGGAGGGAGGTCAGCAGCAAGGGCAGTTGGGTGATTATCAGTGTCCTTCCTTTCTAGGGTCCCTCCATTGGACACTGAGTTCCTTTGATCACTGCTGGAAACTCTCAATCCGACAGCATTTGCTTTCCAAGCCTCCTACATGGAGAGAAGGCCACTCAGCCCTTTGAGTTGGCTCTGCCATGCAGTAGGATCATGGCTGATCTGGTTTCAACCTCAGTCCTACATTCTTGCACTGCCCGTCCATCCATCAACCCTCTGGGTATTCAAGAATCTATCTCCTTTGCAGTGGAAAAGGAAATCTTCAGTTGCTTGGGTCTGAAGCTGTGCCATTCTGTTCTGCACCTCTCCAACTCTTAAAGTCCCTCTCCTCCCGGAATATGGAAGTTAAAACCCTTTAGAATGTTCTGTCATCTGTCCTCATATCTCCTTTTATGACTGGGTTCATATTGTTTATAGCAAATGTCATAGTTTTACAGCAAAAACACTTTGGAAAGCTTTATTATGTTAAAGGCTCTATATAAATCTGGGTTGCTGGATTTTATGTATGTACTGTACACATTGCCTGTAGTGGCACAATAGTTGCACTTGTCTAAATACAGATTTGTATTTAAACAAAAAACAAAACCATTATAGTTAAGAATAATGCTCCCATACATGACGTGATTGGGTGTATATGATGCTCAGTGTATCACTGATCACTGTGTTGTGTGCCTTAATTAATCAATAATTGTCTCCATAAAGTATCAAGGGATTGCATTGGCAGTGATGTCTTTAAATTATTGAGTTGGTCTCAAATTGCAGAACTGTACGGAGCATCCTATTGAAGGAGGATAACGGTGCAGACAGGAAAGAGAAACAAACCCTGCAGCTGTGACTGGTTCTAGTGTCACGGATAGTTAGAGTTAACTCCCTCCAAGGCATCCTAATCCTGTGTGTCAATGAAATGGCACGCTGCTACCTTCCAACTTTATTGCTTTGCTGCTCGGCTTTAGACAAGAAACGCACACAGCAGTCTGAAAGAACCGATAGTCCCAGAGCAGGGGATTAACAAGCTGATTTCTGCTGAAGTGAAACCATGTCACAAATCCTTCTGGAGTCTGACGTGCAGGTTATAAAGGGAAAGATTGAGCACTGAAATCAAGTAAGGTTTGATTACTCAATCAGCTTACAATTGGCAGATTGCTGACCGAATACATATGTACAGGAACACAGGAACAGGAGTAGGCCGTTCAGCCCCAAGAGTGTCCCACCATTCACTGAGATCTTGGCTGATCTGTGGCCTAACTCTGTATTACCTGTCTTTGGCCCATATCCCTTCATACCTTTGCTTAGCAAAAACATATCCACATCAGATTTAAAATGAACACATGATCTAACATCAACTGCCACTTGTGGTTAAGAGAATTCCAAACCTCTCCCGCCCTTTGTGTATAGAAGTACTTCGTAACATGTCTCCTGAACGTTCTGACCTTAATTTTCAGACTCCACCCCCTAGTTATAGAATCTATAATCAGTGGAAATAGTTTACCTTTATCTACCCTATACTTTCCTGTTAATATCTTGAAGACTTTGATCAGATCACCCCTTAACCTTCTGAATTCTAGAGAAAACAGGCTCAACTTGCATAACCCCTCCTCACAACGTAACCCCTGAAGTCTATATATCATGGAGCTTGATTGTCAGCCAGTTGTACTACAAAGACTCCTTATTCTGGTTAATCCGTTCAGAGAACCAGTTCAGCACAGATGCAGGATATTCAACCACCGAGTCTGGGTCAGTTCTTATAAAGAGCTGTCCACTTTGCCCCACTCCCTCCTGCTCCTTGTTCATGTTCCTGCAATTATTGTTCTTTCAGAATGTGAGGGCCATTATTGAATCTTTATGTACTACCCAGTTAGGCACTGCATTCCAAATCCGAATCAGGGATGTAAAATTATGAATGAGCAGTAATTTCCTCTAATTTAATATTTCTCAGGCTCATTCTCTTCAATAAACTTAGGTTCCTAACCCACTGACTCTATGCTTTGAAACTCTGAGACTGAACCATACATTGCAACCTTAGTATCATGTTTAACTTCAAGGTGAACTTAATACCATGCAACCTACGCCATTGCAAAGATTGCTTATTTCCAGCTCTGTAACATCACCCAGTCCTGCCCCGGCCTCAGCTCATCTACTGTTGAAACTCTAATCCAAGGCTTGATGTCTAGACTTGATTATTTTCAAACAAACTCTTGGCCGACCTCCGCATTCTACTTTTGCAACGATACATTCATCCCAGAGCTCTGCCACCCCTATCCCAGCTAAGCCTGAGTTCTGTTCTCCCTGCACCTCATTTACCTGCCCTACCTCCTGGTTAAGTGAAAGTGCGGACTGCAGATGCCTGAGATCAGAGTCGAGAGTGTGGTGCTGGAAAAGTACAGCAGGTCAGGCAGCATCTGAGGAGCAGGAAAATCAATATTTCAGGCAAAAGCCCTTCAACAGGAATCTCGAATATAGGGCTTTTGCCCAAAACGTCCTGCTCCTCGGATGCTGCCTGACCTGCTGTGCTTTTCCAGCACCACACTCTACCTCCTGGTTAAGCGCTGCCTCAATTTTCAAATATTTTTCTACGTCAATTCCCTCAGTTCACACTTCTCCCTTCATCTGTAATCTCCAAGGGATGGCAGAACTGTGCTGTGAGGTGAGATTGGTTCCAACTGGGCCTAGAGTTTAGAGGAATGAGAGTGGATGTGATTGAAATGTGTAAAGTTCAAACAGGGCCAGACACGGGATGCAGGAAGAATGTTCTCCCAGGTTTGGGAATTCTAAAAAGAGGAGACGCAGTCTCAGGATACGGTGAAGGCCTGAGATGGAGAAGCAATTCTTTACTCTGAGAGTGGTCAACCTGTGAATTTGTGGAATTTGTTACCAGTGAGAAGTGTGGAGGCTCCATCACTGAATATATTCAGGAAAGAGATATTTTTGGGTGTTAAAGGCGTTGAGAGGTATAAAGAGAAAATGGAAACATGGTGTTGAAATGGAGGATCAGCCATGATCATATTGAACAGGAGCAGGAAGGAGGAGCCAAATGACTTACTCCCAACCCTGGTTTCCATAGCCCTCTGATGTCTTTGTTCTCTGAGTATAAAAGTCCCTGAGTATAAAAGTCCGACCATCAACAACAAATGTTACCTGTTTCTGTCTGCACAGATACTGCTGAGATTTTCAAGCAATGTTTTTGTTTCTTCTTACATCAGTTTGCCAGCATATATGGTATTTGGATTTTCCCGTATTTGACTCAGTGTCAGCTGTTGCTACATATTGATCTTGCGAAGTCACTCGAGACGCGTTAATACATCAGTGGCTTGATAACAATATAAGTCATCTCCCCATATTTGTTTGCAGCTGCTGCCTGGGTCAGGGGACAGTCAACTGTATTTTATTTCCTGTCTGTGATTCCTCAGATTAAGGTAAACAGATGAAGGGAAGTGGAGTATATTTTGAGGACAAAGAGAAACGTATACTGACTCTTCACAGCTCTCAAAGAAAATGCCTTAAAGTACTTCAAATGGAAGAGTTTCTTCAAAATGAAGCAGCTGTCCCCAAGTAAGCTTTCAGCGTTGTCTTAATTTGATGCAGATTATTTTGCCTGTTTGCACCTACCTGACTGATCTCCCAACTGAAATGGACTAGTCGGAGCCACACTAAAGAAACAAGACTGTCGATAGGACCTTGATCCTTTTTTTGATGATATTATTAGTTAATCTTCCATGTCATTATCCAGGAACAGAACTAATAAATAAATTGCATCTCTCTCATCCTTGCCTTTCCGTATCTCTGTAAGCGCTTGTCTGATTTTGCCTGAAGGTTTCTGTGGTGGGACTCGCAATCTCTCTTTGTGTCTTTCAGGCCTTTGCCCCTTCAGTTTCAATTGCATCCAGTTTCTCCCTTCTTTCAGCTCTGAATCCTCCAAGGGGATGGTGTCCTTTCAATTCTTTCCCCTCCCAGTCCCAATTCGGTCCCAGCATCACCCAATTCCTTCACCTCACTGTGCCTGATCCCTAATTTCTGGAATTTCTGTCTTAAACGCTTCAGCTCTCTACTTCTGACTCTCTTCTGGAAGTCACTCCTTTAAAAACTACTTCTTCCACCAAATGTCTTCCCAGCTAGTAGATAGGTGCTAGATGGATGAAATGGACAGGATGGGCCAAAGGGCCTCTTTCTGTTCTCAAATTTCTGAATGGACCTCACAAATTTCAAATCTAATGTTGATCTTGCTTTTTATTCAGCTTCTCTGCAGCTGTAACTTTGCGTTCTTCGCTCTGTTTTATTGCCCTGTGATCGTTGAATGAAGTCACACAGCGCCAGGGTATAGTCCAACAGGTTTATTTGAAATCACAAGCTTCCAGAGCACTGCTCCTTCATCACCTGACAAAGGACTATAACCTGGTGTTGTGTGACTTCTGACTTTGTCCACCCAGTCCAACACCAGCACCTCCACATCATGATCACCGTGTGGTATGATTTGTGTGTACTGCACTCAAAACAAAACTTTTCACTGTACCTATGTACATGTGACAATAATCAATCAACTAAAAATCAAATTTCTGTGTAGTAAAATTCTACCACTTCATCCTTATACATCTGTATACATCTTGGTGTAAAATTCCACCTGATTATTCTTTACCATCTATGTGCTAAATAAATGTGAGTTGTTGAGTATTGATTACATTCCTGGGAAGTGCTGTGGGATGGTGAAATTGTTTTTCTCATTCCCTGACATACAAACCTCTTCAGACTTGATAACAGTATAGAAATGGTCTCATCTCACCTAACCAATATCAAATCCTTTCTAAATCTCAAGGATTCAAGAAATGTAGAAACACACGAGTCAAACAATTGAGGAGGCAATGACCTAGGTATTGTCACTGGACTATTAATCCAGATGCCTCCTATATAATGGAGAACTGGGTTTGAATCCCACCATCACAGTTGGTGGAATTTGAATTCAACCAAAAATAATCTAATGATGACCATGAATCCATCGTTGATTGTCAGAAAATCCCGTCTGGGTTAATAATGTCCTTTTGGGAAGGATAATGCTGCCCTTTCACCTTCTGGCCTATATGTGACTCCAGACCTCACAGCAATGTGGTTGCCTCTTAACGGCTCTCTGGGCAATTAGGGATGGACAATAAACCAGCAATGCTTCTGTCCTATGAATGAATTTTAAAAAAGTTTGTTTGGATCCCACTGTCATCCCCCCTAATTTGTCAGTCGTTAGCACTGCTGTCTCACAGCGCCAGGGACCTGGGTTCGATTCCACCCTCGGGCGACTGTCTGTGTGGAGTTTACACATTCTCCCCGTATCTGTGTGGATTTCCTCCCACAGGCCAAAGATGCGCAGGTTAGCTGGATTGGCCATGGGAAATGCAACGTTACAGGGATAGTTTAAGGGACTGGATCATGTGGATTGCTATTTGGAGGGTCTGTGTGAACTCGATGGGCCGACTGGCCTGCTTCCACGCTGTAGGGAATCTATTCAATGTTTCCACCCAGTTTTGAGAAGCCAACACTCAGGGTTGGGGCTCATTAGCATCATCCAAGTGAGGTGCCAGCCAGGACTCCAACAGTTTGGGGGGCAGTCTGAGGTGGAAAACACTTGAGAAAATGTTTCGGTTTATGGGCAAACCTAAAGCTAATGGATCATAAATCTATGATGGTCACCAATAAATCCAACGGCATGTCCAGGAGAAACCTCTTTAGCCTGAGATTGCTATAACATGGTGCATGGAAGTGAATCGATTACCTAAAGGGGAAGCTGTGTAAACACAGATGGAAGAGAGGGTTAGAAGGACACGTTGGTAAGGTAAGATAAAGTAGGATAGGAGGTGGCTCCTACGGAGAATAAAGACCAGCATGACCTAGTTGGGCTGAAGGGCTTGTGTATATGCTGGAAATTCACTGTCAGCTTTATCTAGTAAGAGGAGGACTCCAGAATCACAACCACTTTGTGCGACTGTATATAATATCCGTTCACATGACCCATGAGAATCAAAACTGCTCCCCCCACCAAATGAAGATGTCTCCATCGTTCATCAACTAGCTTCTAGGAGTCCTTTCACCATCTCCTCCACACTCCTCAAAATCTTCAGAATTTGTTCCAGACTTCAGATTCAAAGTTAAGTCAATGCAAGGAGAGAGTTGGGGAAGGGTGCATATGTCTGACAGAATGGTAAATGTAATTATTTAACCATTTCAATCAACCACATTGAAAATTAATGAGACCCTCATAACTTTAGGCAGTAGAGGTGAATGTAGGAACAATGTAAATTGATAGTAAATTGTCTTTAGTTCCGTGACCTCACGGTGAAAAATTAGTTTTTGTTCTTGTCCATTGCCTCATATGTTTTATGTTGTGAGTTGGTCACAAACGATTGTGGTGTACGAATAGAGAATGTCAACTCCTCTTTGCCGTGACACATCGATCTGCTGTAAAGTCAATAAACACAACATTCAATGAAACCCTGGATCACTTCTCGTTATTTTTACAAAGTCACCCCATCCTTGCTCCTGTCTTTCCTTAATTTGAGCAATTAGGAATCACAATTTTCCTTTATGGCCAGAAACAAAAGCTGCACAACAAATGGAAGTCTGATTGAAAAAAAAATCACCAAAAGCTCATCAACTTAAAACAACACTCTCCCAGTTAATATTTATCCCTTAATCAACATCACACACAGAAAGATAGATGATTTGGTAGTTGCCAGTTTGTAGGAGTTTGCTGTGTACAAATTGGTTGCTAAATTACAGCACTTCAGTGAAAGAAATTCACTGTACATTCTGTGTGATAAAGGGAAAAGTCACCATAGTCCTGCTCTTTCATTATAGAGATATGACTGTTGGTGATTTAACCCTGAGGTTGAGGAAAGGAGCCGCTCATGATAATCTCAGCTGGTACAGGAATCAAACCCATGCCATTAGTGTTACTGTGTATCACAGCCTATCTGTCCAGCCAACTGAGCTAACTGCTCCTCCTTGTGGTAGCGTGGCAGTGGTGCTGAAGTTGGGAGAGGGGGTTAAGTCAGGGCCCACTAACCAGGGTCCATGTGGACCTGCTGGTGTCTAGATGGGTTGGGTGGTGGGACTGGAGAACCCAGACTTCAGCAGCGTTGAGGACCATGTTTTCTGAAGAAGGGCCTGTGCCCGAAACGTCGAATCTCCTGTTCCCTGGATGCTGCCTGACCTGCTGTGCTGTTCCAGCAATAAAGTTTCGACCATGTTTTCTGTCACTTCCTCTGCCCAGCAGTTGAGGGAAGTCCCAACTGTGACTGGTACCCACTGCACGCTCTTCCTCCAGAGATACCTGGGCACAGGCAAAACTGCAGAGGAAAGGAGTCTTGCAAGTCAATAGCTTGTGCTCATGAATCAATCTTTGCCAGCCTTCTCACTCACTCCCATGTCTGCTTTGTTTTCAGACACCTAATTCCTTTCCTTCATTGCAGGTTCTCTCACCCACTCTGCCAAGCTGTAATTTTAGTTTTCATATGCGGAATGTGCCAGCAATGATCTTTGAGTGGCGCTTTAAAGTACACGGCACGAGAATGTTTCATTGAGTGGTTACATTTTTGTGACAGAATTAAACATTATCTTTCAGAATTTCCTTACCTGAGTCACATTCTCCTGGACAATATTTATCCCTTAATCAATGTCACACACAAAAATTCAAATGATCTGTTTGTGTATCTAATATTCTGTATTCTGTCAAAGAGCATTCCCATTTGCAAGTTTCTCTTCATACATTTGTATGTTAGCGTGTGACTGTGGGATTACACCAGGGTCAGCAACTTCTCCCAAGTGGTGCTCAAAGTTATGCCAGCTTTTGAGAAGTGTTTCTTTTCTCAAGGTTTCTGCTCAAACTCACTTCCGTGTTGATAAACGTAAAAACCTGCCAAGAGACTGCCTCTGCAATTCACCAAACCTTTCACAGTTGGTTTTTCTTTTTGAAAAAAAAAAGTTTGCTTTAGAAAATAATTTTGATTATAGTTAAGAGAAGGTTTTGAGCAGTTTGACTAATGCAACTAGAAAAGGGGAGACCACTGCAACTGGTCGTGAGCCGCTGTGAGTAACCCAAGTGAAAAATGACTTTTAAAAAAAAGGAACTATTGACATAAGCAGTGGTGCTGATTCCAATCCAGAGAAGAGTCAGATACTAGCATAATGAGTGGAATCTTACCAGAAATTCAGCTAAGTGTCAGATATAGTTAGTAAGAGTTCAATATAGTTCTTGGGGTCAAAGGGACTCGGGTTTGGGAAGGAAGCGGTATCAAAATGCTGAGTTGGATGATCAGCTTGATCAGATTTGGTGGAGCAGCCACAAAGGGCTGAATGGCCTCTTCCTGTTCCCATTATCTGGGCTCCTGACTCCAATGCCAATGTTTCAGCCCAGCTGTGCACCCAATCAAAGAAACAAGCGCCAAGAACAACAAACAGTACAGCACTGGAACAGGCCCTTCGGCCCTCCAAACCTGTGCAGACACATTTTGCCTTTCCATTCTAAGACTGTCTTCACTTACAGGAGCCATATCCCTCTATTTTCCCTTCATATTCACATGTTTGTCCAGGTGCTTCTTGAGTCAAGGGCTGGCAATCTGCAGCTGCCCTGTACCGTTCT
The DNA here is from genome assembly GCF_037043375.1 of Chiloscyllium plagiosum. Taxonomy (NCBI): domain Eukaryota; kingdom Metazoa; phylum Chordata; class Chondrichthyes; order Orectolobiformes; family Hemiscylliidae; genus Chiloscyllium; species Chiloscyllium plagiosum. Next base: position 6,376,446 of record NW_028270174.1, read on the forward strand.
GATCTATTGCTCCGACATGTTGGACAGAGGCAAATTGGCACCCAGCTTTGTTGACAGGGATCTGGCCATCCTAGTGGACCAGAGGTGGGTCACTGCCAATGGTGCCCTGAGCTGTTGGTGATTAATGGAGGTCTGGAGCAGCAAGCAGTGAGTTGGAGTCACCAGGTACCCACACTGATTCTCAGGTCAGGAATTGTCACCATGTAGTTTCTAACTGATGTGTGGGAGCATGGGAACCCGTATAATTCAGGAGGCACGGTCACTTAAGAATGTGGATGCTCATGCATGCAACTGCTGAATGTCCCATCTTGCTGTTGGCCATCCCATTGGGAAATGGAACTTCCTGCTCTCCACATCGATCACATCACACCACTTCCTAAACTTTCTCACCAAGGTCCATGTTGACCAGGGGATGGGAAGTTTCTGCCCAATGTTTTGTGAAAAAGATTGCCAACTCCGTATTTTACAACCTGTGATTAGTATGCGTAATCTTGAAAGATGTAAGTACTTTCTTACCCTCAGGATATATGACCCAATTAGATAATTCCTCAGCACGTTTTTGTGAGTTTAAACACAAAGATTATTTATTCTCACACACTTACACCAAAATTTAACACAATGTTTCACCCATTTGCTCTCATACATGCTGGCTCTCAGACACACAAAGGTTAGATACAGATGTAGATATAACCATGTTACACATAATGGTTAACTTAGTTTATCATCACTATTTACCTTATGGCAGGCCTGTAGTTACTTAAACAATTCTTACGCGTGAACTCTTTCAAAGGTAAAGTACTCATTCAACAGTGAGCTGACCTTTTGAATACGACTGAAAGGGTTGTTGGGCTGTTTGAGAGGGTAACTATTTTTCTTGAGTTACATACAAGCCAGATCAGGTAAAGACTGCAGATTAGCCTTCACGAAGGGGCATTAATCGGGGAAGCAGATGGCATATTTGCAACAATCCTCACCATCAGTGAAGCTCAAAGTTTTTATTCTGGATCTTACATCATGAGTCGGATTCATACCTCCAGTTCATTAGTCTTAGGTAGAGTCTGAGAGTGAGAGAGTATTACAGAGCAGAAAGAGATCTCCGGCCCATCATGTCTATGCCAGTCATCAAACACCTGCCTATTGCAGTCCCATTTTCCAGCACTTAAAGTCATAATCATAGAGAGGCACAGAATATACCCTTTGGTCCAACTTGTCCCTGCTGACTAATCTAATCCCCTTTGCCAGCATTTGGCCCATATCCCTCTGAACCCTTCCAATTCATATACCCATCCAGATGTCTTTTAAATTTGGCCTGTAGTTTTGTGTGCAGTGGTGTTTCAAGAGTTCATCCTCTTAAATGTTGTGGTAGCGATTTCCTGATAGCCCCCACTCACTGGGGATTCCTTAAATCCCCTCACTTTGTCTATTAAGCCTAGCAGTTGATTTTATAGTTATTTCACACACCCTCAGGGTTGTCCACATCCGCACTCACACTTCCAGACATTACTTCCGATCTTAGTTTGAGGATAGATTTCACTTGCCTCGCTCAGTGATCTAAAAGGTGGAATAATCTCTGTTGCTCTTTTTCACAATGACAATGAATAAATCAAGGAATGAAAATGAAAGGATGAAAGCACAGTAAGTAAATGAGACGTGAAAGTAAAGCAAAATCTAAAGTAAAGTGATTGACTGTTGACTGTTCTCCTGATGCATTTTCACGTACTGATTTATAAAAGAAAATTACATAAGGCTGGCGGGAAAAGAATTGTTTTGGGCACAGAAAAGGTTTGATTATGCAGTGAGTCCTTTGGTCTTAATGACACTCACACATTAGAAGCTGCTTTGGAGTTCAATCTCATCAAAATAAAGAGTCTAATCTCCTGTTGAAGATTTCAATCTCTTCATTTTGAGCAACTCACCTCCTTCATTCTGACAACTGCACGACGAGGTGATGATAGTGTTGTGGTAATATGACTGACCTGCTAATACAGAGGTCACAAGATAATCCTCTGGGGCCATTGTATTCAAATCCCATCATGGTAGCTGGTGAAATTTAAATTCAGTTTGTAACTCTACAAAAGGAATAAGAGATGTCCATTCAGTCCCTCAAGCCTGCTCTCTCACCAATTAACAGTGATGTGGAGGTACTGGTGTCAGACTGGGATGGACAAGGGATAGAAGTCACACAACACCAGGTTATAGCCCAACAAGTTCATTTGAAATCACAAGCTTTTGGAGCGCTGCTCCTTCATCAAGTGAAGTCGAAGGGGCAGTGCTCCAAAAGTTTTGTAATTTCAAATAAACTTGTTGGGCTATAACCTGGTGTCATGTGACTTCTGACTTTAACTAATCGACAAGATCGTGGCTGAGTGAGTTCTGAAGAAGAGACATATCACATTTGAAGCATTAACTCAATTCCTGTCTCCACGCACCCTGCCAGACCTGCTGAGTTTCTCCAGCTTTCTCTGTGTTTGTCTCAATTACTCTTTCATTGTCGGTTCAGCATTGCTGTCCACTCCCCGTCATTTTGGAAACTCTATCTGCCTCCTTTTTAAAAACGTCCAGTGATCTAACCTATAACTCTCTGGGGTGGAGGACTCCAGACATTCACTATCCTCTGGGAGACTAAATTTAGAATATAGCAAAGCCAGTCTCAGTCAGGATGACCATGAAAGCGAGCACTGGTTGTTTTACAAACTCACCTGGTCATTTCATGAAGGAAATCTGCTGCTCTGCCCGAGTCTGACTTACGTGTGCCTCCAGACCCACAGCAATGAGGTTTACTGTTAACTGCCCTCTAAAATGGCTTGGAGAGCAGCTCACTTCAAAGGCAGAAGCGAGGACCGCGGATGCTGGAGAGTTAGAATCCAAAAGTGTGGTGCTGGAAAAGCACAGAAGGTCAGACAACATCCCAGGAGTGGGAGAGTCGACGTTTGGACATAAGCCCTTCATCAGACATTCGTGATGAAGGGCTTGTGCCTGAAACGTCGATCCTTTGCTCCTCAGATGCTGCCTGACCTGCTATGCTTTTCCAGTGCATTCTTTACAACTCAAGCTTCAGTTGCTTGTTTGTTCAAGCACTTACTTGCAGCTCCTGATGAATAGCGAGTCATTGTTAAATGCTGTTCAAAGGCAGTTAGGAAAAGGGGCAACAATTTCTGGCCTTGCAGCAACACCCATAACGCATGAATGAGTGCAAGCTTTGACTTTCCTTAACTTTGGCCCCTGTTCTCATAGGAATGGTCTGAATTTTTCTGATCTTTTCACATAACTGAATTATTTCATTCCTAGTACCATTCTAGCAATCTCTTCTGCGTTTCCTCTAAGTTCAAAACCTATGAATTGCTTATCCCAGTGCACGTGACTGAGGTCTCAGTGGGGGATCACTTTGGGACCAGCGACCATAATTCCATTAGATTTAAAATAATGATGGAAAAGGATAGACCAGATTGAAAAGTTGAAGTTCTAAATTGGAGAAAGGCCAATTTTGACAGTATTAGGTAAGAACTTTCGAAAGCTGATTTGGGGCAGATGTTCACAGGTAAAGGGACAGCTGGAAAATGGGGAGCCTTCAGAAATGAGACAACGAGAATCCAGAAAAAGTATATTCCTGTCAGGGTGAAAGGGAAGGCTGGTAGGTATAGGGAATGCTAGATGACTAAAGAAATTGAGGGTTTGGTTAAGAAAAAGAAGGAAGCATATGTAAGGTACACACAGGATAGATCGAGTGAATCCTTAGAAGAGTATAAAGGAAGTAGGAGTATACTTAAGAGGAAAATCAGGAGGGCAAAAAGGAGACATGAGATAGCTTTGGCAAATAGAATTAAGGAGAATCCAAAGGGTTTTTACAAAAGGGTAACTAGGGAGAGAATAAGGCCCCTCAAAGATCAGCAAGGCGGCCTTTGTGTGGAGCCGCAGAAAATGGGGGAGGTACTAAATGAGTATTTTGCATCAGTATTTACTGTGGAAAGGACATGGAAGATATAGAATGTAGGGAAATAGATGGTGACATCTTGCAAAATGTCCAGATTACAGAGGAGGAAGTGCTGGATGTCTTGAAACGGATAAAGGTGGATAAATTCCCAGGACCTGATCAGGTGTACCCGAGAACTCTGTGGGAGGTGATTGCTGGGCCTCTTGCTGAGATATTTGTATCATCGATAGTCACAGGAGAGGTGCCGGAAGACTGGAGGTTGGCAAACGTGGTGCTACTGTTTAGGAAAGGTGGTAAAGACAAGCCAGGGAACTATAGACCGGTGAGCCTGACGTCAATAGTGGGCAAGTTGTTGGAGGGAATTCTGAGGGACAGGATGTACATGTATTTGGAAAGGCAAGAACTGATTCAGGATAGTCAACATGGCTTTGTGCGAGGGAAATCATGACTCAAAAACTTGATTGAGTTTTTTGAAGAAGTAACAAAGAGGATTGATGAGTGCAGAGGAGTAAATGTGATCTATATGGACTTCAGTAAGGCATTCGACAAGGTTCCCCATAGGAGACTGATTAGCAAGGTTAGATCTCATGGAATATAGGGAGAACTAGCCATTTGGATACAGAAGTGGCTCAAAGGTAGAAGACAGAGGGTGGTGGTGGAGGGTTGTTTTTCAGACTGGAGGCCGGTGACCAATAGAGTGCCACAAGGATCGGTGCTGGGACCTCTACTTTTTGTAATTTACATAAATGATTTGGATGCGAGCATAAGAGGTACAGTTAGTAAGTTTGCAGATGACACCAAAATTGGAGGTGTAGTGGACAGTGAAGAAGGTTACCTCAGATTACAACAGGATCTTGACCAGATGGGCCAATGGGCTGCAAAGTGGCAGATGGAGTTTAATTCAGATAAATGCAAGGTGGTGCATTTTGGGAAAGCAAATCTTAGCAGGACTTATACACTTAATTAGATTACGTTACAGTGTGGAAACAGGCCCTTCGGCCCAACAAGTCCACACCGACCCGTCAAAGCCCAACCCACCCATACCCCTACATTTACCCATTACCCAACACTACGGGCAATTTAACATGGTCAATTCATCTGACCTGCACATCTTTGGATTGTGGGAGGAAACCGGAGCACCCGGAGGAAACCCACGCAGACACGGGGAGAATGTGCAAACTCCACACAGTCAGTCGCCTGAGGTGGGAATTGAACCCGGGTCTCAGGCGCTGTGAGGCAGCAGTGCTAACCACTGTGCCACCGTGCCGCCCACGATGATAAGGTCCGAGGGAGTGTTGCTGAACAGAGAGACCTTGGAGTGCATGTTCATAGCTCCTTGAAAGTGGAGTCTCAGGTAGATAGGATAGTGAAGAAGGCGTTTGGTATGCTTTCTTTTGGTCAGAGTATTGAGTACAGGAGTTGGGAGGTCATGTTGCGGCTGTACAGGACATTGTTTAGGCCACTGTTGGAATATTGCATGCAATTCTGGTCTCCTTCCTATCGGAAAGATGTTGTGAAACATGAAAGGGTTCAGAAAAGATTTACAAGGATGTTGCCAGGGTTGGAGGATTTGAGCTATAGGGAGAGGTTGAACAGGCTGGGCTGTTTTCCCTGGAGCGTCGGAGGCTGTGGGGTGACCTTATAGAGGTTTACAAAATTATGAGGGGCATGGATAGGGTAAATAGGCAAAGTATTTTCCCTGGTGTCGGGGAATCCAGAACTAGAGGGCATAGGTTTAGGGTGAGAGGGAAAAGATATAAAAGAGACCTAAGGGGCAACTTTTTCACACAGAGGGTGGTACGTGTATGGAATGAGCTGCCAGAGGAAGCGATGGAGGCTTGTACAATTGCTACATTTAAGAGTGATTTGGAGATATTGGTGTTGGACTGGGGTGTACAAAGTTAAAAATCACACAACACCAGGTAATAGTCCGACAGGTTTAATTGTGAGCACACTAGCATTTGGAGCGCGCAACCACCTGATGAAGGAGCGTCGCTCTGAAAGCTAGTGCTTCCAATTAAACCTGTTGAACTATAACCTGGTGTTGTGTGATTTTTAACATTTAAGAGGCATTTGGATGGGTATATGAATAGGAAGGGTTTGGAGGGATATGGGCCGGGTGCTGGCAGGTGGGACTAGATTGGGTTGGGATATCTGGTTGGCATGGACGGGTTGGACCGAAGGATCTCTTTCCGTGCTGTACATCTCTATGACTCTATGACTCTACTGCTCTGTCCACCTCACACATGTACGATATCCAGTAGAAAGCCCTGTCCAAAATTTCAGGGTACTTATTTCAAAAATAAATAAAAATACTTGGAATATATAGGCTGCCCCTGATTGACCAGATTAAATCCTTAATATTATTGGTGAGGAACACATGTAAAAATCAGAACTACAGGAACTTTCTGGGAATCTTCCGAAGGAAAACCTTTGCATCTCCCTGACAATAGTTGCCAAGGCAACTCTAACTAGATCACAGCAAAATCACACAGACTTATTTAAAAGGGCAGCATCTGTTATTTTCTTTCTCTTTCAGTGAATGCGCGAAATAGACAGAAAGAAATGTCGAGAGTCAATGGAAGTGAGTGAGCAGTCAAGAAAAGAGGAATTGAAATCAGACCAATAGAGATGGGCAGAGCAACTCATTTCTAATTAACTCCCTGTGTGCTGCTGTGTGCAAAGTCAAGAGAAAAGTGGTGGGCTAATGATTGAAATATATGTGAACACTTTCGTCTGTATTTCTAAAACAAAATTCTATAACGATAAAGGGGCTTGTTGACCATTAGCCAAAAAACCCATCCAATTTCCTGAAGTTTCCTGAAGAAGGGCTCATGCCCGAAACGTCGATTCTCCTGCTCCTTGGATGCTGCCTGAGCTGCTGCGCTTTTCCAGCAACACATTTTCAGCTCTGATCTCCAGCATCTGCAGCCCTCACTTTCTCCATTAGTCAAAAAACCCATCCAATCAATTGGAAAGCATCCATTTTGTTTTTTGATTGGCTAGACAATGCAAGGGCTGGACTCCATGGGGGACCAATAACAGGACTGTTGGGAATGAACCTGGAGGTTGGGAACGAGACAGGAGGTCAGAAAATGAAACCAATTGGAAAACTTGGAAGAGGTGGACAAAAAACACAGTAACTTTGGAGAAAATTGCAAACCTGAGTTCAATTGGTTGGGGGTTATGATAACGTTCTAGGGGAGGTCAGTCTTTGTATTTAGTCTGTATAATTAAAAATAAGATAGCTTTAATGTTCAGACAGCTGATTCTCTGGGAGTTTTCCTTTATGCTGTGGCCAAAGTACACTGTGTATGACTGATACAGGTAAGACAGTTAGGACCCCCATCCTCACCATTGTGAATATCTGCTCTGTCACATGTTCTCATCTTGGGCTTTTCAGAAATTGTTGCATGCTGAAGTCTATTTTCATAGTAACTGCTGCTCTGTATTCCTTGTGGCTCTGGACATGATGGTTGAGCTGCAGAACAGCAAGTTCCAAAGCTGCATAGTGTCCAACTCTAACACATAGCCATGAGTAACTAAAGCTTAGCTACAATATCATTATCATCATTGCCACGTGCTTGAAATGCATTCCTTCAGGTTGGTTTCCTCTCTACGTTTGGCCGGCTAGGTGTCTCTTGCCCGTCCGCTCAAAGACCATCACTAATGAATTTTTCTTAACGATGGTGGTCTAAGAAAAAGAGATTTCCTACAGTGCAAGATGCAGCTATTCGGCCCATCAGGTCTGCACCAGACCTCCGAAGAGCATCATACTCAGAACCTCCCCCTTCTTTATAAGCCTGTATTTCCCGTGGCTAATCCAATTAGCATACACATCCCAGTTCACTGTAGCATTGCCAATCCCCCTAACCTGCACATCTTTGGGATGTGGGAGGAAACCCACGTGAAAATTCCATACAGACAGTTGGCCGAGGCTGGAATTGAACCCTGGTATGATGATGCTGCAGCACTAACAGGGGGTTTGCCCATCCTCCCTGTGTCTGCATGGATTTCCTCTGGATGCTCCAGTTTCCTCCCACAGTCCAAAATGTGCAGATTGGCTGAATTAGCCATGCTAAATTGCCCATACTGTTCAAGGATGTGCAGGTTAGGTGCATTAGTCAAGGGGAAATGTAGAGTGATAGAGGAATGGTCTGGGTGGGTTACTCTTCAGAGGGTCAGTGTGGACTTGCTGGGTCAAAGGGCCTGTTTCCACACTAGGCATTCCAATTCCAGTTCCAATTCCAATTCCAATTCTAATTCTAATTCTAATTCTAATTCACTGTGCTGACTGTCATATAAACATGAAACGCCATGACCAGCTATCCTTAGTAGCCACACACACAGACAACAAGCAACATGAATTCGACTGGGACAACACTACTATCATAGGGCAAGCCAGACAGAGAACAGCCAGGGAATTCCTAGAGGCATGGCATTCATCCACAAACTCCATCAACAAACACATCGACCTGGACCCAATATACCAACCACTACAGCGGACAGCTGAATCTGACAACCGAAAGCGGCAGGGACAGACCACTGTAAACACCGGAGGAAACATCAAAGAAGCGCTTCGCAGGAGGCTCCCAAGCACTGATGATGTCGCCTAGCCAGGGGACGAAACGTTTGCAACAAAAACTTCCAGCTCGGCGAACAGAACCACAACAACGAGCACCCGAGCTACAAATCTTCGCACAAACTATAAACACTATAACATCCTAGTTCTCAAAAAGTAGGAAGGAGTGACGGTCACAACAATGAATTATTCAGATTAAACTCACTTTCTATGTTCCCCCACAGCTCCTGTTCTTCCATAACATTTCCCATCGGCATTTTATTACATTTAAATACACACACTGCATTTCCTCATTTTGAAACCCATCAGCCATGGGACAGTCAGCCATTTGTTTGGTCTCTGCCTCCTTGTACCTGTGTGTTTCTATCCACACAGTTGACAGTGTTTCTTAATTCAGTGCTGTTCTCAAATTTGGATAAGCAACATCTCCATTCAAAGTTATTAAGATGGACGGTGAAGAGCTGAACTCCACATGGGGGGGGGGGGTTGGGGGGTGGGGGTGGGAGATGGGTTCAATTACTCCATTTAAAAGGCATCTGCATGGGTGTATGAATAGGAAGGGTTTAGAGGGATATGGGCCAAGTGCTGGCAAATGGGAGTAGATTAATTTAGGATATCTGGTCGACATGGACGAGTTGGACCGAGGATCTGTTTCCATCCTGTACATCTCCATGACTCTATGTAGATGGCTCAGCAATTCATTGTTCACATCCAATCAAACAGTAAATATTCCCTTTATTCCCACATGTCTAATATTTTTAAATACAACAAATATTTTTAATAAAGACCATTTTCATTTTTAATCATCTCTATGTTGTGGTTCTGTTCACCGAGCTGGGAATTTGTATTGCAGACGTTTCGTCCCCTGTCTAAGTGACATCCTCAGCGCTTGGGAGCCTCCTGTGAAGCGCTTCTGTGATCTTTTCTCCGGCATTTATAGTGGTTTGAATCTGCCGCTTCCGGTTGTCAGTTCCAGCTGTCCGCTGCAGTGGTCGGTATATTGGGTCCAGGTCGATGTGCTTGTTGATTGAATCAGTGGATGAGTGCCATGCCTCTAGGAATCCCTGGCTGTTCTCTGTTTGGCTTGTCCTATAATAGTAGTGTTGTCCCAGTCAAACTCATTAGATTAGATTAGATTACATTACATTACATTACAGTGTGGAAACAGGCCCTTCGGCCCAACAAGTCCACACCGACCCGCCGAAGCGTAACCCACCCATGCCCCTACATTTACCCCTTACCTAACACTATGGGCAATTTAGCATGGCCAATTCACCTGACTTGCACATCTTTGGACTGTGGGAGGAAACCGGAGCACCCGGAGGAAACCCGTGCAGACACGGGGAGAACGTGCAAACTCCACACAGTCAGTCGCCTGAGGCGGGAATTGAACCCGGGTCTCTGGTGCTGTGAGGCAGCAGTGCTAACCACTGTGCCACCGTGCCGCCCCAACCGTGCCGCTCATGTTGCTTGTCATCTGCGTGTGTGGCTACTAAGGATAGCTGGTCGTGTCGTTTCGTGGCTAGTTGGTGTTCATGGATGCGGATCGTTAGCTGTCCTCCTGTTTGTCCTATGTAGTGTTTTATGCAGTCCTTGCAGGGGATTTTGTACACTACGTTGGTTTTTCTCATGCTGGGTATCGGGTCCTTTGTCCTGGTGAGTTGTTGTCTGAGCGTGGCTGTTGGTTTGTGTGCTGTTATGAGTCCTAGTGGTTGTAGTAGTCTGGCTGTCAGTTCAGAAATGCTCTTGATATATGGTAGTGTGGCTAGTCCTTTGGGTTGTGGCATGTCCTCATTCCGTTGTCTTTCCCTTAGGCATCTGTTGATGAAATTGCGTGGGTATCCGTTTTTGGCGAATACATTGTATAGGTGTTCTTCTTCCTCTTTTTGCAGTTCTGGTGTACTGCAGTATGTTTTGGCTCTTTTGAACAGTGTCTTGATGCAACTTCTTTTGTGTGTGTTGGGGTGGTTGCTTTCGTAGTTCAGGACTTGGTCTGTGTGTGTGGCTTTTCTGTATACCTTGGTGGTGAATTCTCCGTTCGGTGTTCTCTGTACCCTCACGTCTAGGAATGGGAGTTGGTTGTCCTTTTCTTCCTCTCTAGTGAATCGGATTCCTGTGAGTGTGGCGTTGATGATCCGGTGTGTGTTCTCTATTTCTGTGTTTTTAATGATTACAAAGGTGTCGTCCACATATCTGATCCAAGCACTGAGGATGTTACCTAGACAGGGGACGAAACGTCTGCAACACAAATTCCCAGCTCGGCGAACAGAACCACAACAACGAGCACCCGAGCTACAAATCTTCGCACAAACTTTAATCATCTCTATGCTTTCTCTCTTGGATCACTTGCTTTAGCATCAATGAGGGAATGAAGGATTGTTGGGAAAAGGCAGGAAAGTGGAGTTGAGGATTATCAGATCAGCTGCAATCTCATTGAGTGGTGGAGCAGACTTTGATGGGCTGAATAGCCTACTTATGCTTTGACGTGTTGGTATTGTCCTGTGTAGCTCTGGATATTGGACAATAAATAATCCATCCAACAGCAACTCCAGAACAAGGTCAAGAGCACAGAATCATTTCAGTGCAGAAGCTGGCCATTCACCCCGTCATGTTTGTACTGGGTGTAAGTGAGCAATTCATTGTGTGCTACTATCCTGCCTTCTTCCCTTAACTCTGCACATTGTTCCTTTTCAAGTAACCATATATATCCCTCTCAGGTGCCTCAATGGAAGCTGCCTCCATCACATTCTTAGCCAGTGCAATCCAGACCCTAACCACTCACTGCGTAAAAAAGTTGCTTTTATACTTTATTGTCAATTAATTGACATCTGTGCCCTCTCATTCTTGATGGAGCTCAGTCTGGATAAATGCAATATGTTGCATTTTGGTACGAAAAATAGGAGTAGGACTTATGCAATTGACAGTAGGGCCTTAGGTGTTGTTATAGAACAGAGAGTCCTAGGGGTGCAGGTACTTAATTATTTGAAGTTTGTGTCACACACAGACAGGGGTATTAAAAATGCATTTGGCACGCTTACCTTCATTGGTCAGTCCTTTGAGTATAGGAGTTGTGATGTTATGTTGAGTTGTACAGAACATTGGTGAAGCCTGTTCTGGAATACTGTGTCCAGTTCTGGTCACCCAGTTACAGGAAGGATGCTATTAAGCTAGAAAGGGTTCAGAAAGATTTACCAAGATGTTGCTGGGTTTGAGCTATAAAGTAAGGCTGGGACGTTTTCACTGGAGTATAGGAGGCTGAGAGGTGACTTTATAGAAGTTTACAAAGTAATGAGGGGTATGGATAGTGTTCATGTTAGTTGTCTTTTCCCATAGGATGAGGGATTTCAAGCTTGGAGGGCACATTTTAAGGTGAGAGGAGAGAGATTTAATAAAGACATGAGAGGCAACCTTTTACACAGAGAGTGGTTTGAGTGTGGAATGAACTTCCTGAGGAGGTGGTGGATGTGGGTATAATTATAATATTTAAAAGATATTTAGATAAGTACATAAATAGGCGGGATATGGGCCAGGTGGGACTCAGTTAGTTTGGGATTATGATCATCATGGTACCAGTTGGACTGCAGGGTCTGTTCCCGTGCTATATGACTCTATGACTCAAAGTGCGAACAGTTTCTCCATAATTATTCTGTCTTGACTCTTCATGATTTTGAATACTTCCCTTAGATCTCCTCTCAACTTTCTTTTCTTTGAGGGCAACAGTCCCCAGTACTCCGATCTATAGTTAAAACTGAAGTTTGACAACCCTGGAACGACTCTGGTGAAGCTTTTCAGCACATCCTCCAGACCATTCAGCTCCTTTCTAAAGGTGTGGTGTCTTGGATACAAAGGTCCATCTGGGGGTTGACCCAGTGCCTTGTACAAGTTCAGCAGAGCTTTCTTGTCTGTGAATAAAAGCTTGGGCCTTCATCCTGATGACTCCTCTTCTGTTTGGCTCAGCTAGTTCTGTTTTGGCTCTCTGTATGTAATCACCCAATTATTCCACAAGGTGCTGAGGTTCTATCTGACTCTGTTGCTGCAAGGAACACAGCTCATGTTGCTGTGGAACATTCCAACCTTTCAGACTGTGTCTCATGGGGAACTATGGGCAGTAAAACAGTTTTGACCACAAGACCATTGGGAAAGTCTTTGAGGCCCTGCAGGAAAAGGAGACAACAGTCCCTGCCAGATGGTGCCCTGAGCAGACTGACAAAGTCCTTTAGCAGAATTGACATGACATCAATCAAGAACAAGACATTTAGTTCCACTAGTTCCCTTCCTCCATCGCCATTTTGCTTTTCTTAATGAACTGATTATGAAGCATTTGGTGAGATGACATTGATATACAGAATTGTGCAGAGGCACATGTATCAATATATGGTCCTGTAAATGCATTAGGAAATGGGAGCAGGAGTAGGCCATCTACCTTCAAGCCTGCTCCACCGGTCAATACAATTATTGCTGATCTATATCAAGGCTACATTCTCTGATTACCTCCAAATCCCTTCATAACCCAAAATCTGACAGCCTCTGTTTTCAATATACTCATCGACTGAGTATCCACAGCCCCTCCCAGGGTAAAAAACACCAAAGAGACACCACTCTTTGAGTGAAGACTTTTTTCATCATCTCAGTCCTAAATTCTTGACTCTTTGTTCTACAACTTTGAGCTGTAATGTAACTGCACCAATATGAAATCATCGTGTGATTACATTTTTAAAATAAAACCCTCCTCTACTGAATGCGATCTTATGAACAGAGGTTGAGTAGGTTGGACCTGTACTATTGGAGAGGAGACCTTAGTGAAACACACAAGAATTTTAGGGGACTGAACTGGGTAGATACAAAAAGGTTGTTTCCCTTTGTGGGAGAGTTTAGCACCAGAGGGCATCATCTCAAGAGAAGGGGTTGCATATTTAAGACAGAGGTGAGGGGGAATTTCTTTTCTGAGAGTGTAATGAATCTATGCAATTCTTAACAAGATGGGCTGTTAGACTGAGTTGTTGAGTATCTTCAATTCTGAGATGAATGTTTAATCAGTAACGGAATCAAGGGCTTCCGGGAAAAGGCAGGAGCGTGGAGTTAAGGGTTATGGGATCAGCCATGACCTCATTGAATGGCAGAGCAGACTCAATGGGATGAATGTCTTATGGTTTTATGGTCAATCTTGCAATTAAACTGAGCAAGCTTTTCCTTTATATGTGTCACCACAAACCTGAGAAACAACACATCGTAAATCTTATAATATTATTTCACAAAATTCATGATACTTGTACAAAGCTGTGATTAAAATTGCTGTTGTAATCCAACTTAAGAACATAATCACTTCCATTAAAGGATTCTAAGATCCAGAAAGCTGGTGTGCATCACATTAAGGAGTTAATTGCACAAAGTTCACTGTCTTTACATTCTGTGTCATTTATTTGTGTTGAACATAGTAACCTTAAGCACTTTATTTTTTTTTCAGAAGCTTCTTTTGTTGGGCTGCTAATTTGCAGGTGTTTGATCCTAAGTAGTGACTCTTCGTATGCTAATTAATGACACTCTGTCAGTCTACAACGGTGATGTATCTGCATCATTTGGGAAATGAAGTGCTTCTAAATGCATAATTTCAAAAAGCAACGAGTAGATTTAAATGAATGCAAGCCGTAAAGTGATTCAAATCTATCATGATGTATGCTCGATTTTTCTGACTGGTCACTATCTTCACGGCTATTTAAGCAAGCATTCTAAATGGAAATGTACTTGACTTTCTGTAATCAGGTGTAATCAAACAATGTTAGAATTCGACTGACATTGAAGGCTGTGATTAATTTTTCAATGGGATGGAAGGAAGGTATTCTGCATAATGGGCCACCCCACTGTCCCTCTACGGCCGTCAACACAAATGAAACGAAGAGAATAAATTTTAACAAACTCTCGAAAAAGAAAAGTGACTTGTTCTCAGCATATGGTAAAATTGTGTTCAGCGCTAGATAGCTAGTCTAACAGCCTCTTTGGGAGAAATGCTCAACTGATAGTAAAGACAAAGTCAGCATTATCCCAGAGGGCTACTGTCTCATTAGAGAGAGACAGATAGGCTACTGGTGGTGGTTTAACCTGAGGGTGACCACACCTCAGGGCGAGGGGAGAGGTTGAGAAGGAGAGTCCTTCATGGTAACCTCAGCTGGTGTGGGGATTGAACCCACACTGTTGGCATCACTCTGCATCACAAACTGACCGATCAGCTAACCAACCCCCGAAAAAGTGATAATGCCCTCCTTAGTGATTACCATTGCCCCAGTACTGGCCTGGTTTGCTTTGCAAATTCTCCTGCCCATTCCCTTATCACAAGCTTCACTCTTTGTTATTGCCTCCCAGTAATTTCTTTATTCGTTGCTGAGATATGGGCCTTCCTGCATGTATTGCCCATGCCCTTGTGAAGGTGGTGGTAAGCTGTCTTCTTGAACTGCTGCAGTCTATTTGCTAGTTAGAGAGCAGTGTCGTCTATAGCTGAAAGTCCATCTGTGGGAATTCTTCAGAACTGACAAAGGTCAGCTCATTAACTCTGTTTCTCTCTCCCAGATGGTGCCTGAGTATTTTCCCATTCACATTAATTTCCTACATTCATTTCGATTGCCTAATGGGACTGTGGAGGAATTTCCTGGAGTCATTTCTGCCCAAATAGATCTTGGATTCATTTTATTTTGTGCCTGAGTGGGGTGGGGTTAGGTCTCACAGTTTTGGCGGGAGTGGGGAGTCTATAAATTATGATACATAATTCATCATAGACATTCCCAGATAGACCAAAGTATCTTTACTCACAGCCATGTGTCTGTATGTCATTGGACATTTCATCAGAGGGGTAGAAGTGAAAATAACACATTTGATCAGCTGAAATCTTATCAAATCAGGGAAGTAGTCTCATTCCTTATTCATAGAATCCCTACAGTGTGGAAGCAAGCCATTTAGCCCATGCTAACCCTTCAAAGAACATCCCATCCCCGCTCTCCCTGCTCCGCCCCGTATAACACTGCATTTCCCATGGCTAACTCACCTAGCCTGCACATCCCTGGACACAATGGGCAATTTCTCATGCTCAATTCAACTAACCGGCACATGTCTGAACTGTGGGAGGAAACCAGAGCACTTGGAGGAAACCCACACAGACACGGGGAGAATTTGCAAACTCCACACAGACAGTCACCCGAGGCTGGAATTGAACCCAGGTCCAGGAGCTGTGAGGCAGCAGGGCTAACCATCGAGCCACCGTGCTGCCTGTTTGTTTTTAAGCTCATGCATAATTTTGGAGATGATACAAGAGTCAGTCTTAGTGTCCTAAATTCCACGCTGAAACTGTGTTAACTTTATGAGATGTAAATCATTTGAACAGATTTACTTTGTTGGCCCCTTGCATTTGGGTTGAGGAGAGGAGAGTTTGTGTGCCTCATTTCTCTTTTGTTTTATTGGATCATTCTGTTGAGTTAACAGTGGTAAAGTGAGCGTTTACTGTCCATTCCAGAGGGAAGTGATGAGTGAGTCAACTGTTTGAACTGTCACAGTCTCCATGACATTGAATCACATTGATAGAATGTCTTTATAGTGAGACAATAATCCAAGATGGTTAACAGGAGCAGAAGACCATAAGAAATAGCACCTGGAGTAGGCCATTCAGCCCCTCGAGCTTGCTCTGCCACTCAATAGGATCATGGCTGATCTGACATTCTTCACCTCCACTTTCCTGTCCTTTCCCTGAAACCCTTGATTCCCCGACAGATCAAGAATCTATCTGTCTCAGCCTTAAATTTCCACAGGGACTCTGCTCCCACAGCTCTCTGTTAGAGGCAAAAAACTGCAGATGCTGGAATCCAAAGTAGACGGGCAGGAGGCTGGAAGAGCACAGCAAGGCAGGCAGCATCAGGAGGAGGAGAAGTCAACATCCTGAAGGAGGGTTACACCCAAAACATTGACTCCTCCACCTCCTCATGTCTGGCTTGCTGTGTTCTTCCAGCCTCTTGCCCACCCACAACTTTCTGTGGCAGGGAGTTCCAAAGACTCTCACAGAGGAAATTCCTCCTCATCTCAGACTCAAAAAGGTGCCCCTTTACTTTGAGACTGCGCCCTCTTGGACCCTCCCATGAGGGGAAACATGCTCTTCGTTTAATGTGACAAAACTTTAAAAACATAAAGAGCTATTTGAACAAGTGAGCTTGGTCAAAGATATGGGTTTCAGGGAGCATCTTAAAGTGTGAGGAAAGAGACAAAGGGATGAAGGGTATCAGGAGCTAAGTCTGTTCAATATAATTATCTCATTGGGACTTTGTATTTGAATTTAATGTAGCTTTTTTGGAAAATGTTTAGTGCATTTTTTAAAAAACGTGCTCAACTCATAAGCTTATAATAAAGGTCAAGGAGATGGAGTGAGGCTGGAGCAGTATATGTCTATGTACGTTCTAAAACTTATGTTACACACAGAGCAAGCTATTTTCTAAGCATCAAAGAACTAATAAAACTGCCAGACCTGGGAATCAGGTGCTGAGGGAACTTGAAGCTGTTGAATTATGTAATGAGGAATCCATCCAATGTTTTCAATTCATTCTTGAGATGCCAGTCTTGTATCTTTTGTGAATTTCCAAACATTTCAGTTCAACCCAATGAAATATTTTTAGGTTACATATAAAGTAGGAAAGATGCGAATGGATTTACTTAATTTCTTGGAATTTTTATTATAGGTCAGGTAAGTGGATGAAAGGATAGGCTTGAACTTAAAGTCTAGGCTGATATTAGTAAGGATGTAGTGAGGTCTCTGATGTGTTAATGAAAGATGTACAAGGTTAGGGGCAGAACACAAAGCAATAACAAGCGCTAGCTGCGCTGCTGTAGACGTGATGCGCTGTGTGATCTTCCTGTACAATGTAGAAGTTCTGCAGCTCGATGATGCAGAGGGAATGCTACACTCAAGGGAAGTACCACTCAAGAGTTGACCTCTCACTTTGCCTGTCTTCTCTGGTGATGGACACAAAACCCTTTCAAAGTTTCTCCCTCATCACCTGGCCAAGCATTTATCTTTCCACCAACATTGTTTGAAAGCAAAAGGATGATTGTTTATTCATTTCATTGCTGCCTGGGAGATCTTGCTGTGAGCAATTTTTCCACAGGTCCTTCATTATAACGCTCGAAAAGTACTCAATTAGATGCAAAGGTTTCTTTTAGAATTTTGGTTTTAGAATTAATTCCTGGGATGTGGCCGTCGCTGACTAGGCCAGCATTTATTGGTCAGTTAAAAAGCAACCAACAAAGGAATTGCTGGAGAAACTCAGCAGCTCTGACAGCGTCTCTGTAGAAAGAAATAGAATTAATGTTTCTGAAGGGTCATTAGACTCAAAATGTAAACTCTGCTTTCTTTGCAAAGATGCCAGACCTGCTGAGTTTCTCCAAAAATTTTGGTTTGTATTTCAGATCTCCAGCATTGGCGTTTCCTTGTGTCTGGAACTACAGAGCCTGTTGTTGTGCAACATTTATCAATCATCTGGGAAAATTGCACCACCTGTTCTCCCTCTTTTGAAGATATTTCTTATGAAAGATCGCTTTGGCAGTGAATTTGATCCCCTGTGTTTGTAGCTCCTTGCTTAATTTTTGTCTAATTATATTCATGTGCAGCGCATCTGAGATTCTTTAATTTAAATGAGAAACTTTACTACAGAGGGTGTTTGAATCTGGGTTATAGAGTCATACAGCACAGAAATAGAACCTTCAGTCCAACTTGTCTGCGCCAAAGAGATATCCTAATTTGATATAGTCCCATTTGCCAGCATTTGGCCTCCTCTGAACCCTTCCCATTCATATACCCATCCAGATGCCTTTTAAACGTTGTAATTGTTCCCATCTCAGCCACCTCATCTGGTAGCTTGTTTCATACACCCCAGCCTATTCAGCCGCTCCATAGAGGTGAAACCCTCAACCCTAGCAATATTCTTGCACATCTTTTCTGCACCCTTTCAGGTTTAACATCTTTCCTATAGCAAAATTGAATGCACAATTCTAAAAGTGGCCTTACTAATGTCCTGTACAGCTGCAATATGACATCCCAACTCCTATACTCAAAGCACTGACCAATAAAGGCAAGCATACCAAATGCAGTCTTCCCCACCCCGTCCACCTACAACTCCACCTTCAAGGAACTATGCCCTTGCACCCTTAGGTCTCTTAGTTCATCTACATTCAGCAGGGCCCTATCATTAATATTTTCATGCTGAGATAGACAGATTTGTAATTAGCAAGAGAATAAGGGTTATGGAGAAAAGACAGGAAAGTGGAGTTGAAGATTATCGGATCAGCCGTGGCCTCACTGAATGATAGAAAAGACTCAGTGAGCTAAATGGCCTACTACTGTTCCTATGTCTTATGGTCTTTTGCTGCTATATTAATGCAAACTATTGTTCTTGTTTGAAGGAGGTTACTGCTCTGTCTTGGATGTAGAAGGTACCTGAACTTGTTGCGAGATTGGAAATGGGCACCATGATATTTTGGGAAGATGGTAAATAAGGAAATTGGGATGCAAACATATGAGAAAATTTTCCACTTTCTTTTGTGCTACTCATTAATGGGGAACACTAAGATAGGGACAAATCTGAATTGGACAGTTAACAATAATATGCAGATCGAAAAATCCGCTCATGATGAACTGCAGCACTAATTACTTGTGACTGTAAGTAGTACTGTAGATAAGGAAGATATATATCCTTTCAATAATGATGTCGTCTGCCCCGCTGTGTCTAATTAACTTAGCAATCCTTATCTTATCTAAAGCGTGACAAACTACGATGTCTTTTTCTCGAAATGTAGGAGATGTTTTGAGTCACTAATTTCTTCTGTGCTTAAAGGGTTTGTCGAAGAAAAGAGAATCCGGATATTAATTAGTCTTAAATCTCCTTTATTATTCAGCAACGTGGAGGACCGTGCCTCAGATCCAATCAGAGTGAACTCTCTGTCACCTTGATGTCCATACATATGCTTGTGTGCTCAGATCATTCTGTGGTGAAGCTTAGTTTTGAGTCTCAGGGCTGTCCCTGTCACTCCTGGTTGCAATTCAATGGATGACAATAATGCTGAGGGTGTGAGTTGTTTTTCCCTGAAGATGCCGGTGGGGTAGTGAGGGGGTGGGGGGTGTGGGGGGTGGTGCCTTGGAATTGGCCCAGGATATAAACTCAGCCCCTCCTCACCTCCTCATTATTAAGTCCTGGGACAGGAGGTCTATCCCCCACTTATCTCTGGCACACTCTCCGATTTCTCATTTTTGCTGATATCAATCGCAGACACAGCACTAACCTTTACGTGTGCATCGAAGACTCTCAGCTCCACTTTACCACCAGCTTTCTTGACTCTTCCAGTGTCAATAAATCATCAAACTGCTTATCTGACACCCAGTCTCCTCCAACTGAACACTGGGAAAGTAGGGACCATTGTTTTCAGTCCCTGATTTGAGCTCTGCTCCCTAGCAACTGGCTCCATTCTTCTCCCTGGCAACAGTCTGACATTAAGCCAGGCTGTTCACAGCGTTGGTGTCACTTTTAGATCAGCTTCTGACCGCATGTCGCGCCGTTGCAAAGATTGCCCATTTCACCGGACTGCACTCCTGGGCTGTGGTTGTTAGTGGTTGATGAAGAGCAGGAGGCCAGCTGTCTTCATCCGAAAACACCCCGTTTCCCCTCTTTCCATGATCCCCTCCAGCTCCAGAGATGCTGAACCCAGTGCTCAGTTCATGAATGTATTCAGGGCTGTTGTGTGTCCTGGCTCTGGCCCTAGAAGACCCAGGTTCAAGTCCCACCAGCTCCAGAGGTGCATCATAGCATCTCTAAACGGGTTGATTCGAAAATATTGATTATCAAGACTGAGACCAATAGATCTTTGGATTGAAAAGAATCAGGAAAAAATAGAATTTGAAGTTTCTACATGATTTTGAATGGTTGGACAAGTTTGAAGAGACATTGGATCTACTGCTGTTCCTATATATTTTTATAGGAAGAACTATAATTTAAGAATAAAAGAATTATAAGTTTTATGATATACTGTCTACCGAGTATATTATTGTGGTCTTCCAAATATGCAGTCTTAACCATTTAGAAGGGACAAGGACAGCAGATGTATGGGAACACCACCACCTCCAATTTCGCCTCTAAACAACTCACCGTCCTGACTTGGAAATATTTTGCGGTTCCTTCAGTGTCGCTGGAATTCCTTCAGTTGAACTCCCTCGCCACAGCATTGTGGGTGTCCCTACTCCCCAGGGACTGAGACACCTCACCTTCTCCAGGGCAATTGGGAAAGGGTGATAAATGCTGGCCCAGCCAATGACCTTCACATTTCATGAACAAAAGAAATGACTTGGAGTTTGTTGGATGAAACAAGAGAAAGTATGCAGTGGCACATACAGTTCTGACAGATTTGCAATCAGGAACAGTTGCTTCCTGAAGTAACATTTACAAGGAATGTACGATGCACAGTCCTGTCATTACACAGAGCTCTCTTTAATGATCACTCAAAACAGCCACCCAAGATAAGGGCCTCTATAACCTCATTCCAAGAGTTACAATATCTTTCTTACCATTAGAAAGGCTTATCTTCCACTGCATGCCTTAACCTTTGCACTTTCATGGCCTCCCATGGCTTACTTTTCAACATTATTGATTACTGAACCTATCTGTAATTAAAACGTGCGTTGGCCTGTGTGAGCGCACTGTGTCTCGGGGAATGGGAAATGTCTGCTTTAATGAACCAGTTGTCTGTGGTAGTCTAAGTTTGCCAGTTGCTGGCTATTCAGTGGGTCACAGTGAGGCTTAATAACTGGAGGTGGGCTTGTTTGGTTTCTCCTGGTGATTACACAGCATCTGGCTTCAGCATTTCACGCCATCAGCCTGCCGTTTAGCATTTGTAGATTGTAAATTAGTCTCCACTTTTGTACCAAAAGTACAAAGGGAAACTCAGATTGACAAAGAATCTTTCAAAGGCTTGTGGAGAAGAAGCTGAATTGTGGGTCTAATTTGGACAAACTCTTTTGAAGAGTTGGCCTAACCATAAGAGGTCAAAGGGCTTCTTTTGCTCATCTGTGATATAAAGGTGCATGGGGAGGTGTCCACACTCACTTTGCTGAATAAAATTTACTTGAGGATAAATTTGCACTCTCACAGCTTGCACCCAGTAGTCCCTTTGTAACTGCCACAGTACCGTGACCTCTTTAGCTCTCCAGCTCTTTGCCCACATACCCGCTTACACCCAACCCCAGTCCTGAACAAGGGTCACTCCCAAAACGTTGTGGCACAGTAGTTAGCACTGCTGCCTCACAGCGCCAGAGACCCGGGTTCAATTCCTGCCTCAGGCGACTGACTGTATAGAGTTTCCACATTGTCCCTGTGTCTGTGTGGGTTTCCTCTGGGTGCTCCAGTTTCCTCCCACAGTCCAAAGATATGCCGGTTAGGTGAATTGGCCATGCTAAATTGCCTGTAATGTTAGGTGAAGGGGTAAATGTAGGGGAGTGGGTATGGGTGGGTTGTGCTTCGGCAGGTCGGTGTGGACATGTTGGGCCGAAGGGCCTGTTTCCACACTGTAAGTAATCTAATCTAATCTTCTCCACCTCCTTTTGCTGCCTGGCTTGTTGTGTTCTTCCGGCTTCCTGCTTGTCCACCTTGGATTCCAGCATCTGCAGTTTTTTTTTGTGTCTAACTCAGTTGGCCAGGTGGCTAGCTTGCAATGCAGAATGGTGTCAACAACGTGGGTTCAATTCTCGTGCTGCCAAAGGTCTCAACCTAGTTCCTTCCCTGAGGCGTGAGACACTTGGGTTAAACCATCACTAGTCATCTCTCTCTCTCTCTCTCTAAAATGAGATAGAGCAGCCCTAACATCTTCTGGGACTATGGTGACCTTAACCATAAGAAACCTATAAAATTTGAACAGGACTAGACAGGTTAAACACAGGAAGGATATCCCAGTGACTAAGGTCTCCGAAACCAGGAGTTACAGTTTAATTATAGGGGGTATCCCATTTAGGACTGCGGTGAGGAGAAATGTCTTCACCTGGAGAGCGGTGAGGCAGTAGAAATCTCTGCCATATAGAGTGGTCAAGGCCAAAGATTGAATACTTTCAAGGAAGGAGTTAGTTACAATTCTTAGGGATGAAGAGATTAAAGTGGGACCAGGGCACTGAGTTGGATGATCAGCTGTGGCCATATTAATGGTGAAGCAGGCCTGAAGGGCTGAATGGCCAACTCCTGCTGCTATTTTTTAATGTTCTATATTTCTATGACATCAAACTTATAGCACAGCGAAAAGGCCATTCAGACCGGCTGCTCATTGCTGGTGTTTCATTCTCTCCTTGAACCCCCTCCCACTCCTCTTATTCGAACCATATTACCATAACTCTCCCTTTCTCCCTCCTCGGTTTTCCAGCCTCTCCTTTCAATGCAGCAATATCATTCCCTTCACCACATCCCGTCGATCAAGTCGTCCATTGTCACAGTTCTCTGGGCAAAGGTAGTTCTCCTGTTATTGATGATGCGATGCCTGAGGTCTCTAGTACTGGCATCTCTGCAAATGGGAATATTTTTGCTCTGTCTAACCCATCAAATAAACTCCTTTATAATTTTAAAGACCGCTATAAGTTAGCACTCGGTTTTCTCATTCCTGATAATTAGAACCTCTCAATATTAGCATCAACCTTTTAACATCTTCTCCAGGTCCTGTATATTTGTATCAGAAAATGGAGTTCAGACTTATAGTCCAAAAATGTGGAAACAGGCCATTTGGCCCAACAGGTCCATACTGACCCTCTGAAGAGTAACCCACCCAGACCCATTCCCTTTTACTCTACATTTTCCATAACTAATGCACCTAATTGACACATTCCTGAACACTACAGGTAATTTAGCTGCTCAATCCACCCTAACCTGCACATCTTTGGATTGTGGGAGAAAACCGGAGCACCTGGAGGGGACCCACACAGACACAGGGAGAACGTGTAAACTCCACACAGACAGTCACCCGAGGCTGGAATTGAACCTGGGTCCCTGATGCTGTGAGGTAGCAGTGCTAACCACTGAACCACCGTGTGTTGTATGATGAATCCTCGCCACTTTTCATCTCCACTTATGACAATACTATGACTTTCGGAGTTGTATATTTTCCTCATTTTTTTATGAAGCAAGGTTGAGACAGAGGTATCAAGTGGTCTGCTTAAAGCCAATAAAGGAATCAGTTTGAGGTTCTTTTTCAAAGTTAGAACAATAGAAGCAGCCTGAATGGGTGGGGTCAAGCTCCCATGGAGCCAGGAGTTTTAGTTTTAGCTTTGAGCAGTTGCTGGGGTCTGGATGTGGAAACCTTTATTCCTCTCTCTGTCACAGCTAAAAGCTAGGGTTTATTCCTCTCTCTGTCACAGCTAAAAGCTAGGGTTTATTCCTCTCTCTGTCACAGCTAAAAGCTAGGGTTCTCTTCCTGATGTGGGTAGTGTCCCTGCCTCTGAATTAGAAGCTCGAGGTTCAGATCACATCCCAGGAATTGATGACCAAGGTAGGTGTGTTTATCACCTGACTAAACTGGTGAATATTAACCTGAAAGTCCTTCCAGTATGGCCAAGGGCAGGTGGTAAGAGCAGAGAGACTGCTGTCCAGCCCTGTGATCAGAAAATGTCACACTTTCTACCATCACTGTCTGTAGACCAAAACACGTATGCAGAAGAATATTTAATAAGAACAGGCAGTGCTGGAGGAAATTCTGGTAGCCCCCAGAAAGTGTTAACATTTTGAGTGCAAAATGGCGTCTCTTCAGAACATTCACTGCTTTTATTTTAGGGTAAAGTTAGGTGTTACCACAGCAACCCAGACTCCCTGAGTGAAGAGGGCAGCTAGAAATAGTGCCAGTACAATGTTAGTGGAGGAGGGAAGCACACGTGGAAGAGGCAAAAGTCCCTTCCTCCTGACAACATGGAGGAGAACACATGGGGTGTGGACCACTCCACTGGGACAGGGGTTAATCAGGGATCCCTATGAGCTCCACCCTTGCCCCATCCCCAGGCCATTCATCCTCCAGTACCCATGTCTCTGGTGCAAGATACTGCCTATTACCAGGACGTGTGCAATGGGATAAAATGGGAGCAGTGATTAATATATAAAGTCAGGACAATTGATGCTGAAGCTGAAAGCATGAGGTGATTGTGCTCTGAGCTTGTGTTGAGCTTTATAGAACGCTGCAGCAGCCCACATTTGGAGAGTTATGAAGGGAAATTAAAATCACTCAGAGACTGAGCAGAGGTGTCTGGCAATAGTAATAGTAGGCCACTCTGCCCTTCGAGTTTTGCCTACTATCTAATATGATCACTCAACTCAGCTCCCCGTTCCTGCTTTTTCCCCATTCCCTTTGAAGTGATCTTCTGATCTGTGTTTGGTCTCCTGAGCAAGGGAACCCCACGCAGAGTAGCAAACCCAGGGGACTAAGTGAGAATGATTACAGTCTGAAAAACCAGCACTGAAGAGATACTGAGCTGACGTCTGGGGCAGTCAGCATCCATCGAATGTTTAAAGCTGTTAAAGCGCCAGTGTTTGTATCGCCTTAACTGAACTGCTTTGAAATGCAGATTGCTCTTGTGGCCGTTCAGGTCTCAGGTCTCACGTTCAAAATTGCTTTCAACTTTCTGTCGGAGTCTTTTGAATTGTCTGATCAGTTCTTTAAAATCCAATACTCTAACCAATTGCCTTAGGAGTGATGAAATTGTTACACATCTAACAGTTTCCTGCCGGTAATCTTACAAAAGAATATTCTTCTTTCTTGAGCAGGGAGGTTGGAGTTTCTGTACGGCTGAATGGTTTCAGAATAAACAGCCAGGAAAGAAGAAAAAAATCCAAAACAATACCATTGATTTTGTGCAAAATAGCAGGGCTATGAATGGTGAGTGGATTTCTTAGGCAGTTACTGAGATCTCAATCATCCACACAGCAGCACTACCTCTTGTTTTTCAAATTCACTAAAACCTTGTTTCTAATCCCATGAGGAAACTTAAAGGTCTTAATCTTCAGACGTGCAGAAAGGATATTAAAAATATCATGACTTCTTGAAATTTAATAGGATCGAAAGCTTTCCATTTTATCTGAATGCCCCAAGACATAATCTTTGACTAATTAAGAAATTACAAAGTGAAGAGTAAGCCTTGAGGTTCAGTCACTGACATTGGCCTTTTGGAAGCCTCACTTCAGAATGCGAAAGAGTGAAAGGTGACACATTATTATAATCAGGGATTGCCACAAACACAAATGTTTCTTCGTACTGCGCTGTTTATAAGAGGCTGGTTAACCCAATTGGCTGAAGAGCTGGTTTGTGATGCAGAGTGACACTAACAGCATGGATTCAATTCCCATCAGTGGCTGAGGTTACCATGAAGGACTCTCCCTCTCAACCTCTTCCCCTGACCCTGAGGCACAGTGACCCCCAGGGTAAAGCACCACCAGTTACCTCTCTTTAATGAGAGAGCTGCCCTACAGTCTGGTAAGGCTATGACAACATTGCTGTTTGTAACTGGTCTATATTGCCTTAAAGTATGACCCAAGAAACATTCAGATAGTTTAGTCTCTCCTTTCGTTCTCTGTCCACAGGCAAGTCAGACCCACAGCGCTGTGACCACCACAATGAGAAAAACAAGGAGGCAGCTCTAATCTCAGATTAAACCCTGTTGGCATCAATCTAATCTAGACATTCACATTGTCGTTCAGTCAACTGAACAATGTGTCCCCCCCCCCAAGTGCTCTGCATGAGAATTAGAATTAGCTTTATTGTCACATGTATTCATATGAGGACAATGAAAAGTTAACACATTGCCAATTATGGTGCCACCTTGGATATAAAAATACCTAGGCACAGATTATTCTGTGTAAAATAGAAAAGTAATGGAATTAAAAGGACACAATTTACAATCCTTTCACCCCGGTTCATGCATCAGGGTCTTGACCCCAGTCCCTGTGCCAGAGACTTCCCGTCTCCAGACCACACCCCGGGCTACAGTCCGCACCCCGGGCTCACCCCCCTACAATCCGAACCCCGGGCTCTCCCCCCTACAATCCGCACCAAGGGCTCTCCCCCCTACAGTCCGCACCCCGGGCTCTCCCCCCTACAGTCCGCACCAAGGGCTCTCCCCCCTACAGTCCGCACCCCGGGCTCTCCCCCCTACAATCCGCACCCCGGGCTCTCCCCCCTACAGTCCGCACCAAGGGCTCTCCCCCCTACAGTCCGCACCAAGGGCTCTCCCCCCTACAGTCCACACTCTGGGCTCTCCCCCCTACAGTCCGCACTCTGGGCTCTCCCCCCTACAGTCCGCACCCCGGGCTCTCCCCCCTACAGTCCGCACCCCGGGCTCTCCCCCCTACAGTCCGCACCCCGGGCTCTCCCCCCTACAATCCGAACCCCGGGCTCTCCCCCCTACAATCCGCACCAAGGGCTCTCCCCCCTACAGTCCGCACCAAGGGCTCTCCCCCCTACAGTCCGCACCCCGGGCTCTCCCCCCTACAGTCCGCACCCCGGGCTCTCCCCCCTACAGTCCGCACCCCGGGCTCTCCCCCCTACAGTCCGCACCCCGGGCTCTCCCCCCTACAATCCGCACCCCGGGCTCTCCCCCCTACAGTCCGCACCCCGGGCTCTCCCCCCTACAGTCCGCACCCCAGGCTCTCCCCCCTACAGTCCGCACCCCAGGCTCTTCCCCCTACAGTCCGCACCCCGGGCTCTCCCCCCTACAGTCCGCACCCCAGGCTCTCCCCCCTACAGTCCGCACCCCAGGCTCTTCCCCCTACAGTCCGCACCCCGGGCTCTCCCCCCTACAGTCCGCACCCCAGGCTCTCCCCCCTACAGTCCGCACCCCGGGCTCTCCCCCCTACAGTCCGCACCCCGGGCTCTCCCCCCTACAGTCCGCACCAAGGGCTCTCCCCCCTACAGTCCGCACTCTGGGCTCTCCCCCCTACAGTCCGCACTCTGGGCTCTCCCCTCTACAATCCGCACCCCGGGCTCTCCCCCCTACAGTCCGCACCCCGGGCTCTCCCCCCTACAGTCAGCACTCTGGGCTCTCCCCCCTACAGTCCGCACGCTGGGCTCTCCCCCCTACAATCCGCACCCCGGGCTCTCCACCCTACAGTCCGCACCCCGGGCTCTCCCCCCTACAGTCCGCACCAAGGGCTCTCCCCCCTACAGTCCGCACTCTGGGCTCTCTCCCCTACAGTCCGCACTCTGGGCTCTCCCCCCTACAGTCCGCACTCTGGGCTCTCCCCCCTACAGTCCGCACCCCGGGCTCTCCCCCCTACAGTCCGCACCAAGGGCTCTCCCCCCTACAGTCCGCACTCTGGGCTCTCCCCCCTACAGTCCGCACTCTGGGCTCTCCCCCCTACAATCCGCACCCCGGGCTCACCCCCCTACAGTCCGCACCAAGGGCTCTCCCCCCTACAGTCCGCACCCCGGGCTCTCCCCCCTACAGTCCGCACTCTGGGCTCTCCCCCCTACAGTCCGCACTCTGGGCTCTCCCCCCTACAGTCCGCACTCTGGGCTCTCCCCCCTACAGTCCGCACTCTGGGCTCTCCCCCCTACAGTCCGCACCCCGGGCTCTCCCCCCTACAGTCTACACCCCGGGCTCTCCCCCCTACAGTCCGCACCAAGGGCTCTCCCCCCTACAGTCCGCACTCTGGGCTCTCCCCCCTACAGTCCGCACTCTGGGCTCTCCCCCCTACAATCCGCACCCCGGGCTCACCCCCCTACAGTCCGCACCAAGGGCTCTCCCCCCTACAGTCCGCACACCGGGCTCTCCCCCCTACAGTCCGCACTCTGGGCTCTCCCCCCTACAGTCCGCACTCTGGGCTCTCCCCCCTACAATCCGCACCCCGGGCTCTCCCCCCTACAGTCCGAACCCCGGGCTCTCCCCCCTACAGTCCACACTCTGGGCTCTCCCCCCTACAGTCCGCACCCCGGGCTCTCTCCCCTACAGTCCGCACTCTGGGCTCTCCCCCCTACAGTCCGCACCAAGGGCTCTCCCCCCTACAGTCCGCACTCTGGGATCTCCCCCCTACAGTCCGCACTCTGGGCTCTCCCCCCTACAGTCCGCACCAAGGGCTCTCCCCCCTACAGTCCGCACCCCGGGCTCTCCCCCCTACAGTCCGCACCCCGGGCTCTCCCCCCTCCAGTCCGCACCAAGGGCTCTCCCCCCTACAGTCCACACCCCGGGCTCACCCCCCTACAGTCCGCACCCCGGGCTCTCCCCCCTACAGTCCGCACCCCGGGCTCTCCCCCCTACAGTCCGCACCCCGGGCTCTCCCCCCTACAGTCCGCACCAAGGGCTCTCCCCCCTACAGTCCGCACTCTGGGCTCTCCCCCCTACAGTCCGCACTCTGGGCTCTCCCCCCTACAATCCGCACCCCGGGCTCTCCCCCCTACAGTCCGCACCCCGGGCTCTCCCCCCTACAGTCCGCACTCTGGGCTCTCCCCCCTACAGTCCGCACCCCGGGCTCTCCCCCCTACAGACCGCACCCCAGGCTCTCCCCCCTACAGTCCGCACCCCGGGCTCTCCCCCCTACAGTCCGCACTCTGGGCTCTCTCCCCTACAGTCCGCACTCTGGGTTCTCCCCCCTACAGTCCGCACTCTGGGCTCTCCCCCCTACAGTCCGCACCCCGGGCTCTCCCCCCTACAGTCCGCACCAAGGGCTCTCCCCCCTACAGTCCGCACTCTGGGCTCTCCCCCCTACAGTCCGCACTCTGGGCTCTCCCCCCTACAATCCGCACCCCGGGCTCACCCCCCTACAGTCCGCACTCTGGGCTCTCCCCCCTACAGTCCGCACCAAGGGCTCTCCCCCCTACAGTCCGCACTCTGGGCTCTCCCCCCTACAGTCCGCACCAAGGGCTCTCCCCCCTACAGTCCGCACTCTGGGCTCTCCCCCCTACAGTCCGCACTCTGGGCTCTCCCCCCTACAGTCCGCACCCCGGGCTCTACCCCCTACAATCCGCACCCCGGGCTCTCCCCCCTACAATCCGCACCCCGGGCTGTCCCCCCTACAATCTGCACCCCGGGCTCTCCCCCCTACAGTCCGCACCCCGGGCTCTCCCCCCTACAATCCGCACCCCGGGCTCTGCCCCCTACAGACCGCACTCTGAGCTCTCCCCCCCCCCCCCCAGACTGCACTCTGGGGTCACCCCCCTACAGTCCATGCCCCAGGCCCTCGCCCCTACAGTCCGCACCCCGGGCTCCCCCCCTACAATCCGCACCCCATAATCTCGCCCACAAATCGCACTCTGAGCTCTCCCCCCCCCGCCGCCTCCAGACCGCACTTTGGGGTCTCCACCCTGCAGTCCGCTTTCTGGGGCCACCCCCCCCCCCTCCAGACCACACTCTGGGGTCACCCCCCCCTCCAGACAGCACTCTGGGGTCTCCCCCCTCCAGACAGCACTCTGGGGTCTCCCCCCTCCAGTCCGCACTCTGGGGTCTCCCCCCTCCAGTCCGCACTCTGGGGTCTCCCCCCTATAGTCCACACTCTGGGGTCAACCTCCCCCCCAGTCCGCATTCTGGGGTCTACCCCTCCAGACCACACTCTGGGATCTACCCCCTACGGACCACACTTTGGGGTCACCCCCCCTCCAGTCCGCACTCTGGGGTCTCCTCCCTCCAGACCACACTCTGGGGTCTCCCCCCTTTAGACCGCACTCTGGGGTCTCCCCCCTCCAGTTTGCACTCTGCGGTCTCCCTCCTACTGACCACAGTCTGGGGTCTCCACCCTCCAGACCACACTCCAGGGTCTCCCCCCTCCAGACCGTGTGCAGATTTGGTCAGCTAATGTAGAAAGACAGCACCTTGAAGAGTGGATACACCCAAATGCGATTAATACAAGTATGATTTGCAGCTGCTTTCTATGGAAGTGGTCTTGGATGGTGAGGGAGCAGGAGTTAAAACGGCAGGCGTTGGATCTCTGGAACTACCAATGGAAGGACACACTGACACTGGAGCGTGTCCAGCGGAGATTCACATGGATGATCCCTGGAATGGTAGGTCTAACATATGAGGAACGGCTGAGGATCCTGGGATTGTATTCTTTGGAGTTTAGAAGATTAAGGGGAGATCTAATAGAAACTTACAAGATAATACATGGCTTGGAGAGGGTGGACGCTAGGAAATTGTTTCCGTTAGGCGAGAAGACTAGGACCCATGGACACAGCTTTAGAATTAGAGGGGATAAATTCAGAACAGAAATGTGGAGACATTTCTTCAGCCAGAGAATGGTGGGCCTGTGGAATTCATTGCCGCAGAGTGCAGTGGAGGCCGGGACGCTAAATGTCTTCAAGGCAGAAATTGATAAATTCTTGATGTCACAAGGAATTAAGGGCTACGGTAAGTGGAGTTGAAATGCCCATCAGCCATGATTGAATGGTGGAGTGGACTCGATGGGCCGAATGGCCTTACTTCTGCTCCTATATCTTATGGTCTTATGGTCTTATGGAAAGGTGCCTTGTGAAGGAAATGAGTGATGGCGGATATTTGAGGAGTAGACCCAGCTTTTGCAGAGGGACCAGATCCTTAGAACATAGAACATAGAACAGTACAGCACAGAACAGGCCCTTCAGCCCACGATGTTGTGCCGACCACTGATCCTCATGTATGCACCCTCAAATTTCTGTGACCATATGTATGTCGAGGAGTCTCTTAAATGTCCCCAATGACCCTGCCTCCACAACTGCTGCTAGCAATGCATTCCATGCTCTCACAACTCTCTGTGTAAAGAACCCGCCTCTGACATCCCCTCTATACTTTCCTCCAACCAGCTTAAAACTATGACCCCTCGTGTTAGTCATTTCTGCCCTGGGAAATAGTCTCTGGCTATCGACTCTATCTATGCCTCTCATTACCTTGTATACCTCAATTAGGTCACCTCTTCTCCTCCTTTTCTCCAATGAAAAAAGTCCGAGCTCAGTCAACCTCTCCTTATAAGATAAGCCCTCCAGTCCAGGCAGCATCCTGGTAAACCTCCTCTGAACCCGCTCCAAAGCATCCACATCTTTCTTATAATAGGGCGACCAGAACTGGACGCAGTATTCCAAGTGCGGTCTAATCAAAGTTTTATAGAGCTGCAACAAGATCTCACGACTCTTAAACTCAATCCCCCTGTTAATGAAAGCCAAAACACCATATACTTTCTTAACAATCCTGTCCACTTAGGTGGCCATTTTAAGGGATCTATATACCTGCACCCCAAGATCCCTCTGTTCCTCCAAACTACCAAGAATCCTATCCTTAATCCTGTACTCAGCTTTCAAATTCGACCTTCCAAAATGCATCACCTCGCATCACCTTAGAGTCTTTTAAATTCAATCCCAGGATGTCACTGGCTAGAGGAGCATTTATTGCCCATCCCTAATTCCCAGAGAACAGTTCCAAATCACATGTAGGTCAGACCAGATAAGGAAAGCAGATTTCCTTCATCCAAGGAATAATGGCTTCTACCTGACAATCAGCAATGGATCATCATTAGACTCTTAATTCCAGAGTTCCTTCAAAATTTAATTCACATTCCTTGCTGGCAGGATTTGAACCTCGGCACTGAGGAGTAATACCACCTGACCATCAACTCTGTCAAAGTAGGGGAAGGGCAGA
Source organism: Chiloscyllium plagiosum (assembly GCF_037043375.1). Taxonomy (NCBI): domain Eukaryota; kingdom Metazoa; phylum Chordata; class Chondrichthyes; order Orectolobiformes; family Hemiscylliidae; genus Chiloscyllium; species Chiloscyllium plagiosum. The sequence goes on from NW_028270174.1 coordinate 6,408,582, forward strand.
TGTATTTGATTGTGGCATCATATTGGTATTGGCAGGAATAGCAGCTGATGTTCCATTAAATATGGAGGTAGTCGGAATGGAAGGTGAGGACCGGGGGCTGGGGGAGTGGTGGTCCCCTATTATCGGAGGGGGAGGCAAAGACGTGAGAAATAGATTGGACAGGTTGGACAACTCTGTGAACCATGATGTGGTCCTGGGTGGCATCTTGAATCTTCAACTGAGGAAGAAAGAGGGACAGATCTGAAGCATGAGTACATCTTTTCTATCAATGACTCCAGGCCCTGCATAAAAGGAACTTTTCAAAGTTACCCAATGAAATGATTCCCAAAGTAGCAGAACTTAAAAGTCATGCTAGAACAAAAGAAAAGAACTTTGACTATGTCAGAATTTCCCAAAGGATTTTACAGCCAAGGCATACTTTAAAATGTAATTTTAAAAAGACAATGCCCTGCACAATGATTGGTTTTAAAACAGACTACAAGAAAGATATCTTGAAACTTGAAAGGGTGCAGAAAAGATTTACAAGGATGTTACTGGGTTTGGAGGGTTAGAGCTACAAGGAGAGGCTAAATAGACTGGGGCACTTTTCCCTGCAATGTCAGAGGCTGAGGGATGACTGTATACTATAGAAGTTTATAAAATCATGAGGGGCATGGATAAGGTCTTTTTCCCAGACAAGATCTTTTTCCCAGGGAAGGGGAGTCCAAAACTAGAGGGCATAGGTTTAGGGTGAGAGGGGAAAGATATAAGAAAGCTAAGGGGCAATTTTTTCACACAGAGGGTGGTGTGTGTATGGAACAAGTTGTCAGAGGAAGTGGTGGAGGCTGGTACAATTACAATTTTTGAAAGACATCTGGATGAGTACATGAATAGGAAAGTTTCGAGGGATATGGGTCAAGTACTGGCAAATGGGACTAGCTTAATTTAAGATAACTGGTCTGCATAGATGAGTTGGATTGCAGGGTCGGTTTTTGTGCTGTACGTCTCTAAGATTCTATTCCTTTTCTCATTTCAGTCCACAGGAAAAATGACAGAAAAATAAAATGATACAGTCTTTACACCATCTGCATCAGCAAAGCAATGACAGCCATATCTATGAACCTATGGACCTTCTCTCTTCCTTCATTGCTGCAGATTGTGTATATGAGTGCAGGCTCCCCTCCCAATGACAGCAAGTTTTTAATGATGAGCAAACTGCCTTTAAGAGGAGTCATACACTGTGCTATCAGCATAAATTGTGCAGCAGTAAATGAAAGCCATCCCGCACCACATGCTCAAGGGCTGTTTGGGATGGGCAATCAATTCTGGTCCAGTCAGCAACACCCGTGCCATGTGAACAAAAACAACCAAGCTAGACACTATTTCCTAATTGTCACTTAGGCCATAATTTGTACAAAGTTTCACGTTATCATCAATTCTTCCAGATTCATAGGAATTAGGATTGAATATTTAAACACACATCAAGTCAGGCTTATTCTGTAGAGAAAGACAGAAAAGAAACACACACAAAGATTCAGGCATAATGTACCTTCATTAAAATGTTAACACTTCAGATTTCATGACGAGAGATGAAAGCTGCATCATTAGCTTTTTTCCTGACATTCTGAGTTATCTTTCATGTTCATTTCAGGATTTCAATCACCTACAGCATTCACTTTCGTTTGAACCAATTTGCCAACCACAACTTGCATTTCCATAGCACCTTTATTGTCATAAAATGTCCTGAGGCACATTGCAGGAGCAATTATCAAACTAAACTTGACAGTAAGGAGATACCAGGACAAGTGAGAGATGTCTTGGCCTGAGATGCAGTTTTTAAGGGGCATCTTAAAGGAAGACAGAGTGGCAGAGAAAAAGTTCCAGTGAGGGAATTTCAGAGCCAAACATATAACATTCTAACAAGGCTAGGCTGATTAGATGCAGTATAGCCTCAGGGGTGTTTTCCCAGCTTGGGGAGACTAGAACCAGGCACCTAGACTCAGGATACAGGCTAAAACATTTAGTGCTGAGATGAGGAAATATTTCTTCACTCAAAGGGCACTGAGCTTTAGGAATTCTCAACCATAGATGACTGTGGAGGCCAAGTCACTAAATATATTCAAGAAAGCGATGGATATATTTATAGATATTATGGGCATCAAGTGACATGGAGAGAAAGCAGGAATATGACACTGAGGTAGAGGAACAACCACCAACAGATTGAATAGTGGAGCTGGATCGAAGGGCTCAATGGCTTTTTAAAAAAATTTATTCACTTGTATTTATTGCCTGTCCCTAGTTGGCCTTGAGAAGGTGGTGTCAGGCTAATGAACCATTGCAGTCCTACTCCTGCACATAGTTTCTATGTTACCATGTATGGCCATTAGTGGTGGGACAATTAACACTCTATGCTGTAGGACTCTATTCATGGGCTACGTGCAGGGAAATGGAGTTAGTGTGGATGGACATTTTGGTCAACATGAACCAGTTTGAGCCAAAGGGCCTGTCTCTGTACTGTAGAACTCTGTGTACAAAAGGCTATACTACAAAAAGAGCACATTCACACATTGCAATGTAACAGAGTCCAGTTAAATAGAATCAAAGGCTCACTTAGTAATATAGTTGCCAGAGATCTTAACAGTTTGAGAATCTCAACTCATTATGAAAAATGAGTGTAAGTGTGGACAGGTACATGGATAGGAAGAGTTTAGAGGGATACGGGCCAAATGTAGGCAAATGGGATGAGTTCGGTTTAGGAAACCTGATCGGCATGGATGAGTTGGGCAGAAGGGCCTGTTTCCATGCTGTATGATTCCATAACAAACCATAGCAAACAGAACCCACAAGTGAAATTAAACACTATAAAAATAGGGTTATTTATGTTAAAAGAAAAGACTGTGGAAACTTCCTCTCAGATGCTCTCCTCACGAAGAAGCTGTTGGACTATAACCTGGTGTTGTGTGATTTCGAACACTGACACCTCCATATCATAGTAAAATGTTCCACTGCCTTATGCTCCTGATGATGAATTGTTTCTGTCATTGGCTTGTTGACATGTGTCGTTGATTGCTAATGATTGCTCAGGGCTGTTCACCAAACCCAAGCAACCAATGGAAGGTGGCCTGCTCCCCCTTGGTATTGCCACCACTTTCCTGATGTGGGAGAAGAGAGAGAGTGCAGTGTAACCCAGTACAACAACAACCTGCATTCACATAGCACCTTTAATTTGATGGTAAAAATGATCCTACCTGTATCTCACCAGGGTGTAATTTTGCAAGAATGAAGCTGCCATACTTCAGAGCTGTTTACAACAAACACTTTCATTCATGTAGCAAATACTGCCCATGGGACAGTATTAGGTCCAGTGATCTACATCAAAAGGTCAACACCTTAGTATTTTATTCCTGATTTCTAATCTTTGGAGAGTTCTCTAATTTCATTTATTTGTAATCTCATAGTTACATGTAATAGTTATTCATGCACAAAAACATGTTTTACAGACTTATATCCTTAATAGAATTAGAACTGTTGTAAACTGAAATCATGATTGAGAATGAAGCTTTCCCACAGCTAGATTCATTTGCAGTTGTATTGTCTAACTAAAGAAACACTCCCAGTCTTGGATACACGAACAATTGGATTTAATAACAGAAGGAAGTTCATTTGTGGTCACATTTTTATTTTGACAGAGAGAAATCTGTGTCGAAAAGCGTGATGCTGGAAAAGCACAGCCAGTCAGGCAGCATCTGAGGAGCAAGAGAGAAGAGCTCACGGTCAAAACGTCGATTCTCCTTCTCCTCAGATGTTGCCAGACCTGCTGTGCTTTTCCAGCACCACACTTTTCGACTCTGATCTCCAGCATCTGCAGTCCTCACTTTCTCCGAGAGACAGGTATCTGTAAGATTATAAATGACTTGACTCAGGTTATGCCTAGTCTCTCTGAGTTGTGAGCAGCAGTTTATGTATGAAGCTGATGAGCTGAAACAAATAGACTGGACCCTATCGTTTACTAGGCGAAGTGAGGACTGCAGATGCTGGAGATCAGAGTCTGCTTTTCATCAAGAATGAGAGAGGAGGAGAACTTCTTCAAGGTAGGCATCCTTGGAAGAGGCTTCACAGTGAGGTTAAAATCAACTAGGAGAAAGTGAGGACTGCAGATGCTGGAGATTAGAGTTGAGAGTGTGGTGCTGGAAAAGCACAGCGGGTTCAGGCAGCATCTTTACCTGAAACACTTACTCTCCTGCTCCTCAGATGCTATCTGACCTGCTGTGCTTTTCCAGCACCACATTCTCGACCACATTCATTTACTGACACCTATACCTCTGGAAATGGCATTACAGACCTACTACTCCCCGTGTCAGCACACTGACTTCTGCTTCTGATCATTCCCTTATTTGACGCTATCAGTGCAGGATAAAATAATCAGTTGGATTTATTTAGCACCTCTTTTATCTTAACACTATTCCATGCCCGACATGATGATTGCATGATGCTGTGGGCATGACTCTCATCGTTGACACAAAAGGTGTTGGTTCAAGTTGAGGGGAAAGATATAAAAGGGACCTTTTTCACGCAGAGGGTGGTACGTGTATGGAATGAGCTGCCAGAGGAAGTGGTGGAGGCTGGTACAGTTACAACATTTAAGAGGCATTTGGATGGGTATATGAATAGGAAGGGTTTGGAGGGATATGGGCCGGGTGCTGGCAAGTGGGATTAGATTGGATTGGGATATCTGGTCAGGATGGACAGGTTGGACCGAAGGGCCTGTTTCCATGCTGTACATCTCTATGACTCTATGACTCTAAGTCCATCCAGAGACTCCAAGACATCATTCAATCTAGGCTAATATTCCCAGTGCAATACTGAGGGAGTGCTTGGAAATTAAACCAAGGCTCCATCTGGCCTTTTGGCTGTGAAAGGCCTTTCCTTTTACATTTCACAGAATAGTGTCAGAGTGCTCCCTGGTGCTCTGGGCAATATTTGTGCATTATTCCTGATTATACAGTCATTATCTGTTTGTGGGAGCTTGCAGTGCCTAATTGAGTGCTGCATTTCTTAGATTATAGCAATGACTACACTTCAGAGTGCTTGACTGGTTGTAGTGTATTTTGGGACACCTTCACATTGTGATATTAATGGATTCTTCAGAATGCAAAATGCTATAAATTGTGACAAACCTGAACTGAAAACAGAAAGTTCTGGAAATACTCAGTCAATTTTGAAGCATCTGGGGAGAGAGAAACAGGGTGAATGTTTCAGGTCAAAATCAATTCTGATGGAAGGTCATCAGCCTGAAATGTTAACGCTGTTTCTCTCATCACAGATACATGTCAGATTGGCTGTGGATTTCCAGCACTTTTTATCTTCATTTCTTTCTCTTCATTTTGATTGCTCAGACTTATTAAATGGAGTGAGGACATTTTTACATCCACTTACAATTAAAAAACGTTTCTGTCAGGACTGTTGCATGTTTCTGTTGCATATGCCCTCTGTGGAGCTTAGTGTGCAAAAGGCTTCATTGTAAGAGAACATATATCTATTTAAATGCCAGGATCTCACCTTTATTTATCTCTGTAATCTCCTCCAGCCCCTTAAACCCTTCCTATTTCTGTAGCCCCATCCAGCCCCTGTATCCCAATCTCCGTCACCTCCTCCAAACTATATCCCAAATTTTGGAATTTTCTCCAGTCCCTACACCTCTCTCTATTTCTGGCACCTCTCCAGCCCCTCCAACTATCTCTATCTCTGTTACCTCCTCCATCCCCTACACCCCTCCCTATCTCTGTCACCTCCTCCATCCCCTACACCCCTCCCTATCTCTGTCACCTCCTCCAGTCCCCCACACCCCTCCCTATCTCTGTCATCTCCGCCATCCCCTACACCCCTCCCTATCTCTGTCACCTCCGCCATCCCCTACACCCCTCCCTATCTCTGTCACCTCCTCCGGCCCCTCCAGCCCTCCCTATCTCTGTCACCTCCTCCATCCCCTACAGCCCCTCCCTATCTCTGTCACCTCCTCCAGTCCCCCACACCCCTCCCTATCTTTGTCATCTCCGCCATCCCCTACACCCCTCCCTATCTCTGTCACCTCCGCCATCCCCTACACCCCTCCCTATCTCTGTCACCTCCTCCGGCCCCTCCAGCCCTCCCTATCTCTGTCACCTCCTCCATCCCCTACAGCCCCTCCCTATCTCTGTCACCTCCTCCAGTCCCCCACACCCCTCCCTATCTTTGTCATCTCCGCCATCCCCTACACCCCTCCCTATCTCTGTCACCTCCGCCATCCCCTACACCCCTCCCTATCTCTGTCACCTCCTCCATCCCTTACAGCCCCTCCCTATCTCTGTCACCTCCTCCAGCCCACACACCCCCTCCCTATCTCTGTCACCTCCTCCATCTCCTACACCCCTCCCTATCTCTGTCACCTCCTCCGGCCCCTACAGCCCTCCCTATCTCTGTCACCTCCTCCGGCCCACACACCCCCTCCCTATCTCTGTCACCTCCTCCATCTCCTACACCCCCTCCCTATCTCTGTCACCTCCTCCAGCCCCTACACTCCCTCCCTATCTCTGTCACCTCCTCCAGCCCCTACACCCCCTCCCTATCTCTGTCACCTCCTCCAGCCCCTACACCCCCTCCCTATCTATGTCACCTCCTCCAGCCCCTACACCCCCTCCCTATCTATGTCACCTCCTCCAGCCCCTACACCCCCTCCCTATCTCTGTCACCTCCTCCAGCCCCTACACCCCCTCCCTATCTATGTCACCTTCTCCCGCCCCTACAACCTTCTCTTCCTCCATGCTCCTCCAATTCTGACCTCTTGACCTTCTGTGATTTGAATGACTCCATCATTGATAGCTGTGTGTACAGCGAGGATACGATAATCTAGGATAGAATTAATTCCCTAAATCTCTTCACTTCTTTTGCCTTTCCCTCAGATTTCCACGAAGCGTGTTCTAACCTTGCTCATTGCATAATTTGATTTGATGATCTCTGATGTATAGTTGTTTTGGTGCTACATAGCATCGTTAGAACCTTACATGTACCTTTTAAATGGATCATACTGTTGCTGCCCATGGTGAAGGATTAGTTCGTGTACGTGGATGAACGGTAATGTGTAGTTTATGAGCCTGCAGGCCACTGATCTCCAACTGGGATTACTTTGCAGCTAAGCCAGAGAAAACCGTACACCCAACTTATTGATACAATGTCTTGCATTCCTCTGGAATGTCCACTTTATGTCAAGGAAGGTGCAAATCCAAAGGATATGGAGTAGGTTATGGATATATAATTCCATAGTTAGAAGCTGTACCCAAAAGAGTATCTCTCCCATGTCTTCTTCCCTTATGTGACAGACAAAAGAGAGGAAGTCAATTTGGACGATATTTAAATTAACCCTTCTTTATACAATTCATTAGGTACATTCATTGCAACATTTACTTCTCACTTCATTTAACCAAACTTCAACTTTCATTCGCTTCATTGCTTAACTTACTTTAATTTAATTGTTATTTAATTTTAACGATAAGTTTGGCTTGAAACAAATACTACGCCCATTCGAGTGATGTGGCCAACTGAGCTCTCAGAGTAAATCACGCCTCCTGGCTCTTTGCCGTCTGTGAAGGTTTGTGGGTCAGGATTTGTGCTTCTCAAACATTGCTTTTGAATGGTAGCTCCTGCAAAATCCTTTGTGCTGGAAATTTTTATCCCAAAGTGTGATCACTTTCCAGAAACCCCTCTGGTACTCAGCCAATGAATTGACCGAACTTAATCACAATGTTCAATCCCAGCCAATGGGGTTCACTGGGAAACAACTCCCAAATGTTTACACCAAGTCCTACTACATTCCATGCTCTCTCTAAGGTAACATGGTATCAGAATGTCTAGCAGCCCACCATAACCTTCCTTATTGATCAACGCAGCAAACCCAGGTCACAGTTTAAGGACAAGTTTCACCAAGTCCTCACTCCAGTTCTCACTGGGGTCAGAGTCCAAACTAACTCGACCAGAGTTCCCAGCATGCTCGATTGTAGCTCTTAACCAGTTTCATCATCATTTCTGCTGCTGGCCATCTGACCACAAGCCCATCTGGAGAAATGGGTTCAGTTCTTGTCACTGGCCCTCAGGGACAATACGTTAGCCATGGTATGGTTTCCACTGCAAATTCACCAGAAGATGCTAAGTTATACAGACTGAGCTTGCTCTCCTAGGAATAGTGAACATTACACCATGATCTAGTTGAGATTTTTAAAAAGATTTAAGGAGTTGATATAGTCAGTCGACAGAAACTAGTTCCTCCGATGTGGTGCTGAGGGTCCCAAACAATGATGTCAAAGGTTGAAGTTCGAGTTAGGCTGTTGGGAAACTTTTCTTTCTGGAAAGGAGAGTGAGTGGGAATCTGGAACACTGTCCACTCAGCAAGATGCTGAGATCATCCTAACTTTCCAATGAAAGATCATTGACTTAAAATGTGAATAAAACGAGACAATCCCACCCACCCATATTTCTGGAACAATTTTCCTATTCATCTGGCATTTCCCCACCAGTAAAATGTTTTCTGAAATACAGTCACTGTTGTAATGCAGTGAATGCAGCACTCCCATAGATAGCCAGCTGGGTGATGTTGTTTGTGATCTGTGTTTCTGGTGTTAATTTGAAAGAGAAATATTGGTCAGGACACTGAGGAGGGACTGGGTGTTACTCTGTAACTGCCCTTCTCTTCTTTAAGAAGATCTTGTCCACTCAGACAGGCATAGGCCTCAGTCTAACATCTCACAGAGTCATAGAGTCATACAGCACGGTAACAGACTGCTCGGTTCAACCAATCCATTCCAAACAAAATCCCAAACTAAACTAGTCCCGCCTGCCTACTCCTGGCCTATATTCCTCCAAACCTTGTCTACTCATGGATCCATCCAAATGTTTCTTAAATGTTGTAATTTTACCTGTATCCACCGCTGCCTCAGAAAGTTCATTCCACACGTGAACCACTCTCTGTGTAAAAAAAATTGTCTCATATGTCTTTTTTAAGCTCATTCCTTAAAATGTGCCCCTGAGTCCTGAAATCGCTTATTCTAGGGAAAAGGCAACTCACCTCCACTATATCTATAGAGGAACCCCGATTATCCGAAGGACACAGGCGGGGAGTATTTTGTTCGGCTAATCGAATGTTCAGATAATTGAATGTTTGGATAATCGAATTCTGGATAACATAGTTTAGTCGAGCATCAGGACCTTGCGATTTTGTCGGATAATCCGATATTCGGATAATCTAATGCCGGAAAATTGAGGTTCCTCTGTATACCTCCCATTATTTTATAAACTTCTATAAAGCGCCTCACAACCTCCAATGCTCCAGGGAAAAAAGTCCCAGCCTATCCAGCCTTTCTTTATAACTCAATCCTTCCATACCCAGCAACATCCTGGTAAATCTCTTCTGAATCCTCTCCAGCCCAATAGACAGTGGCAACTCCCATAGTGTGGCACAGCACTGGAGAGTTGACTGTGATTTTTGTGATCAAATCCTGGAGCCGTTCTTCTTGAAGATTAGATAGCTACCACTGGGGATGGTTAACATACACACACACACACGCACACATGCAAACACATGCATGTGCGCACACACACTCACACATACATATGCATGCATGCACACACGCGTGCACATATGCACACACACGCACACACACACATGCATGCGCGCATAAACTTGCGCACACACACATGCGAGCGCACACACACATATGCATGCACACACACACACACCTGCGCACAGATACATCCACACTCACACTCACACACACACTCGCACAGACATATACACACACACATCAATCAAGTTTCATCATTCATGAGCATTTCGGGTTAAGGGACCCAGGTGGGTAGATGGAGTGAAGATCGAGATCGTACATTGACACGATAGGATGGAGGAAGAATCTCATTGGGCTGAATGGCCTTATTCCTATCCCCCCTGTACCGTGGTAGGATTTTCGCAATGTGGCATGAAGTGACTGTGTGAATGAAAGCACCAATTATTATCTTCTGACACATGGATCCAGATGGTGTCAGTGCGACGAGGGAGATTAGAATGACGGCAGCTGTCCGCAAAGTTATTTCCCTCTGACTGTGAGACAGATTTTTGGCGTGAAGCTGGGAATAAAGATGTGGCCTTATTAATTTCCTTTAAAAGGGTGAGCCAGTTACTGGAAACATTAGTGCAGGCTCTTGTGAACTGACCTGACAGTGCAACTGAATGTGCACAATTCACGGCACGGGAACAGGCCCTTCAGCCCAAATGAGTCTTTGCTGGTCTTTAGGCTTCAGACCAACCTCTTGTCGCTGCGACACCCCTCAAACCCGACCAACGAGAACCTTCTGCTTATCTTGCTACTTACACGCGAGGCTGATACTGGGGATGTTGAAGGGCTGCCTAAATATGGAGAGGCACTAATGTTTCAGTAATTCAGTTAGGTTCCCTGCAGTGTGGAGATTGATGTATCAGAACAAGGTCATTGTGAAGCTCATGCAGACTGGAAAGTGGCAGATATTTAAATCTGATTTGGTGATTTTTTTTTTAAGCAAGATAAACATCCACTCATTTTAGTTTTCTTTCTTATGTAAAAAGGTTGACCATGGGTAATGTTCCTTTCTCACTGAGCTTCATCTTTTCCTGATTCCTTCAATATTCTCTGTGTTCTGCCTCAGTGCAGACACTGCCTGCAGAATGCCCCCATGGGGTTTGCCCCTTCATTACCACAATTACAATCTGTACACATTTCATTAAACAAATATGACTTCTCCAAAGCTTTATCTGTCACATTGCACAGCTGGAGACCTGTTTCCTGTTTTGAGCTGAGGCAGACTGACAGGTTAAAAAGCCCCTTACTGGCTGGAATAACAGGTGCTTAAGGAAATAAAAAAAAGCAACTTGCCTTCGAACTGAAGCGGCTGCAAGGTGGGCTGTGGGTCTGGTGAAAGTCTGCCTCATACAGCCTGCAGCCAATCTGCGCTCTGGCTCTGTGCAACTTTGTCCTAAAGGACATTCCAGTAATGGATGGAGAGCAATGAATGCTGAGCAAGGACAGTTATTCCATCTGCATGTACAGAAGACGTAAAAGTTTGTTGAGAATGCAAATGGTTGAAAGAAATCATTGACTAGTGTTAATGTAAGACATACTTGGCGGGGGAAGGGGGGGGTGGCGATCTATTATCATCATAGTGGACATGACCATGAAATAATGATGTACTCCATAACAATGCCATCTGCAAGAGACATGAAGAAAAGCTGAAATAGCCTATACTAATGAGACATGAAGAGTCATAGACATGTACAGCACGAAACAAGACCCTTCAGTCCAACCTGTCCATCCTGACCAGATATCCCAACCCAGTCTAATCCCACCTGCCAGCACTCGGCCCATATCCCTCCAAATCCTTCCTATTCATATATGTGTCCAGATGCCTTTTAAATGTTGCAATTGTACCAGCCTCCACCACTTCCTCTGGCAGCTCATTCCATCCACGTCCCACCCTCTGCATGAAAATGTTGCCCCTTAGGTCTCTTTTATATCTTTGGCCTCTCACCCTAAACCTATTTCCTCTAGGTCTGGACTCCCCCACCCCAGGGAAAAGACTTTGTCTATTTATCCTGTCCATGCCCCTCATGATTTTATAAATCTCTATGAGGTCACCCTCAGCTTCCAACACTCCAGGGAAAACAGCCCCAGCCTGTTCAGCCTCTCCCTGTAGCTCAAATCCTCCAACCCTGGCAACAACCTTGTGAATCTTTTCTGAACCCTTTCAAGTTTCACAACATCCTTCTGATAGGAAGGAGACCAGAATTGCACGCAATATTCCAACAGTGGCCTAACCAATGTCCTGTACAGCCATAACATGACCTCTTAACTCCTGTACTCAATACTCTGACCAATAAAAGAAAGCATACCAAACGCCTTCTTCACTATCCTATCTACCTGTGACTCCACTTTCAAGGAGCTATGAACATGCACTCCAAGGTCTCTTTGTTCAGCAACATTTACCATTACATGTTTAAGACCTGCTAAGATTTACTTTCCCAAAATGCAGCATCTCACATTTGTCTGCCACTCCTCAGCCCATCTGATCAAGATCCCATTGTAATGTCAGGTAACCTTCTTTGCTGTCCACTACACCTCCAATTTTGGTGTCATTTTCAAATTTACTAACTATAGCTCTTATGCTCACATCCAAATCATTTATATAAATGATGAAAAGTAGTGGACCCCACACCGATCCTTGTGGCATTCCACTGGTCGCAGGGCTCCAGTCTGAAAAACAACCCTCCACCACCACCCTCTGTCTTCTATCTTTGAGCCAGTTCTGTATCCAAATGGCTAATTCTCCCTGTAACATGGATCCAAATTGTTCTGAGCTAATGGAAATAGAGAGTGCTGCTTACTGTGCAATTTGAGGGATGTTTATAGTCTGTTCAGACTCCTGCTCTTCGTGATAAATATTAATGACCTTGACCTTGGTAAGGAGACAATTTAAAATTTGTGGACTGTTCTGTTGTTAGTGCATGTGATACAGAATGAATTCCATGTACTCATAGAGAAAAGTATTACGTATGAAGGCATAAATACAAGAGTTTACCGAAACAACTAGAGTCAGGCAACAGTCAATCATAGTAAAGTGAAGCCAGAACAGGTGACATACTATGGCTAGGAACAAAGATAGCTGTTCCTCCAATTTGTAAAATAGAATCCAGAGTCCCAACCCAGTTCATTTCTTATGTCGGCACCTCTTCCTAAGCTGGGAGCTTTCTGAACACTTATTGCAAGGTTTCTGGGATGGCCTGTGACAAAAACTCTCATGGGGGATCAAGACTGCCCTGCACTATAGTGTTATCGCCTCAGAAGATGGACAGGAACACATTGTGTCAGGGGAATTAAAAGGGAATAAAACTCAAACCGCGTAATATAGAAAAAGGATGGAAAGAACTTCTTTAAATTAATAGAAAGGAAGAGAGAGAGCCCAAAGTGAACAAAAGCCCCTTGGAGAGTGAAGCTGGGAAATAATAATGAGGAGTCAGGAAAGGAGTTAATTCAATACTTTCCATTTGTCTTCATTGTGGAAGACTCTAACAGCATTTCAAAATCACTAAATAATCAAGGGACAAACATGAGGTAGGAAATATAGATCAACTATCACCAGACAAAAAGTACTAAGGGAAGCTAATGGGCCTGAAGACTGATAACTCTCTGGATGCGATTGGTTGTGTCCTAGGGTATAAAACGACATAGCAACAGAGATATTAGTTACACTGGTTGTGACTATCAAAAATTCTTAGGTTGTGGAGAAGTCCCAAAAGATTAGAAAAATGCCAATTTGAAAAGGAGGAAGATAAAAATACAGGCAATTATTAGTCTAGTTAGCTCAACATTATCACGAGGGAAATATTAACATGTATTATAAAGGATATGTTAAATTACTTAGAAATACAAGATGTGACCAAGCAGACTAAGTATGGATTCATAATGTGCAAATTATAGCAGAACTATTTAGCAGAATTCTTTGAGGTAACAAATAGGATAGACAAAAGGGAAGCAGTGGATGTAATAATGGGATTTTTGGGGTATGTTTGATAAGGTGCCACATAGTAGGCTACCTCGTAGGACAAGACCCCACAGCATTGGAAGTAATACACTAGCATAGATAGGGAATTGACTAACCAATAGAAGGTAAAAACAACCAATAGAAGACAGAGTTGCATTAAGAATGACATTTACAGGATGGCAAACTTCAACTGGTGGAGTGCCACAGAGAGAGTGTGTATTAGTGACTAGCTGAGGAAAATTAAAGTATTATAGCCAAGTATGTTGATGACACAAAATTGATGGAAAGGCAAGTGGTGAGGATGACACAAGCACAGAAGGATATACACAAATGAAGTGAGTAGACAAAAACTTGGCAGATGGTACATTATACAGGAAAGTGTGACCTTACACACTTTGGCAGGAAGCATTTAGGGACTAAATGTTATTAAAATGGAGAAAGACTGCAGAAAATTATGGAACAGAGAGATTTGGGAACTCTCGTCACAAAGAATTAGTATCTCAGTGCAGAGGATGATAGGGAAGGCAAAATTGCTGTTGGCCTTGTTTCAAAAGGACTGGAGAATAAAAATAAGCAAGTCTTATTAAAACTACATAAGACACCATACTTAGAATACTGTGAACAGTTTTGGCCACCTTGTCTAAAGAAGGATATACTAACATTTGAGACACACACGAGAATTCCTAAAAGCATGGCATTCCAACCAGAATTCTATCCCACCTTTGGCAACTGTCTGTGTGGAGTTTGCACGTTCTCCCCGTGTTTGCGTGGGTTTCCTCCGGGTGCCCCGGTTTCCTCCCACAGTCCATAGATGTGCAGGTTAGGTGAATTGGCCAAGCTAAATTGCCCATAATGTTAGGTGCATTAGTCAGGGTAAATGTAGGGGAATGGGTCTGTGTGGGTTGCTCTTCGGAGGGTCAGTGTGGACTTGTTGGGCCGAAAGGCCTGTTACCACACTGTAGGGAATCTATGTAATCTAAACAAACACATTGACTTGGATCCTATTTACCACAGGAAATGATGTCACTACAAGAAATGATATCACCAACCCAAGGAAACCCAAACACATAAATAAAAAGCAGGCTATACCACCAGTGTTTCATCCGAAGACTCACTAAAGATGTTACCTAACATGGTGACGAAATGTCTGAAAATGAACTTCCAACTCAGCAAGCAAACCTACATCCACAACACTGGAGGCACCCCAGAGCATTCAAAAGGTGGAAAAGATTAACCAATGGACGGTCAAGAAAGAGCTGGTCAAAAAATGTTCAGACTTCTGTAAGTTCATAGCTGACCCTAAACAATATAAAACAGAATCTCCTGACATTGGTTTTGATGAAATAAAACAAATTGTTTTGCAGTGTAAACGAGGAACACTGTGTCCATTGTGGTTTGGCTGAAATGTTTTTCCATTGTTATTAAGACTGAAGTTCAGATTCCAAGTGAAAACAACATTCCAAATGAAGTACAAATAGTCAGTGACTGAACTGTGCACCCCGCTCCCACAGAATGTATAGTATTGGACAAACAATGTTAAATGTCTGCAACTAAATTAAGTCAGATTGCAATGCTGAAAAGTGAACAACTCTTTATGACCAATTCAAGTATGACATTAGGTGCTAAATTGATTAAGGAGAGACAGGGTCAACCAAATTTTCCTCTTTGCAAAGAACAATACCACATAATCAACAGTCCCCCTAAACTGGGAGGCTGTGTGTGTGCAGGCAATCCAATATCCTGCTCACAACAATCAGTAACACCAATCATCCAATCCCTACTGTGTGGAAGCAGGCTATTTGACCCTTCAAGTCCACACCACCCCTCCAAAGAGCATCCCTTCCAGACCCATCTCCTACCCTATCCCGTCATGCCACATGTCCCATTAACCTGCACCTGTTTAGACCGTGGGAGGAAACCAGAGCATCCGGAGGAAACCCACGCAGATACAGGGAGAATGTGCAGACTCCACACAGACAGTCGCCTGAGGGTAGAATCGAACCTGGGTCCCTGGCGCTGTGAGGCAGCAGTGTTAACCACTGAGCCACTGTGCCAATCACAATACATTCTTCTGGGTCTGGAAGTTTCTGCTGTATTGAAGGCTTGGAGGCTCAAGCAGCCAGTAAGAAAATTAGAGAGAATGCCCTTCACAACATTAACGAGTATAATTTCAAGCAATCTTTAGATCATGCACTTGCAGAAGTGAACAAGACAAATTCACCAATATTTCAATCTTTATGAGGGAGGAGAGAGTCTAAAACATTGAAGTAGTAAATCTACCTACTTCAGCACAAATGAGAAGCAAACCCTACTGACACAAGTTGAAGACGTACTACATATGGCTCCATACAAGACACCACCTGAAAGAATTTGTAAAAATGTGAAAATAGCCAATCTAACACAAAGAAAATGTTGCAACTAAAGCATGGACCACACAGACAGTTATAAAGAATGGATATACGTACTGCAGTCCTTCATGGGTCAAATACAAGAGGTTGAAGAGTCTCCAGTACTTCAGAAGTCAGTTCAAGTTAATTGCATTAGAATAATAAAACCATACAGTACAGAAGAGATCCTTCAGCCCCTTGAGTCTGTACCACTAAGAATACACTCCTCACGACACTAGTCCCACATTCCCACACTAACCCTGAATATTACGACATTTCAATTGCTCATCCATGTACTTTTTAAAGTTTGTGAGGTTCCCCGCCTCAACTTCCCTCCCAGACAGTGCATTCCAGACCCCACCACCTCTGGGTGAGCACATTTTTCCTTAAATCTCCCCAAGACCTCCTGCCTTTCACTTTAAAAGTGTGACCCTTGTTATTAACCCTTTGATTAAAGGGGACAGCTGCTTCCTAGCCACCCTGCCCATGCCCCGATTCACTTGGGTCATTTCAGAAATACTTCAAGGAAGAGGGCAGCACGATGGCTCAGTGTTTAGCATTGCTGTCTCACAGCACCAGGGACCCGGGTTTGATTCCAACCTCAGGTGAATATCTATGTGGAGTTTGCATGTTCTCCCTGTGTCTATGTGGGTTTCCTCCAGGTATTCCGGTTTCCTCCCACAATCCAGGTAATTTGGCACACCAATAAAGTGGTAGTTTGGCACACCGATAAATCAAAACGGCAGACAAGGGAGGCGCGGTGGTAGTTTGGCGCACCGATCTTTACACCGCTGAGGCTAAACGCCAGCTCGCGGACACCTCCTCCTACTGCCCCCTTGACCATGACCCCACCCCCCACCACCAAACCATCATCTCCCAGACCATCCAGAATCTCATCACCTCGGGGGATCTCCCATCCACCGCCTCCAACCTCATAGTCCCATAACCCCGCACCACCCGTTTCTACCTCCTGCCCAAAATCCACAAACCTGACTGCCCCGGCCGACCCATTGTCTCCGCCTGGTCCTGCCCCACCGAACTCATCTCCGCATACCTCGACACGGTCCTGTCCCCCTTAGTCCAAGAACTCCCCACCTACGTTCGGGACACCACCCATGCCCACCACCTCCTCCATGATTTTCACTTCCCCGGCCCCCAACGGCTACACCATGGACATCCAGTCCCTGTACACCTCCATCCCCCATCACGAAGGCCTCAAAGCCCTCTGCTTCTTCCTTTCCCGCCGACCCAAACAGTCCTCTTCCACTGACACCCTCCTTCGACTGACTGAACTGGTCCTCACTCTGAACAACTTCTCTTTCCAATCCTCCCACTTCCTCCAAACCAAAGGAGTAGCCATGGGCACCCACATGGGCCCCAGCTATGCCTGCCTCTTTGTCGGATATGTGGAACAGTCCATCTTTCGCAGCTACACTGGCACCACCCCCCATCTTTTCCTCCACTACATCGATGACTGTATCGGCGCTGCCTCGTGCTCCCACGAGGAGGTTGAACAGTTCATCCACTTTATTAATACCTTCCACCCCAACCTCAAATTTACCTGGACCATCTCAGACTCCTCCCTCCCCTTCCTAGACCTCTCCATTTCTATCTCGGGCGACCGACTCAACATGGACATTTACTATAAACTGGCCGACTCCCACAGCTACCTAGATTACACCACCTCCCACCCTGCCCCCTATAAAAACGCCATCCCATATTCCCAATTCCTTCGCCTCTGCCGCATCTGCTCCCAGGAGGACCAATTCCAATACCGAACAACCCAGATGGCCTCCTTCTTCAAAGACCGCAATTTTCCCTCAGACGTGGTTGATGATGCTCTCCACCGCATCTCCTCCACTTCCCGCTCCTCCGCCCTTGAGCCTCACCCCTCCAACCGCCACCAGGACAGAACCCCACTGGTCCTCACCTACCACCCCACCAACCTCCAGATACATCGTATCATCCTTCGTCATTTCCGCCACTTCCAAACAGACCCCACCACCAAGGATATATTTCCCTTCCCTCCCCTGTCAGTGTTCCAGAAAGACCACTCCCTCCGCGACTCCCTCGTCAGATCCACACCCCCCACCAACCCAACCTCCACTCCCGGCACCTTCCACTGCAACTGCAAGAAATGCAAAACTTGCGCCCACACCTCCCCCTCACTTCCCTCCAAGGCCCCAAGGGACCCTTCCATATCCGTACAAATTCACCTGCACCTCCACACACATCATTTACTGCATCCGCTGCACCCAATGTGGCCTCCTCTACATTGGGAACACAGGCCGCCTACTTGCGGAACGTTTCAGAGAACACTTCTGGGACACCCGCACCAACCAACCCAACCGCCCCGTGGCTGAACACTTTAACTCCCCCTCTCACTCTGCCAAGGACATATAGGTCCTTGGCCTCCTCCATCGCCAGACCATGGCAACATGATGTCTGGAGGAAGAGCGCCTCATCTTCCGCCTAGGAACCCTCCAACTACAAGGGATGAATGCAAGTTTCTCCAGCTTCCTCATTTCCCCTCCCCCCATCTTATCTCAGTCCCAACCCTCGGACTCAGCACCCCTTCTTGACCTGCAATCTTCTTCCCGACCTCTCCGCCCCCACCCCCACTCCAGCCTATCACCCTCACCTTAACCTCCTTCCGCCTATCGCATTCCCAACGCCCCTCCCCCAAGTCCCTCCTCCCTACCTTTTATCTTAGCCTGGGCACACCCTCCTCATTCCTGAAGAAGGGCTTATGCCCGAAATGTCGATTCTCCTGCTCCTTGGATGCTGCCTGACCTGCTGCGCTTTTCCAGCAACACATTTTTCAGATTAGATTCCCTACAGTATGGAAACAGCCCCTTCGGCCCAACAAGTCCGCACCGACCCTCCAAAGAGTAACCCATCTCCTTACCCTATATTTACCCCTGACCAATGCACCCAACACTATGGGCAATTTAGCATGGCCAATTCACCTGACCTGCACATCCTTTGGATTGTGGGAGGAAACCGGTGCAGCCCAGATGGATTAGCGATGGGAAATACAGGGATAGGGTAGAATGTGCTTTTGGGTGGGATGATCTTCAGAAGGTTAGTATGGACTTGATGGGCCAAATGGCTTGCTTCTGCATTGTAGGGATTCTATGAAGATTTAGAGGCAGGGCAGGCATGATGTGTATTGGTTCATGGTCTTGCATGTGCCTCAGCTGCAGAGTTCAATAGCATCTTATCAATCTGTCATAGTTTTTACAGGGAATGCTACCCTCTTTTCATATTGTGCCTCTGAGCAGGCAAAGACCTCCCCCCACCCCCTGACACCATCCCCATCTGCTGATGGCATCAAGACAGAAATGGGATGCAAGGAGAGAGACCAAACATGGCTTGATCAATCCAGTCTGTCTGAAGGACCAATGGCTGCAGGGGGTTTGTTTGCACTGTGGAGCATCCTGAACCATCCCAGTGTTCCTGAGTAGTGACAGTGAGGGCAACTAATCAAAGGGACTCCCTCAGTAGTTTCAGAACCAGTTGTCCAAAGGGTGACTGCTGGGAACAGATGAAGGTGGAGAAAAAGGACTGCTCCTGACATCTGCTGGGAGAGCAGGGGGTGATGGTGGGTGGGGATAGGAACACAGTGACATGATCAGTGACGTATGACCTGCATCCCTGCTCTGCAGATATCACGGTACAGAGTAAGATTTGAAAAGGAACACCTCACTGTAACAATCAGCTGAATTGAATTGAATTGAATTGAATTGATTGTCACGTGTACCGAGGCACAGTGAAAAGCTTTGTCTTGCGAGCAATACAGGCAGATCACAGAGTTAAGTAGCATTGATAGTAAATAATAGGTAAACAGCAGCAAAAACAAAAACACAGATACAGGCGAATGTTAAGAGTTTGTAAGTCCATTCAGTATTCTAACAACAGTAGGGTAGAAACTGTTTTGAAACCGGCTGGTGCGTGTGTTCAGGTTTCTGTACCTTCTCCCCGATGGTAGAGGTTGTAGAAAAATATTGCCAGGGTGGGATGGATCTATGAGAATGCTGGCGGCCTTTCCTTGACAGTGGATGTGATAGATGGATTCTATAGATGGGAGGTTGGCCTTTGTGATTGTCCGGGCCGAGTTCACCATCCTATTTAACTGTCTCCGATCTTGAATGGTACAGTTGCCACACCAGGTAGTGATATGTCCAGGCAGAATGCTCTCGATGGCACACCTATAAAAGTTGGCAAGGGTGTTTGCCATCATGCCAAATTTCCTCAGCTGTCTGAGGAAGAAGAGATGTTGTTGGGCCTTTGTAACCAGTGTGTCCACATGAAGAGTCCAAGAAAGCTTGTTGTGGATGACCACTCCCAGGAGCTTGACACTCTCCACTTATTCCACCTCTGCGCTGTTAATGTATAGAGGGGCATGAGTAACATCCCGCCAAAAGTCAGTAATGAGTTGATTAATAATGTGAAGCTGCATGCTTCTGTCAATAAAAGAAACCCAGAATGTATCTGACAGAGATAGAATTAACCCTGGATTGGGACATCTTTGTGACCTAAATAAAACAAAACACCAGTGTGTTTTTCTTTATCAGTAGAAGGTTAGTTGATGAGAAGTGTTTTAATAAAACATACCTTTCCTCATGCATCCCTTAGATTTGATATGATAGAGACATGCTTCCCAGGAACTCAGAACACACACACACACACATAGACAAACAGACAGACAGACGCACACACACACAGACAGACACAGACACACACACAGACAGACAGACAGACAGGCGCACACACACACAGACAGACACAGACACACACACGCACACAAACAGACAGACAGACGCACACACACAGAGATAGACACAGACACACACACACACAAACAGACAGACAGACGCACACACAGAGACAGACATAGACACACACACACACACAAACAGACAGACAGACAGACAGACGCACACACACACAGACAGACACAGACACACACACGCACACAAACAGACAGACAGACGCACACACACAGAGATAGACACAGACACACACACACAAACAGACAGACAGACGCACACACACAGACAGACATAGACACACACACACACAAACAGACAGACAGACAGACAGACGCACACAGACAGACACAGACACACACACGCACACAAACAGACAGACAGACGCACACACACAGAGATAGACACAGACACACACACACACAAACAGACAGACAGACATAGACACACACACAGACACACACGCACACACACACAGACAGACACACACACAGACAGACGCACACAGACAGACACAGACACACGCGCGCACGCACACACACAAACAGACAGACAGACAGACGCACAGACACACACACAGACAGACACAGACACACAGACACACAGACGCACACACACAGACACACAGACACACACACAGACACACAGACACGCACACAGACACACACACACAGACACACACAGACAGACACACACACACACAGACACACGCACACACACACAGACACACACAGACAGACACAGGCACACACACACGTAGATGCACACACACACACACACAGACAGACACAGACACACACGCACACACACAGACCGACACAGACACACACACACAGACACACACACACACAGAGACACACACAGACAGACACAGACACACACACACATAGACGCACACACACAGACACACACACAGACACACAGACACACACAGACACACAGACACACACACACACACACACAGAGACACACACAGACAGACACAGACACACACACAGACACACACACACACACACAGACACACACAGACACACACACACACTCACACACAGACACACACAGACACACACACAGACACACACACAGACACACACACATGCGCACGTTTTCCAGCAACTTCGGTTTTACAGCATTAGCGGTGTTTTTCGGTTTTTACCCAGTTAAAACCTGACTTGATTGACCTTTTATTTTTGCAGTTGGTTAGCTGCTGAAACATGTTTACACAAGGCTGCTAATGGTCCTTAACACAAAGTACAAATTTATTACACAAAGAAAAGGAAATATACAAAGTTAAGTATATATATTTACATGTGTCAATTCAAAAAGATCTTAATGAAAACAACAAAAGCAAGTTGTTTTCAAGCAACATCCTTTTCAGTCATTCAATCCAAGAAAAATATCACTCCTGTCTTAATTCCTACGATAACTGACTTTTCCCACTTTTTTTTTCTTGTGTACTGCCAAAACAGTTTTAAAATATTGTTCCAGTTCTGAAGGTCTGAAGCTTCTTTCAGTTTTTAGTTTTGATAGTTTGGAGACTTCTACATATTCTCCCAACATGGAAATTGTACAATCTCCAGGTCACCTTGAAAACTGCTCTTTCCAACTGAAAACCCTGACAGTTCTACCAGGATGGAGTTACTCTTCTGTTGGCATGAAACTGAAATCTGATGTTTTAAAACTGATCTCAAATTAAACTGCCAGCGTCACTCAATCATTGGTTCTTGTGTCTGTCACTAACTCAGCATTGTGAGGTCACTTTGGCCTGACCGAAACATAGCACCACTCTTGCATTAGCGTGAGAGAGAGAGAGAGAGAGAGGGATGACTGGTGGTGGTTTGACCTGAGGGTCAAAACGCCTCAGGTGAGGGGAGAGGTTGAGAAGCACAGCCCTTCAGGGTAACCTCAGATGATGCACAAATTGAAACCTACACTTTTGGCTTCACAAACCAGCTGTCCAGCCAACTGAGCTCCTTCGATATCACAATACAGAGAGTGCTGGGTGTTAGGAATTCTCATCTATAAAAAAAAAAATTGATGCCTTGGCTGATTTGCTCTAGATTTTTAGGCAAGGAATTTATTTTTCATGAAAACCATCTTAGCCTGAAGAAAGAGTAATGTAATTAACCTTAAAAAAAAACCTTATAAAAGGAATTCATTCAAAAGGATGCTCGAGGGAAAATTTACACAGGATATAAAGAATTAACTCTTCGGATATCAGAAGATTTATTATTCAGCTTTTCAAAATGACCTTTATGATGCCAGAGGCTGCATGTTTTATCACAGATTCGATTCAAACTGATAATTCTTGTGTTATCAAGAATTGTTTTAATACATGCGATCTATCTATTGTAGTAACAAAATGCTTAGCAATAAGAAAGGACGCGTGTGAGAATATTAAGGTTCGAATTAGGAACAAGAGTAGACCATTTGGCCTTTTGAACCTAATCTGTCCTTTGGGAAGATAACCAACCTCCCCACCTCCACCTCCAACTGAAGTACTACCTCACTGGAGCCTCTTACCAATCCTGATAACCCGTGGTATCAGTGACATGACAATGTCAGCTGGAGCCCCAGCAGTGACCAGTCCTCCTCTGATGGCCATGGCAATTGGGTGAGAACATTCATGGAATGCCAGAGGTGGTGCCTGGGAGATATGAGATATCGGCACTGAAAGAGTTAATGCCAATCTGCATTGAGCTCCACCCAATGTGATGTTGCCACACAGTCTCTGGGTGGAGAAGCAGTTCAGCTTGTATGAGGTGCTGGTGGAGATACACGTGACGTGTTTGGCTCTGGTAGTTAAGATCACACACATTTGTTTACCATAACTTAAACTTACTGCTATAACTTATACTTACATAAAACACATTCCACTTCTTGTAAAGACTCTACAGTGGTTCCTCTTCTACCATAGATAATTAGGCAGACCCTTTGACTTAGCATAGCAAGGAAGATCACTACCATGGGCTGATTAATGCTTTCATTGAACCATACAATGGAGATTCTTTGGTCCATCAATTCTGTACCTCCAAAATACAGGACTAGCTACACTGGTCTCACTTTCCTGCACTACCTGTAGCCTTGAATGTTATGACACTTCAAGTGCTCATCCAAGTACTTTTTTAAAGGCTGTGAGGTTTCCATCTCAACTCCCACCCAGGCAGTACATTCCAGACCCCCACCATCCTCTGGGTGAAGATGCTTTTCTTCAAATTCCCTCTAAATCTCCTGCCTTTCACCTTAAAATTATACCCCTTTGTCGAAGGGGAACCGCTGCTTTCTATCTCCCCACCTCTCCATTCCCCTCATGATCTTATACACCTCTCTGAGGTTCCCCCTCAGCCTTCCCTGCTCCAAAGGAAACAACCCAAGCTGATTCAGCCTCTCTCCATTGTTGAGATGCTCCATCCCAGATAACGTTCTGGTGAATCATCTCTGCACCCCGTCCAGTGTAATCGCTGTGCATGGGGACCAGAACTGTACCCAGTACTCCAGCTGTGGCTTAACCAAGGTTCTGTGAAACTCCAACATAACCACCCTGCTCTTGTAATCTGTGCCATTACTAATAAAGGCAAATGGCCCATGTGCCCTCTTAACTACCCTATTAACCTGTCCTCCACCAGCAGAGATCTGTGGACAAGCACCCCAAGGCCCATCTGTTCTTCAGAGCTTCATTGAATATTCCCTTGTCTTATTCCTTCTTCCAAAGTGCATCACTTCACATTTGTCAGGGTTAAATTCCATCTGCCACTGATCTGCCTATCTGACCAATTCATTTTTATCTTCCTCAAACCTAACACGTTCCTTCACCAATCTTTGTGTCATCTGCAAGCTTACTTTTCAAGTGTGGCACAGTGGCTCAGTACTGTTACCTCACGGTACCAGGGTTTGGATTCAATTCTCCCTTTGGATGATTGTCTGTGTGGAGTTTGCACATTCTCCCCATGAGTGTGGGGGTTTCCTCCCACAGTCCAAAGATGTGCAAGTTAGGTGGATTAGCCATGGGAAATGTGGGTTTAAAAGGGTGGGGTGATCCTCTGAGGAGAAAGTGAGGACTGCAGATGCTGGAGATCAGAGCTGAAAATGAGTTGCTGGAAAAGCGCAGCAGGTCAGGCAGCATCCAAGGAACAGGAGAATCGACGTTTCATGCATTCCTGAAGAAGGGCTTATGCCCGAAACGTCGATTCTCCTGTTCCTTGGATGCTGCCTGACCTGCTGTGCTCCTCTGAGGGTCAGTGTGGGCTGAATGGCCTATTTCCATGCTGTAGGGATTCCATGACCCTCCCTACATTGTTTGTGAATACCATGTTGTTCTGTTATTATGTGTTTTCTTTAAAAAGGAGATTGGTGACAATGAGCTGGTCCATACAGAAGCTGCCAATTTGAACAGGTCTCTGCTGCCCCGATAAAATTCAGGACAAAACAAGCATATCCTGTAAGGTGATGGGAAGAATGAGGATAAGCGGATATTTGTGTCTTTAAAGCAATTCATCAAGAGGTTTAAAGCAAGGAGCGAGTTCTGGAGATTTGCAACCAGCACCATGTCTCCGAATGGTCACTGTGGCCTCTTTCTATGCCATAGACATGCCACGATTCTGAGTCTTTCAATTGCTGGAAAACTTAGGCATGAATTAACAGTTGTGAGGAAGGAGAAAGTGAGGGATACAGATGATGGAGATCAGAGTCAAAAAGTGTGGCGCTGGAAAAGCACAGCAGGTCAGGCAACATTTCTGATGAACGGCTGGTGCCTGCAATGTCGACTTTCCTGCTCCTCAGGTGCTGCCTGACCTGCTGTGCTTTTCCAGCGCCGCACTTTTTGAGTTCTGAGGAAGGGTCACTGGACCCGAGACATTAACTCTGATTTCTCTCCACAGATGCTGCCAAACCTGCCGAGCTTTTCCAGCAATTTCTGTTTTTGTTCCTGATTTACAGCATCTGCAGTTCTTTCAGTTTTCATTAAGAACAGCATTTGGTATAATCGTACTGTCATCTTTCCAGGAAGATTTGATTCATTAATAAAAATGAATAATGTTCTAATAAGAACATTGCTGTGGAAAGAGTTGAACCCTTGTTGTAAAATGAGACAATGGTTATAACACGACTGTGACTATCAGAATGCCAGAATCACAGCTTTTCCGGACACAATTAAAATGAGCTAGTTTGTGTCAGATGAATATTCATTATCCAGCTGTTGACACGCTCTACTGTTAAAGTATCTTCAACATATTCAAAGCACTTTCAAAAGATTCACGAGACTTCTTTATCTGTTGTTTTTTTAAAAACTTTCATCTTTTGTTCATCATTCAGTATCGTTGCAGCAAATGGAAACTGTCACAAAGACTGTGTTGTTCACTTGTCTTTCATTCCACTTTCCATCGTTACTTCAGTAAAAATATTTCCTTGTGTGTTTTGTGTTTGCCAAGGTGAGGGGCGATGGTGCAGGGTTAAATGTTTGCATCTCATAAAGAACCCTGTTTTTTCTTGAAATTCTGGGAGGGCTCCAACTGGGAGAGGGCGTTTATTCCCTGCAGACTGGGTGGCCGAAGCTAAATCCCCCCCCAATTCTACCCCAAACAGTAAGTGGGGGGAAGCACAAGCATAGTGCAATGTCACAGGACTAATGATCGCAAAGCCCTGGTAATTGTTATGGCAATAAACTGTGGGCCTAGTGTGGAAAAGTGGGATTAGTGCCAATAACAGTACAGACTCGAAGGGCTGAGGGCCCTTTTTTAAATTAATCCACAGGATATCTGCAACTCTGTCTGGACCAGCATTTATTGCCCATCCCAGAGGGCAGTTAAAAGTCAACCACATTGCTGTGGGTCTGGAGTCACATGTAGGCCAAACCAGGCAAGTGTGGTAGTTTCCTTCCCTAAAGGACCAATTGGACTTTTCCAACCATCGGCAATGAATTCATGGTCATTGTTAGACTCTTAATTCCAGATTTTTTTTCCATCCCGTACTGTATGATTCTATAGATTCAAATCCCATTGTGGTAACTGGTGGAAATTAACCTGGCGAAATGTGCAAATTAAACCTTGCCTGAGTAACGGGAGCTGTGAAACTCGCAATGATTCGTGTAAAAATCCAACTGGCTTATCAATGCCTCTACTGTCCCTACCCAGTCTGGGCTACACGGAACTACAGACCCACAGCAATGTGATTGACTTTTAACTGCCGTTCAAAATGTGCAGTTCTCCACCTCCTGATGCTGCCTGGCTTTCTGCGTTCTTCCAGCCTCCTGTTTGTCTACTTTGGATTCCAGCATCTGCAGTTTTTTGGTCTCTATCTTAAATGGCCTAGCAAGCCACTCAGTTTGATGGCAATGAGGGATGCATAGTCTTATTGGTAATATTCATTTCCCATGATAGAATAGATAAAAAATAATCATCACTGATCCGGGAGCGTCTCTGTAGTGAGAAAGGAACAACGTGAACATATCATAGAGGTGCACAGTACAGGAAATGATGCTTCAGCCCATTGAATTGAATTGAATTGAATTTATTGTCACATGTACCGAGGCACAGTGAAAAGCTTTGTTTTGTGAGCAATACAGGCAGATCACAGAGTTAAGTAGCATAGATAGTAAATAATAGGTAAACAACGGCAAAAACAAAAACACAGGTACAGGCGAATGCTCAGAGTTTGTGAGTCCATTCAGTATTTTAACAACACGAGGGTAGAAATTGTTTCAGAACCGGCTGGTGTGTGTGTTCAGTTTTCTGTACCTTCTCCCCGAGGGTAGAGGTGTAGAAAAATATTGCCAGGGTGGGATGGGTCTTTGAAAATGCTGGCGGCCTTTCCTTGACAGCGGGCCTGGTAGACGGATTCTATAGATGGGAGGTTGGCCTTTGTAATTGTCCGGGACGGGTTCACCACTCTCTGCAACCGTCTCCGATCTTGAATGGTACAGTTGCCATACCAGGTAGTGATATGTCCAGGCAGAATGCTCTCAATGGCACACCTATAAACATTGGCAAGGGTATTCGCTGTCATGCCAAATTTCCTCAGCTGTCTGAGGAAGAAGAGACATTGTTGGGCCTTTGTAACCAGTGTGTCCACATGAAGAGTCCAAGAAAGCTTGTTGTGGATGACCACTCCTAGGAGCTTGACACTCTCCACTCGTTCTACCTCTGTGCTGTTAATGTGTAGGGGGACACGAGTAACATCTCACCAAAAGTCAATAATGAGTTTCTTGGTTTTGCCGGCATTAAGAGCTCGGTTGTTCTCAGTGCACCATTTTTCCAGGTCTTCCACCTCCCGTCTGTAGTCTGTTTTGTCGCCATCTGAGATTCGACCGACAGTGGTGGTGTCATCAGTGAACTTGTAAATGGCATTGGTCTGGTATTTGGCGATGCAGTCATGAGTATACAGTGAGTACAGTAGGGGGCTGAGTACGCACTCCTGGGGGGACTCCAGTGTTCGTGAGGATGAAATATTGTCGCCAGTCTTCACTGATTGTGGCCTGCACTGGTCAAAAACAATCACCTAACCACTCTCATCCCATTTCTCAGCACTTGCCCAACAGCTTTGGTATCACAAGCACACATCTAAATACTTCTGAAATGTTATGGGGACTTCTACCTCTCCCAGGAGAAAATGAGGACTGCAGATGCTGCAGATCAGAGTCAAGAGTGCAGTGCTGGAAAAGCACAGGAGGTCAGGCAGCATCCGAGGAGCAGGAGAATCGACTCTTCAGACAAAAGCCCTTCACCTCTCCCACCCTGCCAGGCAGTACATATTAGATTCCCACCACCCTCTGGGTGAGAAAACTTTCCTCACATCCCCTCGAAACCTCGATCCTTACCTTAAATCCACTGCCCCTGGTCACTGATATGTCTGCCAAGGGGAAATAGATACAGTTTCTGTCCTGTCTATCCTTCCTATCCACCAGAATCATGTCTGTCTCAAACATGTCCCCCTTAATACGGGAAATGCTTTAAGTCAAAGATCTGTCCCCAGAACCATACACCCAGCATTTTCGATTTTTGTTTCAGATTGTCAGAATTCTCAGTATTTTATTATCACCCTGACCTGGGATCAGCCTCTTTATATAGCGAAATGACTCCAGTCTCAACGTGCATGTTCTGACACCACTTACAGATACATTAGTGCGAGTGACCAAATGCTTTGTCAAGGAGTTAAGATTGGGGGAGAATTTCAATGATGGAGAGAGCAGCAGAGAGAGGCTTGTTGGGGGATGGGATGGGGGGCACAATATCGAGAGCTAGTGGCCCAGGTAGCTGTGGGAATGGCTACCCAAGGATTAAAATATGGAGTTCTCAAAGCCAAAACTGGAGAGTGTGGAGATCCAGTGGGAGCATGAGATCATACCAGATCACAGCAGGTGAAGATCAGACAGCTTGTTCAGACTGTTCCCCCATACAACATGACCATGACTTATTATCCTGTTTCCTGATCCTTCTCCCTATTTCCTTTCTATTCCTGAGAAGTTAAATTGTTGTTCAACTCTGGTCTCCTTTCTATCGGAAGGATATTGTGAAACTTGAAAGGGTTTAGAAAAGATTTACAAGGATGTTGCCAGGGTTGGATGATTTGAGCTATAGGCAGAGGTTGAATAGGCTTGGACTGTTTTCCCTGCAGCATCAGAGGCTGAGGGGTGACCTTATAGAGGTTTATAACATCATGAGGGGCATGAATAGAGTAAACGGCCAAGGTATTTTCCTTGGGGTGGGGGAGTCCAGAACTAGAAGACAGGTTTAGGGTGGGCGGGGAAAGATTTAAAATGGACCTAAGGGGCAACATTTTCAGAGTGGTGCATGTATGGAATGAGCTGCCAGAGGAAGTGGTGGAGGCTGGTACAATTGCAACATTTAAAAGGCATCTGGATGAGTATATGAGTAGGAAGGGTTTACTGGGATATGGGCCAAGTGCTGACAAATGGGATAAAATTAGGTTAGGAAATCTGGTTGGCATGGACGAGTTGGACTGAAGTGTCTGTTTCCAGGCTGTACATCTCTATGATTCTATACGAGAGAGGACATACCCAGAGATGGTGATAATGGTGTTCTCTGGGACATGGTCTGAAAGGTACAATTTCTTGAGTATGACTTCAGCTGCACTGTGACTGAGTAGCTTCCTATGGTGTTTCAGAGGGCAGTTAGGAGTCAATGAATTTGGAATCATGTGTAGGCTAGAACAGATAAGCACCAGATTTCATTCACTGAGCTTCCTAACAGGGCTTCCCAAACTGAGTTATGTTAATTGACAGAGCATTCACAACCCTCTGGGGCAGACAATTTCAAATAGTCACAGCCTTTTGAATAAAGCAATTTCTTGCAATCTCAATCCTAAACAATTGGCCCCTTATCCTGAGACTGTTGCCCCCATCTCTGTGTTCAAGACTCCAGATTCTTCTAGACAGCCAGGGAGAAACAAGCTCCCCATGTCTACCTTGTTAAACCACTTCAGAATGCTGCATGTTGTGGAAAAGACAGGCAAACAAGTAGATTATGGTGAATACTTTTGTGGGGTTGCAATTAGAAGGTTTGGAGTAGCAACCGAAGATATTACAGTCGACTGATTGTTTCCGAGCGAAGATTTACAGACAGGAGCCAAGGTATCACGAAACAGAAACTGTATCCTTTACGTAGAGCCATATAAGATTGCACTTAAAATATTAAAAATTAATTCCATGCCACAAGCCCTTCCTTTGTGTATCCCAACCCTTTCATAAAGACTAGCATTAAATAGAAGCAAGGAGAAATCAGCAGCAAGATTGCAAACACAGGTATCATCTTTCTTAGGGGTCGGCAAGGCAATTTTTCATTGCTGTAAGCAGATCCTTTAATGAAACTCAGAAACAGTAGCTTTTTTCAAAAAAATGAATGCAGGATTTGCAGAAACTGTTTGTGAGTAGCTTTGATTTGCATGCTTTGGAGTGACAGTCAAAGCGATTTGTCAGCCTGGCAGGTTTTGGCCAAATGTCTCCAGAACTTAAAGATTCATCCACAGAACACACCACCTCAAGCCAAGTCCAGAACTACAAACACAGGGGCTGTAACAAAAACTGTCTCTCATTTTAAAACTTCCCTTGAACTCTTTTGTTCTGGAGTTATGAATGTACTGGACACAAGAATAAAAGAAGCTAACAGTCACAAGTCCCCCAGTCAGGGTGGCGAGTAGTAAATATAATTTCTGATTGGCTTTGGTGGGGGGGAGGGAGTTGGAGGTTGCGTGGTTTTGTGACCAATTTAGAGGGAATGAGGGAGGGGGAGGTGGTAGCAGGAAATTTCATGCTGTAGTCTCCAGCTTTCGGAGCACTGCTCCTTTGTCAGGTGAAGTGAAGTCACATGATATCTGCCGAAAAACAGCAGTGCTTTGAAAGCTTCAAATAAACCTGAGGGCCTAAAACCTGATGTCGTGTGACTTCTGACCTTGTCCACCCCAGTCCGGCACCTCCACATCACTTAATCTTCAGGGATATATCCAACTGGAATAAAACAAAGAAATGTGGATGTAGGAAATCCGAAACGAAGACAGAAGTTGTTGGAGAAAGGCAGCAGGTCTCGCAGCATTTATGGAGAGAAAGGAAAGTTAATGTTTTGTATTCAGCTCTCGAAACATTAACTCTGTTTCTCCCTCCACAGATGTTGCCAGAGCTTCTCCAGCATTTTCAGTTTCTGTTTTATATCCAGCTACACCTGGCAACCTCATAGCCAAGGCAGACCAATGGAAAGACTGACATTGGCATTTTTTTAATGGGCTGTATTTGGTACCAACCATTGTACTTTCTATAGCTTAGCAATTCCCTGAAACTCCACTGGCTATAATGTTGTGCTTTGACTCAGAGATATTATATGAGTGTATTTTTATATATTTTAGAAAAATAATATGACTAAATTACTGCTTACAGTTTTTGACATTTTTTGTCACCTTCCTTCTCATCATAAGAGATCAGAGTGAAGTTTGCTCATGTTTTATACTGGCTACAGCTTTAAGTCTTATTCCCTTGCTAAAAATCTCAGTCCTTTCATTATTATCTTCCTATCTTGAGGCCCCATTTGTTGTCCATCTTACCATCCCATAGTCCCACGTTCTCACTATGGAGAGAAAACTGGTGTGAGTTTAAACTGAAGGTAGCCAGACCTCAGGTGAGGGGCGAGGTTGAGAAGTTGGGATCCTTAAGGGTAACCTTCACCGATACAGGAATTGAGCCCATACTCTTGGCGTCACTGTGTGGCAAGCCAGCTGTCCAGCTAAGCAGCTCCCTCCAACCCCTCAGCTATTGCTACCTCAGCCACCATCTCACTCATCGCCCCACTCCCTGGATGGTGAATGAAGTGAGAAGGAAAGCAGTGAGGAAGGTGCTGAGCAGAGGTGGAACGTGGTAATGCGTGAGAGGCATGGTGTTCTTCCGGGTGCTCCGGTTTCCTCCCATTGTCCAAACTGTGCAGGTTCGCATGGATTAGCCATGTCCCATAATGTCCAGGGATGTGCAGGCTAAGTGTGTTAGCCATGGGAAATGCAGGGTTATAGGGATAGGATGGGGGTGGGTCTGGATGAGATGCTCTTCGGAGGGTCGGTGTGGACTCAGTGGGCTGAATGGCCTGCTTCCACACTGTAAGCATTCTGTGCTTCTAGGTAGTAACAACAGGCACACAATTAGGATGTCAGTGATACCACCTTGCTCCTGGTGTAAGTTGTCAAGATCCTTAGAAAAAAAACATTGCGAATGAAACATACTGTCTGATTCATCATGTTTACTTCAAAGTAGAGTTCCAGTGAGACCACTACATTCATTTCCAAGTATTACAGGATTTTTTAAAAATTGGGTTTCCCCTCTGGGTAATGTTTTGTTTTGGCTGTCAGTGGGATTGCAATTCAGCAGTGAGAGCAGGAAGCTTGGAGGATTGACTGTGATGTGGGTTACTGTGGGTTGCTGGAGGTTAGCAGCTAATCACCACAAGAAGTCCCTCACTGGCTTTGACCTTCATATAAAAAGAGCAAAATAAATCCCAAGACTGGAGGATGGTGAGAATCTGAAACATAAACAGAAACTGCTGGAGAAACTCAGCAGGTCCAGCAGCATCTGTACAGAGAAACAAAGTTAATGTTTGGGTCCAGTGATCCTTCATTCGTTCTGAAGTAGAGTTATACTGGACTTGAAATGTTAACTTTGTTTCTCTTTCCATAGATTCTACCAGACCTGCTGAGTTTCTCCAGCAATTTATGTTTTTGTTGTCAAGTAATTCCTTGGTTGATGAAGGATGAGCTTTCTTCAGCAGATTTATCAAACCGGAGCTGCCAAGTGTCCGAATTTCCAATTCTCTTTCATCAAAACTGATGACAGGGAATGATCTGTCTCACACTCAAGATTCCTGACACGATCCACAGCTTGACGCATCTGCCAACTTCTTTCCTCCCCTTCGCCCATTCTATCCTGTGGGAGAGGCAGGAGGTACAGGAGGAAAATATGGCCAATAATTACTCTCTAACCCCTTCAGGAGATTCAAGCCAGATCACGTGATCAGGTAGACCAAGTGTCCTAGAAACGTGGAAAATAGTGGCAGGAGTAGGCCATTCGGCCCTTTGGGGCTGCTCCACCATTCAATATGATCATGGCTGACCATCCAACACAGTATCCTTTTCACCCTCTCTCCACTTTGATCCCTTTAGCCCTAAGAACTATATCTAACTCTTTCTTGAAAACATTCAATGTTTTGGCCTTGACTGTGTTCTGTGACAGAGAATTCCACAGGCTCCCTGCTCCCTGGGTGAAGACATTTCTCCTCATCCTAATCCCAAATGTCTGTTTCCTTAGACTGTGACCTCTGATTCTGGATGCCACAGAACATCCTTCCTGGCTGTCCTTTGTAAGTGGCCTGTATAATGAAGCTGATCTATAAGTTCCAATCTCTGCCCTAGTCAGAAAGTGACCTGGGTCCCACCTGAAGGCGCTGAGTCAGATGAGAGGCACTCTCGTGTATTTTGCTCAGTGCCCCTGCAGGTTGGGTGATGACTCCTCTGTCTCTCCTCCAGCCTTACTGTCACGGGAGACACTGTCCTCTTTCATCATGTTCGCATTCTTTGTGGACTCCAGGAGGATGTCATGTGATGCCTGACTGACCAGGACAATTCCTCCAATTGTGGGCTCCCTGTCTCCTCCCCATGCTGAGCCTCCAAGTGTTGACCGTGTCTTTTGAGGAGCAGCAGGAACAGGAGAGATGGCACCCTGAGATTGAAGGGCCAGCTCCGCACAGATTCTAAACAAAACCTGAAACAACTGCAGATGCTGGAAATCAGAAACTAAACCAGAAGTGGCTGGAAAACCCCAGCAAGTCTGGCAGCATCTGTGGAGAGAAATCAGAGTTAACGCTTCAGTGACCCTTCCTCAGATCTGATGGTAACTAGGAAAATGTTTTTTTTTATGAGGATAATAGGGTGGGGGGAGGGTGTATGGAGTAAACAATAGGCAGGGAGAGAACCTAAAAAAGAGAACAGTTAGACAGACAAAGACGTGGATAATGATCAGCCTGGATGAATGAATAGCTATTAATTGAGAATTAGTGGCTAAAGATGTATGGTATATAATAGCAGACTATGTGATAACAAGGCCTGGTGTGTGGGGGATTGGGGTAAGGATATGGGAGAAGGTGTTTCAAACCCTAAAGATTTTGAATTCAATACAGAACAACCTTGATTATCCGAAGGGAGTATTTTATTTGGATAACTGATCGTTCGGATAATTGATCTGATCGGAAACAAAGGAATTATTTAGGGGACTTTGAAATCTTGTTCGGATAATCCAAAATTCGGATAATTGATGTTCGGCTAAGTAATAGATATAGAAGTTATAGCGTCATACAGCATGGAAACAGACTCTTCGGTCCAACCAGTCCATGCCGAACACAATCCTAACCCTAACCCACCTGCCTGCGATTAGCTTATATCCCTCCAAATGTTTCTTGTTCATGAACATATCCAAATGTCTTTCAAGTGTTGTAACTATACCCACATTCACCACTTCCTCTGGAAGTTCATTCCATACATGAACCATTCTCTAGGTAAAAAAGTTGCCCCCATGTTTTTTTTAAATCTTTCTAATCTCATCTTAAAAATATGTCCCCTATTCCCATATTCAAGGGAAAAGACCTGAGGTTGTTTTGTATTGGGTCCATAAGGCTATAGAGTTCCCAAGTAGAAGATGAGATGCTGTTCTTCCAGTTTGCGCTGAGCTTCACTAGAGCACTGCAGTAAGCCTGAGATAGAGATGTTGGCTGAGGAACAGGGTTGGGGTGTAGAAATGGCTCTCACATTCTGTCTTTGTCTATAATTTATGGGCGGTACAATGGCTCAGTGGTTAGCACTGCAGCCTCACAGCACTAGGGACTTGGGTATGATTCCCACCTTGGGCGACTGTGTGGAGTTTGCACGTTCTCCCCGTGTCTGCGTGGGTTTCCTCCGGGTGCTCCAGTTTCCTCCCACAATCCAAAGATGTGCAGGTTAGGTGAATTGACCATGCTAAAAATTGCCCGTAGTGTTAGGTGCTTTAGTAAATGTAAGGGAACGGGTCTGGGTGGGTTACTCTTCGGAGGGTTGGTGTGGACTTGTTGGAGAGAAAATGAGGTCTGCAGATGCTGGAGATCAGAGATGGAAATGTGTTGCTGGAGAAGCGCAGCAGGTCAGGCAGCATCTAGGGAACAGGAGAATCGACGTTTCGGGCATTAGCCCTTCTTCAGGAATGAGGAAAGTTTGTCCAGCAGGCTAAGATAAAAGATAGGGAGGAGGGACTTGGGGGAGGGGCGTCGGAAATGTGATAGGTGGAAAGAGGTCAAGGTGAGGGTGATAGGACAGATTGGGGTGGGTGCGGAGAGGTCGGGAAGAAGATTGCAGGTTAGGGAGGCAGTGCTGAATTTGATGGATTTGACTGAGACAGGCTGGGGGGAGGGGAAATGAGGAAACTGGTGAAATCCGAGTTCATCCCTTGTGGTTGGAGGGTTCCTAGCCGGAAGATGAGGCGTTCTTCCTCCAACCGTCGTTTCGCTGTGGTCTGACGATGGAGGAGTCCAAAGACCTGCATATCCTTGGTGGAGTGGGAGGGGGAATTGAAATGTTGAGCTACAGGGTGGTTGGGTTGGTTGGTCCGGGTGTCCCAGAGGTGTTCTCTGAAACGCTCCGCAAGTAGGTGGCCTGTCTCCCCAATATAGAGGAGGCCACATCGGGTAGTTGTTGGGCCAACTTGGGTGGACTTGTTGGGCCAAAGGCCTGTTTCCATATTGTAGGAAATCTAATCTTATTCATTTATGAGATGTGGATGTCTCTGATGGTACAAGCTTTGACTGCCTATCCCTAATCACCCTCGGGAAGGTAGTGGTGAGTTGTTTTCTGAATTTGAGGTGCAGGAGTTCCAGGATTTTGACCCAGTGATGGTTGTCTCTCCCAGGCTGGGGAGCGATATTTGTCTCATTTGTCGGCCTCATCAATGAATTTTCCCTGTGTTTCTGAGAAAGAATATGCCTATTCCCCCTCAATGTTGATCATCAATCCTCCTCGCTACTCTCAGGGGACATTAGAACAGGTATCACCACATTATCAGCTACACCATGGCAACTTTTTTGGGTTTTATTAATTTCTTTCTATTTAGCAAAGTATGCCATATACAAATTGAGGCGAATATTTCCTTTTTCTATATAAGTTGTGAGGCTGAAACATATTTGCATTTGCCTTTTCTTCAGTTGAGAGTTTATCTGCTCTCTCATCATCTCTGAACCCAAAACTGAATGATTTTTATTAAAGATTCTGTGACTGGTGTCATGATTGTAACGAGTATTTCAACCAGCATTCGAGTATTCCAACTCTAATAGAAAACGGAGGAAATTAAAATGGAGTTCAATGGGAAGACAATAAATTACTGACTCTTGGAGATTAAGATTGTGAAATACTAAGGGAAACTATTTTACACAAAATAATTGCTTAATTTCCTCTCCCCTGATTTCAGTGAGCGCCTTTGAATGTTGAGGGCGGATCAGGATTCTGATGAGAGTGTGGACTGGGAGAGAAGGAAAATGCCTCGATGGTGAAACTGGGTTTTCCAAAGTGCTTTGTGGCCAGCGAAGTTCTCATGGTGCCGGCTGAGGGATGACTATTGTCCTGGAAGTTCAACACTGTTCTTCTTTATTATTAGAAGTCACACAACACCAAATTATAGTCCAACAGGTTTATGCAAAATCACAAGCTTTCTGAGCACTGCTCCTTGGTCAGGTCCCCTGAAAGCTTGTGATTTCAAATGAACCTGTTGGACTATAACCTGGTGTCATGTGACTTCTGGCTGAGAGTGTGTACTATGTCTCTGCAAGTGGGGAGGCTTGAGGGCAGGGTGGCTTAATGGTAACATTAGTGGACTAGTAATCCAGAGACTTGGGCTATTTCCATGGGGACGCATGTTCAAACCCCACTATGACAGCAAGTCATAAATTAAATGAATAATACATCTGGAGTATTGTAACAATTTGAAAACCCATCTGGTTCACTGATACCCTTTGGGGAAGGATATCTATCAGTCTAACTTACACGTGACGCCAGACCCAAAGCAAATGTGTTTGACTCTTAACTGCCATCTGAAATGGCTGGTCACACCAATCATATAGAGCCCCTACCATGTGAAAGCAGGCCATTTGCCACATCGGGTTCGCACTGACCAATCAAATCAAGGCCAATTAGTTAAGATAGAACAAAGAGCTGTGGATGCTGGAAACAAAAACAGAAATTGATAGAGGAGCTCAGCAGTTTTGGCAGCATCTGAGGAGAGAAAGCAAAGTTAACGTTTTGGGTTTAGTGACGCTAAACAATTCAAAGTGTTAACTCTGTTATTTGTCTGTACGGATGTTGCCAGACCTGGTGAGTTTCTCCAGCAATTTCTGTTTTTGTTCAAGGGCAGTTATGGATGGGCAATAAATACTGGCCTTGCCCATGCCCCATTATAGAATGAAGAAAATGTTCAGCCTCTGTCTGATTTTGGTATGCAAGGCATGAGTTAGCTACTTTGTAAATTATATAAATCTTCACTGATTTGCATTTGAAATGATGGGTCCATCCCTCTTCTGCTTTTGTACAAGGCGAAAGCAACAGGCTGACTCCTTTAAGATGGTCAAACCCTGTATCATATCTCCATGCCCCACCTAAAAACTCAGTTGAATGACAAAAGCAGATCTGCATATTCATGGAAGATTCATAAAGAGTGTTTTAATCCACGTGACACATATGCCTTGTTCTCTTGTTAGCCGAAGTACTAAGCATCCTGGCAGAAGCCTGTTAACTGGGACACATAGGGAAATGCAATTATCTTATCAGACTGGCTCGATTAAGCGAAGCCCATTGCCCATTACTTTGCAAACATTCCAAATCAATTTCAGGTCCAAGAAATGATCTCCTATATTATCTCCTTAGTGGCTGGAATGTGTGACAGTGAGCATGTGGAATGTGTGACAATGAGCATGTGGAATGTGTGTAAGTGAGCATGTGGAATGTGTGACAGTGAGCATGTAGAATGTGTGACAGTGAGCATGTGGAATGTGTGACAGTGAGCATGTGGAATGTGTGACAGTGAGCATGTGGAATGTGTGACAATGAGCATGTGGAATGTGTGACAGTGAGCATGTGGAATGTGTGACAATGAGCATGTGGAATGTGTGACAGTGAGCATGTGGAATGTGTGACAGTGAGCATGTGGAATGTGTGACAGTGAGCATGTGGAATGTGTGACAATGAGCATGTGGAATGTGTGACAGTGAGCATGTGGAATGTGTGACAATGAGCATGTGGAATGTGTGATAGTGAGCAAGTGGAATGTGTGACTGAGCATGTGGAATGTGTGACAATGAGCATGTGGAATGTGTGACAGTGAGCATGTGGAATGTGTGACAATGAGCATGTGGAATGTGTGATAGTGAGCAAGTGGAATGTGTGACAGTGAGCATGTGGAATGTGTGACAATGAGCATGTGGAATGTGTGATAGTGAGCAAGTGGAATGTGTGACAGTGAGCATGTGGAATGTGTGACAGTGAGCATGTGGAATGTGTGACAATGAGCAAGTGGAATGTGTGACAGTGAGCATGTGGAATGTGTGACAATGAGCATGTGGAATGTGTGATAGTGAGCAAGTGGAATGTGTGACAGTGAGCATGTGGAATGTGTGACAATGAGCATGTGGAATGTGTGACAGTGAGCATGTGGAATGTGTGACAATGAGCATGTGGAATGTGTGACAGTGAGCATGTGGAATGTGTGACAGTGAGCAAGTGGAATGTGTGACAGTGAGCATGTGGAATGTGTGACAATGAGCATGTGGAATGTGTGACAGTGAGCATGTGGAATGTGTGACAGTGAGCATGTGGAATGTGTGACAGTGAGCATGTGGAATGTGTGACAGTGAGCAAGTGGAATGTGTGACAGTGAGCATGTGGAATGTGTGACAGTGAGCATGTGGAATGTGTGACAGTGAGCAAGTGGAATGTGTGACAGTGAGCATGTGGAATGTGTGACAATGACCAAGTGGAATGTGTGACAGTGAGCATGTGGAATGTGTGACAATGACCAAGTGGAATGTGTGACAGTGAGCATGTGGAATGTGTGACAGTGAGCATGTGGAATGTGTGACAATGAGCAAGTGGAATGTGTGACAATGAGCAAGTGGAATGTGTGACAGTGAGCATGTGGAATGTGTGTAAGTGAGCATGTGGAATGTGTGACAGTGAGCACGTGCAATGTGTGACAGTGAGCATGTGGAATGTGTGACAGTGAGCACGTGCAATGTGTGTAAGTGAGCATGTGGAATGTGTGACAATGAGCAAGTGGAATGTGTGACAGTGAGCATGTGGAATGTGTGACAGTGAGCATGTGGAATGTGTGACAGTGAGCAAGTGGAATGTGTGACAGTGAGCATGTGGAATGTGTGACAGTGAGCATGTGGAATGTGTGACAGTGAGCAAGTGGAATGTGTGACAGTGAGCATGTGGAATGTGTGACAATGACCAAGTGGAATGTGTGACAGTGAGCATGTGGAATGTGTGACAATGACCAAGTGGAATGTGTGACAGTGAGCATGTGGAATGTGTGACAGTGAGCATGTGGAATGTGTGACAATGAGCAAGTGGAATGTGTGACAATGAGCAAGTGGAATGTGTGACAGTGAGCATGTGGAATGTGTGTAAGTGAGCATGTGGAATGTGTGACAGTGAGCATGTGGAATGTGTGACAGTGAGCATGTGGAATGTGTGACAGTGAGCATGTGGAATGTGTGACAGTGAGCACGTGCAATGTGTGTAAGTGAGCATGTGGAATGTGTGACAGTGAGCATGTGGAATGTGTGACAGTGAGCATGTGGAATGTGTGACAGTGAGCATGTGGAATGTGTGACAGTGAGCATGTGGAATGTGTGTCAATGAGCATGTGGAATGTGTGACAGTGAGCACGTGGAATGTGTGACAATGAGCATGTGGAATGTGTGACAGTGAGCACGTGCAATGTGTGACAGTGAGCATGTGGAATGTGTGACAGTGAGCACGTGCAATGTGTGTAAGTGAGCATGTGGAATGTGTGACAGTGAGCATGTGGAATGTGTGACAGTGAGCAAGTGGAATGTGTGACAGTGAGCATGTGGAATGTGTGACAGTGAGCAAGTGCAATGTGTGACAATGAGCAAGTGGAATGTGTGACAGTGAGCATGTGGAATGTGTGACAATGAGCATGTGGAATGTGTGACAGTGAGCATGTGGAATGTGTGACAATGAGCAAGTGGAATGTGTGACAGTGAGCATGTGGAATGTGTGACAGTGAGCAAGTGCAATGTGTGACAATGAGCAAGTGGAATGTGTGACAGTGAGCATGTGGAATGTGTGACAATGAGCATGTGGAATGTGTGACAGTGAGCATGTAGAATGTGTGACAGTGAGCATGTGGAATGTGTGACAATGAGCATGTGGAATGTGTGACAGTGAGCATGTGGAATGTGTGTAAGTGAGCATGTGGAATGTGTGACAGTGAGCATGTGGAATGTGTGACAATGAGCATGTGGAATGTGTGACAGTGAGCATGTGGAATGTGTGTAAGTGAGCATGTGGAATGTGTGACAGTGAGCATGTAGAATGTGTGACAGTGAGCATGTAGAATGTGTGACAGTGAGCATGTGGAATGTGTGACAGTGAGCATGTGGAATGTGTGACACTGAACATGTGGAATGTGTGACAGTGAGCATGTGGAATGTGTGACAGTGAGCATGTGGAATGTGTGACAGTGAGCATGTGGAATGTGTGACAATGAGCATGTGGAATGTGTGACAGTGAGCATGTGGAATGTGTGACAATGAGCAAGTGCAATGTGTGACAATGAGCATGTGGAATGTGTGACAATGAGAATGTGGAATGTGTGACAGTGAGCATGTGGAATGTGTGACAGTGTGCATGTGGAATGTGTGACAGTGAGCATGTGGAATGTGTGACAGTGTGCATGTGGAATGTGTGACAGTGAGCATGTGGAATGTGTGAAAGTGAGCATGTGGAATGTGTGACAGTGGGCATGTGGAATGTGTGACAGTGAGCATGTGGAATGTGTGACAGTGTGCATGTGGAATGTGTGACAGTGAGCATGTGGAATGTGTGACAAAGATCATGTGGAATGTGTGACAGTGAGCATGTGGAATGTGTGACAGTGAGCATGTGGAATGTGTGACAAAGAGCATGTGGAATGTGTGACAGTGTGCATGTGGAATGTGTGACAGTGAGCATGTGAAATGTGTGACAGTGAGCATGTGGAATGTGTGTAGAGTGAGCATGTGGAATGTGTGTCAGTGAGCATGTTGAATGTGTGTAAGTGAGCATGTGGAATGTGTGACAGTGAGCGTGTGGAATGTGTGACAGTGAGCATGTGGAATGTGTGACAGTGAGCATGTGGAATGTGTGACAGTGAGCATGTGCAATGTGTGACAATGAGCATGTGGAATGTGTGACAATGAGCATGTGGAATGTGTGTAAGTGAGCATGTGGAATGCGTGTCAGTGAGCATGTTGAATGTGTGTAAGTGAGCATGTGGAATGTGTGACAGTGAGCGTGTGGAATGTGTGACAGTGAGCATGTGGAATGTGTGACAATGAGCATGTGGAATGTGTGACAGTGAGCATGTGGAATGTGTGACAGTGAGCATGTGGAATGTGTGTAAGTGAGCATGTGGAATGTGTGTCAGTGAGCATGTTGAATGTGTGTAAGTGAGCATGTGGAATGTGTGACAGTGAGCGTGTGGAATGTGTGACAGTGAGCATGTGGAATGTGTGACAGTGAGCATGTGGAATGTGTGACAATGAGCATGTGGAATGTGTGACAGTGAGCATGTGGAATGTGTGACAGTGAGCATGTGGAATGTGTGACAGTGAGCATGTGGAATGTGTGTAAGTGAGCATGTGGAATGTGTGACAGTGAGCATGTGGAATGTGTGTAAGTGAGCATGTGGAATGTGTGACAGTGAGCATGTGGAATGTGTGACAGTGTGCATGTGGAATGTGTGACAGTGAGCATGTGGAATGTGTGACAAAGAGCATGTGGAATGTGTGACAGTGAGCATGTGGAATGTGTGACAGTGAGCATGTGGAATGTGTGACAAAGAGCATGTGGAATGTGTGACAGTGTGCATGTGGAATGTGTGACAGTGTGCATGTGGAATGTGTGACAGTGAGCATGTGGAATGTGTGACAGTGAGCATGTGGAATGTGTGTAAGTGAGCATGTGGAATGTGTGTCAGTGAGCATGTTGAATGTGTGTAAGTGAGCATGTGGAATGTGTGACAGTGAGCGTGTGGAATGTGTGACAGTGAGCATGTGGAATGTGTGACAGTGAGCATGTGGAATGTGTGACAGTGAGCATGTGGAATGTGTGACAGTGAGCATGTGCAATGTGTGACAATGAGCATGTGGAATGTGTGACAATGAGCATGTGGAATGTGTGTAAGTGAGCATGTGGAATGTGTGTCAGTGAGCATGTTGAATGTGTGTAAGTGAGCATGTGGAATGTGTGGCAGTGAGCGTGTGGAATGTGTGACAGTGAGCATGTGGAATGTGTGACAGTGAGCATGTGGAATGTGTGACAGTGAGCATGTGGAATGTGTGACAATGAGCATGTGCAATTTGTGACAATGAGCATGTGGAATGTGTGACAGTGAGCATGTGGAATGTGTGACAGTGAGCATGTGCAATGTGTGACAATGAGCATGTGGAATGTGTGACAGTGAGCATGTGGAATGTGTGACAGTGAGCATGTGGAATGTGTGATAGTGAGCATGTGGAATGTGTGACAGTGAGCATGTGGAATGTGTGACAATGAGCATGTGGAATGTGTGACAGTGTGCATG
This sequence comes from Chiloscyllium plagiosum, assembly GCF_037043375.1. Lineage (NCBI taxonomy): Eukaryota > Metazoa > Chordata > Chondrichthyes > Orectolobiformes > Hemiscylliidae > Chiloscyllium > Chiloscyllium plagiosum. The sequence goes on from NW_028270174.1 coordinate 6,451,673, forward strand.
TGGAATGTGTGACAGTGAGCATGTGGAATGTGTGACAATGAGCATTTGGAATGTGTGACAGTGAGCATGTGGAATGTGTGACAATGAGCATGTGGAATGTGTGTAAGTGAGCATGTGGAATGTGTGACAGTGAGCATGTGGAATGTGTGACAGTCAGCATGTGGAATGTGTGTAAGTGAGCATGTGGAATGTGTGACAGTGAGCATGTGGAATGTGTGACAGTGAGCATGTGGAATGTGTGACAGTGAGCATGTGCAATGTGTGACAGTGAGCATCTGGAATGTGTCATAGTGAACATGTGGAATGTGTGACAGTGAGCATGTGGAATGTGTGTAAGTGAGCATGTGGAATGTGTGACAGTGAGCATGTGGAATGTGTGACAATGAGCATGTGCAATGTGTGACAGTGAGCATGTGGAATGTGTGACAATGAGCATGTGGAATGTATGACAGTGAGCATGTGGAATGTGTGACAGTGAGCATGTGGAATGTGTGACAGTGAGCATGTGGAATTTGTGACAGTGAGCAGGTGGAATGTGTGACAGTGTGCATGTGGAATGTGTGACAGTGAGCATGTGGAATGTGTGACAATGAGCATGTGGAATGTGTGTAAGTGAGCATGTGGAATGTGTGACAGTGAGCATGTGGAATGTGTGACAGTCAGCATGTGGAATGTGTGTAAGTGAGCATGTGGAATGTGTGACAGTGAGCATGTGGAATGTGTGACAGTGAGCATGTGGAATGTGTGACAGTGAGCATGTGCAATGTGTGACAATGAGCATGTGGAATGTGTGATAGTGAGCATGTGGAATGTGTGACAATGAGCATGTGGAATGTGTTACAGTGAGCATGTGGAATGTGTGACAGTGAGCATGTGGAATGTGTGATAGTGAGCATTTGGAATGTGTGACAGTGAGCATGTGGAATGTGTGATAGTGAGCATGTGGAATGTGTGACAATGAGCATGTGGAATGTGTGATAGTGAGCATGTGGAATGTGTGACAGTGAGCATGTGGAATGTGTGATCGTGAGCATGTGGAATGTGTGACAGTGAGCATGTGGAATGTGTGACAATGAGCATGTGGAATGTGTGACAGTGAGCATGTGGAATGTTTGACAATGAGCATGTGGAATGTGTGACAGTGAGCATGTGGAATGTGTGACAGTGAGCATGTGGAATGTGTGACAGTGAGCATGTGGAATGTGTGACAGTGTGCATGTGGAATGTGTGACAGTGAGCATGTGGAATGTGTGACAATGAGCATGTGGAATGTGTGACAGTGAGCATGTGGAATGTGTGACAGTGAGCATGTGGAATGTGTGATAGTGAGCATGTGGAATGTGTGACAGTGAGCATGTGGAATGTGTGACAGTGAGCATGTGGAATGTGTGACAGTGAGCATTTGGAATGTGTGTAAGTGAGCATGTGTAATGTGTGACAGTGAGCATGTGGAATGTGTAACAGTGAGCATGTGGAATGTGTGACAGTGAGCATGTGGAATGTGTGACAATGAGCATGCGGAATGTGTGACAGTGAGCATGTGGAAGGTGTGACAGTGAGCATGTGGAATGTGTGACTGTGAGCATGTGGAATGTGTGACAGTGAGCATGTGGAATGTGTGATAGTGAGCATGTGGAATGTGTGATAGTGAGCATGTGGAATGTGTGACAGTGAGCATGTGGAATGTGTGATAGTGAGCATGTGGAATGTGTGACAGTGAGCATGTGGAATGTGTGATAGTGAGCATGTGGAATGTGTGAGAATGAGCATGTGGAATGTGTGACAGTGAGCATGTGGAATGTGTAACAATGAGCATGTGGAATGTGTGACAGTGAGCATGTGGAATGTGTGACAGTGAACATGTGGAGTGTGTGACAGTGAGCATGTGGAATGTGTGACAATGAGCATGTGGAATGTGTGTAAGTGAGCATGTGGAATGTGTGACAGTGTGCATGTGGAATGTGTGACAATGAGCATGTGGAATGTGTGTAAGTGAGCATTTGGAATGTGTGACAGTGAGCATGTGGAATGTGTGACAATGAGCATGTGGAATGTGTGACAATGAGCATGTGGAATGTGTGTAAGTGAGCATGTGGAATGTGTGACAGTGAGCATGTGGAATGTGTGACAATGAGCATGTGGAATGTGTGACAATGAGCATGTGGAATGTGTGATAGTGAGCATGTGGAATGTGTGACAATGAGCATGTGGAATGTGTGACAATGAGCATGTGGAATGTGTGACAGTGAGCATGTGGAATGTGTGTAAGTGAGCATGTGGAATGTGTGACAGTGAGCATGTGGAATGTGTAACAATGAGCATGTGGAATGTGTGACAGTGAGCATGTGGAATGTGTGACAGTGAGCATGTGGAGTGTGTGACAGTGAGCATGTGGAATGTGTGGCAGTGAGCATGTGGAATGTGTGTAAGTGAGCATGTGGAATGTGTGACAGTGAGCATGTGGAATGTGTGTAAGTGAGCATGTGGAATGTGTGACAGTGAGCATGTGGAATGTGTGACAGTGAGCATGTGGAACGTGTGACAATGAGCATGTGGAATGTGTGACAATGAGGATGTGGAATGTGTGTAAGTGAGCATGTGGAATGTGTGACAATGAGCACATGGAATGTGTGACAATGAGCATGTGGAATGTGTGACAGTGAGCATGTGGAATGTGTGACAATGAGCATGTGGAATGTGTGACAGTGAGCATGTGGAATGTGTGACAGTGAGCATGTGGAATGTGTGTAAGTGAGCATGTGGAACGTGTGACTGTGAGCATGTGGAATGTGTGAGTGTGAGCATGTGGAATGTGTGACAATGAGCATGTGGAAGGTGTGACAGTGAGCATGTGGAATGTGTGACAGTGAGCATGTGGAATGTGTGACAATGAGCATGTGGAATGTGTGACAATGAGCATGTGGAATGTGTGACAGTGAGCATGTGGAATGTGTGACAGTGAGCATGTGGAATGTGTAACAATGAGCATGTGGAATGTGTGACAGTGAGCATGTGGAATGTGTGACAGTGAGCATGTGGAATGTGTGACAATGAGCATGTGGAATGTGTGACAATGAGCATGTGGAATGTGTGTAAGTGAGCATGTGGAATGTGTGACAGTGAGCATGTGGAATGTGTAACAATGAGCATGTGGAATGTGTGACAGTGAGCATGTGGAATGTGTGACAGTGAGCATGTGGAGTGTGTGACAGTGAGCATGTGGAATGTGTGGCAGTGAGCATGTGGAATGTGTGTAAGTGAGCACGTGGAATGTGTGACAATGAGCATGTGGAATGTGTGTAAGTGAGCATGTGGAATGTGTGACAGTGAGCATGTGGAATGTGTAACAATGAGCATGTGGAATGTGTGGCAGTGAGCATGTGGAATGTGTGACAGTGAGCATGTGGAGTGTGTGACAGTGAGCATGTGGAATGTGTGACAATGAGCATGTGGAATGTGTGACAGTGAGCATGTGGAATGTGTGACAGTGAGCATGTCGAATGTGTGTAAGTGAGCATGTGGAATGTGTGACTGTGAGCATGTGGAATGTGTGTAAGTGAGCATGTGGAATGTGTGACAATGAGCATGTGGAATGTGTGACAGTGAGCATGTGGAATGTGTGTAAGTGAGCATGTGGAATGTGTGACAATGAGCATGTGGAATGTGTGACAGTGAGCATGTGGAATGTGTGACAATGAGCATGTGGAATGTGTGACAGTGAGCATGTGGAATGTGTGACAGTGAGCATGTGGAATGTGTGTAAGTGAGCATGTGGAATGTGTGAAAGTGAGCATGTGGAATGTGTAACAATGAGCATGTGGAATGTGTGACAGTGAGCATGTGGAATGTGTGACAGTGAGCATGTGGAATGTGTGACTGTGAGCATGTGGAATGTGTGTAAGAGAGCATGTGGAATGTGTGACAATGAGCATGTGGAAGGTGTGACAGTGAGCATGTGGAATGTGTGACAGTGAGCATGTGGAATGTCTGACAATGAGCATGTGGAATGTGTGACAGTGAGCATGTGGAATGTGTGACAATGAGCATGTGGAATGTGTGACAGTGAGCATGTGGAATGTGTGACAATGAGCATGTGGAATGTGTGACAATGAGCATGTGGAATGTGTGTAAGTGAGCATGTGGAATGTGTGACAGTGAGCATGTGGAATGTGTGACAATGAGCATGTGGAATGTGTGACAATGAGCATGTGGAATGTGTGACAGTGAGCATGTGGAATGTGGGACAATGAGCATGTGGAATGTGTGACAGTGAGCATGTGGAATGTGTGACAGTGAGCATGTGGAATGTGTAACAGTGAACATGTGGAATGTGTGTAAGTGAGCATGTGGAAAGTGTGACAGTGAGCATGTGGAATGTGTGTAAGTGAGCATGTGGAATGTGTGACAGTGAGCATGTGGAATGTGTGACAGTGAGCATGTGGAATGTGTGACAATGAGCATGTGGAATGTGTGACAATGAGCATGTGGAATGTGTGTAAGTGAGCATGTGGAATGTGTGACAAAGAGCATGTGGAAGGTGTGACAGTGAGCATGTGGAATGTGTCACAGTGAGCATGTGGAATGTGTGACAATGAGCATGTGGAATGTGTGACAGTGAGCATGTGGAATGTGTGACAGTGAGCATGTGGAATGTGTGACAATGAGCATGTGGAATGTGTGACAGTGAGCATGTGGAATGTGTGACAGTGAGCATGTCGAATGTGTGTAAGTGAGCATGTGGAATGTGTGACTGTGAGCATGTGGAATGTGTGTAAGTGAGCATGTGGAATGTGTGACAATGAGCATGTGAAAGGTGTGACAGTGAGCATGTGGAATGTGTGTAAGTGAGCATGTGGAATGTGTGACAATGAGCATGTGGAATGTGTGACAGTGAGCATGTGGAATGTGTGACAATGAGCATGTGGAATGTGTGACAGTGAGCATGTGGAATGTGTGACAGTGAGCATGTGGAATGTGTGTAAGTGAGCATGTGGAATGTGTGAAAGTGAGCATGTGGAATGTGTAACAATGAGCATGTGGAATGTGTGACAGTGAGCATGTGGAATGTGTGACAGTGAGCATGTGGAATGTGTGACTGTGAGCATGTGGAATGTGTGTAAGAGAGCATGTGGAATGTGTGACAATGAGCATGTGGAAGGTGTGACAGTGAGCATGTGGAATGTGTGACAGTGAGCATGTGGAATGTCTGACAATGAGCATGTGGAATGTGTGACAGTGAGCATGTGGAATGTGTGACAATGAGCATGTGGAATGTGTGACAGTGAGCATGTGGAATGTGCGACAGTGAGCATGTGGAATGTGTGTAAGTGAGCATGTGGAATGTGTGACAGTGAGCATTTGGAATGTGTAACAATGAGCATGTGGAATGTGTGACAGTGAGCATGTGGAATGTGTGACAGTGAGCATGTGGAATGTGTGACAGTGAGCATGTGGAGTGTGTGAAAGTGAGCATGTGGAATGTGTGGCAGTGAGCATGTGGAATGTGTGACAGTGAGCATGTGGAATGTGTGACAGTGAGCATGCGGAGTGTGTGAAAGTGAGCATGTGGAATGTGTGGCAGTGAGCATGTGGAATGTGTGACAGTGAGCATGTGGAATGTGTGACAGTGAGCATGTGGAATGTGTTACAGTGAGCATTTGGAATGTGTGACAGTGAGCATGTGGAATGTGTGACAATGAGCATGTGGAATGTGTGTAAGTGAGCATGTGGAATGTGTGACAGTGAGCAAGTGGAATGTGTGACAGTGAGCATGTGGAATGTGTGACAATGAGCATGTGGAATGTGTGACAGTGAGCATGTGGAATGTGTGACAGTGAGCATGTGGAATGTGTGACAGTGAGCATGTGGAATGTGTGTAAGTGAGCATGTGGAATGTGTGACAATGAGCATGTGGAATGTGTGACACTGAACATGTGGAATGTGTGACAATGAGCATGTGGAATGTGTGACAATGAGCATGTGGAATGTGTGACAGTGAGCATGTGGAATGTGTGACAATGAGCATGTGGAATGTGTGAGAGTGAGCATGTGGAATGTGTGACAATGAGCATGTGGAATATGTGACAATGAGCATGTGGAATGTGTGACAGTGAGCATGTGGAATGTGTGTCAATGAGCATGTGGAATGTGTGACAGTGAGCATGTGGAATGTGTGACAGTGAGTATGTGCAATGTGTGACAATGAGCATGTGGAATGTGTGTAAGTGAGCAGGTGGAATGTGTGACAATGAGCATGTGGAATGTGTGACAGTGAGCATGTGGAATGTGTGACAGTGAGCATGTGGAATTTGTGACAATGAGCATGTGGAATGTGTGACAGTGAGCATGTGGAATGTGTGACAGTGAGCATGTGGAATGTGTGACAATGAGCATGTGGAATGTGTGACAGTGAGCATGTGGAATGTGTGACAATGAGCATGTGGAATGTGTGACAGTGAGCATGTGGAATGTGTGTCAGTGAGAATGTGGAATGTGTGACAGTGAGCATGTGGAATGTGTGACAGTGAGCATGTGGAATGTGTGACAGTGAGCATGTGGAATGTGTGTAAGTGAGCATGTGGAATGTGTGACAGTGAGCATGTGGAATGTATGTAAGTGAGCATGTGGAATGTCTGACAGTGAGCATGTGGAATGTGTGACCGTGAGCATGTGGAATGTGTGACAGTGAGCATGTGGAATGTGTGACAGTGAGCATGTGGAATGTGTGTAAGTGAGCATGTGGAATGTGTGACAGTGAGCATGTGGAATGTGTGACAGTGAGCATGTGGAATGTGTGACAGTGAGCATGTGCAATGTGTGACAATGAGCATGTGGAATGTGTGATAGTGAGCATGTGGAATGTGTGACACTGACCATGTGGAATGTGTGACAGTGAGCATGTGGAATGTGTGACAGTGAGCATGTGGAATGTGTGATAGTGAGCATGTGGAATGTGTGACAGTGAGCATGTGGATTGTGTGATAGTGAGCATGTGGAATGTGTGACAATGAGCATGTGGAATGTGTGTTAGTGAGCATGTGGAATGTGTGACAGTGAGCATGTGGAATGTGTGATAGTGAGCATGTGGAATGTGTGTCAGTGAGCATGTGGAATGTGTGACAGTGAGCATGTGGAATGTGTGATAGTGAGCATGTGGAATGTGTGACAGTGAGCATGTGAAATGTGTGATAGTGAACATGTGGAATGTGTGACAATGAGCATGTGGAATGTGTGACAGTGAGCATGTGGAATGTGTGATAGTGAGCATGTTGAATGTGTGACAGTGAGCATGTGGAATGTGTGACAGTGAGTATGTGGAATGTGTGATAGTGAACATATGGAATGTGTGACAATGGGCATGTGGAATGTGTGACAGTGAGCATGTGGAAGGTGTGACAGTGAGCTTGTGGAATGTGTGACAGTGAGCATGTGGAATGTGTGACAGTGAGCATGTGGAATGTGTGACAGTGAGCATGTGGAATGTGTGACAATGAGCATGTGAAATGTGTGATAGTGAGCATGTGGAATGTGTGATAGTGAGCATGTGGAATGTGTGACAGTGAGCATGTGGAATGTGTGATAGTGAGCATGTGGAATGTGTGACAGTGAGCATGTGGAATGTGTGATAGTGAGCATGTGGAATGTGTGACAATGAGCATGTGGAATGTGTGACAGTGAGCATGTGGAATGTGTGATAGTGAGCATGTGGAATGTGTGACAGTGAGCATGTGAAATGTGTGATAGTGAACATGTGGAATGTGCGACAATGAGCATGTGGAATGTGTGACAGTGAGCATGTGGAATGTGTGACAGTGAGCATGTGGAATGTGTGATAGTGAGCATGTTGAATGTGTGACAGTGAGCATGTGGAATGTGTGACAGTGAGTATGTGGAATGTGTGTAAGTGAGCATGTGGAATGTGTGACAGTGAGCATGTGGAATGTGTGACAATGAGTATGTGGAATGTGTGACAGTGAGCATGTGGAATGTGTGACAGTGAGTATGTGGAATGTGTGATAGTGAACATATGGAATGTGTGACAGTGAGCATGTGGAATGTGTGACAGTGAGTATGTGGAATGTGTGACAATGAGCATGTGGAATGTGTGACAGTGAGCATGTGGAATGTGTGACAATGAGCATGTGGAATGTGTGACAGTGAGCATGTGGAATGTGTGACAATGAGTATGTGGAATGTGTGACAGTGAGCATGTGGAATGTGTGACAGTGAGCATGTGGAATGTGTGTAAGTGAGCATGTGGAATGTGTGACAGTAATCATGTGGAATGTGTGACAATGAGCATGTGGAATGTGTGACAATGAGCATGTGGAATGTCTGAAAATGGGCATATGGAATGTGTGTAAGTGAGCATGTGGAATGTGTGACAATGAGCATGTGGAATGTGTGACAATGAGCATGTGCAATGTGTGACAGTGAGCATGTGGAATGTGTGACAGTGAGCATGTGGAATGTGTGACAGTGAGCATGTGGAATGTGTGTAAGTGAGCATGTGGAATGTGTGTAAGTGAGCATGTGGAATGTGTGACAATGAGCATGTGGAATGTGTGACAGTGAGCATGTGGAATGTGTGACAGTGAGCATGTGGAACGTGTGACAATGAGCATGTGGAATGTGTGACAATGAGCATGTGGAATGTGTGTAAGTGAGCATGTGGAATGTGTGACAATGAGCACGTGGAATGTGTGACAATGAGCATGTGGAATGTGTGACAGTGAGCATGTGGAATGTGTGACAGTGAGCATGTGGAATGTGTGACAATGAGCATGTGGAATGTGTGACAGTGAGCATGTGGAATGTGTGACAATGAGCATGTGGAATTTGTGTAAGTGAGCATGTGGAACGTGTGACTGTGAGCATGTGGAATGTGTGTAAGTGAGCATGTGGAATGTGTGATAGTGAGCATGTGGAATGTGTGTAAGTGAGCATGTGGAATGTGTGACAGTGAGCATGTGGAATGTGTAACAATGAGCATGTGGAATGTGTGACAGTGAGCATGTGGAATGTGTGACAGTGAGCATGTGGAGTGTGTGACAGTGAGCATGTGGAATGTGTGGCAGTGAGCATGTGGAATGTGTGTAAGTGAGCATGTGGAATGTGTGACAATGAGCATGTGGAATGTGTGTAAGTGAGCATGTGGAATGTGTAACAGTGAGCATGTGGAATGTGTGTAAGTGAGCATGTGGAATGTGTGACAGTGAGCATGTGGAATGTGCAACAATGAGCATGTGGAATGTGTGACAGAGAGCATGTGGAATGTGTGACAGTGAGCATGTGGAGTGTGTGACAGTGAGCATGTGGAATGTGTGACAATGAGCATGTGGAATGTGTGTAAGTGAGCATGTGGAACGTGTGACAGTGAGCATGTGGAATGTGTGACAGTGAGCATGTGGAATGTGTGACAATGAGCATGTGGAATGTGTGTAAGTGAGCATGTGGAATGTGTGACAATGAGCATGTGGAATGTGTGACAGTGAGCATGTGGAATGTGTGACAATGAGCATGTGGAATGTGTGACAGTGAGCATGTGGAATGTGTGACAGTGAGCATGTGGAATGTGTGACAGTTAAAATGTGGAATGTGTGACAGTGAGCATGTGGAATGTGTGACAGTGAGCATGTGGAATGTGTGACAATGAGAATGTGGAATGTGTGACAGTGAGCATGTGGAATGTGTGACAGTGAGCATGTGGAATGTGTGACAGTTAAAATGTGGAATGTGTGACAGTGAGCATGTGGAATGTGTGACAGTGAGCATGTGGAATGTGTGACAGTTAAAATGTGGAATGTGTGACAATGAGCATGTGGAATGTGTGACAGTGAGCATGTGGAATGTGTGACAATGAGCATGTGGAATGTGTGACAATGAGCATGTGGAATGTGTGACAGTGAGCATGTGGAATGTGTGACAATGAGCATGTGGAATGTGTGACAGTGAGCATGTGGAATGTGGGACAATGAGCATGTGGAATGTGTGACAGTGAGCATGTGGAATGTGTGACAGTGAGCATGTGGAATGTGTGACAGTTAAAATGTGGAATGTGTGTAAGTGAGCATGTGGAAAGTGTGACAGTGAGCATGTGGAATGTGTGTAAGTGAGCATGTGGAATGTGTGACAATGAGCATGTGGAATGTGTGACAGTGAGCATGTGGAATGTGTGACAGTGAGCATGTGGAATGTGTGACAGTGAGCATGTGGAATGTGTCACAGTGAGCATGTGGAATGTGTAACAATGAGCATGTGGAATGTGTGACAGTGAGCATGTGGAATGTGTGACAGTGAGCATGTGGAGTGTGTGAAAGTGAGAATGTGGAATGTGTGGCAGTGAGCATGTGGAATGTGTGACAGTGAGCATGTCGAATGTGTGACAGTGAGCATTTGGAATGTGTGACAGTGAGCATGTGGAGTGTGTGAAAGTGAGAATGTGGAATGTGTGGCAGTGAGCATGTGGAATGTGTGACAGTGAGCATGTCGAATGTGTGAAAGTGAGCATGTGGAATGTGGGGCAGTGAGCGTGTGGAATGTGTGACAGTGAGCATGTGGAATGTGTGACAGTGAGCATGTGGAATGTGTTACAGAGAGCATTTGGAATGTGTGACAGTGAGCATGTGGAATGTGTGACAGTGAGCATGTGGAATGTATGTAAGTGAGCATGTGGAATGTCTGACAGTGAGCATGTGGAATGTGTGACAGTGAGCATGTGGAATGTGTGACAGCGAGCATGTGGAATGTGTGTAAGTGAGCATGTGGAATGTGTGACAATGAGCATGTGGAATGTGTGACACTGAACATGTGGAATGTGTGACAATGAGCATGTGGAATGTGTGACAATGAGCATGTGGAATGTGTGACAGTGAGCATGTGGAATGTGTGACAATGAGCATGTGGAATATGTGACAATGAGCATGTGGAATGTGTGACAGTGAGCATGTGGAATGTGTGTCAATGAGCATGTGGAATGTGTGACAGTGAGCATGTGGAATGTGTGACAGTGAGCATGTGCAATGTGTGACAATGAGCATGTGGAATGTGTGTAAGTGAGCATGTGGAATGAGTGACAATGAGCACGTGGAATGTGTGACAGTGAGCATGTGGAATGTGTGACAGTGAGCATGTGGAATGTGTGACAATGAGCATGTGGAATGTGTGACAGTGAGCATGTGGAATGTGTGACAGTGAGCATGTGGAATGTGTGACAATGAGCATGTGGAATGTGTGACAGTGAGCATGTGGAATGTGTGTAAGTGAGCATGTGGAATGTGTGACAGTGAGCATGTGGAATGTGTGACAGTGAGCATGTGGAATGTGTGACAGTGAGCATGTGGAATGTGTGTAAGTGAGCATGTGGAATGTGTGACAGTGAGCATGTGGAATGTATGTAAGTGAGCATGTGGAATGTCTGACAGTGAGCATGTGGAATGTGTGACAGTGAGCATGTGGAATGTGTGACAGTGAGCATGTGGAATGTGTGTAAGTGAGCATGTGGAATGTGTGACAGTTAACATGTGGAATGTGTGACAGTGAGCATGTGGAATGTGTGACAGTGAGCATGTGCAATGTGTGACAATGAGCATGTGGAATGTGTGATAGTGAGCATGTGGAATGTGTGACACTGACCATGTGGAATGTGTGACAGTGAGCATGTGGAATGTGTGACAATGAGCATGTGGAAGGTGTGACAGTGAGCATGTGGAATGTGTGACAATGAGCATGTGGAATGTGTGACAATGAGCATGTGGAATGTGTGTAAGTGAGCATGTGGAATGTGTGACAATGAGCATGTGGAATGTGTGACAGTGAGCATGTGGAATGTGTGACAATGAGCATGTGGAATGTGGGACAATGAGCATGTGGAATGTGTGACAGTGAGCATGTGGAATGTGTGACAGTGAGCATGTGGAATGTGTGACAGTTAAAATGTGGAATGTGTGTAAGTGAGCATGTGGAAAGTGTGACAGTGAGCATGTGGAATGTGTGTAAGTGAGCATGTGGAATGTGTGACAATGAGCATGTGGAATGTGTGACAGTGAGCATGTGGAATGTGTGACAGTGAGCATGTGGAATGTGTGTAAGTGAGCATGTGGAATGTGTGACAATGAGCATGTGGAATGTGTGTAAGTGAGCATGTGGAATGTGTGACAATGAGCATGTGGAATGTGTGACAGTGAGCATGTGGAATGTGTGACAGTGAGCATGTGGAATGTGTGTAAGTGAGCATGTGGAATGTGTGACTGTGAGCATGTGGAATGTGTGTAAGTGAGCATGTGGAATGTGTGACAATGAGCATGTGGAAGGTGTGACAGTGAGCATGTGGAATGTGTGACAGTGAGCATGTGGAATGTGTGACAATGAGCATGTGGAATGTGTGAAAGTGAGCATGTGGAATGTGTGACAATGAGCATGTGGAATGTGTGACAGTGAGCATGTGGAATGTGTGAAAGTGAGCATGTGGAATGTGTGTAAGTGAGCATGTGGAATGTGTGACAGTGAGCATGTGGAATGTGTAACAATGAGCATGTGGAATGTGTGACTGTGAGCATGTGGAATGTGTGTAAGTGAGCATGTGGGATGTGTGACAATGAGCATGTGGAAGGTGTGACAGTGAGCATGTGGAATGTGTGACAGTGAGCATGTGGAATGTGTGACAATGAGCATGTGGAATGTGTGACAGTGAGCATGTGGAATGTGTGACAATGAGCATGTGGAATGTGTGACAGTGAGCATGTGGAATGTGTGACAGTGAGCATGTGGAATGTGTGTAAGTGAGCATGTGGAATGTGTCACAGTGAGCATGTGGAATGTGTAACAATGAGCATGTGGAATGTGTGACAGTGAGCATTTGGAGTGTGTGAAAGTGAGCATGTGGAATGTGTGACAGTGAGCATGTGGAATGTGTAACAATGAGCATGTGGAATGTGTGGCAGTGAGCATGTGGAATGTGTGACAGTGAGCATGTGGAATGTGTGACAGTGAGCATTTGGAGTGTCTGAAAGTGAGCATGTGGAATGTGTGACAGTGAGCATGTGGAATGTGTGACAGTGAGCATGTGGAATGTGTTACAGTGAGCATTTGGAATGTGTGACAGTGAGCATGTGGAATGTGTGACAATGAGCATGTGGAATGTGTGTAAGTGAGCATGTGGAATGTGTGACAGTGAGCATGTGGAATGTGTGACAGTGAGCATGTGGAATGTGTGACAATGAGCATGTGGAATGTGTGACAGTGAGCATGTGGAATGTGTGACAATGAGCATGTGGAATGTGTGACAGTGAGCATGTGGAATGTGTGACAGTGAGCATGTGGAATGTGTGTAAGTGAGCATGTGGAATGTGTCACAGTGAGCATGTGGAATGTGTAACAATGAGCATGTGGAATGTGTGACAGTGAGCATGTGGAGTGTGTGAAAGTGAGCATGTGGAATGTGTGGCAGTGAGCATGTGGAATGTGTGACAGTGAGCATGTGGAATGTGTGACAGTGAGCATTTGGAGTGTCTGAAAGTGAGCATGTGGAATGTGTGACAGTGAGCATGTGGAATGTGTGACAGTGAGCATGTGGAATGTGTTACAGTGAGCATTTGGAATGTGTGACAGTGAGCATGTGGAATGTGTGACAATGAGCATGTGGAATGTGTGTAAGTGAGCATGTGGAATGTGTGACAGTGAGCATGTGGAATGTGTGACAGTGAGCATGTGGAATGTGTGACAATGAGCATGTGGAATGTGTGTAAGTGAGCATGTGGAATGTGTGACAGTGAGCATGTGGAATGTGTGACAGCGAGCATGTGGAATGTGTGTAAGTGAGCATGTGGAATGTGTGACAATGAGCATGTGGAATGTGTGACACTGAACATGTGGAATGTGTGACAATGAGCATGTGGAATGTGTGACAATGAGCATGTGGAATGTGTGACAGTGAGCATGTGGAATGTGTGACAATGAGCATGTGGAATATGTGACAATGAGCATGTGGAATGTGTGACAGTGAGCATGTGGAATGTGTGACAGTGAGCATGTGGAATGTGTGACAATGAGCATGTGGAATGTGTGACAGTGAGCATGTGGAATGTGTGACAGTGAGCATGTGGAATGTGTGTCAATGAGCATGTGGAATGTGTGACAGTGAGCATGTGGAATGTGTGATAGTGAGCATGTGGAATGTGTGACAGTGAGCATGTGGAATGTGTGACAGTGAGCATGTGGAATGTGTGTAAGTGAGCATGTGGAATGTGTGACAGTGAGCATGTGGAATGTATGTAAGTGAGCATGTGGAATGTCTGACAGTGAGCATGTGGAATGTGTGACAGTGAGCATGTGGAATGTGTGACAGTGAGCATGTGGAATGTGTGACAGTGAGCATGTGGAATGTGTGTAAGTGAGCATGTGGAATGTGTGACAGTGAGCATGTGGAATGTGTGACAGTGAGCATGTGCAATGTGTGACAATGAGCATGTGGAATGTGTGATAGTGAGCATGTGGAATGTGTGACACTGACCATGTGGAATGTGTGACAGTGAGCATGTGGAATGTGTGACAGTGAGCATGTGGAATGTGTGATAGTGAGCATGTGGAATGTGTGACAGTGAGCATGTGGATTGTGTGATAGTGAGCATGTAGAATGTGTGACAATGAGCATGTGGAATGTGTGTTAGTGAGCATGTGGAATGTGTGACAGTGAGCATGTGGAATGTGTGATAGTGAGCATGTGGAATGTGTGACAGTGAGCATGAGAAATGTGTGACAGTGAGCATGTGGAATGTTTGACAGTGAGCATGTGGAATGTGTGGCAGTGAGCATGTGGAATGTGTGACAGTGAGCATGTGGAATGTGTGATAGTGAGCATTTGGAATGTGTGACAGTGAGCATGTGGAATGTGTGATAGTGAGCATGTGGAATGTGTGACAATGAGCATGTGGAATGTGTGATAGTGAGCATGTGGAATGTGTGACAGTGAGCATGTGGAATGTGTGATAGTGAGCATGTGGAATGTGTGACAGTGAGCATGTGGAATGTGTGACAGTGAGCATGTGGAATGTGTGACAATGAGCATTTGGAATGTGTGACAGTGAGCATGTGGAATGTGTGTAAGTGAGCATGTGGAATGTGTGACAGTGAGCATGTGGAATGTGTGTAAGTGAGCATGTGGAATGTGTGACAGTGAGCATGTGGAATGTGTGACAGTGAGCATGTGGAATGTGTTACTGAGAGCATTTGGAATGTGTGACAGTGAGCATGTGGAATGTGTGACAGTGAGCATGTGGAATGTATGTAAGTGAGCATGTGGAATGTCTGACAGTGAGCATGTGGAATGTGTGACAGTGAGCATGTGGAATGTGTGACAGTGAGCATGTGGAATGTGTGACAGCGAGCATGTGGAATGTGTGTAAGTGAGCATGTGGAATGTGTGACAATGAGCATGTGGAATGTGTGACACTGAACATGTGGAATGTGTGACAATGAGCATGTGGAATGTGTGACAATGAGCATGTGGAATGTGTGACAGTGAGCATGTGGAATGTGTGACAATGAGCATGTGGAATATGTGACAATGAGCATGTGGAATGTGTGACAGTGAGCATGTGGAATGTGTGTCAATGAGCATGTGGAATGTGTGACAGTGAGCATGTGCAATGTGTGACAATGAGCATGTGGAATGTGTGTAAGTGAGCATGTGGAATGAGTGACAATGAGCACGTGGAATGTGTGACAGTGAGCATGTGGAATGTGTGACAGTGAGCATGTGGAATGTGTGACAATGAGCATGTGGAATGTGTGACAGTGAGCATGTGGAATGTGTGACAGTGAGCATGTGGAAAGTGTGACAGTGAGCATGTGGAATGTGTGTAAGTGAGCATGTGGAATGTGTGACAATGAGCATGTGGAATGTGTGACAGTGAGCATGTGGAATGTGTGACAGTGAGCATGTGGAATGTGTGTAAGTGAGCATGTGGAATGTGTGACAATGAGCATGTGGAATGTGTGACAGTGAGCATGTGGAATGTATGTAAGTGAGCATGTGGAATGTCTGACAGTGAGCATGTGGAATGTGTGACAGTGAGCATGTGGAATGTGTGACAGTGAGCATGTGGAATGTGTGTAAGTGAGCATGTGGAATGTGTGACAGTGAGCATGTGGAATGTGTGACAGTGAGCATGTGCAATGTGTGACAATGAGCATGTGCAATGTGTGATAGTGAGCATGTGGAATGTGTGACACTGACCATGTGGAATGTGTGACAGTGAGCATGTGGAATGTGTGACAATGAGCATGTGGAAGGTGTGACAGTGAGCATGTGGAATGTGTGACAATGAGCATGTGGAATGTGTGACAATGAGCATGTGGAATGTGTGTAAGTGAGCATGTGGAATGTGTGACAATGAGCATGTGGAATGTGTGACAATGAACATGTGGAATGTGTGTAAGTGAGCATGTGGAATGTGTGACAGTGAGCATGTGGAATGTGTGACAGTGAGCATGTGGAATGTGTGACAATGAGCATGTGGAATGTGTGTAAGTGAGCATGTGGAATGTGTGACAGTGAGCATGTGGAATGTGTGACAGCGAGCATGTGGAATGTGTGTAAGTGAGCATGTGGAATGTGTGACAATGAGCATGTGGAATGTGTGACACTGAACATGTGGAATGTGTGACAATGAGCATGTGGAATGTGTGACAATGAGCATGTGGAATGTGTGACAGTGAGCATGTGGAATGTGTGACAATGAGCATGTGGAATATGTGACAATGAGCATGTGGAATGTGTGACAGTGAGCATGTGGAATGTGTGACAGTGAGCATGTGCAATGTGTGACAATGAGCATGTGGAATGTGTGTAAGTGAGCATGTGGAATGTGTGACAATGAGCATGTGGAATGTGTGACAGTGAGCATGTGGAATGTGTGACAGTGAGCATGTGGAATGTGTGACAATGAGCATGTGGAATGTGTGACAGTGAGCATGTGGAATGTGTGACAGTGAGCATGTGGAATGTGTGTCAATGAGCATGTGGAATGTGTGACAGTGAGCATGTGGAATGTGTGATAGTGAGCATGTGGAATGTGTGACAGTGAGCATGTGGAATGTGTGACAGTGAGCATGTGGAATGTGTGTAAGTGAGCATGTGGAATGTGTGACAGTGAGCATGTGGAATGTATGTAAGTGAGCATGTGGAATGTCTGACAGTGAGCATGTGGAATGTGTGACAGTGAGCATGTGGAATGTGTGTAAGTGAGCATGTGGAATGTGTGACAGTGAGCATGTGGAATGTGTGACAGTGAGCATGTGCAATGTGTGACAATGAGCATGTGGAATGTGTGATAGTGAGCATGTGGAATGTGTGACACTGACCATGTGGAATGTGTGACAGTGAGCATGTGGAATGTGTGACAGTGAGCATGTGGAATGTGTGATAGTGAGCATGTGGAATGTGTGACAGTGAGCATGTGGATTGTGTGATAGTGAGCATGTGGAATGTGTGACAATGAGCATGTGGAATGTGTGTTAGTGAGCATGTGGAATGTGTGACAGTGAGCATGTGGAATGTGTGATAGTGAGCATGTGGAATGTGTGACAGTGAGCATGAGAAATGTGTGACAGTGAGCATGTGGAATGTTTGACAGTGAGCATGTGGAATGTGTGGCAGTGAGCATGTGGAATGTGTGACAGTGAGCATGTGGAATGTGTGATAGTGAGCATTTGGAATGTGTGACAGTGAGCATGTGGAATGTGTGATAGTGAGCATGTGGAATGTGTGACAATGAGCATGTGGAATGTGTGATAGTGAGCATGTGGAATGTGTGACAGTGAGCATGTGGAATGTGTGATAGTGAGCATGTGGAATGTGTGACAGTGAGCATGTGGAATGTGTGACAGTGAGCATGTGGAATGTGTGACAATGAGCATTTGGAATGTGTGACAGTGAGCATGTGGAATGTGTGTAAGTGAGCATGTGGAATGTGTGACAGTGAGCATGTGGAATGTGTGTAAGTGAGCATGTGGAATGTGTGACAGTGAGCATGTGGAATGTGTGACAGTGAGCATGTGGAATGTGTTACAGAGAGCATTTGGAATGTGTGACAGTGAGCATGTGGAATGTGTGACAGTGAGCATGTGGAATGTATGTAAGTGAGCATGTGGAATGTCTGACAGTGAGCATGTGGAATGTGTGACAGTGAGCATGTGGAATGTGTGACAGTGAGCATGTGGAATGTGTGACAGCGAGCATGTGGAATGTGTGTAAGTGAGCATGTGGAATGTGTGACAATGAGCATGTGGAATATGTGACAATGAGCATGTGGAATGTGTGACAGTGAGCATGTGGAATGTGTGTCAATGAGCATGTGGAATGTGTGACAGTGAGCATGTGGAATGTGTGACAGTGAGCATGTGCAATGTGTGACAATGAGCATGTGGAATGTGTGTAAGTGAGCATGTGGAATGAGTGACAATGAGCACGTGGAATGTGTGACAGTGAGCATGTGGAATGTGTGACAGTGAGCATGTGGAATGTGTGACAATGAGCATGTGGAATGTGTGACAGTGAGCATGTGGAATGTGTGACAGTGAGCATGTGGAATGTGTGACAATGAGCATGTGGAATGTGTGACAGTGAGCATGTGGAATGTGTGTATGTGAGCATGTGGAATGTGTGACAGTGAGCATGTGGAATGTGTGACAGTGAGCATGTGGAATGTGTGACAGTGAGCATGTGGAATGTGTGACACTGAGCATGTGGAATGTGTGACAGTGAGCATGTGGAATGTGTGACAGTGAGCATGAGGAATGTGTGACAGTGAGCATGTGGAATGTGTGACAATGAGCATGTGGAATGTGTGATAGTGAGCATGTGGAATGTGTGACACTGACCATGTGGAATGTGTGACAGTGAGCATGTGGAATGTGTGACAGTGAGCATGTGGAATGTGTGACAGTGAGCATGTGGAATGTGTGACACTGAGCATGTGGAATGTGTGACAGTGAGCATGTGGAATGTGTGACAGTGAGCATGAGGAATGTGTGACAGTGAGCATGTGGAATGTGTGACAATGAGCATGTGGAATGTGTGATAGTGAGCATGTGGAATGTGTGACACTGACCATGTGGAATGTGTGACAGTGAGCATGTGGAATGTGTGATAGTGAGCATGTGGAATGTGTGACAATGAGCATGTGGAATGTGTGATAGTGAGCATGTGGAATGTGTGACAGTGAGCATGTGGAATGTGTGATAGTGAGCATGTGGAATGTGTGACAGTGAGCATGTGGAATGTGTGACAGTGAGCATGTGGAATGTGTGACAATGAGCATGTGGAATGTGTGACAGTGAGCATGTGGAATGTGTGATAGTGAGCATGTGGAATGTGTGACAGTGAGCATGTGGATTGTGTGATAGTGAGCATGTGGAATGTGTGACAATGAGCATGTGGAATGTGTGTTAGTGAGCATGTGGAATGTGTGACAGTGAGCATGTGGAATGTGTGATAGTGAGCATGTGGAATGTGTGACAGTGAGCATGAGAAATGTGTGACAGTGAGCATGTGGAATGTTTGACAGTGAGCATGTGGAATGTGTGGCAGTGAGCATGTGGAATGTGTGACAGTGAGCATGTGGAATGTGTGATAGTGAGCATTTGGAATGTGTGACAGTGAGCATGTGGAATGTGTGATAGTGAGCATGTGGAATGTGTGACAATGAGCATGTGGAATGTGTGACAGTGAGCATGTGGAATGTGTGTCAATGAGCATGTGGAATGTGTGACAGTGAGCATGTGGAATGTGTGACAGTGAGCATGTGCAATGTGTGACAATGAGCATGTGGAATGTGTGTAAGTGAGCATGTGGAATGAGTGACAATGAGCACGTGGAATGTGTGACAGTGAGCATGTGGAATGTGTGACAGTGAGCATGTGGAATGTGTGACAATGAGCATGTGGAATGTGTGACAGTGAGCATGTGGAATGTGTGACAGTGAGCATGTGGAATGTGTGACAATGAGCATGTGGAATGTGTGACAGTGAGCATGTGGAATGTGTGTAAGTGAGCATGTGGAATGTGTGACAGTGAGCATGTGGAATGTGTGACAGTGAGCATGTGGGATGTGTGACAGTGAGCATGTGGAATGTGTGACACTGAGCATGTGGAATGTGTGACAGTGAGCATGTGGAATGTGTGACAGTGAGCATGAGGAATGTGTGACAGTGAGCATGTGGAATGTGTGACAATGAGCATGTGGAATGTGTGATAGTGAGCATGTGGAATGTGTGACACTGACCATGTGGAATGTGTGACAGTGAGCATGTGGAATGTGTGACAATGAGCATGTGGAAGGTGTGACAGTGAGCATGTGGAATGTGTGACAATGAGCATGTGGAATGTGTGACAATGAGCATGTGGAATGTGTGTAAGTGAGCATGTGGAATGTGTGACAATGAGCATGTGGAATGTGTGACAGTGAGCATGTGGAATGTGTGACAATGAGCATGTGGAATGTGTGACAGTGAGCATGTGGAATGTGTGACAGTTAAAATGTGGAATGTGTGTAAGTGAGCATGTGGAAAGTGTGACAGTGAGCATGTGGAATGTGTGTAAGTGAGCATGTGGAATGTGTGACAATGAGCATGTGGAATGTGTGACAGTGAGCATGTGGAATGTGTGACAGTGAGCATGTGGAATGTGTGTAAGTGAGCATGTGGAATGTGTGACAGTGAGCATGTGGAATGTGTGTAAGTGAGCATGTGGAATGTGTGACAGTGAGCATGTGGAATGTGTGACAGTGAGCATGTGGAATGTGTGTAAGTGAGCATGTGGAATGTGTGACAGTGAGCATGTGGAATGTGTGACAGTGAGCATGTGGAATGTGTGACAGTGAGCATGTGGAATGTGTGACAATGAGCATGTGGAATGTGTGACTGTGTGACAATGAGCATGTGGAATGTGTGATAGTGAGCATATGGAATGTGTGACACTGACCATGTGCAATGTGTGACAGTGAGCATGTGGAAAGTGTGACAGTGAGCATGTGGAATGTGTGATAGTGAGCATGTGGAATGTGTGACAGTGAGCATGTGGAATGTGTGATAGTGAGCATGTGGAATGTGTGACAGTGAGCATGTGGAATGTGTGACAGTGAGCATGTGGAATGTGTGACAGTGAGCATGTGGAATGTGTGATAGTGAGCATGTGGAATGTGACAGTGAGCATGTGAAATGTGTGATAGTGAGCATGTGGAATGTGTGACACTGAGCATGTGGAATGTGTGACAGTGAGCATGTGGAATGTGTGACAGTGAGCATGTGGAATGTGTGACAATGAGCATGTGGAATGTGTGACAGTGAGAATGTGGAATGTGTGACAGTGACCATGTGGAATGTGTAACAGTGAGCATGTGGAATGTGTGACAATGAGCATGTGGAATGTGTGACAGTGAGCATGAGGAATGTGTGACAGTGAGCATGTGGAATGTGTGTAAGTGAGCATGTGGAATGTGTGACAGTGAGCATGTGGAATGTGTGACAGTGAGCATGTGGAATGTGTGACAATGAGCATGTGGAATGTGTGACTGTGTGACAATGAGCATGTGGAATGTGTGATAGTGAGCATATGGAATGTGTGACACTGACCATGTGCAATGTGTGACAGTGAGCATGTGGAAAGTGTGACAGTGAGCATGTGGAATGTGTGATAGTGAGCATGTGGAATGTGTGACAGTGAGCATGTGGAATGTGTGATAGTGAGCATGTGGAATGTGTGACAGTGAGCATGTGGAATGTGTGACAGTGAGCATGTGGAATGTGTGACAGTGAGCATGTGGAATGTGTGATAGTGAGCATGTGGAATGTGACAGTGAGCATGTGAAATGTGTGATAGTGAGCATGTGGAATGTGTGACACTGAGCATGTGGAATGTGTGACAGTGAGCATGTGGAATGTGTGACAATGAGCATGTGGAATGTGTGACAGTGAGAATGTGGAATGTGTGACAGTGACCATGTGGAATGTGTAACAGTGAGCATGTGGAATGTGTGACAATGAGCATGTGGAATGTGTGACAGTGAGCATGAGGAATGTGTGACAGTGAGCATGTGGAATGTGTGTAAGTGAGCATGTGGAATGTGTGACAGTGAGCATGTGGAATGTGTAACAATGAGCATGTGGAATGTGTGACAGTGAGCATGTGGAATGTGTGACAGTGAGCATGTGGAGTGTGTGAAAGTGAGCATGTGGAATGTGTGACAGTGAGCATGTGGAATGTGTGACAGTGAGCATGTGGAATGTGTGACAGTGAGCATGTGGAGTGTGTGAAAGTGAGCATGTGGAATGTGTGACAATGAGCATGTGGAATGTGTGACAGTGAGCATGTGGAATGTGTGACAATGAGCATGTGGAATGTGTGACACTGAACATGTGGAATGTGTGACAATGAGCATGTGGAATGTGTGACAATGAGCATGTGGAATGTGTGACAGTGAGCATGTGGAATGTGTGACAATGAGCATGTGGAATATGTGACAATGAGCATGTGGAATGTGTGACAGTGAGCATGTGGAATGTGTGACAGTGAGCATGTGCAATGTGTGACAATGAGCATGTGGAATGTGTGTAAGTGAGCATGTGGAATGTGTGACAATGAGCATGTGGAATGTGTGACAGTGAGCATGTGGAATGTGTGACAGTGAGCATGTGGAATGTGTGACAGTGAGCATGTGGAATGTGTGACAATGAGCATGTGGAATGTGTGATAGTGAGCATGTGGAATGTGTGACAGTGAGCATGTGGAATGTGTGATAGTGAGCATGTGGAATGTGTGACAGTGAGCATGTGGAATGTGTGACAGTGAGCATGTGGAATGTGTGACAATGAGCATGTGGAATGTGTGACAGTGAGCATGTGGAATGTGTGACAATGAGCATTTGGAATGTGTGACAGTGAGCATGTGGAATGTGTGACAGTGAGCATGTGGAATGTGTGACAGTGAGCATGTGGAATGTGTGATAGTGAGCATGTGGAATGTGTGACAGTGAGCATGTGGAATGTGTGACAGTGAGCATGTGGAATGTGTGACAGTGAGCATGTGGAATGTGTGATAGTGAGCATGTGGAATGTGTGACAGTGAGCATGTGGAATGTGTGACAGTGAGCATGTGGAATGTGTGTAAGTGAGCATGTGGAATGTGTGACAGTGAGCATGTGGAATGTGTGACAGTGAGCATGTGGAATGTGTGTAAGTGAGCATGTGGAATGTGTGACAGTGAGCATGTGGAATGTGTGACAGTGAGCATGTGGAATGTGTGACAGTGAGCATGTGGAATGTGTGACAATGAGCATGTGGAATGTGTGACTGTGTGACAATGAGCATGTGGAATGTGTGATAGTGAGCATATGGAATGTGTGACACTGACCATGTGCAATGTGTGACAGTGAGCATGTGGAAAGTGTGACAGTGAGCATGTGGAATGTGTGATAGTGAGCATGTGGAATGTGTGACAGTGAGCATGTGGAATGTGTGATAGTGAGCATGTGGAATGTGTGACAGTGAGCATGTGGAATGTGTGACAGTGAGCATGTGGAATGTGTGACAGTGAGCATGTGGAATGTGTGATAGTGAGCATGTGGAATGTGACAGTGAGCATGTGAAATGTGTGATAGTGAGCATGTGGAATGTGTGACACTGAGCATGTGGAATGTGTGACAGTGAGCATGTGGAATGTGTGACAGTGAGCATGTGGAATGTGTGACAATGAGCATGTGGAATGTGTGACAGTGAGAATGTGGAATGTGTGACAGTGACCATGTGGAATGTGTAACAGTGAGCATGTGGAATGTGTGACAATGAGCATGTGGAATGTGTGACAGTGAGCATGAGGAATGTGTGACAGTGAGCATGTGGAATGTGTGTAAGTGAGCATGTGGAATGTGTGACAGTGAGCATGTGGAATGTGTAACAATGAGCATGTGGAATGTGTGACAGTGAGCATGTGGAATGTGTGACAGTGAGCATGTGGAGTGTGTGAAAGTGAGCATGTGGAATGTGTGACAGTGAGCATGTGGAATGTGTGACAGTGAGCATGTGGAATGTGTGACAGCGAGCATTTGGAATGTGTGTAAGTGAGCATGTGGAATGTGTGACAATGAGCATGTGGAATGTGTGACACTGAACATGTGGAATGTGTGACAATGAGCATGTGGAATGTGTGACAATGAGCATGTGGAATGTGTGACAGTGAGCATGTGGAATGTGTGACAATGAGCATGTGGAATATGTGACAATGAGCATGTGGAATGTGTGACAGTGAGCATGTGGAATGTGTGACAGTGAGCATGTGCAATGTGTGACAATGAGCATGTGGAATGTGTGTAAGTGAGCATGTGGAATGTGTGACAATGAGCATGTGGAATGTGTGACAGTGAGCATGTGGAATGTGTGACAGTGAGCATGTGGAATGTGTGACAATGAGCATGTGGAATGTGTGACAGTGAGCATGTGGAATGTGTGACAGTGAGCATGTGGAATGTGTGACAGTGAGCATGTGGAATGTGTGTCAATGAGCATGTGGAATGTGTGACAGTGAGCATGTGGAATGTGTGATAGTGAGCATGTGGAATGTGTGACAGTGAGCATGTGGAATGTGTGACAGTGAGCATGTGGAATGTGTGTAAGTGAGCATGTGGAATGTGTGACAGTGAGCATGTGGAATGTATGTAAGTGAGCATGTGGAATGTCTGACAGTGAGCATGTGGAATGTGTGACAGTGAGCATGTGGAATGTGTGACAGTGAGCATGTGGAATGTGTGTAAGTGAGCATGTGGAATGTGTGACAGTGAGCATGTGGAATGTGTGACAGTGAGCATGTGCAATGTGTGACAATGAGCATGTGGAATGTGTGATAGTGAGCATGTGGAATGTGTGACACTGACCATGTGGAATGTGTGACAGTGAGCATGTGGAATGTGTGATAGTGAGCATGTGGAATGTGTGACAGTGAGCATGTGGATTGTGTGATAGTGAGCATGTGGAATGTGTGACAATGAGCATGTGGAATGTGTGTTAGTGAGCATGTGGAATGTGTGACAGTGAGCATGTGGAATGTGTGATAGTGAGCATGTGGAATGTGTGACAGTGAGCATGTGGAATGTGTGATAGTGAGCATGTGGAATGTGTGACAATGAGCATGTGGAATGTGTGATAGTGAGCATGTGGAATGTGTGACAGTGAGCATGTGGAATGTTTGACAGTGAGCATGTGGAATGTGTGACAGCGAGCATGTGGAATGTGTGTAAGTGAGCATGTGGAATGTGTGACAATTAGCATGTGGAATGTGTGACACTGAACATGTGGAATGTGTGACAATGAGCATGTGGAATGTGTGACAATGAGCATGTGGAATGTGTGACAGTGAGCATGTGGAATGTGTGACAATGAGCATGTGGAATATGTGACAATGAGCATGTGGAATGTGTGACAGTGAGCATGTGGAATGTGTGATAGTGAGCATTTGGAATGTGTGACAGTGAGCATGTGGAATGTGTGACAGTGAGCATGTGGAATGTGTGATAGTGAGCATGTGGAATGTGTGACAATGAGCATGTGGAATGTGTGATAGTGAGCATGTGGAATGTGTGACAGTGAGCATGTGGAATGTGTGACAGTGAGCATGTGGAATGTGTGACAGCGAGCATGTGGAATGTGTGTAAGTGAGCATGTGGAATGTGTGACAATTAGCATGTGGAATGTGTGACACTGAACATGTGGAATGTGTGACAATGAGCATGTGGAATGTGTGACAGTGAGCATGTGGAATGTGTGACAATGAGCATGTGGAATATGTGACAATGAGCATGTGGAATGTGTGACAGTGAGCATGTGGAATGTGTGTCAATGAGCATGTGGAATGTGTGACAGTGAGCATGTGGAATGTGTGACAGTGAGCATGTGCAATGTGTGACAATGAGCATGTGGAATGTGTGTAAGTGAGCATGTGGAATGAGTGACAATGAGCACGTGGAATGTGTGACAGTGAGCATGTGGAATGTGTGACAGTGAGCATGTGGAATGTGTGACAATGAGCATGTGGAATGTGTGACAGTGAGCATGTGGAATGTGTGACAGTGAGCATGTGGAATGTGTGACAATGAGCATGTGGAATGTGTGACAGTGAGCATGTGGAATGTGTGTAAGTGAGCATGTGGAATGTGTGACAGTGAGCATGTGGAATGTGTGACAGTGAGCATGTGGAATGTGTGTAAGTGAGCATGTGGAATGTGTGACAGTGAGCATGTGGAATGTATGTAAGTGAGCATGTGGAATGTCTGACAGTGAGCATGTGGAATGTGTGACAGTGAGCATGTGGAATGTGTGACAGTGAGCATGTGGAATGTGTGTAAGTGAGCATGTGGAATGTGTGACAGTGAGCATGTGGAATGTGTGAAAGTGAGCATGTGGAATGTGTGACAGTGAGCATGTGCAATGTGTGACAATGAGCATGTGGAATGTGTGATAGTGAGCATGTGGAATGTGTGACACTGACCATGTGGAATGTGTGACAGTGAGCATGTGGAATGTGTGACAATGAGCATGTGGAAGGTGTGACAGTGAGCATGTGGAATGTGTGACAATGAGCATGTGGAATGTGTGACAATGAGCATGTGGAATGTGTGTAAGTGAGCATGTGGAATGTGTGACAATGAGCATGTGGAATGTGTGACAGTGAGCATGTGGAATGTGTGACAATGAGCATGTGGAATGTGGGACAATGAGCATGTGGAATGTGTGACAGTGAGCATGTGGAATGTGTGACAGTGAGCATGTGGAATGTGTGCCAGTTAAAATGTGGAATGTGTGTAAGTGAGCGTGTGGAAAGTGTGACAGTGAGCATGTGGAATGTGTGTAAGTGAGCATGTGGAATGTGTGACAATGAGCAAGTGGAATGTGTGACAGTGAGCATGTGGAATGTGTGACAGTGAGCATGTGGAATGTGTGTAAGTGAGCATGTGGAATGTGTGACAATGAGCATGTGGAATGTGTGTAAGTGAGCATGTGGAATGTGTGACAATGAGCATGTGGAATGTGTGACAGTGAGCATGTGGAATGTGTGACAGTGAGCATGTGGAATGTGTGTAAGTGAGCATGTGGAATGTGTGACTGTGAGCATGTGGAATGTGTGTAAGTGAGCATGTGGAATGTGTGACAATGAGCATGTGGAAGGTGTGACAGTGAGCATGTGGAATGTGTGACAGTGAGCATGTGGAATGTGTGACAATGAGCATGTGGAATGTGTGACAGTGAGCATGTGGAATGTGTGACAATGAGCATGTGGAATGTGTGACAGTGAGCATGTGGAATGTGTGACAGTGAGCATGTGGAATGTGTGTAAGTGAGCATGTGGAATGTGTGACAGTGAGCATGTGGAATGTGTAACAATGAGCATGTGGAATGTGTGACTGTGAGCATGTGGAATGTGTGTAAGTGAGCATGTGGAATGTGTGACAATGAGCATGTGGAAGGTGTGACAGTGAGCATGTGGAATGTGTGACAGTGAGCATGTGGAATGTGTGACAATGAGCATGTGGAATGTGTGACAGTGAGCATGTGGAATGTGTGACAATGAGCATGTGGAATGTGTGACAGTGAGCATGTGGAATGTGTGACAGTGAGCATGTGGAATGTGTGTAAGTGAGCATGTGGAATGTGTCACAGTGAGCATGTGGAATGTGTAACAATGAGCATGTGGAATGTGTGACAGTGAGCATGTGGAATGTGTGACAGTGAGCATGTGGAGTGTGTGAAAGTGAGCATGTGGAATGTGTGGCAGTGAGCATGTGGAATGTGTGACAGTGAGCATGTGGAATGTGTGACAGTGAGCATGTGGAATGTGTGACAGTGAGCATGTGGAATGTGTGACAATGAGCATGTGGAATGGGTGTAAGTGAGCATGTGGAATGTGTGACAGTGAGCATGTGGAATGTGTGACAGCGAGCATGTGGAATGTGTGTAAGTGAGCATGTGGAATGTGTGACAATGAGCATGTGGAATGTGTGACACTGAACATGTGGAATGTGTGACAATGAGCATGTGGAATGTGTGACAATGAGCATGTGGAATGTGTGACAGTGAGCATGTGGAATGTGTGACAATGAGCATGTGGAATATGTGACAATGAGCATGTGGAATGTGTGACAGTGAGCATGTGGAATGTGTGACAGTGAGCATGTGGAATGTGTGACAGTGAGCATGTGCAATGTGTGACAATGAGCATGTGGAATGTGTGTAAGTGAGCATGTGGAATGTGTGACAATGAGCATGTGGAATGTGTGACAGTGAGCATGTGGAATGTGTGACAATGAGCATGTGGAATGTGTGACAGTGAGCATGTGGAATGTGTGACAGTGAGCATGTGGAATGTGTGTCAATGAGCATGTGGAATGTGTGACAGTGAGCATGTGGAATGTGTGACAGTGAGCATGTGGAATGTGTGACAGTGAGCATGTGGAATGTGTGTCAATGAGCATGTGGAATGTGTGACAGTGAGCATGTGGAATGTGTGATAGTGAGCATGTGGAATGTGTGACAGTGAGCATGTGGAATGTGTGACAGTGAGCATGTGGAATGTGTGTAAGTGAGCATGTGGAATGTGTGACAGTGAGCATGTGGAATGTATGTAAGTGAGCATGTGGAATGTCTGACAGTGAGCATGTGGAATGTGTGACAGTGAGCATGTGGAATGTGTGACAGTGAGCATGTGGAAGGTGTGTAAGTGAGCATGTGGAATGTGTGACAGTGAGCATGTGGAATGTGTGACAGTGAGCATGTGCAATGTGTGACAATGAGCATGTGGAATGTGTGGTAGTGAGCATGTGGAATGTGTGACACTGACCATGTGGAATGTGTGACAGTGAGCATGTGGAATGTGTGACAGTGAGCATGTGGAATGTGTGATAGTGAGCATGTGGAATGTGTGACAGTGAGCATGTGGATTGTGTGATAGTGAGCATGTGGAATGTGTGACAATGAGCATGTGGAATGTGTGTTAGTGAGCATGTGGAATGTGTGACAGTGAGCATGTGGAATGTGTGATAGTGAGCATGTGGAATGTGTGACAGTGAGCATGAGAAATGTGTGACAGTGAGCATGTGGAATGTTTGACAGTGAGCATGTGGAATGTGTGGCAGTGAGCATGTGGAATGTGTGACAGTGAGCATGTGGAATGTGTGATAGTGAGCATTTGGAATGTGTGACATTGAGCATGTGGAATGTGTGATAGTGAGCATGTGGAATGTGTGACAATGAGCATGTGGAATGTGTGATAGTGAGCATGTGGAATGTGTGACAGTGAGCATGTGGAATGTGTGATAGTGAGCATGTGGAATGTGTGACAGTGAGCATGTGGAATGTGTGACAGTGAGCATGTGGAATGTGTGACAATGAGCATTTGGAATGTGTGACAGTGAGCATGTGGAATGTGTGTAAGTGAGCATGTGGAATGTGTGACAGTGAGCATGTGGAATGTGTGTAAGTGAGCATGTGGAATGTGTGACAGTGAGCATGTGGAATGTGTGATAGTGAGCATGTGGAATGTGTGACAGTGAGCATGTGGAATGTGTGACAGTGAGCATGTGGAATGTGTGTAAGTGAGCATGTGGAATGTGTGACAGTGAGCATGTGGAATGTGTGACAGTGAGCATGTGGAATGTGTGTAAGTGAGCATGTGGAATGTGTGACAGTGAGCATGTGGAATGTGTGACAGTGAGCATGTGGAATGTGTGACAGTGAGCATGTGCAATGTGTGACAATGAGCATGTGGAATGTGTGACTGTGTGACAATGAGCATGTGGAATGTGTGATAGTGAGCATATGGAATGTGTGACACTGACCATGTGCAATGTGTGACAGTGAGCATGTGGAAAGTGTGACAGTGAGCATGTGGAATGTGTGTAAGTGAGCATGTGGAATGTGTGACAGTGAGCATGTGGAATGTGTGACAGTGAGCATGTGGAATGTGTGACAGTGAGCATGTGGAATGTGTGATAGTGAGCATGTGGAATGTGACAGTGAGCATGTGAAATGTGTGATAGTGAGCATGTGGAATGTGTGACACTGAGCATGTGGAATGTGTGACAGTGAGCATGTGGAATGTGTGACAGTGAGCATGTGGAATGTGTGACAATGAGCATGTGGAATGTGTGACAGTGAGAATGTGGAATGTGTGACAGTGAGCATGTGGAATGTGTAACAGTGAGCATGTGGAATGTGTGACAATGAGCATGTGGAATGTGTGACAGTGAGCATGAGGAATGTGTGACAGTGAGCATGTGGAATGTGTGTAAGTGAGCATGTGGAATGTGTGACAGTGAGCATGTGGAATGTGTAACAATGAGCATGTGGAATGTGTGACAGTGAGCATGTGGAATGTATGACAGTGAGCATGTGGAGTGTGTGAAAGTGAGCATGTGGAATGTGTGACAGTGAGCATGTGGAATGTGTGACAGTGAGCATGTGGAATGTGTTACAGTGAGCATTTGGAATGTGTGACAGTGAGCATGTGGAATGTGTGACAATGAGCATGTGGAATGTGTGTAAGTGAGCATGTGGAATGTGTGACAGTGAGCATGTGGAATTTGTGACAGTGAGCATGTGGAACGTGTGACAATAAGCATGGGGAATGTGTGTAAGTGAGCATGTGGAATGTGTGACAATGAGCATGTGGAATGTGTGACAGTGAGCATGTGGAATGTGTGTAAGTGAGCATGTGGAATGTGTGACAATGAGCATGTGGAATGTGTGACACTGAACATGTGGAATGTGTGACAATGAGCATGTGGAATGTGTGACAATGAGCATGTGGAATGTGTGACAGTGAGCATGTGGAATGTGTGACAATGAGCATGTGGAATATGTGACAATGAGCATGTGGAATGTGTGACAGTGAGCATGTGGAATGTGTGTCAATGAGCATGTGGAATGTGTGACAGTGAGCATGTGCAATGTGTGACAATGAGCATGTGGAATGTGTGTACGTGAGCATGTGGAATGTGTGACAATGAGCATGTGGAATGTGTGTAAGTGAGCATGTGGAATGTGTGGCAATGAGCATGTGGAATGTGTGACAGTGAGCATGTGGAATGTGTGACAATGAGCATGTGTAATGTGTGACAGTGAGCATGTGGAATGTGTGACAGTGAGCATGTGGAATGTGTGACATTGAGCATGTGGAATGTGTGACAGTGAGCATGTGGAATGTGTGACAATGAGCATGTGGAATGTGTGACAGTGAGCATGTGGAATGTGTGACAGTGAGCATGTGGAATGTGTGACAATGAGCATGTGGAATGTGTGACAGTGAGCATGTGGAATGTGTGACAGTGCGCATGTGGAATGTGTGACAGTGAGCATGTGGAATGTGTGACAGTGAGCATGTGGAATGTGTGTAAGTGAGCATGTGGAATGTGTGACAGTAAGCATGTGGAATGTGTGTAAGTGAGCATGTGGAATGTGTGACAATGAGCATGTGGAATGTTTGACAGTGAGCATGTGGAATGTGTGACAATGAGCATGTGGAATGTGTGACAATGAGCATGTGGAATGTGTGACAGTGAGAATGTGGAATGTGTGACAATGAGCATGTGGAATGTGTGTAAGTGAGCATGTGGAATGTGTGACAATGAGCATGTGGAATGTGTGTAAGTGAGCATGTGGAATGTGTGACAGTGAGCATGTGGAATGTGTGACAATGAGCATGTGGAATGTGTGACAGTGAGCATATGGAATGTGTGACAATGAGCATGTGGAATGTGTGACAGTGAGCATGTGGAATGTGTGACAGTGAGCATGTGGAATGTGTGACAGTGTGCATGTGGAATGTGTGACAGTGAGCATGTGGAATGTGTGTAAGTGAGCATATGGAATGTGTGACAGTGAGCATGTGGAATGTGTGACAATGAGCATGTGGAATGTGTGACGGAGAGCATGTGGAATGTGTGACAGTGAGCATGTGGAATGTGTGACAATGAGCATGTGGAATGTGTGACAGTGAGCATGTGGAATGTGTGACAATGAGCATGTGGAATGTGTGACAGTGAGCATGTGGAATGTGTGACAATGAGCATGTGGAATGTGTGACAGTGAGCATGTGGAATGTGTGTAAGTGAGCATGTGGAATGTGTGACAGTGAGCATGTGGAATGTGTGTAAGTGAGCATGTGGAATGTGTGACAGTGAGCATGTGGAATGTGTGACAATGAGCATGTGGAATGTGTGACAATGAGCATGTGGAATGTGTGACAGTGAGCATGTGGAATGTGTGTAAGTGAGCATGTGGAATGTGTGACAGTGAGCATGTGGAATGTGTGACAGTGAGCATGTGGAATGTGTGTAAGTGAGCATGTGGAATGTGTGACAGTGAGCATGTGGAATGTGTTACAGTGAGCATTTGGAATGTGTGACAGTGAGCATGTGGAATGTGTGACAATGAGCATGTGGAATGTGTGTAAGTGAGCATGTGGAATGTGTGACAGTGAGCATGTGGAATGTGTGACAGTGAGCATGTGGAATGTGTGACAATGAGCATGTGGAATGTGTGACAGTGAGCATGTGGAATGTGTGACAATGAGCATGTGGAATGTGTGACAGTGAGCATGTGGAATGTGTGACAATGAGCATGTGGAATGTGTGACAGTGAGCATGTGGAATGTGTGTAAGTGAGCATGTGGAATGTGTGACAGTGAGCATGTGGAATGTGTGTAAGTGAGCATGTGGAATGTGTGACAGTGAGCATGTGGAATGTGTGACAATGAGCATGTGGAATGTGTGACAATGAGCATGTGGAATGTGTGACAGTGAGCATGTGGAATGTGTGTAAGTGAGCATGTGGAATGTGTGACAGTGAGCATGTGGAATGTGTGACAGTGAGCATGTGGAATGTGTGTAAGTGAGCATGTGGAATGTGTGACAGTGAGCATGTGGAATGTGTGTAAGTGATGGGCTGGTGCACAGAGTCACCTACTTTGTCCAAGGTAAGGCTTGCTTCGCTTCAAAAATCTCCGAGGCAATCCCTGACTCTTTTGGAATTCCATCATTACCTCAATAGCCAATTAAATATTTTCAACGGTTATTCAATTGCACTAATGTATTAATTAATGCATTCAAAATGTTATGTCTTTGTTAATGGAATATTCATTCAGGATTGTAGCAGCAAACCTAGTTATTAAAAACATTCTATTTGATACTTTACTTTCAGAGTTCTGACGCCCATACCGCTCCACGCCCTGTTCATTCATTATCCTCTTGGCCACTCTGACAATGCAGTAATTTTGAATTTCCCTCTTTTGTATTCAAATCCCTCCATGGCCTCGCCTCTTTGTTATCTCTGTAACTTTTTCGCCCTAAAACTCTTCAATCTTTTCCTCTAATTCTGGCTTGTGTTATATCTCAGATTTCAACATTCACACCTTTAGCTCCTGGGTACAAAGCTCTGAAGTTCCATCCCTATCATCTCCAACTCTTTAGCTCTCACTCCTCTTTTAATATGAACCTTAAAACAACTCATTGGACACATTTTTAGTCACCTTTTGTGGTACCATCATATGTGGTTTGTTGTTAAAGTCTCTACTCCCATAATGTTGATGATATTTTATCAGGTTGGTTTGATAATCACTGGTCTGTCACTGTGGTGTGGACATTGCCTCCAGCAAGATACTTGTGTCTGACTTGTGAATGCTTACGTGAGCTCCTGTAATGAGCTCCTATGGGTAGCACAGTGGCTCAGTGGTTAGCACTGCTGCCTCACAGCGACAGGGATCCGGGTTCGATTCCAGCCTCGGCGATGTCTGTGTGGAGTTTGCACATTCTCCCCATGTCTGTGTGGGTTTCCTCTGAGTGCACCGGTTTCCTCCCACAATCAAGAGATATGCAGGTTAGGTGAGTTGGCCATGCTAAGTTGCCCATAGTGTTAACTGCATTACTCAGGAATAAATATAGGCTAGGGGAATGGGTCTGGGTGGGTAACTCTTTGAAGGGTCGGTGTGGACTTGTTGGGCTGAAGGGCCTGTTTCCATACTGTAGGGTATCTAATCTAATCAATGTGGTGTTGAAAGATTCAACAGATGTTTGACTCCAGTTCCCATATTGTCAGATGCCAGTGTTGTAGCTGTACTGGACCAGCTTGGATAGGTATGTGGCTAGTACTGTACTATTACCAGAATGTTGTCAAGGCCCATAGCCTTTGCAGCATCCATTCCCTCCAGCCATTTCTTGATATTACTCAGAGTGAATTGAATTGGTTGTGGACTGGCATTTGGGATGTTGGGGAGGTTCAGGATGAGGCCTGGAGTCTGATCTCTCCAAGATGGAAAGGGTGTCCATAAGCCACATGGATTGCAGGATCAAGGACGTTGCTCATCAGAATTCTGAAAGGAAACGTGGATTGGACAGTAAATGCACAGCCTTGTCAATGGTTCCCAGACCTCAGGAATAATTACTTTTTAAAGGGCCCCCAGGGGCGAGAGTTTTTGATGATATATATGCAGTCACTCTCACAGGTGAAAACAGAAAAAGCATGAGATGACAATAGAGTCAGAGAATGCTGGAGAAACTCAGCAGGTCTGGCAATGTCTGTGGAGAGACAAAGAAACTGACTGCTTTGGGTCTGATATGACTCTTCTTCAGGACTGTCACTGATATGAAAATACATTCCTTATTTCTCGCGTGCTCAGTATAAAAATGTTTGGACTATTGAGTTTAAACACTGTTTACATTGAAATAATAGCCGTCAAACTTCCTTTTATGGTTCAGAGATCAAACATATCTGGGAAAGGTCGGGTGCACAGTTTGAACTAGGCATCCCGACAGTGAAAATGATTCTGAGATTCCTGGCTACTTCTGCCTCCCTCAAAAAGAAAAAGAAACAACACCAATGTTTTGCCTGTAATTTAATTCCCTGCACTCCAGTTGTCGTCTTTCAAAAAAATGTAATTTATCATTTGATTTTTTTTTTGTTTTTTTCGGATCTATCTGGCTAGATGCCAGACTGGTTTCATTTCCAGTTGCTTTTTGTAGTTTATTCCTTGTCTTCTCTCTCATGTGGAGAGGTTGCTTTTCTCTTTGACAACAGACCTACCAGTCAGCACTTCCCACAATCTGTATTTTCTAAGCATCTAGCCTGAGGGCCGGACCATTAGTAGGAAAGAGGGGTTATTAGTTCATCTTGTCAGCACAGCGACTGTCAACTGATCTCCACTTACCCCTTTGCTTGGGTTGAAACAGATCCTGTGTCTGTGCTCTCTTGTAAATTCTCATCCCTCCCCCAACACCCCCATCATTATCTCTGCGCCTTGTGGGATTGTTAAAACAGGAGGAAGCTGTTCAACTATCCTGCCCCTTCTACTATTCACTTCGACCCCTGGTATCTCGATAGAACCAAGGCAGCTTGATCAATAACTCTTTACCACTAACACACACTCAACATAAATCTCAGTCTTACAATTGTATCCAGCCTCAACAGCTTGCTGGGTGAGAGGGTTTCAGGCTCCCACTCCCCCCTTTTTGCGGAGAACTGCTTCTTGACATCATCTCCAAATGGACTGGGGGTAATCTCAAGTTATGCCCTCCCCCCACCTTGTTCCGGACTCTCCATCCATCAGGAATAGTTTCCCTTTATCGACTCCACTAAATTGTCTCTTTCATATTCCAGGAATTTCCTGCACGTTTTCAAACCTTTGGGAACTGTGAAACTAGAGCAGCAGCGAGTGACTTGGCATTGGGGAAAAGAAACATGAGATTGTTATATTGTGTTCAGAGTAACTTTCTCTGGAGGCTTGGATCAAACATCAGCACCAGGGCCCCTCATGAATCTCTTGGCTATTGCCTTATAGCATCCTAATTACCTGGCGTTCATCCCTCTGCGATCTCCTCAGCTATTAGTCACACTGTAATAGAGCACTATAATGTTGTTTGAACTGTGATAGGGAGTGGAAATCCTCGAGCATCTCACGATCACTCAAAAGCCCATTTTATTGTGTATCCAAGGATCGCAGATCATTCTCACTACGGATGGTTGAACAATAAATCAAGTATTATTTAAGCGCTAGACTTTCCAGCTGTAAAGCCATGAACCTAAGCAGTTAAACTAATGCCCCTCCAGAAGTGATAACTCACTGAAAAAACATCGTTAAATAGTATTGCAGCAGTTTGTTATCATTTACACCCACAAACCTTTCACACAAACTGATATTACAACATAACTTGATAACTAAGGCAAGTTTCTTCAACCCTGCATGAATTTTTTATGCCTCTCTTGCAAAGCCTGCGTTTAAGCACAAGTACTTAAAGGGATTACATGACAACATCGTAAGATAAACACATGGGATCATCATCATTTTCAACTCCCCTTTAAGCCTCAACTACCCTGAGTTGGAGCTACCTTGTTTATCCCTGGGTCAAAATCTATATCTAACAGCAGGATAATAGCATCTTCTGCATACACATTGCAGTCGTTCAAGAGAGATAGTTCATCTCCACCTTCTCCAGGACAACTAGGGACAGGCAATAAATGCTGACCCAGACAGCAATGCTCATGTCTCACGAATGAATTAAAAGTATACTCATTAACTGTCCTCTGGGCAATTAGCGATTGGCAATAAATGATAGCCTTGCCAACAATGTCCTAACCTTGTGAACAAAAAAAATGCTTTTAATCCACTTCAGCAGCAGAGTTAAACTGTGTAAAAGAGTTTTAATTTCTCATCAGCAATTCTCATACAGGATCACCAAATTAATAAGATACTGAATACATGGTCCCATTTTGAGGATTTAATCCATGATGAAACCGCACTGTTATTACTGTAAGTCAGAGACGACTAATCATTTGTAGATCTTGTGTCTCTGCTTTTGATTCATTCATATCTCATTCACAGGATGGATGAGTGCCACTGACTAGGTCAGCATTTATTACCCATACCTAATTGCCCAGTGGGCAGTTGAGAGTTCATCGCATTGTTGTGGGTCTGGAGTCGCATGTAGACCAGATGGGCATTAGTGAGCCAGACGGGTCTTTTTTTTAGCAACAATTAACAATGGATTCATGGTCATCATTAGACATCTAATTCTGGATTTTTATTGAATTCAAATTCCACAATCTGCCATGGCATGTTTCAAACTCACGACCCCAGAGCATTCTCTTGGCCTCTGGATTAATACCCCAGTGATATTATCACGAGGCTTTTACCTCCCCTCAATGCTGACATGGGCCATCAGTTAGTTTCAGTTTCACTGTCACAGTACAGATAATGGTTATAGTACTGGATTAGCAATTTAACTTGGACTAGTAACCCACGAATTCTGAGCATAACATTTCGAGAGTTAAAGCGCATTGCAAAATATACCTGGAAAGGAAAAGATGGTTAAACAGTAAACATAATTATTGCAGCGTAGTGACAATGTATATAGGGACAAGATCATGATGTATAGTGTGTTGTAACAATGTTATTGTGGAAAGATAGTGAAGAAAGAATGGAACTTTCTGTACTGGAGAGATGTATAACAAACAATGGTGTAGTGGTTTAAATGTACAAGAGATTTAAGCATTCAGATCTGTGACAATACTGTAGCTTTAAGGGGTGTATTTTAGTCCTGAGGGTTTTTTTTGTGAAGAAAGATTGAGAGAGAGGTGACAAGCAGTCTACTCAGAGCCACCAGAGTAAACAGTCTGGGAGGTCTTAGGAATTTTTCTCTAAGGTTAGAACAATAGAAGAAGCCTGTATGGGTGGGGTCAAACTCTCACACAGGCAGGATTTTCAGCTTTAGTTTTTCATTTGCAGTTGTTGCTGTGGTCTAAAGCGGGGTTTGGAAGCTGCGGTACACCTCTCCCTACTACTCTCTCTCAGAGTTTTCTCTTGATGTTTTTCCTCCTGGACTGGAGAATCACCTGTGAGACAATCTAATTTATTGAATTTGCCTTTATCAAGGGTGCGTTTATGGGATATTATTATATTGGAACAGTTAATCAGTGGTAGTTAATATATATATATTTTGTTGAACATTTCGATAGAATTACAATTGAGCCATTTCTCTTCTTTTATCTTTATTTTGCCTGTATTTTAAATACAGTGTGAAAATAAAGTGTGTTTTACTTAAAGTCCAATAGTTTGACCAATTGAATTGCATCTGGAACACAACGCCTTTTACTTACCTGTAAAATAAAAAAAATTCAAGTTGAGGCTATCTTCTGAGGATATTTCGAGGGGGGTTCGGTCTGGTCTATAACAAATGACCGGAAGATAATGAAGCAGAATTCTTTATTTCAGTGGTATTAGGTTTTTAAAAATACTAGGAGAAATTAAAGCTGAAACTGGGACTGCAGAATATTTACATTGCATTACAATTCATACCTTGGTTGGGAATTCTTTCTCTCTATCTGTGTTTCCAATGGACCTTAGCCTGACCCATTCCTCCAGAGAGTCATAGAGTCATAGAGATGTACAGCATGGAAACAGACCCTTCAGTCCAACCCGTCCATGCCGAGCAGATATCCCAATCCAAACTAGTCCCACCTGCCAGCAACTGGCCCATATCCCTCCAAATCCTTCCTATTCATATACCCATCCAAATGCCTCTTAAATGTTGCAATTCTACCAGCCTCCACCACATCCTCTGGCAGCTCATTCCACACACGTACCACCCTCTGTGTGAAAAAGTTGCCCCTTAGGTCTCTTTTATATCTTTCCCCTCTCACCCTTAACCTATGCCCTCAAGTTCTGGACTCCCCGACCCCAGGGAAAAGACTTTGCCTATTTATCCTATCCATGCTCCTCATAATTTTATAAACCTCTATAAGGTCACCCCTCCGCCTCCGATGCTCTAGGGAAAACAGCCCCAGCCTGCTCAGCCTCTCCCTGTCGCTCAAATCCTCCAACCCCGGCAACATCCTTGTAAATCTTTTTTGAACCCTTTCAAGTTTCACAACATCTTTTTGATAGGAAGGAGACCAGAATTGCACGCAATATTCCAACATTGGCCTAACCAATGTCCTGTACAGCCGCAACATGACCTTCCAACTCCTGTACTCAATACTCTGACCAATAAAGGAAAGCATACCAAACGCCTTCTACAGCTTTGAGCTACTTCCCCAGTTCAATGTCCTCCCTCAGTATCGCCATCTAGAGGAGGCAACAAGAAACCACTGGACTTTTGCAGAAATGCCAGAGTCAGAAAAGGACACGTTGGTAAGGAAGAAACCATGCGGGTCACTCGCTATCAGAAGAAATAGTTGGAGCTGAAGTTAAGAACCTGTCTGAATTGTGGGACAGAATCTTGTGCCCCTAACCTTATGACCAGCTCATTACCATGAGGACAGATCAAAGGTGTTGTAGAACATCAACTGCGTCACTAGTTGTTCCGATTTATAAGGGAACCTGTCTCCCCTTGTGACTCCTGTCTTTCAATTACCCTCTGAAGTGACCAGTCTCAAACCAGACAAATAGGAATGGGCAGTAAAATCCCAGCTTCAGCCTTACCTCCAGAGCAAGGAAATTACAGTGGGCTAGGAGAGCAGCTGAACCAAACAGTATCCAGTGATTTTTCTGGATGTGAATAGACTTCCGAACACTCAGTGCGTGGAAGCAAACAAATTTTGGAATGGAAGAGGAACTGGAACATGGCCAGTGACCATAGAAATGTCCCACAGCATGAGTCAGAACTTTGAGCAGAGTTGAGGAGAATATTAATGTTGCTGGCAGGAAACCACAGTCATAACCCATTTTTCTGAAAACCTCAAGTATATATTTGTCGAACTTTAAATTCACTGGCAACACTTCATTCCATGAGGCCTGTGGGATTCACATTCACAAAGCCAAACGACCTTTTGAAAGTTACAGAGTGAATGAGGGATTTAAAGCCAGACTTCCCTCAGATTCCTGTTTGTTTGCAGTTTTTTAAAAAATTTCAAAACTTATCAAGAATATTGAAGTCTTGGTGAGCGTAAAGAGGAGATTCATTAGAATGGGGCCAAGGATGAGGAACCTCAATTACCTACAGACCCGTGGGCTCGTACCCCACTGCTACCACTTCTGTTTGTGCTTTATCACACAGAGCCTCTGTATTGATGAGTTCTGTTTCAATTCATACGTTCAAGAGATACAGGAGCAAAATATACCATTCGGCCCATCGAATCTGCTTCGCTATTCCATCATGGCTGATATTGTCCTCACCCCCATTTCCCTCCCTTCTCCCTAAATCTCTTCAACCCATTCCCAACTAAAAATCTGTCTAACTCCTCCTGAAATTTACTCACTGTCTTTCTTGTGTCGGTGCTGCTTGGAGGGTTGAAGGGCCTGTTCCTGTGCTGTATTGTTCTTTGCATCTGGTTGCTGTGATCTCGAATGCAAATTTGACAGTAAGGTTTAAAAGGGAATGGATTGCATAATTAAAACGGGAAAACTTAGGAAGAGCTGTGAGTAAAACAAAGAACAGGGAGTTAATTGGGTTGAGGCGTGAAAGCATTGGTACAGACACAATGGACAGGTTTTGGTGCTGATAATGGGGGGTCTCTCTGACGGTGTTGGTGGAGTGGGCGTGGGGTGTTGGAAAGTTCAGGGCTGAACTGGATCGATAACAGAGTTTCAATCTCCAAAGAAACCTGCAGAGTGTTCCTATCATTTTCTGTTTTTATACCAGATTGCCATTGACTGCCATAACTTTTAGTCCCATTAAAAATGCTATTGGATTTGATCTTTGCTACGGATATTGGATATAATTTTGGACAATAGTAAGAAAATGGGCAGTAGTGATTGAGCCCTTGGTGATACACACCCCCTGACTTTTAGGTCTAATCCCGACAATGTCCATACAAGTCGGAAGGAATGTTTTGATATTGGTTCCATCAAAATTATTCTAATATGGTCCAGACAGCAAACAAGTTACATGTCAACATAAAAATGATAAAATCTATCACAAAAACCTCAGAGTTGGAAATACTATCAACAAGGTGAAGTTATTCTTTGAAACCAAAGGTAATAGCAGAATAATGGAGTGGGAGGGTGACAAAAGGGGTGAGTGAGTTGGTGGAAAGCGGACCCACAGACACAGAAAAGAAGATAGGCAGACAAAGAGATTGCTGGTGGTAAACCAGGGAAGAAGAGAAGCTAGGTAGTTGGTAGTGGGCTGTATGAGTAGTTGAAAAGCAACCCATTACATGATGGACTGGGGTGTGGGGAGTGGGGTTAGATAATGGATAAGGAAAAGGGTATTCATAATTGAAATTATTGAATTCATTGTTGCGTCTGAAGGCTGTAAGATTCCTATGCAGAAGATTAGGTGTTGTTCCTCCAGCTTGCGTTATTGAGCCTTGGATTGATATTTTTATCTTGACAATACAGGGCTGAATAAAATGTCCTAAGTTTTTTATCGGTTGCAAAGCACTTTGGGACAACTTTAGAAAGTGATATGTTTAACTGGAGAGTAACTGCAGAAAGCTGCAAAACAAAGGGACTTGGGGGGACTTGTACACAGAAAGCTAGCACACAGAGGGGGCAGGTAATCAGAAAGGGTCATGGAATGTTGCCCCTTACTTGAAGGAAGTGTGGAAGCAACTGTACAAGGTGCTGGTGAGACCACATCTGGAGCACTGTGAGCAGTTTTGGACCACTTATTTAAGAAAAGATATTATTTCATTGGAGGCAGTTCAGAGAAGGTTCACCAGGATGATCCCTATTAAATAAGAAAGTGAGGACTGCAGATGCTGGAGAATCAGAGTTGAAAAGAGTCTGATCCCGATTATAGAGGGATTATCTTCTGAGCAAAGATTAAACGGATTGGGACTGTATTCACTGGAGTTTAGATGAATGAAAGGTGATCTCATTCAGACATTTGTGATTGTTAAGGGGTTGGACAAGGTAAGTGCTGAGGGGATGTTTCCCCTCAGGGGAGAAACTTGGGCCAGAGGACATGGTCTCAGAGTAAGGGGGCAACAATTTAAGATGGAGATGAGGAGAAATCCCTTCTCTGTGAAGGTTGTGAGTCTTTGGAACTCCTTGCCACAGAGAGCTGTGCGGGTTAGGCTCCTTGTGTATATTTAAGGTTGAGATAGATAGATTTTTAATCAGTTGGAGAAGCAAAGGTTATGGGGAAAGGGCAGGAAAGTGAATGTGAGGGATATCAGATCAGCCATGACCGGGCAGGCTTGAGGGGCTGAATGGCTTATTCCTGTTTCTTTTTCTTATAGTCCTACAATGAGCCATTGTTTACCCTTTTGTTATTGTTCCACACTGTTCTCATTGATTGTGGCTAACTGAGAGAGTTAGAACAATCAGATCATTGCAAATATGTGGGACCCTCTTTATAGAGTCGATCTGACACTTGCCATGACTAGAGGGAATACTGAGAAAAAGCTAGATTTCTCCCCTTAAGGCAGAGAGAGACCAAGTCTCCCTAAATGTTGTAGATAATGGTATTTTATTCTAGAAGCACATTCACAGCCAAATGCAGTGAACTTACATCCAAACGTTTGTATATAAATGAAACAAATTGGAGTTAATGAACAGGGATGGGATTTAGGGTTACTATAGAAGGGAAAACTCACTCCACAGTGTGTCTTTAAACATCTTTTGGACATTACAATCTAAGAATAAGGGACTATGCCATTCAGGACTGAGATGAGGAAGACTTTCTTCACTCAGAGAGTTGTGAATTCTCTCCCACAGGAAGCTGTTGGGGTCAGTCCGTTCGATATATTCAAGAGGGAGCTGGACATTGCCCTTGCAGCTAAAGAGATCATGGGAGTATGGAGAGAAAGCAGGAGATTGCACGATTAGCCACAATTGTATTGAATGATGATACAGGCTCGAAGGGCTGAATGGCCTACTCCTGTTCCCATTTTCTATGTTTCCATAATTCCTGGTGCCACCGAAGGGAAGCCGAAGCAAATCCAGGCAGCATCTTGTTAACCAGATGCAGTTTTAAATCTTTACTGAAAGAAACTGCCAGTGAGGAAGAAAGCAAGGGATAAAGCTCCAGGTTTTGACAGTTGCAGTGAAGATCAGAACCACCCCTTGATTTCCTTGTGAAAGTTTGCAGCCTTAGCATTTTTTGGTGTGCTTTACATGGGTAGCTATTAAAATATGTAAATATTTATAACACTCCAAAGGAAAGGGCAGGTTTTTTTGTGGGAAAAAAACAGAGGGTGCGGAACTCATTGTGCACTGAAGCAACTTGCAAAGAATGATTCCAGG
The DNA here is from genome assembly GCF_037043375.1 of Chiloscyllium plagiosum. Lineage (NCBI taxonomy): Eukaryota > Metazoa > Chordata > Chondrichthyes > Orectolobiformes > Hemiscylliidae > Chiloscyllium > Chiloscyllium plagiosum. The sequence continues at coordinate 6,494,892 of NW_028270174.1, forward strand.
AAAGATAAACTTCAGTTCTGAGGCTAGATTGAAGAAGTTGAGACTGTTCTCCTTGGAGAGAAGAGAGGAGATCTGATTGAGGTTTCCAAGATATTGAGTGGGCTGCATAGAGATTGAACTGCAAACAAAAAGTGCTGGAGATCACAGCGGGTCAGGCAGCATCCATGTAGAGAGCTAAAGCTTCGAGTCTAGATTACATTACAGTGTGGAAACAGGCCCTTCGGCCCAACAAGTCCACACCGACCCGCCGAAGCGCAACCCACCCATACCCCTACCCCTTACCTAACACTACGGGCAATTTAGCATGGCCAATTCACCTGACCTGCACATCTTTGGACTGTGGGAGGAAACCGGAGCACCCGGAGGAAACCCACGCAGACACGGGGAGAACGTACAAACTCCACACAGTCAGTCGCCTGAGGCGGGAATTGAACCCGGGTCTCAGATGCTGTGAGGCAGCAGTGCTAACCACTGTGCCACCGTGCCACCCACTAATGATAATGATGTCTGATGAAGAGCCACCTAGACTCGAATCGTTCGCTTGCTCTCTCTCCACGGATGCTGCCTGATACACTGTGATCTCAGCATTCTTTGTTTTCAGTTTAGATTCCAGAAGTAATTTACTCCTGGATAAAGACTGAAGCTGTTCCCACTCATAAAAGAAAGTAGAACGAGGGAGCTTAGATTTAAAGCGATGTGAAATCAAGGCTAATGTGGGAAACAAGATCCTTCTCACTCAGTGAGCAATTAGAAACATTTAAAAAGCTGGGTAAAAGCAGAGGAGAGGAGCAGTTGGAATGGCAATGGGCTTGTATGGTGCAAAACTAGCAACATGGATCAGTTGGGCTAAATGGTCTACTTTTGTATTATAACTTTGTTCTATACTATAACTACTGTACTGTAATTCCAGGTCTCCACCTAGAATCTGAATTTGAAAATATAGATGGGAGGGATCAGGCAAGAAAGTTTGGGATATAGGGACAGTACTTGATGGAATATAGTGAAAATGTCACAAGGCCAGGAGTTCAGAACGCCCTGGGGACATAGGTTTGAATTCCACTGTGGCAGATGATGAAATTTCAACTAAAGAAAAATCTAGAACAAACAGCTAGCCACATGTAACCACTGTCTATTTTTACAAAGTTAAACATCACACAACACCAGGTTATAATCCAACAGGTTTAATTGGAAGCACTAGCTTTCAGAGCGCTGCTCCTTCATCAGGTGGTTCATCTGTTGGGCCTGTCCTGTGCTGTTATGTTCTATGTTCTAAATGGGATTAGATTAATTTGGAATATCTGGTCAGCATGGGTGAATTGGATCAAAGGGTCTGTTTCTGTGCTGTACAGCTCTATAACTCTGTGACTCTATAACTCTGTGACACTCACCTCCCATGAAAGAAATAAAGAGATCTTGCGCAGGTTTTATTCAGACCGAAAGACTGTTGGGAGAGCAGAGAGGCCACATGTGTGCCATAATGTTGGCTGACGTGAATCTCTTAACTGAGCAGTAATGAAACATAAATTGAACAACTTTTTTAGTCACATTATTTATTTAATGCAAATTGACTATATCAGTCCGAGTGCAACACCAAATATTACCGACTGCTTAATTCAACTAAAGGCAACAATGCTAAATGATTTTTAAATGTCACGCTAGCAAGTTTCTAACATCTAATGTATAATAATCTGTCTGGTAGTATTTTCATCTTGAAATCCTATCATGCTAACATAAAGATATAATTGCATTTAGTTTAATTAGACACTGACCGGATTTCACCTGCAAGCTCTCAGTGTCTCGTGCAGTCACCTGAAAGCTTATTATGCAGGGAGCAAATACGTGTTAAATTTTTCATTACTTTATTCAATGTTGTACTGAATTTTAATGGCCTCTTCAATCACCAATTGCTGTTGCTTCAGTTCCTGTGTATTAATGAACCCCTTCTCGGGGATAACTATCCAAAGTCAGTGCCCAAAAGGGTTGGATGGCAATGAGCAAGAGAAGTACAGGGTTCTCTGCACAAACTGGACATGCTGGTCACAAGCAACACCCTTTTCCCTCTAGATGGTTCCTAAATAAATCCTTTGCTAGTTTGAGTGGGAGGAGAAGTCATTGGGGCTAATATTTCCAGGACAATGGCACTAGGATTGCCACCACTTTCTTCTGGATCAGTGGTGCTGGAAGAGCACAGCAATTCAGGCAGCATCCGACGAGCAGCAAAATCTGCTGCCTGAATTGCTGTGCTCTTCCAGCACCACTGATCCAGAATCTGGTTTCCAGCATCTGCAGTCATTGTTTTTACCACTTTCTTCTGCCCATTTTATTATGTGTTTCCTCAACAACTTACATCTACATGCAATTTTCAGTACAGTGCAACATCCCAGCATTTCAAAAGTGTATCATAAACTAGAGCAGGATGCAGAGACACCCAACAGAATGAGGTCAGGTGAGGCCAAAACTTACTTCTGTCTTCAAGAAAAAGGCAAGACTGAGAGGTGGACAGGTGTAGGGAGCAGATAGAGCTTGGGATCTAGGCAATTGAAAGCACAGTTCTCAATGGTAGAGGTAGACAGTAGGCTAGAATCAGAGAGATGCAGAGATTTTGGATTTGTGTGGAGCTGCAGGAGATGGCAGAGTTAGAATCATAGAGTCATAGGTTCATATGACTTGTCTGCACTGATGAGATATCCCAGTCTGACCTAATCCTATTTGCCAGCATTTGGAAGACAGAATTGAAAGCAGTACTCCAAAAGTGGCCGAACCAATATCCTGGACAAAGATAGCATGACCTCCTAACTCCGAGACTCAATGTTATGAATGATACAGGCAAGTGTGCCAAATACCTTCTTCACTACAATGTCTACCTGCGACTCCACTTTCAAGGAACTATACATCTGCGCCCCCAGCTCTCTTTGTTTGACAACACTCCCCAGAGCCCTACTATTAAGTGTATATAAGTCCTTCCCTAGTTTGCCTTTCCAACATTCAACATTTATCTAAAGTAAACTCCATCTGCCACTCCTCAGCCCATTGGGCCATCTGATCAAGTTCTTGATGTATTCTGAGATAATCTGCTTCACTGTGCATGACACTTCCTATTTTGGTGTCATCTGCAAACTTACTAACTATACCTACCGTATTCACATCCAAATCATTTATATAGATGATGAAAAGCAAAGGACCCAGCACCAAATGTTGCAGCACATTGCTGGTCACAGGCTTCCAGTCTGAAAAGAAATGCTCTGCCATCACTGTAATAGGGGCATAGGATTAGCTATGAGACAAGGCCTGGGTAACAGCATTTTGAATGGCCTCAAGTTTATGGAGGATACAATGTTAGAGATGTGCCAGGAGTGCTTTGGATAGTTGAATCTAGAGGTAACAAAGATATAAATAAGGGTTTCATCAGATGGGCTGAGATATGTGAAGCCAGACAATGTAGTGGAGGTGGAATTAGGCAGTCTGAGTGACAGGCTGCTAAAATAGGCTATTTGTACATATATTTTAGATCTCAGATCGATGGAGTGAAGAGGTTAGTTTCCGTGTGTCTGACAGGTTTTCTTCTCTGTACTTTCAAATGTCTGCTCCATGCTTCAGCTTCCAGCTCTTTCAATAGATTGGCTTACTTTACTCTGAGTCCACACCCAGGCTTAACTAATCAAGTATAGTAGGCATCAACAGTAACAGACTCTTATATCAAACACTGAATAATCACACCACAGAGGCCCTCGAGTAGGGTTTTCAGCCCTCCATCACTACCCATAATTCCAGACTACAATACACATGTAAGCATATATGTTGCCACCTCATTTCACTGAGTGACATGTAACAAACCATATTACTAGTAAGTAAATAACAAAAGAGGTTTAAATGCAGTATGAGTTCAATACAAAATAAAAATCAGCTGTATCAAAGAATCATAAAGAATATTCACTTAAAACCACATCAAATGTCCCTAGTGTAACAAAATGCTTGAATGTCTCAAACTGTTCACTAAAAGCTTGGAGACTGCTTTTTAACAGAACAGTGGAAAGGTTATGATATTCAATTTGTGGCACTGCACAATGAGAGTTGGTGTGAGTATAGAATCTGCCAAAACTGCATGCAGGATTTTCCTGAAATCTTCCTGAAAAGACCTATATTTGGAGGTCTCTGACATAATACACAGCAAAGATTTTCATTAGGTGACTGGGAACATTTACTGAAAGTATTTCATTAACTCTGAAATTCTACTGTTGCTTGCTTGATATTGAAATCTAAAAAATAAAACTACCTACCCCGCTAATGGAACTCCAGTGGTATTTCTCATGGGTATAATATTCTTGGTCTCATTGTGCTCCTGCAGAGTAATCAGAGTCTGCTGAGATAAAGAAAACATTAACTTTAGTTAAGAAACATCTTATTGTGGTTTCATTTTACCACAAAGCTGCAAGAAAGAGTGGGATTACTGATGACGTTCATAGTGTTTCATTAACACATCACCCAGTCAGACCTAACCCTTATACTGCAATGGAAAATTATAATTTAAAGCAAGATTATTTCAAGTAATTTTAATACTTAGATTTTGCTGTTTATTGGTCAAATAAAATGACATTTTGTGCTACACATACACACACTCACACACAACACAGACACACACACACAGGTACACATGACCACTCACACATACTCACACACACATGCACACACTGTCACTCACACACATGCACACAAGCACACACAGACACACATGCATGCGTGCGCACACACACACATGAAATACATATGACAAATAGAAAGAAATAAAAAGAAAGTCTTGTATTTATACAGCATCCTCAAACATTTCACAGTCAATGGATTAAGTTTGAAGTATAATCACTGTTGTAATGTAGGCATCATGTTAGCCAGCTGTAACCTCTGACAAACAACAATGTGATATCAATCAGATAATCTGATTTCGTGAGGTTAGTTCAGGGATACATATTGGTTAGGATACCAGGGAGAATTTCCTTGTTCCTTTTCACAGTGTCATGTGACTTTTACATCCATCTGAGGGAAAAGACAGGGTTGAACAAGATTGGGACAATGATTGCAGCAGCGGGGTAGCAGTGCAGTGTGTGGGGCTCCTCGGCCCATAGGCCAATTGCTCATCTACTCCGTTCACCTTTACTATTTCTCTTTTTCTTTCTCTGTTTTTAACGTTTTCAATTAGTATAGACAGTATGGTTAATATCAAGTTCACCCTACCTTCATTTAACAGCTTCAGCCAAGAGCTCCTCCTGTGGGTTGGTTGTGTCTTTGCCCTGAGGAGCTGTCTCTGATGGAATGCTCTGTCCCGTTATGAGGTCTCGATGGTGGTCCAGCTTAATCTTTGGTGAATGCTTCTGGCTCGGTGTTCCAATGCCTCAATGTGTCGTTTTATTCATGAGTGGGGGTGGAATGGGGTAGGGGTTTCGCCTCAGCCCGGTGATCCGACGGTCAGGCGTTTAAGTGACGTTCTTAGCGATGGTTTTTGTTCTGAGGCTTTTGACCCAATGGAGTGGTGTCCTGGTGTTTCGCATTCTGTCCCATTGTGTCATTCTCATCCTAGAGTGCTGTTCTCATTCTGGCTGGGACTATTGTCTCTTGATCGGCATTCTTCGAGACCGGGTGCCTTTAAATGGACTTTGATTAACCTTGTCTTAAGTTTACTTTTTTGTAACTTATGAGTTTACTTATGGCTTCTGTCATTAATATAGACACCATGGTAGGGCGACTTACAAAACCTTTCATTGTATTTTTCTTGTAAATGCTAATATATTATCTGAAATAGAACAGCTCTGATAGTGCAACATCAGAGATGCAATTCTGCGCTGGAGTTTCAACATGGAATTGTTTGTCTCTAACAGGACTGTGAACTTTGTAACTCACTGCCTCAGAAGGAGGAGGAGACATGGTTGTCAAATATGCTGAGGGTGGAGGTGCATTGAATCTTGATGGGAAAGGGAATCGATGATTATTAAGGGTAGATGGAAATTTGGAATCAGAAGACAAACAGATCATGATCTTATTGAGTGGTGGAGGAGACTAAAAGGATTGAAGGATCTCTCTTAGTCCTTTTTCATTTTTGTACGCTCAGTTGGCTGGTTGGCAACACAGCATAATTTTGACTGTGTGGGTTCAATTCCCACCCTAGCTGTGGTGCCTATGCAGGTCTTTGCTTTTTAACCTCCCCCCTCACCTGAGATATGGTGACCCTCAAGTTAAACTACCACCAGTCATCTCTCTCTGAGGTAAGAGCAGTCTTCCCCTTTAATAGAAGATCAGAGGATGGGTTACATTGACTGGCAATGTTAACCTCCAAATTAGTGACCAGATTTCCTTCTGTCTGTTTTAAAATGTTTTCAGGCTAATTTTAACCCCTTTTCTGAATTCCCAATATTTGCTTCCATTGTATAAAACTCTCCAACAATCCTGTTCCAATGAAAGCTCATTGAACTAAAATATTAACTGCTTCTTGGTCCACAGCTACTGTCAGACCAGCTGAGTATTTCCAGCATTTACCATCCTTATTTCAGAGCTAAGGTTTATGGAGATAAACGCAAATTATTTCTCATTCTTGTCAAACTTGACCCTGGGAATACAGGGGCAATGTTATCACCGCATTGATTTACCAAGCAGTCTCCGTACCATGACCAAAATAAGATGAGGAAGTGAAGAACAATTAGCCCTTCCAGCCTCTTCTGCTATTGAATGATCTCAAGGCCTACCTCCATTTATTTGCCGTGACGTGTGCCCTTTAATGTGTTTGGGTCAACAAAAACAATCAATTTTAAGTTAAAAATGAACAATTAACCAGTCGTCGACTGTGGTTTGTGAAAGACATGGCCAGATTTCTACCTCTGCTCTTTCTGAAGCAAAGGAGATTAAGTGATGATTTTGGAAGGGAGGGGCCGTGGTGTAATGGTATTGTCACTGCACTCGTAGTCCTGAGAGCCTGGCTAATGCTCTGTGAGCAAACTCCTCCATGGCGATAGTGACATTTAGATCCATGAAGTCCAGTTTCCAATGGCTAGCCAATGTTAACTATCCATCACTATTATTAAAAACCTGCATTGTTCACTAATGTCCTTACCTGGGGGGGTCTGGCCTACACGTGATTCCAGATCCATTGCAATGCAGTTGACTCCTAACTGCCCTGAGCAAGTTACTCAATTTAAGTCGCAGTTAGAGATGGACAATAAATGCTGGCCTGGCTTCATCATGAATCAAAAATCTGATCAAGATTTACCACATTATAAGAGACTTAGGTCAACAAGGAAATTTGTATAAAAACAAAGAGTACTGGAGAAATTCAACAGGTCAGACCGAGAATGTAGAGGCAGAGAGCAAAATACCATTAGTGTTCTGAGTTCAATGTTGACTCTTCTGTAAAATCTGATCCTATTGGCTGATGGTATGAGGACTGGTGCAAGGGGAGTGTAAGGATGGATTTTTCAATGCAGTTGTTAAGTTAGAAGCCACGACCCATGAGGCTGGTGCAACTGAACACAGTCAATTGATTTTAAAAAGAAATTGATGATTTGGTTCCATATTAGGAGGGAGCAGGGAAGTGGGACTGACTGAATTGTCCCACAGTGGACCAGCACAGACTCGATGGACTGAACGGCCTCCTCCTGTTCTGCAATAACTCTACAACTCATTGAATTCCTGTCTTGTAATGGGTCATTGTTTATTCTGCCATGATCTCGTGAAACCTCTCCTGCTGTTCCTCATGCAGCCCCATTGCAAACAGAATAAGATTCAAACCTATATGCACCTGATTGGGGATGAGTTGTAACTTTCTTTACCTTATATTTCATGGAGATGCCTATAAGAAGGAATTAGTTTCAATTCTCAGAACTAAAGGAATCAAACGATTTGTGAATAAAGCAGAACGATCATCTATGATCGTATTGAATGGTGGAACAGGCTCGAAGGGCTGAATGGCCTCCTCGTGGTTTCTAATGCTTTCTCTCCTCCCAACAACTACCATGTTTTTCTTGTTTTGGCTATATGCCTTGCTGTCACTAGCCTTCTCCTTCCCAACATCACTGAGCGAGAGATTGACTCAGTGTTATTGACTCAGTGTTCTTGTTTTTGGAGAAAGTGTACAGTCATGGCAGCGCAGGCGGTGAAATGTTCCTCCTGCAGGATGTTTGAGGTAGGGGTGACCACCGATACTCCTGCCGACTTCGTCTGCAGGAAATGCAGTCAGATCCTGATCCTCACCGAACGAGTTAGGGAACTGGAACTGGAGTTGGATGAACTGAGGATTATTCGAGAGGCTGAGAGGGTGATTGATAGAAGCTACAGGGACATAGTTACGCCGGAGAACAGAGGTAGCTGGGTAACAGTTAGAGGTGGGAAGGGGAAGAAGCAGGCAGTGCAGGGTTCCCCTGTGGTCGTTCCCCTAAAAAATAAATATACAGCTTTGGAAACTGTTGGGGGGGACAGCGTTGCAGGTGTAAGCTGCAGTGAAGGGGTCTGTGGCTCTGAGACTCAGAAGGGAAAGGGGGAAGAGGAGGAGAGCGCTAGTTATAGGGGACTCTCTAGTTAGAGGGACGGACAGGCGGTTCTGTGGACATGGGCGAGACTCACGGATGGTTTGTTGCCTCCCGGGTGCTAGGGTCCGAGACGTCTCAGACCGTGTCTTCAGAATCCTTAAGAGGGAGGGTGTGCAGCCAGAAGTCGTGGTGCACATTGGCACCAACGACATAGGTAGGAAGAGGGGTGGGGAGGTCATTCAAGAGCTCAAGGAGTTAGGCTGGAAGCTAAAAGCTAGGACAGACAGAGTCGTCATCTCTGGGTTGTTGCCGGTGCCACGTGACAGTGAGGCAAAGAATAGGGAGAGAGTGCAGTTGAACACGTGGCTGCAAGGCTGGTGTAGGAGGGAGGGCTTCAGATATTTGGACAATTGGACTGCATTCTGGGGAAGGTGGGACCTGTACAAACAGGACGGGTTGCACCTGAACCAGAAGGGCACCAATATCCTGGGGGGTAGGTTTGCTAGCACTCTTCGGGGGGGTTTAAACTAATTTGGCAGGGGGATGGGATCCGGACTTGTAGTCCAGCAAGTAGGTTAGCTGTTTGTCAGGATGCCCAAGACTGTAGGGAGGCTGTGGAGAAGGTAGCACTGACAGGGACTACTTGCGGACACAGAGATGGGCTCAAGTGCGTATACTTCAACGCAAGGAGTATCAGAAATAAGGTGGGTGAACTTAAGGCGTGGATCGGTACCTGGGACTACGATGTTGTGGCCATCACGGAAACGTGGATAGATGTGGGACAGGAATGGCTGTTGGAGGTTCCTGGTTACAGGTGTTTCAGTAAGATTAGGGAGGGTGGGAAAAAAGGAGGGGGGGGTGGCATTGCTAATTAGAAATGGTATAACGGCTGCAGAAAGGAAGTTTGAGGGGGATCTGCCTCTGGAGATAGTATGGGCTGAAGTCAGAAATAGGAAAGGTGCAGTCACCTTGTTGGGTGTTTACTATAGGCCCCCCAATAGCAGCAGAGATGTGGAGAAACAGATTGGGAAACAGATTTTGGAAAGGTGCAGAAGCCACAGGGTCGTAGTCATGGGCGACTTCAACTTCCCAAATATTGATTGGAAGCTCTTTAGATCAAGTAGATTGGATGGGGCGGTGTTCGTGCAGTGTGTCCAGGAAGCTTTTCTAACGCAGTATGTAGATTGTCCAACCAGAGGGGAGGCCATATTGGATTTGGTACTCGGTAATGAACCGGGACAAGTGGTGGGCTTGTTAGTGGGTGAACATTTTGGTGATGGTGACCACAATTCTGTGACTTTCACCTTGGTTATGGAGAGAGATAGGTGCGCACAACAAGGTAGATTTTATAATTGGGGGAAGGGAAATTACGATGCTGTAAGGCAGGATTTGAGGAGCATACGTTGGGAGCATAGGCTGTCAGGGAAGGATGTGGTGGAAATGTGGAACTTTTTCAAAGAGCAGATACGACGTGTCCATGATATGTATGTACCTATCAGGCAAGAAAGAAATGGTCGTGTGAGGGAGCCTTGGTTGACGAGAGAGGTTGAATGTCTGGTAAAGAGGAAGAAGGAGGCTTACATAAGGTTGAGGAAACAGGATTCAGACAGAGCAGTGGAGGGATACAGGATAGCCAGAAGGGACCTGAAGAAAGGGATTAGGAGAGCTAAGAGAGGGCATGAAAAATCGTTGGCGGATAGGATCAAGGATAATCCCAAGGCATTTTATGCGTATGTGAGAAACCTGAGAATGACGAGAACGAGGGTAGGTCCGATCAAGGACAGTAGTGGGAGACTGTGTATTGAGTCGGAAGAGATAGGAGAGGTCTTGAACAAGTACTTCTCTTCAGTATTTACGAACGAGAGGGACCGTATTGTAGAAGAGGAGAGTGTGAAATGGACTGGTAAGCTAGAAGAGATACCTGTTAGGAAGGAAGATGTGTTGGACATTTTGAACAACTTGAGGATAGACAAGTCCCCCGGGCCTGACGGGATATATCCTAGGATTATGTGGGAAGCAAGAGAGGAAATTGCAGTACCGTTGGCAATGATCTTCTCGTCTTCACTGGCAACGGGGGTGGTACCAGGGGACTGGAGAGTAGCGAATGTTGTGTCCCTGTTCAAAAAAGGGAATAGGGATAACCCCGGGAATTACAGGCCTGTTAGTCTTACTTCAGTGGTAGGCAAAGTAATGGAAAGGGTACTGAGGGATAGGATTTATGAGTATCTGGAAAGACACTGCTTGATTAAGGACAGCCAGCACGGATTTGTGAAGGGTAGGTCTTGCCTTACAAGTCTTATTGAATTCTTCGAGGAGGTGACCAAGCATGTGGATGAGGGAAGAGCAGTGGATGTAGTGTACATGGATTTTAGTAAGGCATTTGATAAGGTTCCCCATGGTAGGCTTATGCGGAAAGTCAGGAGGCATGGGATAGAGGGAAATTTGGCCAATTGGATAGAAAACTGGCTAACCGGTCGAAGGCAGAGAGTGGTGGTAGATGGTAAATATTCAGCCTGGAGCCCAGTTACAAGTGGAGTTCCGCAGGGATCAGTTCTGGGTCCTCTGCTGTTTGTAATTTTTATTAATGACTTGGAAGAGGGAGTCGAAGGGTGGGTCAGTAAATTTGCAGATGATACGAAGATATGTGGAGTTGTGGACAGTGAGGAGGGCTGTTGTCGGCTGCAGAGGGACTTAGATATGATGCAGAGCTGGGCTGAGGAGTGGCAGATGGAGTTCAACCCTACCAAGTGTGAGGTTGTCCATTTTGGAAGAACAAATAAGAATGCGGAATACAGGGTTAATGGTAGGGTTCTTAGTCAGGTGGAGGAACAGAGGGATCTTGGGGTCTATGTACATAGATCTTTGAAGGTTGCCACTCAGGTGGATAGAGTTTGTAAGAAGGCCTATGGAGTATTATCGTTCATTAGCAGAGGGATTGAATTCAAGAGTCGTGAAGTGATGTTGCAGCTGTACAGGACTTTGGTTAGGCCACAGTTGGAGTACTGTGTGCAGTTCTGGTCGCCTCACTTTAGGAAAGATGTGGAAGCTTTGGAGAGGGTGCAGAGAAGATTTACCAGGATGTTGCCTGGAATGGAGAGGAAGTCGTACGAGGATAGGTTGAGAGTTCTCGGCCTTTTCTCGTTGGAACGGCGAAGGATGAGGGGTGACTTGATAGAGGTTTATAAGATGATCAGAGGAATAGATAGAGTAGACAGTCAGAAACTTTTTCCCCGGGTACAACAGAGTGTTACAAGGGGACATAAATTTAAGGTGAAGGGTGGAAGGTATAGGGGAGATGTCAGGGGTGGGTTCTTTACCCAGAGAGTGGTGGGGGCATGGAATGCGCTGCCCGTGGGAGTGGTAGAGTCGGAATCATTGGCGACCTTTAAGCGGCATTTGGATAGGTACATGGATGGGTACTTAATCTAGGTTAGAAGTTCGGCACAACATCGTGGGCCGAAGGGCCTGTTCTGTGCTGTATTGTTCTATGTTCTATGTTCTATGTTCTATGTTCTATGTTCTATACCAAGTGCCTTGGTTTACCCGTACTAGACTCTGGGCTCTTCCAGGTCAAACAAATTCCCGAGTGAGACTTGAACCCAAGACCTCTGGGTGAGAGGCATGATTTAAAAAAAAAACATCCCCAGCTCCTAGTGGATCAGTTGCAGATCAATACACCACTTGGTTAAAGCTACATCAGTAATATACAGATTGTGTTCCTGCACAGGCTGCTGTCTCAGTTGAGAACATCATACATATGGAAAGTAATGAATGCCCTTTGGCTGATTTCTCATTCCCTGGCCTTACCTTGAAGCACAATAGGATTAACAAATCCACTTTTGTCGAGCTATGCTTGACAAAGCTAGGCTGAAATGTTGACAGTGATTGCAAGAAAAAAAATGACATCTTTCTAATATACCTTCCCTTTGCAATCTCCCGTCTGTGGTTATTTCTTCAGTAGCAATAACAATATTACAACACTTTCATATTCTAAAGCCAATAAAATAAAGAAGAGGAATGGGATGGAAAACTTCAGAAGTGGGGCTGCAGTACTCAAAGTGTCTTCTATCTCCATCCTGGCATTGTCATACTGAGCTAAATCTCCCGTCTTTAATTTCGTTATACCTCCCAAATGGTTCATATTATCCTGTCTCTCCTTCATGGCTCGAGTCTCACGAGTATGTCATGTTGATGCATTTTCCTCACCATAGCCCATACTATCTCACATCCCTGATAAACAATATAGTGTCATCTCTTCACGCTAGCCCATATAGTCCCCACCCTCACCACTCCATTTCCTTGAAGGGTGTAAGCGTTGGAAAAGGTTAACGCTGAGGAGTGCATTAAGCACCAACCATTATGAGATTGTTATATGGGCCTGGTGGGAGAACAGTTTAGTGTCTTGAGCGAGTAAGGCCCATCATCTGTGTCATCCTTATTGTCTCTATAACAATCAGAGATTGTAGTGTAGTGGTATTATCATGGGACTGGTAATCTGGAGGCCCTTCCTGAAGAAGGGCTTATGCCCGAAACGTCGATTCTCCTGTTCCCTGGATGCTGCCTGACCTGCTGCGCTTTTCCAGCAACACATTTTCAGGCCCATTTAATACTCTGGGGACACGGGTTCAAATAGGCAAAAGTGATGACTGCAGATGCTGGAAACCAGAGTCTAGATTAGTGTGGTGCTGGAAAAGCACAGCAAGTCAGGCAGCATTTGAGGAGCAGGAGAATCAACATTTCGGGCAAAAGCCCTTCATCAGGAATAGGGCTATTCCTGATGAAGGGTTTTTGCCCAAAATGTCGATTCTCCTGCTCCTTGGATGTTGCCTGACCTGCTGTGCTTTTCCAGCAACACTCTAATCTAAATGAGGGTTCAAATCCCAACTTAATAGCTGTTGGAATTTGAATTTAATTAATGAATCTAGTATCATTTGACATGAAACTACAATGAATTGTTGTAAAAACACAAGTCATAGAACCCTTACAGTGCAGAAGGAGGTCATTCAAATCTATTGTCTCTCTGAAGAACATCCCACCCAAACCCATCCCCTACCCTATTCCTGCATTTCCCGTGGCCAACCCCCTTAACCTGCACATCCCTGGACAAGCTAGCATAGCCATTCCACCTAACCCGTATTTCCTGGACTGTGGGAGGAAACTGGAGCACCCGGAGGAAATCCATGCAGACAAGGGGAGACCGTATAAACTCTATTGAGTCACCCAAGGCTGGAACCAAACCCAAGTCCCTGGAGCAGTGAGGCAGCAGCACTAGTCACTGTGCTGACCCTGTCAGAGCCTGACAGTCAAGACTTCAACTTAGCAGATATTCCAATAAATAGTGGTGGGTTTTCTGTTCCCCGAACTTTGCCATCTGCCCACCTCTCTTGCCATCAAGTGATGGCCTTTTGAGGAAGGATATCTGCTGCACTTATCTGTTCTGGCCTACATGTGACTCCAGATCCATGGTTGATTCTTAACTGTCCTCTAAAACAGCTGAGCAAGCCATTCTGTTCGAGGTCAATTAGAGATAAGCAGCAAATGCTGACTTAACAATATCCAGAACACCTACAAAACAAAGAACTGAGGGTGGTAGGGAAACTCAGTAGGTCTGGTAGCTTCTGTGGAGATAAAGCAAGTTAGCATTTTGAGTCCACTGACCCTTCCTTAGAACCCATCAGACTTGAAACGTTAACTCTGCTTCCCTCCACAGATGCTGCCAGACCCACTGAGTTCCTCCAGCAACTTCTGCTTTTGTCTGACCTCAGTCGGTGTGCCTGGTGTTGCTCCTGACATGCTCTCCTGCATTCCTCTTTGAATCAGCGTTGGTGTTTGTGGTGCCACTGAGAATGTGTTGGGCCATGATGTTACAGATTGCAGGAGCATGATTCTGCTGCTACCGACCACACGCAGTGCCTCATGGATGCCCAGTCTTGAGTTGTGTTGTCCCTTTCCCTCCCAAAATGCCCCTGAAAATCTCATGTTCCTCACATAACTCATTCCCACCCATTCTGTATCACAATGGCATCTTCTGATTCGTTAGTACCTGGACTGAGCTGCAAAGGTGTAAGATAAATATGAAAGGAATAAATAAATCGTGAACAGCTCCCAGGAAACAGTGATTTTCTTTCACACAAAACAAAAAATGAAACCACATTAAAATGTAAACAACTTTGTTAATATTATAGTTGCAACTGACTATTAAGAATGTTTCAATTCCCTCGTGTCCAGAATTTTAATCATAGTTTTTTGTACATTAACAGTAGATCCCTGCAAATGAAAACATATTCCAATAATAACCATTGAACTGTGACACTTAATTATTTTCTAAAGGTTAAAAATAGTCCCCAGGAGCAATAAATGTAAATATGTTAAACTCAATTATCCCACTTCTCAATAGCTGTCCAGAATGGCCATTGGATTTGTGTTAACCATCAGGATAAATCAACAGAACTTTAATGTTCGAATTGTCACCCAAATGCCTCCTGACTACCTGTGTCACTCGCTGAGTGTGTCAATGTCGTCTTTGCTTCATAGTTGCTAGGTGGGACCTGCACTTGGAAATCATTTCATTATCTGTAAATCATCCTGGGATCCCCTGATGATGTGAAACCAATTAAATAAATACAAATTTGATTATACCTGGAAAGAGAGAGAGAGAGAGAGAGAAGATTGGACAGCACTTGTTTAGCAATCCAAGGTGTGCTAAGAATCGCAGTGACAACCAATTTAAGATTATCACCCCATTCCTCTGTGTGTGGCTCACTTACAACTTACAAGTTATATACAGGAACTTATCCTCTACAGGATTAATGGGTCTGTCTTGAAATTGTGCCTTTTTTGAATGAAACAGAAATTAGTGAATCAAATAAGATTTTTACGATAAATGGTTCAACATCTACAGGCCAAATCTTGTGATCAAATTGGGTGACTGTCAATCAAACAATCTCAGCTTTCAAATCCTCTTGCCTGTAGAATTCTCTATTACTGAAAGCAATTGATCGCAAAACATGGTATGTTTTCAACAAGGAGTTAGATAGAGTTCTAAAGGAACCATAGGAATCAGGGGTTGGATGATCAGCCAAGATTATATTAACCTGAAGGGGCACCTTTTCACACAAAGGGTACTGTGTGTATGGAATGAGCTGCCAGAGGAACTTGTAAAGGTGAGTACAGTTACAGCATTTAAAATACATTCGGACTGGTGGAAACGTTTGGAGGGGTAATTAGATTAGATTACTTACAGTGTGGAAACAGCCCTTAGGCCCAACAAGTCCACACCGACCCTCCGAAGCGCAATCCACGCTGACCCATTCCCCTACACTCACCCCTTCACCTAACACTACGGGCAATTTAGCGTGGCCAATTCACCTAACCTGCACATTTTTTGGACTGTGGGAGGAAACCGGAGCACCCGGAGGAAACCCACGCAGCCACGGGGAGAATGTGCAAACTCCACACAGACAGTTGCCTGAGGTGGGAATTGAACCCGGGTCTCTGGCGCTGTGAGGCAGCAGTGCTAACCACTGTGCCACCATGCCGCCCACTGCCACCATGCCACCCACTGCCAGATACAGGCACATTGCATTAGCTTGGTTCAGTTTAGAATACCTGGTCGGCACGAAGGGTCTGTTTCCATGTTGTATGACTCTATGAATTATGGACTAGGCTGAAGGAGCTGAGTGCCCTACTCCTGCTCCTATTTTCTATATTTTTAATGCTTTCTTATCTCCTGGATGCTAATCTAAACTTGCAGGTAATTAGTTATACAAGGTCTGCTGGTGGGAATCGTGCAGTGCCCAGGACTGGATTAGCTGGCTCTCAGATGCAATGCAAATGGTTCAAAATTTAACCTTAACTAGTATTCTCACATGGCAGGATGTTGAAATGAAAAGTTTTATTTAGGAACAGAAGTACTAGCTTTTCAAGGGGGTGTACAGAGAGTATCTATCCAGGTGGGTGGCAGGGTGGCACAGTGGTTAGCACTGTTGCCTCACAGCGCCAGAAACCCGGATTCAATTCCCACCTCAGGCGACTGACTGTGTGGAATTTGCACATTCTCCCCGTGTCTGCGTGGGTTTCCTCCGGGTGCTCCGGTTTCTTCCCACAGTCCAAAAATGTGCAGGTCAGGTGAATTGGCCATTCTAAATTGCCCATTGTATTAGGTGAAGGGGTAAATGTAGGGGTCTGGGTGGGTTGCTCTTCGGAGGGTCGTTGTGGACTTGTTGGGCCGAAGGGCCTGTTTCCACACTGTAAGTAATCTAATCTAATCTAACAGTTCACTCCAAACTGAATAATCTCATTGAAGCTTAAAAAAATCTCAGGAGGTTTGACAGCATCTGTGGAGACAGAAATGGAGTTAATGTTTCAAATCTAACATGACTCATCTCCCAAAGAGAGCATACTGAACTTGTTAGCTCTGTTTCTCTCTCCACACAAGTGCTACCAGACCTGTTGAGTTTCTCCAGCACTTTTTGTTTGTATTTCAGGTCTCCAGTACCTAACTCTGCTGATTTTAAACTGGAGCTGATTCTCAGTTGTAGTGCTGAGGGTGTGCTGCTTGACTAAAAGTGCAGTCTTTCAGATAAGGTTTTAGGCCAAAGCCCCAGCTGTCTGATTCTTTTTGGTTCTCCTTTCAATACTTTGGGAATGGATTCTGGCCAAAGGATTTCCCTGAGCTGAAATTTCGGAATGCCACAGATACTGAAAATCTCAAACAGGAAGAGGAAATACTGGAAACACAGCAGCATCTGCAGAGAGAAAGAAAAACATAAGAACTGGAAGCAGGAGTAGGCCATTCAGCCCCTCGAGGCTGTTCTGCCATTTAATAGGATCATGCTGATTTCATCTCACTCTCAACTCCACTCTCCTACCCACTGTCCATAAACTTTCAATCCATTAGAGATTAAAAATCTGTTTATCTCCTCCTTAAATGTACTCAATGTTCTAGCATCCATTGTATTCTGGGGGAATGATTTCCACAGATTTATTGAGTGAAAGAAGCAATTTCTCCACATCTCTGTTTTGAATCTGACCCCCCTTATCCTAAACCTCTCATTCCATATTGCCCCACAATGGGAAATATCATCTCTCCACCTACTTTGTCAATCACCTTTAGCATCTTATGTATGTCTATCTGAACAGTGTTAACATTTCAGATTATGACATTCACTCGGACTGTTCCTGGGAAAGGTCATTGGCTCTATTGTTAACTCTGGTTTTCTCTCTCTCCACAGTAGCTGCCTGACCTGTTGAGTATTTCCAGCTCCTTCTATTCTGTGAGAGCTCACAAAGTGGTTGATCATTTCATTGTGTTTTTGTTTGCGGAAACTTGATGAACAACTGCTTAGAGCAGGGAGATTGCAGTTCCAACCCATAGCAAGTACCTTTAGCACATCAACCCAGTGCTCACTGACACACATTGGCTTCTGCTCAGCAAGCCTCAAGTTTAAAATTCTTATTCTCTTCTTTCCCTTATCTCTTTCAACCACCTCCAGCCCTGCAACATTTCAGGAAATGATTTGGATGTGAAAATAGGAGGTATGGTCAGTGAGTTTGCAGATGACACCAAAATTGGAGGTGTAGTGGACAGTGAAGAAAGTTACCTCAGAGTTCAACGGGATCTTGGTCAGATGGGCCAATGTGCCGAGGAGTGGCAGATGAAGTTTAATTTAGATAAATGCATTTTGGAAAGGCTTATACACTTGATGGTAAGGTGTGTTGCAAAACAAAGAGACCTTAGAGTGCAGGTTAATTGTTCCTTGAAAGTGGAGTCGCAGGTAGATAGGATAGTGAAGAAGGCTTTTGGTATGCTTTCCTTTATTGGTCAGAGTATTGAGTCTTGGAATAGGAGGTCATGTTGTGGCTGTACAGGACATTGGTTCGGTCACTTTTGGAATATTGCGTGCAAGTCTGGTCTCCCTGCTGTAGGAAGGATGTTGTGAAACTTGAAAGGGTTCAGAAAAGATTTACAAGGATGTTGCCAGAGTTGGAGGGTTTGAGCTATAGGGAGAGACTGAACAGGCTGGGGCTGTTTTCCCTGGAGGATGAGGCTGAGGGATCACCTTTATAGAGGTTTATAAAATCATGAGGGGCATGGATAGG
This sequence comes from Chiloscyllium plagiosum, assembly GCF_037043375.1. Classification (NCBI taxonomy): domain Eukaryota; kingdom Metazoa; phylum Chordata; class Chondrichthyes; order Orectolobiformes; family Hemiscylliidae; genus Chiloscyllium; species Chiloscyllium plagiosum. The sequence continues at coordinate 6,513,497 of NW_028270174.1, forward strand.
GTGAACAGACATGGTCTTTTCCCCAGGGTAGAGGAGTCCAAAACTAGAGAGCATAGGCTTAGGGTGAGAGGGGAAAGATTTAAAAGGGACCTAAGGGGCACCTTTTTCACACAGAGGGTAGTCCATGTATGGAATGAGCTGACAGAAGAAGTGGTTGAGGCTGGTATAATTGCAGCATTTAAAAAGCATCTGGATGGGTATATGAATAGGAAGGGTTTAGAGGGATATGGGCCAAGTGCTGGCAAATGGGACTAGATTAGGTTAGGATATCTGGTAGCATGGACGAGTTGGACCGAAGGGTCTGTTTCTCTGCTGTATAACCCAATAACTTTACTTTCTTTTTAACATCAGTCTCCTGTCAACCTTATCACTCTGCTCCATGTCTTCCATCATTGCACAACACTTACAGCTGCTCCAAGCTCTTTAACTTAGCTTTTAGTTACTTCTAGTTAAATCTTGCATTTGCATAGCACCTTTCACAATCACTGGCTGTCCCATTATGCTTTATATCGAACAAAGTGTTTTTGAGGTGTTGTCACTGATTGTAATGTCGGAAACGTTGTAGGCAATTTATGCACAGCAAGCTTCCACAAATGTCAGTGTGGTAATGATCATATATAAACTGTTTTCCTCGGTGTTGGTTGACAGACGAGTACCATTCAGGGAGGATTCTCGCCCGTTTCTTAAAGTAGCACCATGAGCTTTTATGGGTGAGAGAGGGGAAAAGGCCTCAGTTTAACATCTCACTGAAAGGCAGAACCTTCAACTGTGCAGCACTCCCCCAGTACTGTGCAGGGCGTGCCAGCCTAAATTCAAATCTCTTGCTTTGTGTTTTATTGCTGCCTAATTTGTGTTGCTGTGAAGTATTTTGGGCAGGAGTAGATTACTGCAGGCGCTGGAATCTGTACTGAAAACAAAAAGTGCTGGAGATCAAAACAGGTCAGGCAGCATCCATGGAGAGAGAGAGCAAGCTAACATTTCATCATTTCACTGCTTTAAAGAGATGACATATCAAAAAGAACTTGCATTTATAATATAATTCCTTCTACGCCAAACATCTTTGCAATGTTTCTGCGAATTTGATAAGGGCAAATTTTTGACAAAGGCTGGTATGGATGGTTTTGGAATAGTGTAGGGGGAACGAGCTGAGAGTAGTTCACAGGTCGGCGCAACATCGAGGGCGGAAGGGCCTGTTCTGCGCTGTATTGTTCTATGTTCTATGTTATATGAAAGCAAAATTCTGGCCTTGTTTCTGTGTAGCTGACTTGGCCGCTCCTCTGTCAAAGCCTCTTCCCCTCTTGACCCGATATTTCCATTCAGTTTCTTGTTTTCCCTTTTGTGCAGAAGTTTAGTGCAACGAGAGAGAGAGAGAGAGAGAAAAAAAATCCAAGAGATGGAAAGCCTAATAATATCTATAAAAATCAGCAAAACAAGTTGGAGGTGTGAAATTGTCTTGTTCTGCTTCTATTTTCCATACTGTTCTGTCTGCATTCCAACATTGCCATGAAAGATTTTGGACACTGACATTTAAATATAGTTTGCTTGCAGCTAATCCCACCTTTACCCCATTTCTTTCTTCCTAAGCTTCAGTTTCTTGTCTGTTGCTGAAGGTTGTTAGTGATGTGTTTTTCCTCTTCCCCTGGCTGTCTTCTCTCTTGCTCTTTTATTTTTCTCCTCCATGTCTCCTTTACCCTCCATCTCCTGCTTCTACCCTCACCCCAATCTTACTGATGCTATTTTTTCCGCCTAGGGAATTGTGATTCCTCCCTGCTCTCCTTCCCATCCACCTGTCTCACCTGGTATGTCAGTTGTCCATTTACTATCCCTCCCTTGATCATATCTGCTTCTTTTGCCCATCTCCCCTGATTTTACAAGTTCCTTTTTTGTAAAGTATCTGTGATGTGGAAGTGCGGGTGTTGGACTGAGGTGGACAAGGTCAGAAGTTACACTACACCAGGTTATAGTCCAATGGGTTTATTTGAAATACAGCTCCAAAAGCTTGTGATTTCAAGTAAACCTGTTGGACTATAACCTGGTGTGTGATACTTCTGACTTTGCAAAGTACCTGCAGCCTCCTGTTCCTGCAGTCAGAGGAGACTGAATACCACTAGGTGGCAGAACTATGTCAACCTGCTCGACAATGTAAACCCTGTAAAAGTAATATCCTTCAGTTTGGGAGTGTTCAAAATAAGCGTCTGCAGAGGCAAAAGAATCGAAATATTGCATACTGATTCTGACAGCTTATAAAATGAGAAGGACAATCTCCTCGCTTTTAAAAGAAGAATCTATTAAAAATGTGTTAAGAAGTCAATATTTTTCTAAAACGACACCATAAATATTGTCCATAGAGCAGAGATATAAACTGTGACCCGCGAATGGAAGATTGTTAAGCAGGGGACACCAATTTAAAATGTTTGCCAAAACAGAAATCAGATAAGAGGCAAGTTTTTAATGCAATGAATATGTTTAGGATTTGCAAAGTATTAAGCTCTGGGCTTTGGAGCTGGCTGTGCCCTTTTGGATGTTCCGTAAAACCCACCTCCCAGACCAAGCATTAGTTTGTCTGCCTCACGATGTCAAATCTGGTCTGAAATGTTGATGGATGGTTTGTGACATTAAAGATGCTACGGAAGTGAAGTGTTGTTGTTGTAGTACTGCACTTGAACAGGAGGTAGTAACAGTCTCAAGAGCAACTTTCAAAATAGGGATTTGGATAAATGTTTGGGGGGAAAGAAAAGTAAATGAAAAAGGTTGCAGGGTGGGTGCTATCAGTAAGAAAGAGGGGAGGGGTAATGAGCTGAACAGTTCTTTCAAAGATTTGGCATAGCCACTGAGGGCTGATTGGCCTCCATCTGTGCTGTCTGATTCTATGGTAAACATATCTGAGACACTGTTCTGTGATCCAGGGGTCACTACTATGAAGGGACTTGTATGCAACTGTTAACTCCTTGTAGCGTTTGATACAACACTATTGGCTTTTAATTGAGAGAAAGGTGAGACAGAAACCAGGCACAAATTGCATGGTACCCTCCTGCTGATTGGAGCAGTCGTTGAAGACAGAGTGCTCTTTATAGATGAGAGGACCCAGCTTTGCTGTTACTGTAGACTGAAGCAGAACAATCAGTGTTAAGCCTGACAGTACACTGAAGATGCATTGTACTGCAAGGGGCCTGAAAGAATATATTGTCAGAGATCAGATTCCTCTCATTCTGTTTTCAGCTTTCCAAATCTTTGATTACTTCCCTGTTAGGATTTTAGAAGCTTGTGCGCGCTTTTTAAAATCTTGGGACAGGGAGTGTGAGCGTGTCAGTGTTTGAAAGCTCCTCCCTGGAGTTTTGATAACATTTGCAGGGTGTTACAGTGAGTGTGTTAACATTTACATGATGCCTGGGTCAGAGGATGTTTAATATTTGCAGGTTGCCCTCAGTAGTGTATTAATGTTTGCAGAATGGCCTGAGGACACTCTTAATACTTACTGGCGCTCTCGCGCAATATTTACTAGAGTGTCCCTGAGAGTTTGGTAATATTTGCACGTCCTTCTCACAAGACAATTTCCAGAGCAGCGCAATCAGGGAATTTTAATACCAGCTGTCAAACAAGTTGAGTTTAAAACTGCTGCTCCTTTCTCGAGATTCTCAACTTTCTTGGATTTTCCAAGGGACCCCGGAAATGGATGAATCGTCTTCCTTGATATTGCAAGCAAAACATCTTGCAATGCTTTCCCTTACTGGAATTGTAACATGCCATTTTCCAGGATGGTACCAAGCAAGGCTCAGCATTGAAATCTAGGGTGGGAGTGGAAAATTGGAAGGTAGTTGCATATGTATGCTGTTCAGACCCTCAAGAAAGAGATCATAGCTGATCTGATAATCCACAACTCCACTTTCCTGGCCTCTCTCCATAATCCTTGAGTCCGTTACTAATTAAACACTCTCAATCTCAGTCTTGAATCTACTTAATGACCTAGTCTTGACAATCCTCTTGTGTGGAAAACGTTGCCCCTAATGTCCCTTTCAAATCTTTCTCCTCTCATCTTGAACTCCCCCACGCTACGGAAAAGATATTTGCTATGCCTCTCATGATTGTATAAACCTCTATCAGGTCACCCCTCAACCTCCTAAACTCCAGTGGAAAATGTTCCAGCCAATCCAAGGCAGATGTAACGGATTATGCAGGTTTACATGGTGACAGCCCGTTAGTAAAGCAATCTGAAAGTTACACATTTCACAAAAGGATACAAACTGAACCAGCAATTCCAATCAATATTTAATTCACCACTTGCAGAAACATTGCAGAAGCCCCATTATCTACACAAGGCTGCATACTCCTTACCTGAGTATTTGATTAAAGGCTGAATTTTCACAAGCCTGCCTGATGTGGGCAATGGTGAGACAGTTTGAAAAATATGAGGAGAATAAAGAAGATTCTTGCATCAAAGCAAGAAAAGTCTGATTTTCCACATAACATGTTAATGGGTGGATGAAATCTCACTAATGAGTGGCACAGAGGCTATTCGCATGCATGTGACCTCTCCTGGCTCTCTAACCTCACCTTGTTCGCAGACATGCTACTATTTTCCCGGTGGGGGAGAGTAACTAGATACCCACATTTCCCAAAGTGATGAGGAGAGTGGGCACTTGGGGGCTGCGACTCGCCAGTGTCTTCTCTGGATATCCATCTTGGTCCAAAATTTCCCAACATCTCTGGGCAAGCTCCATGGGCAGCAATGGACTATAACCTAGTGTCTTGTGACATCTAACTTGTCAACCCCAATCCAGCGGAGATTCACACGGATGATCCCTGGAATGACAGGTCTAACATATGAGGAACGGCTGAGGATACTGGGATTGTATTCGTTGGAGTTTAGAAGATTAAGGGGAGACTTAATAGAGACGTACAAATAATACATGGCTTGGAAAAGGTGGATGCTAGGAAATTGTTTCAGTTAAACGAGGAGACTAGGACCCGTGGACACAGCCTTAGAATTAGAGGGGGTCATTTCAGAACAGAAATGCGGAGACATTTCTTCAGCCAGAGAGTGGTGGGCCTGTGGAATTCATTGCCACGGAGTGCAGTGGAAGCCGGGACGCTAAATGTCTTCAAGGCCGAGATTGATAGATTCTTGTTGTCTAGAGGAATTAAGGGCTATGGGGAGAACGCTGGTAAGTGGAGCTGAAATACGCATCAGCCATGATTGAATGGCGGAGTGGACTCGATGGGCCGAATGGCCTTACTTCCACTCCTATGTCTTATGGTCTTAACCCTAGTCCATAGAGGCTGGTATCAGCCAAACACATCATCATGGAACATCTCTGCCTCACCTACAGTGCTGCACTGCCCTTAGGGCTCACTGACACCCTTCACTGAAAATGTAGCTGCTTGGCCACATTATGTGTAGGTACCGGCATCACGGGGTTCCTTGTTTGTTTTCTTCGTGCTCACTCACTTTACTCCTACTAGAATACACACAGCATCTCTGTCTTGCCTTGCCTTGTGTTTTTTTGCACGCTCCCACCTCATTCAGAACTCTCAGCCTGACAGTACTCCAGTCTTGCCTCAGCTTTCAGCTCAGATACAAACCCCCATGGTTTGTTGTGGATGTCAGCAGCGAACAGTCAAAGGGTCAGACATCTTGCTGGATGACAACTTTTTTAATTTCAAAAATATACTTTGTTCATAAGCAATATCTTCGTATATATATATAGAGAGAGAGAGTCCCAAACACTGTTAATGAGTGTGGTTCTGGAAAAGCACAGCCTGTCAGGCAGCATCCGAGGAGCAGGAGAATCAATGTTTTGGAGTTTCCGATGAAGGGCTTATGCTCAGAATGTCAATTCTCCTGCTCCCCAGATGCTGCCTGACCTGCTGTGCTTTTCCAGCATCCACGCTCTTTGACAGTGTGAGTAAAATATCAATGTTTCAGGCAAAAGCTCTTCATCTGGAATGAGGCTGTGAGCCTTGGGGGTGGAGAGATAAATGGGAGGGGGGTGGGGCTGGGAGGAAGGTGGCTGAGAGAGTGATAGGTGGATGGAGGTGGAGGTAAAGGTGATAGGAGGGTGGAACGCACACAAAGTCACAAACACAGTTGTGTTCTGTACAGTTGCATATGAAGGAAACAAACAAACATTGGAGTTTGACTCTATCTAAAAAACCAAAAACCTCTCTTACACAAACAAGACGATACTTACAGATATTTGAGGCACTAGGATAGCTGAATGGACCTGCATTTTCCTTCAGCAGGAAGACCTCAGACAGTCTTTCCCCACTGCACCTCGGCAGCAACTGCCCCAAACTTAAGCCACCAACCAGATTCTTTCCAGGTCATACCTTCTACCTGTGTTCACCTATCATTACCTCATGATGCCACCCCTCCCCCCCCCACCCAAAACCCTTCCCCCATCACCCTCCCCCCGCCCTTTACCTGCAGCTCCCTTTACACCGACCTCCAGTCCTGAAACATTGTCTTCTCCACCTCCTGACGCTGCCTGGCTTGCTGTGTTCTTCCAGCCTCCTGCTTGTCTACCTTGGATTCCAACAACTGCAATTTTTTTGTCCCAAACTTTAGTGCATCCCTCAGCATGTAGTCCTGGACCTTTGAATGTGTCAGTCTGCAACCCTCGGTCAAGGTCAACTCCTTGTTCTGGAAGACCAGAAAGTTTCGGGCAGACCATAGAACGCAGGGTCCAGAGCTAGGGTGGCAGCACCCTGCAGAATAGTGGCACCTATTGGCTTTAGAGTTTTTTGGGTGGGCAATCCTGGGGCATTTGTGATTAGCGGGCCTAGACATGCTGAGATTGGCCTGACCAAACTCCCCCTCCTAGGCTTGATCTTCCACAGTGTTAAGGATCACAGGCAGGCAGGATGAAGGTGGGGGAGGCAGGCACTGCTGGAATGTCCTCAGAGAAGTTTCCTGGACAGTGTGGTTCCTCTTCTGTCTGGGTGCATCCTGGCATCACCCCTCCTCCTTGTGAGGAAGGGATACCTACAGTGAGGTCAAGATTCCTCTTCTCTCTATTACCAAGAGAGCTTCCAGTGCCTCTTTATTCAATTTTTTGGGGACGGAACTGAATTCTCTGAGGATTGGTATCTGTGATTCAGGGCACCTCTGGAGGAGGCCGAGATGGATCATCCACTTGGGACTTCTTACTGAAGGCTCTTGTGAGTGCTTCAGCCTCATTGACTTGCAAAGCCAAGTTCTGTTAATGCGTGTCAATAGGATAAACCAAAATGAGCCTCAAGTATGCTTTGCACGCGATGTTTATTGCCCAGTTTAGAAAACTAATTCCTGGGGACTAAACAGTGATTAAAACTCTTTCACCAATCCATTGACCAATTTAGCAGATTAGTCATTACAGCGTGAAAGCTAATCTATAAAGTCATCAGCAGCAAATTGACTGCAAGACGGAAACACTATCCTGAATCTACAACTCGATGTTAAACAAGGTTAGGCTACTTACTGTGAACAGGGGGGAAGTGTATATCACATCATTTTGGAGTAATGTGAGCCAGAACCATGTGTTATTCAAGATTATGTCAACAGGAAGGTTGAACTATCTTATTTGATGTGAATGATTTTCTCATGCATAATAATTAGGTAGGTTTGCCTTGATAATTTACACACCATTCAGGAGTGAGTGAGTGATGAGATGAAATGTATTGTAACAATTATAAAAATTGTAAACATCCAACATTGTTGGTACTTATTCTCTGTCCATTTATTGATCAGAAATGAGAAACTTTGGAGGCTGTTTTGGAATTGTTCCAATTGAGTCATTGTAAGAAAAGAAAACAACCTTATACACAATTCAGACAAATATGACTCATCTGATAAGAGTCAAGGGTTTACAAGCTCGGTTTGACCTACTGTTCCTTCCCTTTGAGTTACCAGAGATCTGCCCGATAACTAGTGACTGTACTCAGTGCTGTGTGTGCTATAGCATTAACTTTGGAGACAGCCAACATGACAACCTGCCTCTTGACTCCATTTCAGTCTCGGACACTGTTGCATGCCGTTGTTGACTAGCTGCCATTATCAATGTGCCTGAAGCAGACTGAATGTTTGCTGAGATGTTATTATCATTTTTAATTCATCCATGGGATTTGTTGCTAATTCATAATTGTCCAAGGACAGTTAAGAGCCAACCACATTGCTGTGGGTCTGGTGTCACATGTAGGACAGACCAAGTAAGGACACGAGATTCCCTTCCTTGAAGGGCATTAGGGTTTTCATTGCAATTGATGGTGTTTTGTTGGTTTCCATTAGGCTTGTGTTTTATTCCAGATTTTTTATGGAGTTCAAAATTCACTCTCTACCACAGTGGAATTTTAACTCTTGCCCCAGAATATTAGTCCAATCATGCCGCATCACCTTGTATTTTTTTTTGCTGATGCTATTTAATGATTATTGTATTTCTGAGTTTGTAGTGATGTTTCAAATTTTTGCAAAGTTATTGGTGAAGCAGAATTTTTTTTTGGAAGGGGACGTATATGGGATTAGGTGGCTTTGGTTTTATTTAGGTGTCAGTGAGTCATTGAACAGTTTAGTAACAATGTGTGTCCCATGAATTTGGGAAGGGAACTAAATTCCGAATTTGTATCAGATCAGCTTGACTTTGCTAAAATGTGAAACATTGTCCCAGTAACATTGTACAATCCCCCAAATTTGCACGACACTTTAAGATCCCAGTACATACAGTCCATCCTTGAAAGACTTTCAACCCCACCGTCCACCAAAGTAATATAATTCTTCCAACTATTATTCAACAGATATTGTTGTTCTCTGATTATGGCCATATATAGAGTTGTAAGCTTAATTCACAAAGCTGGACAGTGAGTTACAAAGCATTAAGATAATTATCTTGCTTTTGTATATGATGCCTCTATTGACTCCCATGATTTTTTTTGAGTAATGTCCTTTCAGACCTCCTTTGGGATTTCCTCAAAATCTAATGTTCTCGACGAAGAGAAAATCCAAAACTCTCATTCTTTCTTCATTTTGATTCTAAATATTTCCCATGATCTCATGAATAGAAATTCTTATAAGACCCTCAAAATCCTCTAATTCCTGATTTTGTTCACTAAACCAATTGCTTTCAGCTGCTGAAGCCAAAAACTCTGAAATTATCTTCTGAAGCTTCTGTCTCTCTCTCTCTCAACATCTCAACTGTCCTCCTCTAAGACGCTCCTTTAACCAAACCATCCTAATATTTTCTGTGGGTGAGCATTAAATTTTAATAGATTATTGCTCCTGAGAATGGTCTTGAGATGTTTAATTGTTTGTTTGACAATGGATCACTGAGCTTTTCATTATAGTTTTTTAAATAAAAAGGACATACAGCTAATGAATGACCACAGGTGTAATGGTGCGGCACGGTGGCTCAGTGGTTAGCACTGCAGCCTCACAGCACCAGGGGCCTGGGTTCAATTCCAGCCTTGGGCAACTATCAGTGTGGAGTCTGCATGTTCTCCCTCTGTCTGTGCGGATTTCCTCTGGATGCTCTGGTTTCCTCCCACAGTCCAAAGGTGGATTGGCCATGCTAAATTACTTCTACTGTTAGGTGCATTAGTCAGAGAAATAAGGGAATGGGTCAGGGTGGGTTACTCTTCGGAGGATCAGTGTGGACGTGCTGGGCCGAAGGGCCTGTTTTCACACTGTAGGGATTTTAAGTTCTAAGTAAATAAAATGGCTGTCTGGAGAGAGAGAGAGACTGGAACATCACACATAATGAAGTGTCAAGGAGGTTTCAAAGGGATGGACTCAAAAGGGAAACGTACCGTACACATTGAACTGTAATCTCCTGGGTATTACCTCAGACTATGAAAATGGGAGAATATGCAGCAATTTGAGTGAGAGACATTGTGTTTGTCTTGCCTTTTCCAAAATGCACCAGAACGGGACTATAAACCAATTTAATGTTGGTCTGTGTGTGCTAGCGGAAGAAGATGTGTCAGTGAGCTGACACATTGACGTTTTGTAGCCTGGGCTTGAACTCTACTTGCTGTGAAGGTCACAGTAAAATAAAAGTCCAAAAGAGAATGACTCTCATATCTCTTTATACTAACAGTTTTTTTTTTGGAGTTACCTGTTCTAATCTGTGTCTATTTGTGTCACATTAGTAATTCTTCTTGCATTTGGAAATTAATAAACTCATTCTTTTTTAACTCGAGAAAGCCTGGTTAAATTGGCTTCTGTGAAAGTATCAATTAATTTTATCTGGGAGAAAGGTATCCGCGAGAGATGGGACCTTTCATAAATTAACCTTGTTGAAACCAATGAAAGGGGGAGCAGGTGAACAATAAAGGGGAAACCATCCCTCCTTAATTTCTCATGTCCTGTCTGAAACTAAAATAACTTGGGAAACATTGTCCAGGATCAGCTTGTAACATTATTAGTATCCAACGTGTCTACTGCTAGTTTCTTCTAAAATAACGCAGAAGAAATTTGATGTGAAAATATTTGCAGACCATTATGCAAACATTACAAGTCAAATTTGACTTATCTTTTGCCCTTCCCCACCTCACCACAGCAGATAAGTCTCCAAGTTTGTTCTTATCTTCATTCTGATAAATTGAAGCATTGACTTTACAAAGAAATGTCACAAGATTTGAAGCACTTTTCCCTTTATTGAAAAATTCATTAATAAAAGAATTCTTGACAGTAAACATAATTTTGAAACCATTGTTCGTGTAACTGATACATTTAATATGTTATTTCCAATGTATTATATCATAGACAACATATAACCTTCCAACCAGACTGATTTCATTTATTAATTTTTCCATTTTGCTTCACCCCATCAATTCGTAGTAAAATAGATGTTCAACACCACTACCTCCTATTTGTCTACAGTTGGGTTGTCCTTGGCAAACAATAGTTTGAACTCTTTGATTAACGGTATCGGTCTCTAGCCTTGGTATTTAATCAGCACGAGAGGTCATTATTATCTCACAGACTCTGGGCAAATGAAGATGATCGTTTAAGTCTGTGCAATGTAGTTCCCAATATAGGAAACTCTGGGTTACTCTACTTTTCACTGAGCAGTTTTATTTATATAGCTGCGAGATTGAATCCAGGAAATCCAAATAAACTTCTATTTATTGAACACCTTTAATGTAATATGTCTTCCCAAGATAGTATATAGGTGAACGAACAAATGATTATGGATATTGAAAATGTGAAACAACAACAGAAAGTGCTGGAGCAACTCAGCAGGTCTGCGGAGAGACATCAGGGTTAATAGTTTGAGTCCAGTGACCCTTCTTAGGGCTGGCTAGGATAAAATATCAGCGTAGGTAACAGATGGCATTGGATAACAGACAGGTCACAGAGTCAGGACAAATGAAGCATTTTCAACTTGGCAGGCTGTGAAGAAGGATAATTTCCAACAGACCTGGTGAGTTTCTCCAGTACTTAATATTTTAGCTCATAGCTCATTATAAGTTCATATATTCATGAGATAGACGAGCAGAATAGGGTAATTCAACCCACTGAGTCTGCTCCACTATTTGATCATAGCTGATATGCTCCTCACCTCCATTTTCCTGCTTTCTTCCCATAAATTCTCAACCTATTACCGATTAAAAATCTGTCTGACTCCTCCTTAAATTTCCTCTCTGTTCCTGCATCCATCGCACTTTGCGGTGGGGAATTCCACACATTCGCACCCCTTCAGGAGAAATAATTTCTCCTCAACTCTGTGTTAAATTTCCTACCCCTTATCCTAAGGCTATCACCTCTTGTCCTAGAATGCCCGACAAGAGGAAGCATCTGCTCCACGTCTATTTTATCAATAACTTTTATCATCTTGAATACCTCCATTTGATCACCTTCATTCTTCTAAGTACCAGGGAGTATAGGTCTAAACTGCTCGATCACTTTTCATACGACAAACCCCTCATAGAGGCATAGAGATGTACAGCATAGAAACAGACCCTTCAGTTCAAATTGTCCATTCCAACCAAACATCCCAACCCAATCTAGTCCCACCTGCCAGCACCGGTCCCATATCCCTCCAAACCCTTCCTATTCATATATCCATCCTGACGCCTTTTAAATGTTGCAATCATACTAGCCTCCATAATTTCCTCTGGCAGCTCATTACATACACGTACCACCCTTAGGTCTCTTTTATATCTATCCCCTCTCACCCTTAACCTATACCCTCTAGTTCTGGACTCCCCCACCCCAAGGAAGAGACTTTGTCTATTTATCCTATCCATGCCCCTCATGATTTTATAAATCTCTATAAGGTCACCCCTCAGCCTCCAACGCTCCAGGGAAAACAGCCCCAGCCTGTTCAGCCTCTCCCTATAGCTCAAATCCTCCAACCCTGGCAACATCCTTGTAAATCTTTTCTGAACCCTTTCAAGTTTCACAACATCCTTCTGATAGGAACGAGACCAGAATTGCACGCAATATTCCACCAGTGGCCTAACCAATGTCCTGTACAGCTGCAACTTGACCTCCCAACTCCTGTACTCAATACTCTGACCAATAAAGGAAAGCATACCAAACGCCTTCTTCACTATCCTATCTACCTGCGACTCCACTTTCAAGGAGCTATGAACCTGGACTCCAAGGTCTCTTTGTTCAGCAACACTCCAGGACATTACCATTAAGTGTATAAGTTCTGCTAAGATTTACTTTTCCAAAATGCAGCACCTCGCATTTATCAAAATTAAACTCTAACTGCCACTTCTTAGCCCATTGGCTGATTTGATCAAGATCCTGTTGTAATCTGAGGTAACACTCTTCGCTGTCGACTACACCTCCAATTTTGGTGTCATCTGCAAACTTACTAACTATACCTCGTATATTCACATCCAAATCATTTATATAAATGATGAAAAGTAGTGGACCCAACGCTGATCCTTGTGGCACTCCACTGGTCACAGGCCTCCAGTCTGAAAAACAATCCTCCACCACCACCCTCTGTCTTCTACCTTTGAGACAGTTCTCAATTCAAGTGGCTAGTTCTCCCTGTATTCCATGAGATCTAACCTTGCTGACCAGTCTCCCATGGGGAACCTTGTAGAATGCCTTACTGATGTCCATATAGGTCACATCTACTGCTCTGCCCTGATCAATCCTTTTTGTTACTTTGTCAAAAGCCTCAATCAAGTTTGTGAGACATGATTTCCCTTGCACAAAGCCATGTTGACTATCCCTGATCAGTCCTTGCCTTTCCAAATACATGTACATCCTGTCCCTCAGGATTCCCTCCAACAACTTGCCCACCACCGAGGTCGGGCTCACTGGTCTATAGTTCCCTGGCTTGTTCTTACCAACCTTCTTTAAAGAGTGGCACCACGTTAGCCAACCTACAGTCTTCCAGCACCTCCCCTGTGACTATCGATGATACAATATCTCAGCAAGAGACCCAGCAATCACTTCCCTAGCTTCCCACAGAGTTCTCGGGTACACCTGATCAGGTACTGGGGATTTATCCAGTTTTGTGTTTCAAGACATCCAGTACTTCCTCCTCTGTAATATAGACATTTTGCAAGATGTCACCGTCTATTTCCCCACATTCCATATCTCCCATATCCTTTTCCACAGTAAATACTGATGCAAAATACTCATTTAGATCTCCCCCATTCCTGCGGCTCCACACAATCTTTGAGGCCCCCTATTCTCTCCCTCGTTACTCTTTTGTCCTTAATATATTTGTAAAAACCCTTTGGATTCTCCTTAATTCTATTTGCCAAAGCTATCTCATGTCCCCTTTTTGCCCTCCTGATTTCCCTCTTAAGTATACACCTACTGCCTTTATACTCTTCTAAGAATTAATTCGATCTATCTTGTCTATACTTGACATAAGTGCTTCCTTCTTGTTCTTAATCAAACCCTCAATTTCTTTAGTCATCCAGCATTCCCTACACATCTCTGGGGTTAATCCAGTGAACCTTTTCTGAATGGCCTCCAATGCCACAACATCTTTTCTCAAATAAGAGGACCAAAACTCAGCACAACACTCGAGGCGTGGTCTCACCAATACTTTGTATCGATGCAAATACTGAACACAGTTTGACACTGAGGCTCATGAGGGTCAGAATGAGCCGCTAAAAACATTGATCAAAGAGATAGGTTTTGAGAGATCCTTAAATGAGAACCTATAGATGGAGAGGCGGTAGGCTTTCGGAAGGGGATTCTAGAGATTCAGATCTTGGCAGCTAAAGGCACAGCTGCCGATGGTCGAGCAATAAAACGCAGGGATGAGCACGAAACCAGTTTTGGAGCGTGCAGAGGAACGTTACAAGCTTGTCGGACTGGAGCAGGTTGTAGTGATAGGGAGAGCAAAGCCCCTTCAGTGTCTTAGCTCAGCCTGCTCCTGAAAATTCTGACTCTGATCATTAATGGGTCAATTCAATGTTTGAAAGTGAAATCGTAAACCATGAAAATGGCCCAGGCTGTTTAGTTTTGCAGCTCTTTTTCCTTAGTGCTCTGTGACAGCAATAAAAGTGGAATCGATAACAGTAAAGAGCACTTGCATCTCATAAATGTCTTTAAAAATATCTATCTGAAGTAATGTTATTGACCGGCTGGTTGAAAGTGTCTAGTTAGGCTGTGGTCATTGTGAAAAGTACATTATTCCTGGCCAGTGCCCATTCACATGTCTCAAACAATCCGTGATGTCAGCAGCGTCCAGTCAAGGCAAACTCAAGGAATGGAGGTAAAAAATGCAACAACAACTGGCATTTAGCTAGCACTTCCAATTCAGAAAGACATCCTGAGGTGTCTTACAGGAATTAGTCTGACACTGAGCCACAGAACAGAAGAAAACTTTGTGAAAGTGGTAGGAATAAAAGCGTAGGTTTGCAAACTCCCACCAAGGGTCTCGAGGGCCAGGAGCCCAGGGTAGTGTTCCCGCTTCTGAACCGGAAGTTCCAAGTTGAAATGCCAGCTCTGGGCTTGACTGTGCTGGAAGATGCACCATAACATGCACTAACAGATTGAGTATCAGCCTGTCAGTCCTTCTGCTATACCCGTGGCAGATGGCAAGTCTCCTGAGCAGACAAAGCTGGTGCAGAGTGGGTGTATCTCAAGCTGTGACCCGCTCAAAGAAAACCTCAGCATGAGAACAGGGATACATTTGCACTTCACTGGCCTCCTAAGGCGATGAAGAAAGGTATGACCGGGATGTTTGGAACCCTCAAGCCACCCACCATTCACCAGGCAGCAAAGGGTTAAAGTTGCAACTCTGATGTAGAGTCATCTAGACTCGAAACATTAGCTTGCTCTCTCTCCAAGGATGCTGCCTGACCCACTGTGATCTGCGTTAGAGACAAAAAAATACTGCGGATGCAGGAGTCCAAGGTAGACAGGCAGGCTGCTGGAAGAACACAGCAAGCCAGGCAGCATCAGGAGGTGGAGAAGTCAATGTTTCGGGTGTAACCCTTTTTTCAGGCCTAAAGAAGGGTTACACCCGAAACATTGATGCCTGCACCTCCTGATGCTGCTTGGCTTGCTGTGTTCTTCCATCCCCTTGCCTGACACGCTGTGATCTCTAGCATTTGTCGTTTTCAGTACAGATTCCAGCATCTGCAGTACCTTGTTCCTACAAGGGTTAAAGTTTCCCACATCCTGTTGTGCCTGGGGGCTGCAGGGGGTAAAATGCTCAGAGTATTTCACCAATTTTATTTTATTCATTCACGGGATGTGGGTGAGGCTAGCTGGCCAGCATTTATTACCCAGAGGGCAGTTAAGGTCAACCCCATTGCTGTGGGTCTGCAGCCACATGTAGGCCAGACCAGATAAGGATAGCAGTTTGCTTCCCTAAAGGACATTAGTAAACCACATGGGTTTTTCCTGACAATTGAGTCATGGTCATCCTTAGAATATTAATTCCAGATTTTTATTGAATTTATAATTCCATCATCTACCGTGGCAAGATTCGAAACTTGCCACAATTCAGATATAACCTGGGTCTCTGGATTAACGGTCCAGTGACAAATTCACTAGGCCATTGCCTCCTCTAAAAACTGATAAAGAAAGGATTGCATTTAGCTGACACCTTTTGTAGTCTCAGGTCATTCCCAAAAAGCTTTACAGAACCAATAAGGTGTAGTCATTTTGTATGGCAGTAAATTAACACAAGGCAAGCTCCCACAAACACCAATGTGATAAAGACCCAAAACCATGTTACAAGTGATCATAGTTGAGGGATAAACATTGGGCTTAAAACTGGAGAAAAAATATTATCCAATTTAGTTCAATGCTCTACCATTTTCCCCAAAACCTTGCCAGTTAGCTCTTCAAGTGCATATTCAATTAGAATTCCCTAATTAAAATGTCCCTTTCTTTTCATGAAGGTTTTTCCCACGGATTATGAATTTTCCCAAAGTCACAGGGGAGTATGAGGTCATGTGTAGCTTTGGCTGTTTATTTTATTGGGACTTCTCAGCAGTGTCTAATATTGGGCCTGACCAGTTTGCAGGGCATTCCAGGAATGTGTTCAGAGATTCGGCTGTGAAACATGGAAATTGCAACTGGAGCTCCAGATTCGGGATTGACACTCTTCCAATTCAGTATAGCTCCTGTCCATAATTGAATGGGAAGCTGGTAACCTTAATACCACTATCGTGTTCCCACTCTGCAATGGTCTAACTGGCAATGGTCTAGCCCTTGGTGCTGCCTTTCCCCTTGATTCCTGATCTGCTGCTCTCCAAGTGGCCTTCATCAAGTTCCTCCCTCTCCATCCCAGTCCCTGCTTCATCTCTCATTTCACTCCCTGCTCCCTCCATCCTACTCCCTGCTCCCTCTCCATCACACTCTCTGCTTCATCTCTCCATCCCACTCCCTGCTCCTTGTTCTCTCTCTATCCCACTCCCTCTCTGTTCCTCTCCCTGCTCCCTCCATCTCACTCCCTGCTTCATCTCTGTTCCTCTCCCTGCTCCCTCTCCATCCCACTCCCTGTTCCCTCCATCCCACTCCCTGCTTCTTGCTCTCTCTCTATCTCACTCCCTTTCTCCACCACACTCCCTGCTTCCCTGTCATCCTATTCCTTGCTGCCTCACTATCCTGCTCCATTCACCACAGCCCTGTCCACTCCTGTCACCACGTGCTCACTACTGCCCTCATCACCTCACTGTCCTCATCCCTCACACAGCACTCTCTACTCCCCTTGCCACTCCAAATCTTGCTCTCCTCTCTTTATCCCTTTCTGCTTCAGTTTCTAGTCCCTCTCATAAGAGAGTCCAGGACCAGAGGGCATGGTCTCAGAATAAAGGGACTCCAATTTCAGACTGAGATGAGGAGGAATTTCTTCTCTCAGAGGGTTGTGAGTCTTTGGAACTCCTTGTACCAGACTGAGCCATTGGGCAGAGTCCTTGTGTATATTCAAGGCTGAGGGAGAGAGATTCTTAATCAGTTGGGGAATCAAGGGTTATTGGGAAAATGAATATGTAGAATGTGGGGTCAGCCAGGATCCTATTTAATGGCACAGCAGGCTTGAGGGGCCAAATGGCCTATTCCTGTTCTTTTTCCTATGGTCTTGGAGTGTACAAAGTATTTCCCAGCTCCTGCCCGCTGAACTTTGTAGTTCCTACATAACCGACAGCTCTGTGGAGAATATGGGTGGTTGGGTTGCCTCAATGTCTGTGGTAATGCAGATTTTGAGAGAGACCAGTTCTCTGACATGTAGTTGCTGTGACATTATTGGTGGGAAGCAGTGACATCACTGTACTACAACTGCAAAGGCAACAAATGCAGCATTTCAGATCCAACCAGATGGACGCCAAAGCTCAGCCTGACCTCTCATGAACGTAAATAACCAAGGAGTGAAGAAAAGCAGGAATGCTCTTCTTCATGTCCTGGTCACTCATTATCCCACAGCTAACATCATGGATAAACAAAAAGCAGGAGAACGTCAACAGGTCTGGCAGCATCTGTGGACTGAGAGAGACAGAGTTACCATTTCGAGTCAAATGAGTCTGCATCAGAACTGCAGGTCTTTGTTTATTTCATGAACAAACAGTCTGAGCAGCCCTGTATTATCATTTTGTGGGAACTTGCTCTGCACTCATTGTCTGCCACATTTCCCACATTATAACAGAATTAGCTATATAACACTTTGGGACATTCTCCATTCATGAAAGACACTAAAGAGTCATAGAGTCATAGAGATGTACAGCACAGAAACAGACCTCCCGGTCAAACTCGTCCATGCCGACCAGATATACCAACCCAATCTACTCCCACCTGCCAGCACCTGGCCCATATCCCTCCAAACCCTTCCTATTCATATACCCATCCAGAAGTCTTTTAAATGTTGAAATTGTACCAGCCTCCACCACTTCCTCTGGCAGCTCATTCCATACACATACCACACTCTGCGTGTAAAAGTTGCCCCTTAGATCTCTTTTATATCTTTCCCCTCTCACCCTTAACCTATGCCCTCTAGTCTGGACTCCCCGACCCCAGGTAAAAGACTTTGTCTATTTATCCTATCCATGCCCCTCATGATTTTATAAACCTCTATAAGGTCACCCCTCAGCCTCCGACTCTCCAGGGAAAACAGCCCTAACCTATTCAACCTCTCCCTATAGCTCAAATCCTCCAACCCTGGCAACATCCTTGTAAATCTTTTCTGAACCCTTTCAAGTTTCACACCATCTTTCCGATAGGAAGGAGACCAGAATAGCACGCAATAGTCCACCAGTGGCCTAACCAATGTCCTGTAGAGCCGCAACATGACCTCCCAACTCCTGTATTCAATACTCTGACCAATAAAGAAAGCATACCAAACGCCTTCTTCGCTATCCTATCTACCACCACTTTCAAGGAGCTATGAACCTGCACTCCAAAATCTCTTTGTTCAGCAACATTCCCTAGGATCTTACCATTAAGTGTGTAAGTACTGCTAAGATTTGCTTTCCCAAAATGCAGCACCTCATATTTACTTAAATTATACTTCATCTGCCATTTCTCAGCCCATTGGCCCATCTGGTCAAAATCCCATTGTAATCTGAGGTAATCTTTGCTGTCTACTACACCTCCAATTTTGGTGTCATCTGGAAACTTACTAACTATACCTCTTATGCTCACATCCAAAACATTTACATAAATGATGAAAAGTAGTGGACCCAGCACCGATCCTTATAGCACTCTACTGGTCACAGGCCTCCAGTCTGAAAAACAACCCCCCACTACCACCCTCTGTCTTCTACCTTTGAGTCAGTTCTATATTGAAATGGCTAGTTCTCCCTGTATTCCGTGTGATCTAACCTTGCTAATCAGTCTCCCATGGGGAACCTTGTCGAATGCCTTAGTGAAGTCCATAAAGATCACATCTACCGCTCTGCCCTCATCAATCATCTTTGTTACTTCTTCAAAAAACTCAATCAAGTTTGTGAGACATGATTTCCCACACACAAAGCCATGTTGACTATCCCTGATCAGTCCTTGCCTTTCCAAATACATGCACATCCTGTCCCTCAGGATTCCCTCCAACAACTTGCCCGCCACCGAGGTCAGGCTCACCGGGTCTGTAGTTCCCTGGCTTGTCTTTACCACCTTTCTTAAACAGTGGCACCACATTTGCCAACTTCCAGTCTTCCAGTACCTCACCTGTGACTATCGATGATACAAATATCTCAGTAAGAGGTCCAGCAATCACTTTCCTAGCTTCCCACAGAGTTCTAGAGTACACCTGATCAGGTCTTGGGGATTTATTCACTTTTATGCGTTTCAAGACATCCAGCACTTCCTCCTCTGTAATATGGACATTTTGCAAGATGTCACTATCTATTTCCCTACATTCTATATCTTCCATGTCCTTTTCCACAGTAAACACTGATGCAAAATACTCGTTCAGTATCTGCCACATCTTCTGTGGCTCCACACAAACGCCGCCTTGCTGATCTTTGAGGGGCCCTATTCTCTCCCTCGTTACCCTTTTGTTCTTAATGTATTTGTAAAAGCCCTTTGGATTCTCCTTAATTCTATTTGCCAAAGCTATCTCATGTCCCCGTTTTTCCCTCTTAAGTATACTCCTACTGCCTTTATACTCTTCTAAGGATTCACTCGATCTATCCTGTGTATATCTGACATATGCTTCCTTCTTTTTCTAAACCAAACCCTCAATTTCTTTAGTCATCCAGCATACCCTATACCTACCAGCCTTCCCTTTCACCCTGACAGGAATATACTTTCTCAGAAATCTCGATATCTCACAATTGAGGATCTTTCATTCTAACACCTCAGTTAGGTATCCTCTTTCTCATTTTTAACATGATGTGTTGGTGCCGTTGTTGGACTGGGGTAGACAAAGTTAAAAATGACACAACACCAGGTTATAGTCCAGCAGGTTTATTTGGAAGCACTAGCTTTCGGAGCACTGCTGCTTCGCCAGGCTACCTGATGAAGGAGCAACGCTCCGAAAACATGCATTTTCAAATAAAGTGTTGGAGCATAACATGGTGTTATGTGATTTTTAACATTTTTAACATACTAGTGGAACTTTTAATGAGAGACAGATGCTCTACAGAATGCTGTTTGTTCATTACAAATGCAAATGTGCACCAAACTATGTATCAGACTTGACCCTGGGCTTGCAGCATCTGTGGAGAGAAAGCAGAGTTAATGTTTCAAATTCACAAGAAGGGTCACTGGACTCTAAACATTAACTCTGTTTTCTCTCCATGGATGCTGCCAGACCTGCTGAGTTTCTCCAGCAATTTTTGGTTTTGTTTCAGATTTCTGGCATCCGCAGTTCTTTGTTTTATTTTATTGAATCTGGTCTTATCTGGATCATCCCTCAAAGTTGCCACCCAAGTTGATAGGGTTAATAAAAAGGTGTACGGTGTGTTCGCTTTCATTAGCAGGGACATTGAGGTTATGCTGCAGCTCTATAAAGCCCTGATTAGACCACACTTGGAATATTGTGTTCAGTTCTGGTCAGCTCATTATAGGAAGAATGTTGAAACTTCAGAGAGGGTGCAGAGGAGATTTACCAGGACGCTGCCTGGACTGGAGGGCATGTTTTATGATGAAAGGCTGAGGGAGCTCTCATTGGAGCGAAGAAGGATGAGAGGTGACTTGATAGAGGTGTACAAGATGTTGAGAGGCATAGATAAAATGGATAGCCAGATACATTTTCCCAGGGTGGAAATGTCTATCATGAGGGGGCATAATTTTAAGGTGATTGGAAGAAGGTTGAGGGGAGATGTCAGAGGTACGTCCTTTACTCAGAGAGTGGTGGGTGCATGGAATGCACTGCCAGTGGTGGTGGTAGAGTCAAATACATTAGGTACATTTAAGTGCCTCTTGGATAGGCACATGGATCATAGTACAATGATGGAAATGTAAGTTAGTTTGATCTTAGAGTAGGATAAAAGATTGGCACAACATCGAGGGCTGAAGGGTCTGTATTGTGCTGTACTGTTCTATGTTCTATGTTCTATTATGTAGAATGAGATTTTCACGTATTTAAACCCATCTACTGCACAGAGTTAAAATTGAGTTTTGCATTAAAATAATTAATTCATGGGATATAGAAACTTCTAGCAAGAACAATACTGAATGTCCCAGAAAGGTGTTGCTACACCTCTGTAAATTATTGGTGAGACTACATCGAAGGATTGTCTGGGCATCTTATTTAAAGAAGGATTTCAATTGATTTATTTATTGTACTCACATTAGGTTACTTACAGTGTGGAAACAGGCCCTTCGGCCCAACAAGTCCACACCGACCCTCCGAAGCGCAACCCACCCAGACCCATTCCCCTACATTTACCCCTTCACCTAACACTACGGGCAATTTAGCATGGCCAATTCACCTAACCTGCACATTTTTGGATTGTGGGAGGAAACCGGAGCACCCGGAGGAAACCCACGCAGACACGGGGAGAATGTGCAAACTCCACACAGAGAGTCGCCTGAGGAGGGGATTGAACTCTGGTGCTGTGAGGCAGCAGTGCTAACCATTATGCCACCGTGCCGCCTAAGTACAGTGAAAAGTTTTATTTTGTGAGTAGTACAAGCAGATCATATCAAACAAGGATACACAGATCACAGGGTGTTTAGACAAAGCGAGGCAGACAAGGTTATGGTTGCATAGGAGATGTGCAAAACAAGATCAACATTATCTGGAGTTAGAGAGGTCCATTCAGCAGCAACGAGGAAGAAGCTGTTCTTGAACCTGTTGGTGTGTGTGTCTAAGCTTCTGTATCTCCTGTCTGATGGAAGAGGGTGTAGGAGAGCATTATGATGTTAAAGCCCCGGAGAGAGAGAGTGCAATGGAGATTACTAGAATGATACCAGGAATGAGGGTTTTTACATAGACTAATGACCTTATTGAGGTGCTCAAAATTGTGAACAATTTTGACAGGGCAAAGGAGGATATTCTGTTTCCACTAGTTGGTGTCAAACGACACCAGGTTATAGTCCGAAAGATTTATTTAAAATCACAAGCTTTTGATTTTAAATAAACCTGTTAAACTATAGAATCTCTACAGTGAGGAAACAGGCCCTTCAACCCAATGGGTCCACATGAACCTTCTGAAGAGTAACCCATCCCCTACTCCATTATTTTATATTCACCTCTGACTAATGCACCTAACCTACACATCCCTGAACACCATAGGAAATTTAGCAGGACCAATTCACCTAAGCTGCATATCTTTGAATTGTAGGAGGAAACCCACACAGACACAGGGAAAACATGCCTACTACACACAGACAGTTACCCAAGGATAGGATTGAACCCAGGTCCCGTGAGGTAGCAGTGCTAACCACTGAGCCACCGTGCTGCCCAACTATAACCTGCTCTTGTATAACTTCTGACCTTGTCCACCTTAGTCCAACACCAGTACTTCCATATCATCACTAGTTGGTGCGTGAGTAACTAGGGGTCACAATTTCATGATTGTGAGCAAGACAGCTAGAAGTGAGATGAGGAGAAACTTCTTCAGTCAGGGAGTTGTTAGGATTTGGAATGCGTTGTCTGGGAGAGTGGTGGTTGGAGATTTCAAAAGAGAGCTGCATATATATTTGAAAGGGATGAATTTAAAGGATCATGGAGATAGGACCAGAGAATGGGTCCAGCTGGGTAGCTCTTTGGAAGCTTGTATGGACACGATGAGTCAAATGGCCTCCTTCTGTACGGTAAAATATAATGATTCTAAGACATGACCAGACAATTTTCTGAACCGCTTGAAGTATCACTTCTCCACTCAAAGACCACAGTGTCACGGGGTATAAGTTGCAAGATTTTGACAGATCAGGGATATTACAGTGTCTCTAAGTGAGGACTATGTGCTTTTTGGAGACAAACTTGCAACTGGAGATTTTGCAAGTTTACTTCTTGTATCGCCAATCTGAGGTTCATGTGGAGTCTAAACTGGCTTTAGGACAACCTGTTGTTTTTTTTTATCAAGACACAAGATCTTGAAAAGCAATTGAATAAAGCTACAAACAAAATCAGAAAGTGCCGGAGAAACTCAGCAAGTCTGGCAGCATCTATGGAGAGAGTAAACAGAGCTAAGGTTTCAAGTCCAGTCACCTTTCTTCAGAAGGATTTCTCTGTCTGTAAATGCTGCCAGACCTGTTGAGTTTCTGTTTATTTCAGATCTCCATTGTTCGCTGTTCTTTGTTTTATTTAATTGAATAAAGTAACTTTGCCATTTACTACTGGCCAAAAATCTTATTAAGGTCCAATTCAGAAAAGTATTTCTCTACCTAGTTAGTTCAAATCTTGAATCCCAACTGAAGCTTGGTGCACAATCAGCTTATAAACACAAAATTATATGGAAAGTAGAATTATTGAGCCAAGCAGAGAACAAAGGAAACCTTTAGCAAATTAAATTGCTCTTCAGAAATACCTATAATAATGATTAACAAGGAGTAGGCAGTAATAACACAATTAGCTGAGACAGTACAGAAAGCACTAGATTCAGAATTAAACACAATTTAGAGCTGGAAGTGTATTATTCAACAATGTGAAGTTTTTTTTACAGAATAACTACTAGCTCGCATTGTAGAACTAAATGAATGGGGAGTGGATATGATTGTGTTGCACATAATTCAGAGTTAATAAGAATTTTAAATATTCTGAGCTCAGGCAGAGTTCAAGTTGATTCTATTCTTTGATGTGAAACAAACAAAAGAATTTAAGGGAGACTTGTAAAATTTATGAATTCATTTGACAGAGCAAGGAAGGAGAGGCTTCGAAGGGTTGGTAACCAGAGGAGATGATTTAAATACTGACAAAAGAATCAAATGGGGGTAATGGAGATGTTTATGCAGTGAGTTGTCACGATGAGACCATAATGAATAGGAACAGGAGAGGCCATTCAGCCCCTTGAGCTTGCTCCACCATTCACTAGGATCATGGATGATTAGGATGTGGGATAGATTTCCAGAAAGAAAGCAGATTCAATTTCAAAGGGAATTTGATCAACATTTGAAGAGGAACAGTTAACAAGCTTGACTGTGAGGCAACAGTGAGGGTTTGGAGCCATGGTTCATTCTAAGTTCTACAGCTGGCATGTTGCAATGTGAGGTCCCTTTAAGATTGTCACTCCATGACACTTGCACAGTTCTGAAAGGGAACACCTCCTGTGTATGGCCTGTTTGTTCCACTCCTGGCTATAGCATCCCTACAACCTGGAGCAAGCACTGGGACCAATCAGTGACCTCTTTCAAAGAGCTAGCACAATTAGGAAGCGCCAGATGTTTCCCTGCTGTGCTGTATGATTCTATCCAACATGGTGTGGAGCCAACATTGTCGAGATTTTATATTGTATGATCGACATTGTATAATTACATCCTGTGGGGAAAGTTGGCTATAGGATATGGAGGACCATTATTATCATTGCTGTTGTAATATTTTAAAAATTGTTCATTAAGTTTGTAAGGAATAAGAGCAGAAGTCAGCCATTCACCCTTGGCCTGCTGTACAACAGGATCAGAGGTGATCTGTCCCAGGTCTTTAGTTCTGTTTCATGCCAACTCCTCATAGCTCTGGGCTCCTCAATATTTCAAAAATCCATCTCCCTGTTGTTAAATAGTGGCCACAACTTTCTGGAGGCAGAGAATTCCAGACACTCCCTACTCTCAGGGAGAAGAAATTGCTTTACACATCAGTTTTGAACGAGTGCCTCTTTATTCTGTAAAACTATGTCTGCTGGTCAGAGGTTCCACAATCGTGGAAATACCACTTCACCATCTACCCTGTCAGGCCCGCTTGGAGTCTCGAAGCATTGCACACATCTGGACTGTTATATCTTGGTTTGTCCTTGATATCTGACAAGCAAATCACTGAATTGGAGGATAAAGCTGTTTCAGAATTCAAGACCGCATTTATTTATCAAAAGTCTACAGTCACTTGCATTTCTTGGTGTTCTCGTGTTTGCCAGCGTTTACAATACTTTAAGGTCATTCACATTCATATTTATTTTCCTGCCTATTGCTTGTGAGATCAACAGAATGATCTGTCCTTGTACAGCCACCAAATTGAAAATATCTCCACTATTCAGATAGGAAAGCTACTGTCAGTCAAGCCATGCAACTCGAAGGCTTTAATAAAACATAGGCATAAACCCAGCATTATTGAGCAACTGCATTACATCAAGAAAGACTGGCAATGCTGGATATCTGAAACAAAAACAGAAAATGCTGGGTGGACCTGGTAGGTCTGGCAACATCTTTGGAGAGAGACGGAGTTAACATTTCAGATCGATGGTCTTGTCGCAATATCACATTTGTCACTTAAATTCTCCTGCTTTCTACCAGTCAAACTTTCCGTTTAGTCATAATGTCATACAGCATGGAAACAGACCCTCCAATCCAACGTGTCCATGCCGACCATAATCCTAAACTAAACTAATCCCATTTCACAATAGACAATAGACAATAGGTGCAGAAGTAGGCCATTCTGCACTTCGAGCCCGCAACACCATTCAATATGATCATGGCTGATCATCCTTAATCAGTATCGTGTTCCTGCCTTATCTCCATAACCCTGGATTCCACTATCCTTGAGAGCTCTAAACAAATCTTTCTTAAATGAATCCAGAGACTGGGCCTCCACTGCTTCTGGGGCAGAGCATTCCACACAGCCACCACTCTCTGGGTGAAGATGTTTCTCCTCATCTCTGTCCTAAATGGTCTACCCTGTATTTTTAAGCTGTGTCCTCTAGTTCGGTATTTTTAAGCTGTGTCCTCAGCATTTGGTCCATATCCTTCTAGACCTTCGCTATCCATGTAACTGTCTTTTAAATGTTATAATTGTACCCGTATCTACTACTTCTTCGGGCGCCTCACTCCATATATGCTTCACCCTTTGCGTGTAAAATGTTGCCCCTTAGGTCCTTTTTACTTCTTTCTCCTCCAACCTTAAACCTATGCCCTCTAGTTTTGGATGCCCCTACCCTTGGCCCTTCACCCTATCCATGTTCCTTATGATTTTATAAATCTCTATAAGGTTCCACCTCTGACACTGCAGGGAGGAAAGTCCCAGTCAATTGAGCCTTTCATTGTAACTCAAATCCTACAGTCCCAGCAACATTCTTGCAAATTTTTTTCTGCACCCTTTTTAGTTCAATGACATCCTTCCTATAGCAAGGTGACCAGAATTGTATGCAGTATTCCAAAAGTGGCCTCGCTAATGTCTTGTACAGTCCCAACTCCTGTACTTGATGCTCTGAGTGATGAAGACAAGTGTGCCAAATGTCTGTATGCGATGCTGCTTTTAATGAACTGTGTACCTGAGCACCTGGGTCTCTCTGTTCTGTTTTCGTGTACCTCCCTGCATTTCCTGTTTAGGTCTTCTCCACTTTTCCCCGGCTCTATTCTTGACTGAAACCTGTTCCATCACTTGCTTTCCTACTTGTGATGAAAGACCTGAAGAATTGGGCTGGACTTTCTGGAATAGGTCACGATCCCAGTTTGTTCCTGTGCTGGAACCGGAGTGATCATGGCCATTCGTTGGCTGCAATTTTCATGGAGGCAGCCACTACCTTCACGAACGGCCTCTAATTGGGTGGAGCTGGGAAGTGGGAGGTGCAGGGGAGGCCATGGCAGTGCTGTCAAGCTAGCCGCCTCTGCTGGAGGTGTGGGCACTACCGTGTCAGGCTTGAGAATGTGAGCACACCTGAAGGTGGAAGTGCACAACGAAAATGAAAACCCAGCTGTTGGGCGATCCATGTGACAGAGACCACCTTGGCCTGGTCCACCATATTCCAGTGGGTGTGTGCTGGAGCCATAGAGAGAAGGAGTTAATGCCCTCACTCCTCACCACCTTGGGCTGGTTACTGGGATGCTTCTAGACAAAAGTGAGGACTACAAATGCTGGAGATCAGAGTCTAGATTAGAGTGATGCTGGAAAAGCACAGCAGGTCAGGCAGCATCTGAGGAGCAGGAAAATTGACATTTCAGGCAAAAGCCGTTCATCAAGAATCAAATGCTGCTTCCAACTCAACTCTGGGCACCAGCCTCAGCGAGACTGCCATCTGCTGTCTAGGAAGCCATGGGGGCCCAACCATCATTCCCTCAGTTGGCCTCTGGATGGGCCTCGTTGGCTACTTAGTGAACAGCTAGCTCCCAATGTGTTGACCCTGACAAGGTCACTCTGAGATAGGATTCTGTCAGATTGCTGATCCAATGTGCTCTATTGCTAGTTTGTTTTCAATCTTGCCTCACCTTAACTGGATCTGGAATATCTCATCCCATGGGTTCCTTGCTAAATACTCACAGAATGACACCAATGGCACAGGTTGAATTCCAACACCGAATCAGACGACCACAAATGTCCTGTCCACACCTCCCCACCTGGGGCGGGGTGACTCTCAGGTTGACCTCACCATCAATCATCTCTCTCCTGAGAGAGTAATCTATGGTGATATAAAACAAAGAATTGTGGAGACTATAAATCTGAAACAGAAACAGTTGGAGAAACTCAGCATGTCTGGCTGCATTTGTGAAGAGAGAAAAGAAGTTAATGCTTCGAGTCCAGTAACCTTTTAACAGAATGGCTGATCAGGTTCTGAAGAAGATCCATAGGACTTGAAATGTTAACTCTCTTTTCTTCCCATACGTGCTGCCACACCTGCTGAATTTCTCCAGCAAGATATCTGTTTGTTTCAGGTTTCCAGTATCCATGGTATCTTGCCTTTATAAATCTGCTCAGTCTCCATGGATATGCACATGGTCCAGTGAGTGAGGGAGTTAACCTCGGAATCTGGCTTGGTATGTCTTGGCTTGGCACTCTGATGAAGGTGGCATTGCTGAGTTACCCTTTGGCAAATTTCTGAAGAAAGACTGGAAAACACGAAGGAGCAAAGTGATGAGGCACCACCTCTCTCTCAGAAGAATGGACCTAACCGAATTGTACTTGTTCTCACTGATCAATCATCCCCACTTATCCTGTAACTAACTGGGTAGAGGGAACACAGATCACTTTGTCAAGCATGAGGATCTACGGATCTGCAGGATACCAATTCCTGCTGCTTTTGAACAGTGATAAATTTTGCCATGTAATATTTATGTGCACATCAATTTATGATCCTCATTTTTCATGCTCATTGCCCTTGAAGGAGACAGAAATAATTTTTTAACATAGCTTTATTCAGATTTTTTTTTTGTTTGAGGACTTTGAAACTCATTTAATGTTTTCCATCTTGAAGTGCTTCTATCAAATTGATATGTCAAGAATCTTCTCCAGATTAATTTGAATTTATGAAATCAGCATTGGTGGCACGAAGGAATTTTGCTGCATTGGCTGTTGTCCTTGTAACTTTGGTGGGTGAATTTTTATGTTAGCCGAGGTGATCGGTGATGCTGTTGCAAGAGGGAACAGTCTACCTGTGTGCACCTAGGAATGGTATCTGCCTTTTCCCATCAGAGTCAAATGGTTAAATTAATTATTGAAGACTTTTCTAGTGTGTCTCAGGCAGCAATCTTCTGCATATTTCTTTGTTTTTCCTGAGAATCGAATGCTTGATGCCAGAGGGGATGGAAAATATCCAAGGATTACACAGGGATTCATTGAGAAAGAACTCCACACATGTGGGTATTCAACCATTCTGTCCCTTGAGCGCATTCTGCTATTCAATTGGATCATTGTGATCTGGATCTGATCCCCATTTTCTTGCCTTTGCTCTATGAATAAGTTTTTCTGACAAACCTTTTGTCCCTCCAGCCTCAATGGTTCTTAAGTCAGAGAGAGTTCCAGATTTCCACCACTTTCTTTGTGAGAAAGTACTTGCAGACTTCATTCCTCAACAACCTGGACTTAATTTTAAGTTTAAGTTCTTACCCTTGACCCCTCGACTCCAGTCACACACTGAATCGAAAAGTGTGGCATTGGAAAAGCCCAGCAGGGCAGGCAGTATCCGAGGCGCAAGACAGTCGACGTTTCGGACATGAACCTTTAATCAGGAATGTGACATAGCTGTCACATAGCCCCAAGCTGTGTACAAGGCAATGGTTCTGAAAGAGTTAATATTAGGTACTGCATTAAGTGCCACCAATGTGATGATCACACAGAGGCTTGCATGGGCAAATTGGGAGATTAGGTTACAATCTTGAGGTGGACAGTTGTATGGTTATGGGCCGGAGCTCTTCAACAGGATACTTGACATTCCTGATGAAGGGCTCCTGCCCGAAACGTTGATTCTCCTGCTCCTTGGATGCTGCCTGAACTGCTGTGCTTTTCCAGCAACACACTCTCAACTCTGATCCCCAGCATCTGCAGACCTCACTGTCTCCTAGTTGTATGGTTATGTCTCCCAATAGTCTTTGCCATCATCATTTTGAACTCGCTAAAATAAATTGGACCTGAATATGTAATAAACCACATCTTGTTAATGACAGATCTTTTTCCTTTTAAAACTCATCTGTGGCTGTTCCCTGACCACTGTAAATCAATCATGCTTTTAGACTAGCCTTGCCTCTAATTTTCTTACAGGCTTCATAGAGCTCCAAGACCCATGTGTGGCAGTAATTCTGGAATGCAAAGTTAGTGCCACAATCGGTTGGATATTATGTGCACATGCACAAGCACCCAGCCGAGAGGCAATGCAGCCTTAGACCCAGTCCAGGAAATGGGAGTGGTGGCAGCATCTTCTGACACATAAGCACCTCATGGTGATCAGTGATGGGAAATCAGGGCACGTTGATGGAAAAAAAAACCCACTGGCTCTCAGAGAATACATTTCCAGATGACTATCCCTGTTCAATATTTTATAGCTTTTAACAACGACTTTCAAGTCACTTATGTTTCACGGCATTTAATAAAGACTCATGTCACCCATCAGGAGCTGCAAATGCTTGAGCAAACAAGCAACAGGAACTTGAGTCAAAACGTGTGGCACTGGAAAAACACAGCAGGTCAGGCAACATCCGAGTAGCAGGAGAGTCAACGTCTTAGGCATTCATCAGGAATGTTCGAAATGTCAAACTCTCCTGCTCCTCGGATGCTGCCTGACTGGCTGTGCTTTTCCAGTGCCACATGTTTCAACTCTGACTCTCCAGCATCTGCAGTCCTCACTTTGTCCAAGCAATAGGAGCTTGTGGAAGGACTTACAAACAAGAGGGACCGTATTGTTGAAGAGGAGAGTGTGAAACGGACTGGTAAGCTAGAAGAGATACTTGTTAGGAAGGAAGATGTGTTGGACATTTTGAACAACTTGAGGATAGACAAGTCCCCTGGGCCTGACGGGATATATCCTAGGATTATGTGGGAAGCAAGAGAGGAAATTGCAGAACCGTTGGCAATGATCTTTTCATCTTCACTGTCATTGGGGGTGGTGCCAGGGGACTGGAGAGTGGCGAATGTTGTGCCCCTGTTCAAAAAAGGGAATAGGGATAACCCTGGGAATTACAGGCCAGTTAGTCTTACTTCAGTGGTAGGCAAAGTAATGGAAAGGGTACTGAGGGATAGGAATTATGAGTATCTGGAAAGACACTGCTTGATTAGGGACAGCCAGCACGGATTTGTGAAGGGTAGGTCTTGCCTTACAAGTCTTATTGATTTCTTTGAGGAGGTGACCAAGCATGTGGATGAGGGTAGAGCAGTTGATGTAGTGTACATGGATTTTAGTAAGGCATTTGATAAGGTTCCCCATGGTAGGCTTATGCGGAAAGTCAGGAGGCATGGGATAGAGGGAAATTTGGTCAGTTGGATAGAAAACTGGCTAACCGGTCGAAGTCAGAGAGTGGTGGTAGATGGTAAATATTCAGCCTGGAGCCCAGTTACAAGTGGAGTTCCGCAGGGATCAGTTCTGGGTCCTTTACTGTTTGTAATTTTTATTAATGACTTGGAAGAGGGAGTCGAAGGGTGGGTCAGTAAATTTGCAGATGATATGAAGATTGGTGGAGTTGTGGATAGTGAGGAGGGCTGTTGTCGGTTGCAAAGGGATTTAGATATGATGCAGAGCTGGGCTGAGGAGTGGCAGATGGTGTTCAACCCTGTCAAGTGTGAGGTTGTCCATTTTGAAAGGACAAATAAGAATGCGGAATACAGGGTTAACGGTAGGGTTCTTAGTGAGGTGGAGGAGCAGAGGGATCTTGGGGTCTATGTTCATAGATCTTTGAAAGTTGCCACTCAGGTGGATAGAGCTTGTAAGAAGGCCTATGGTGTATTAGCGTTCATTAGCAGAGGGATTGAATTCAAGAGTCGTGAAGTGATGTTGCAGCTGTACAGGACCTTGGTTAGGCCACATTTGGAGTACTGTGTGCAGTTCTGGTCGCCTCACTTTAGGAAAGATGTGGAAGCTTTGGAAAGGGTGCAGAAGATTTACCAGGATGTTGCCTGGAATGGAGAATAGGTCGTACGAGGATAGGTTGAGAGTGCTAGGCCTTTTCTCATTGGAATGGCGAAGGATGAGGAGTGACTTGATAGAGGTTTATAAGATGATCAGAGGAAAAGATAGAGTAGACAGTCAGAAACTTTTTCTCAGGGTACAACAGAGTGTTACAAGGGGAAATAATTTTAAGGTGAAGGGTGGAAGATATAGGGGGGATGACAGGGGTAGGTTCTTTACCCAGAGAGTGGTGGGGGCATGGAATGCGCTGCCTGTGGGAGTGGCAGAGTCAGAATCATTGGCGACCTTTAAGTGGCAATTGGATAGGTACATGGATGGGTGCTTAAGCTAGGACAAATGTTCGGCACAACATCGTGGGCCGAAGGGCCTGTTCTGTGCTGTATTGTTCTATGTTCTATGTTCTATGACTAACAAAGAGACAGTACTCTGGGTTACTTCACTTCAGACCGACACAGACACAAAAGAAGCTTTGTGAGTGAGAAGGAACTTAAAGACTGGGCCAACATCTACTCGGAAGCGAGGATCTGCAGATTTCCCTGGTTAGGTGCTCAGATCCAATACTCGTACTGGAATTCCATGAATAAAGTTAAAAAATCCCTGTCTGGCACGCAGAGAAACATTAATTGAGTGGTGCAGGCTGAGAAGGCTGGATTTTAAGAAGGAAGAGTACTTATGGCTTTCAAGAGTGTTGCTGTCAAGATCAGTGGACACCACAAGAAATCAAAGGCCATATAAGTGCACTATTCCGAGATTACTGCTCTGTGCAGCAGAAGTAAGGTGACATCAATTTATAGAAACAGAAACTAGGAGCAGGAGTAGGCCATTCGGCCCCTTGAGCCTGCCCCGCCATTCAATATGATTGTAGCTGATCATCCAACGCAGTCCCCTGTTCCTGCTCTCTCCCCCATACCCTTTGGTCCCTTTATCTTCCAAGAACTAATAATGTTTAAGAATATCCTCCTTATTGAAAACCCTCAATGTTTGGCCTCAGTCACTTTGCATATCAGATAATTTCACAGGCTCCCCACTCTCTGGGTGAAGACATTTCTCCTCATCTCAGTCCTAAACTCATACAGCGACCCCCCTGGTGCTGGACTCCCCAATCACTGGGAACATCCTTCCTGTGTTTATCCTGTCTACTCCTGTTATAGGTTTCTATAAAGGGTCAATTTAGAAGGTAAATATGTGTGGAAAGTTCTTTACACAGAGGGTGGTGGGTGCCTGGAATGCATGGCCAGTGGAGCTGGTAGTGAGTCAGGAGCCCTTCCTGGACACACCTGACAAAGTCTGTTCCATCCAAACTATATGCACTAAGGAGGTTCATTTAAAACGAATCTAGACAGATATATGAATGGGCAGGGAGCAGAGGGATGGACCCTTAGAAAATAGATGACAGGTTTAGATAGAGGATCTGGATTGGCACAGACTGAGAGGGCTGAAGGATCTGTTCCTGTGCTGTAATTTTCTTTGTTCTCTTTGTTCTTTGTAAAGCAGATAGAGTCTATCAGAAGATGATAGAAAGCCTTTTCCGCTGCAATGTGGGCGCAAGATCCGTAATTCAAATTACCGTTCTGGTGGGAAGAATTTATCAATATGGCAGGCACAAGGCTGTATTTAAGGAGTCATAGAAAAGGCTGTGTACTGATTATTTGGTCAGGAAAGTTGGAAACGTCCATCTTGCTTTTCGGCAGGAGAAAAATCCACATTTTGATTGAAAAAATGCAGGAAAGCCTTCAAGTACATAAACCACACAGATGTACAGCGTTACTATTTAACAAAATTAAAAGATTTAAAAGAAGGGAAGGTATGCACATTGCTATGTTGCACAGTTTAGCTTTAAAGACAAGGAAAATGAGCCAGCATTGCTGTTAACAGAAGTAAAAAATCTTCAAGGGAAAGAAATTGCAGCAGCATAGAGATACTCCAGGATTGAAAAGCTTCAAAGTACGAAGAGTAAATAGTCTTTGCTTTGAAATCAGAATGCAGAAGAGAAGAAACAGAAGCAGAAATTTCTGGAAAAGCTCAGCAGGTCTGGCAGCCTTTGTGGAGAGAAATCAGAGTTAATGTTTTAGGTCAGTGACCCTTCCTCAGAACAGTAAGGGGAGGGAAGAAGTTTGTCAAATTTGTTACAGCCCAGTGAAGATGGATCTTCAGAGAAAGCTGTTCCAATGGTTCCGAGTAGAAACTAGAGATAATTGCTGATAAGAAAGGGTGATGAATCTATTGCATGGATCAGTATTTGGAGCTACGGTGTTGTGGCCGTTATGGAGATGTGGATATCATAGGGGCAGGAATGGTTGATGGATGTTCCAGGGTTTAGATGTTTCAAAAGGAATCAGGAGGGAGGTAAAAGAGATGGGGGAGTGGTATTGCTAATCAGGGATAGTGTCACAGCTGCGGAAAGGGAGGTCATCGGGGAGGGTTTGTCTACAGAGTCAGTATGGGTCGAAGTCAGAAACAGGAAAGGAGCAGTCAATTTATTGGGAGTTTCCTATAGACCCCCCTCCAATAGCAACAGAAACACAGAGGAGCAGATTGGAATGCAGATTTTGGAAAGGTGCAGAAGTCACAGGGTTGTTGTCATGGGTGACTTCAACTTCAACTTGATTGGAACCTCCTTAGTGTATATAGTTTGGATGGAACAGACTTTGTCAGGTGTGTCCAGGAAGGGCTCCTGACTCAATATGTAGATAGGCCAGCTAGAGAGGAGGTTATGTTGGATTTGGTGCTTGGCAACAAACCAGGCCAGGTGTCAGATCTCTCGGTGGGTGAGCATTTCAGTGATAGTGACCACAACTCCCTGACCTTTACTATACTAATGGAAATGGGTAGGAGCAGACAACATGGGGGAGGGGAAATTCAATGCTATTAGGCAGGAACTGTGGAGCATAAATTAGGAACAGATATTCTCAGGAAAATGCACGGCAGAAATGTGGAGGTTGTTTAGGGCACACTTGCTCAAGTGCATGATAGGTTTGTCCCACTGAGGCAAGGATGAGTTGGGAGGTTGAAGGAAAATGGGGTGATAAGGGATGTGAAACATCTACTCAAGAGGAAGAAGGAAGATTACTTAAGATTGAGGAGGCAAGAATCAACCCCTAGAGGGTTGCAAGGCAGCTAGGAAGGAACTGAAGAGTGGACTTAGGAAAGCTAGAAGGGGGCATGAAAAAGCCTTGGCAGGTAAGATTCAGGAAAACCCTAAAGCCTTCTATACTTAGGTGAGGAACAAGAGTGAGGGTAGGGCCAATCAGGATAGTGGAGGGAACTTGTTCCTGGAGTTGGAGAAGGTAGGGGAGGTCCTTAATGAATACTTTGCTTCAGTATTCACTAGTGAGGGGGACCTTTCGAGGACAACGTGAAACAGACTGATACTCTTGAACAGGTTGATGTTAAGAAGGAGGATGTGCTGGGAACATTGAAAAACATGAGGCCAGACTGGATATACCCAAGGTTTCTATGGGAAGCAAAGGAAGAGATTGCTGCACCTTTGGTGATGATCTTTGTGTCCTCATTGTCCAATGGAGTAGTACTAGATGATTGGAGGTTGGCAAATGTTATTTCCTTAATCAAGAAAGGGAATAGGGATAATCCTGGGAATTACCGACCAGTCAGTCTTATGTCAGTGGGAAAATTATTGGAGAGGATTCTGAGAGACAGGATTTATGATTATCTGGAAAAGCATTGCTTGATTAGATGTAGTTAGTCTGGCTTTGTGAGGAAAAGTGCAGCAGGTCAGGCAGCATCCAAGGAGCAGGAGAATCGACGTTTCGGGCATAAGCCCTTCTTCAGGACTTATGCCCGAAACGTCGATTCTCCTGCTCCTTGGATGCTGCCTGACCTGCTGCGCTTTTCCAGCAACACATTTTTCAGCTCTGATCTCCAGCATCTGCAGTCCTCACTTTCTCCTAATGGCTTTGTGAGGGGCAGTTTATGCCTCACAGGTCTTATTGAATTCTTTGAGGATGTGACAAAGCACATTGATGAAGATAGAGCAGTGGGTATGGCGTATATGGATTTTAGCAAGGCATTCTCCAACTCATTCAGAAAGTAAGGAGGCATGGGAAACAGGGAAATGAAGCAACTCTTGGATAAGCACATGGATGATACTAAAATATAAGGTATGTAGGTTAGTTTGATCTGAGAGTAGGATAAAAGGTTGGCAAAACCTTTTGGCAAAGGGCCTATACTGTGCTGTACTGTTCTATGTTCTATGTTCTAAATCCTGAGAGGGAGGGACAATCTTATCACAGGAAAACAACATAACTTAGCCACTTGTTAAAGTATAAACACTGTAATGAAACATATGACAGACCTTTCCAAAGCAGGTACTAAAAATCAATATCAGCAATAAAACAAGTATTGTCCATCAATAACAAAAGAAAATCTGTAAAACTGTAAATTACTTCCAGAAGATGTGCAGAATTAGACGGGCTTCAGAGCAGCAAAAAGCCAAATGCCTTCTCAAACAAATTAATGTGATTGGACCACGAGCATGAGAAAAGATGCTAAATACACGTCGAGGGGAAATTGATAATCCAAAAGACTCAAGCTTGATATAATCTGTGTATGTCAATGGACATATCATTAATTTTGAGCTTTATACAGAAATGAATGTCACAGTCTTCTCAAATGAATAGAAACAGACTATAGCCGACAGAGATTAAACTACACCATCGAGCCAGCTCAACTCTTAAGGTTAAAGGTTCATTACAAACAACTCTACAATGCAAACAGCATAACAGATTTGAGAAGGCAAACATGATTCACAATCACCACTTCTTACTTTTGAGTTTGTGTCTTGACCCCACCATCTTGAAATAGGAGGAGTGTTGAGCTATTTCCAAAGGACAATATACAGATCAAGAAAAAATAAGCAATGCCAAATCTATTCAAGGAGAGGTGAGAGAGATTCAAAGAGATCAACTGGCCAAGAAATAAACTTTTGTCATTCATTCACTCAAGGGATGCCAGGAAAAGAATTTGATGGGATTCCAAGATTTATGGCAAAACACAAAATGGAGAAGGAACCTATTGAGGTCAACTATGTTGGCAGAAGAGAAATATTTCCTTGTGTCAATAGGATGGATTATTGGTACCATACAGGAATGTTGGAAATGTTCGTCCTTCCTATTGTTATGGCAAGGACTTTCAGATGATCATTTGTGTGCAGAGACAAGTACTGACAACAATATAACTATCAAAATTCACAGAGTAATCTTTATTGAAGTCAGAGAGCAAAATCAGCTGCAGAATAAATTTTCATACCAGATTTGGATTTGATTTCAGATGATGAGATGACATGGGTTCAAGAGGAACATTTCAACTCTGCACCTTCCAAAGCAGAATTGTCAGTACAGTTTCAAAGGTCGTAAGGTTGGAGGACTGTAAGGAGCTTGCATGAAAGTGTAACTGAGGTCTGGGACAGATCTTGTTGAATGGCGGGAGAGGCTTGAGGGGTCAAATATCTTACTCCAGCTTTTACTTCTCATGTCCTGGTCCTTGTATGTTTCTGCAGTCTGTCCATGTCTCGAATGGAATGGAATCTGGGCCGGTTTGACACTCGGCCTGTCCATTGTCCCATTAGTGAAGCATACTTCCAATACTGTTTAGGTATATATCTGGAGAGATGAACTCGAGCACACAGACAGCATTTTACATGATCCTTTACTCCTCGGTGGAATACACATCACAAGGGGGCGATTGTTTAAGGGTGTTTAACCACCTAAAATGCTTTCACTTCAGTTATGTGGCTAAGTTACATGTCATGAAGAATTGCAAGGACTAGGGAGTGAATGGAAAGATGCCAATTGGTTTCAATGATCAAAAGAACCTGGCAATGGGTAGTTAACTTGCAATCCAGTGTTAAACTTGGCTCTCCGATCGACTGTTCCTGCAGGTCTTTGTGATTAAGGGGCATGTCTCAGTGATGACATTCCTGGTGTATCTGAGCTCTCTGTCACAGTAATTCGGGGTGTCATGGTGGCTCAGTGGTTAGCATTGCTGCCTCATAGCACCAGGGACCTGGGTTCGATTCCAGCCTCAGGTGACTGTCTGTGTGGAGTTTGTACATTCTCCCCGTGTCTGCGCGGGTTTCCTCCGGGTGCTCCAGTTTCCTCCCACAGTCCAAAAATGTGCAAATTAAGTGATTGGACATGCTAAATTGCCCATAGTGTTCAGGGATGTGTAGGTTAGGTGCATTAGTCATGGGTAAATGTGAGATAATAGGATAAAAGAATGCATCTGCGTGGATTACTCTTCAGTGTGGCCTTGTTGGGCCAAAGGGCCTGTTTCCACACTGTAGGACTTCTATGAATTTTTGGCCACGGCCTCCCCGAGGAACTCTTCTCAGGTTTCAGGGCCCTCCTTCCAAACAAGGATACAACAGATAGATAGAAAATCATTTATTACTGAACACCAAGAAAACTTGAACTTTCCGACAGACTGGACAAAACTTAACAGTCAGTATGACATTAAACATCTCTCAGACCTAATGTGGTCCTTGAGCTTGGTGTTTTTTTGCACATTTTATGATATTGGTCTCCATATTAGGTGAGGCTTGGGTATTTCAGTTCAGTTACCAAGGCCCCATAAACCTTTGGGGCTCCCCTTCTCTCAGCTTTCAGTCTGTGGCCCTCTTCAAATGTGCCAGGTGCCCTCAGGGGGGGCCATATGGCCACCATTAAAAATTTAATTTAATGATTAGATTTAATTCTCTACAGTGTGGAAACAGGCCCTTCAGCCCAACCAGTCCACACCAACCCTCCAAAGAGTAACCCACCCAGACCCATTTCCCATTGAATGATGCACCTAACACTATAGGTAATTTAGCATGGCCAATTCACCTAACCGGCACATCTTTGGACTGTGGGAGGAAACCGGAGTACCCAGAGGAAAACTACACAAGACACGGGGGAAATTTGCAAACTCCACACAGACAGTCATCCAAGGCTGGAATTGAACCTGGGACTCTGGTGCTGTGAGGCAGCAGTACTAACCACTGAGCTACCGTGCCGCACAAATGGCTAGTCTATCACGCTCAGGGAGAGCAGATTTAGTTATGAGACACTTTCAGCATTTCACCCATTTATCTTGTGTAGCTCATCCATGAGTTTGTTGCCTCTAGGCTTCACTATTCTAACATTCCCCTACAAGACACTCCTAGCTGACTGTTAGCGTTTTACCCTCAATGAACTTGAGATCATCTACATCTCTGCTGTTTACACCCAAACGTATACCAAATCCCATTCCATCATAATTTCCCTGCCCACTGACCGAGATTGGCTCTGAGTCAAGCAAGGTCTCGTTTAATAAACAAAAATAGCACATAGAGCAGTACAGGCTCTTCAGCCCTCGATGTTGTGCCAACCCTTTGTTCTATTCGAAGATCAGACTAACCTACATAACCTTCACTTCATCCATGTGGCTATCCAAGAGTCGCTTAAATGTCCCGAATGTTTCTGACTCTACCACCACTGCTGGCAGTGTAACCCATGCACCCACACTCTCTGTGTAAAGAACCTACCTCTGACATCTCCCCTAAACTTTCCTCCAAACACCTTAAAATTATACCATGATAGTGATAGCCATTTCCGGCCTGGGCAAAAGTCTCTGGCTATCCACTCTATCTATGCCTCTCATCATCTTGTCCATCTCTACCAACTCACTTCTCATCCTTCTTCACTCCAGTGAGAAAAGCCCTCGCTCCCTCAACCTTCCTTCATAAGACATGCCCTTCAGTCCAGGCAGCATCCTGGTAAATCTCCTCTGCACCCTCTCCAAAGCTTCCACATCCTTCCTATAATGAGGCAACCAGAACTATTCTGAGGATTCACTGGACCTGAAATGTTAACTCTGAGTTCTCTTCACTGATGTTGCCAAACCTGCTGAGCTTTTCCAGCAACTTCTGTTTTTGTTTCTGATTTACAGCATCCACAGTTCTTTTGTTTTGTATCTCATATTTTTAAGTGTTCAGTCTTGTTTTCAAATCCCCTCCATGACCTTACCCCTCCCTATCTGATATGTGTGACCTCACAATCCTCTAAGGTCATTCAGTATCTCCAACAGTAACTGTTCCAATATTGACAGCTTTCAGTTCTCCAGTTCCTAAGCTCTGGAAATCCCCATGTCAAAACCTCCTTTGTAAAAAAAAAAATTCTTTCAAGGCAAGGTGAGTCAGAATTTCTTACCCATCCCTAATTTCACTTGAACTGAGAGACTTGCTTGGCCACCTCAGAGGGTCAACCCAAGGATCTGGAGTCACAGGTAGGCCAGACCAGGTAAGGATGCAGATTTCTTACCCTGTCGGACATGAGTGAACCAGGTAGGCTTTTACAATAATTGATGATCTTTTCATGGTCACCATTACCAATGGCTAGCTCTATATTCCAGATTTATTGATGAGATTTAACCTCCAGCAGCCACTGTGGTCAGAGTTGAACCAATGTCCTGGAGAACATTAGCCTGCGATCCAAAACTACTGGTATTGTAACATTACCATTAATCACCATGACCTCCTTTAAGATACTTCTGAAACCCATCTGCCCTAATATTGCCATACATATTGCTACATGTCATATATTGTGTTATTATGCCTTTGTGAAGCAGCCTGGTTTACTTTCATTGTACTAACAGTATCTACACATTGTGGTCCCCATGTCTGAACAGCTGTTGTTTGCAGTGATGTTGTGTGAGGCCAAGGCACATTGCCATGATCTTCTGGTGATAACTGAATAGTAGCTTCCAATATCCCAACATTTCAACAGTGCCCTGAGGAAGGGTCAGCAGACCCGAAACGTTAACTCTGATTTCTCTCCACCGATGCTGCCAGACCAACTGAACTTCTCCAGCAGCTTCTATTTTTGTTTCAAGAATATCAGGTCGCTCCTTAATGCTTGTAATGGTTTGTTCAGGGACACAGAATTCTCCTTAAAGTTGCTGGCAAAGCAGGTGTTAAAATTCAGGACTCTATATTTATTTGTGGGCTTTTCATTTGACTAGAAGCAATGTTCCTGCTCCTGACGGTTGACAAAGCACATTATGCTTTTGATGCATGGTGCTGTTTGCAAAAGGATCTTAATGCCTTGTTGCATCGACGAAAGGATGTTAACAGTTTCTAATCTATGTTGATTGCCAGGATTTACGATAGTTACCATATTTTAACATCCATCATTACCAGGATTTACCAAAGGCAGCATGTTTTAAAATTCGTCATTGTTAGGATTTATGATAGTCATTACATGCCACATTCAGATTACATGTTCCATTTTATGAAATATATGGAAGCAAATGTTATGCTGGTATATGGGAGAAGGGGTGCTCATTTTCACAGAGTGAAAGAGAGTGTAAACTTCAGAAAAACTCTTGCTGGCAATGCACAATGATGCAAATCACATTTATTCACATGAAATTATAATGCAGCAGATGCTGAAAAACTTAGCAGGCCAGGCAGCATCTGTGGAGAGAAGAACAGAAAGTCAATGTTTCAGGTCAGTGGCCTTTCATTGTTAACCTTGTTACGGGTAGATTAGCACTAAGTAATGATGCTTATTTAATGAGCTGGTGCAGGCACAATGGGCCAAATGGCCTCCTACTGCATCGGAACAATTCTGTGATCCTGTGATATTCTAAAGATGATGAGTGGGCATTTTCTGTGACATTACTTGATGGGAAAGATTTGTCTGCCTATTTCCAATTAAACAAGCATGTCGAGCAACTGCAACTCATTTCCATTCCAGCAGCCCTCACTTGGATCAAGGAATGGGAATGATAGGAACTCAGTAACCAGTTTGTTGTGACAAACCCCATCCACCAAATGTGAACAGTCCCAATGAGAGTGGTCCTTACTAAAGACATGAGACTGTAAGATGTAGAAGCAAGAGTAGGCCATTCAGCCCATCGAGCCTGCTTCACCATTCAGTGAGAATGTGGCTGATCGGATAATCCACAACTCCACTTTCCTGTGCTATCCCCACAACCCTTGATTCCCTTACTAATTGAAAGTCTTAATCTTGAATATACTTAAGGACCAACCTCTGCAGCCCTCTGCGATAAAGAATTTCACAGATTCAGGATTCTCCAAGAAAAGAGAATTTCTCCTCATCTCTGTCCTAAATGTGTGACCGCTCACTCTGAGTTTATACCCTTTGGTCCTACACGTTTCCACAAGGAAAAACATCCTCTCAGTGTCTAATGTGTGGAATCCCTTCAAAGAATCTTTTGTATAAAATGAAGGACTGCGGATCTTGGAAATCTGAAACAAAAACCGAGAATGCGGGAGCGACTCAGCAGGTCTGTGGAGAGAGAACCCAAATAAATGTTTCTAATCCAGCAAATCTTCTTCCGAACTCAGGCTAGTGAAGCTTCTCTGGACTGCCTTCAATGGCAAGAGGTTTGGGACAAGTCTGAGCCCCCTGCATAGGCAAGCTCCATCAATGAGGCCTGACTATAAAGTCGTTCTGCATCTTAGAATCCCTACAGTGTGGAAACAGGTCCTTCACTCCAACAAGTTCACACTGACCCTCCAAAGAGTAACCCACCCAAACCCATTCCCTGACTAATACACCTAACCTACACATGCCTGAACACTATAGGCAATTGAACATGACCAATTCCCCTAACCTGCACATCTTTTGGATCTTGTGCAGAGACACAGACAAAGCTGACTACTTCAGAGTGCCCCCTCTCTAGATTGTGTAGTCAACCAATCTTCTAAAACTCAGCAATTGAAGTGGGGATCACTTGGCTCCTGGAAACTTATGTTCATTAAGTAGGGAACAATAACAGCTTCCACTGAGCGATAGGTAAAGTGCTATGGGCAAGGCAGTGTTCAGCTCAAACAGTCATGGCAGCACCGAACGATAGAGCTAGCTCAAAGGACAAAGATGCCCTACTCCTGCTCCTATTTCTCAAGTTAACACAACTTATTTGCCTGTAATTCTGTAAAAATAACAGGTGTGCTATGCCACTCCACTGCATCTTGCTAATTTCCTGACTCCTTTCTCCAACCTTCCACTTGTCTTACTTCCTTGTTCCATAACAGCCAGTTGAGATTTATCTGGCTGCATAATCCCTTCACCTCTGCCTGTTTATCCAAAAATAAACTTTCTTC
This sequence comes from Chiloscyllium plagiosum, assembly GCF_037043375.1. Taxonomy (NCBI): domain Eukaryota; kingdom Metazoa; phylum Chordata; class Chondrichthyes; order Orectolobiformes; family Hemiscylliidae; genus Chiloscyllium; species Chiloscyllium plagiosum. The sequence continues at coordinate 6,556,368 of NW_028270174.1, forward strand.
TGAGATCCCAATACAATGTCGGATGAGGCATTTATGGAGACAAACTGGCACTTTATTCATTGTGAGGAGTCTTAGTCATAGAATCATTGAGGTCTACAGCACAGAAAATACCCTTCGGCCTATCGAGCCTGCGCCAGTCAAATACTACCTCCTCACTATTCTAATCCCATTTCCCAGCACTTGGCCCATACCCTTGTATGCCTTGGCATCACAAGTGAACATCTAAATCCTTCTTCAATGTGATGAGGGTTTCTGCCTCTTCCACCCTCACAGGCAGTGAGTTCCAGATTCCCCACCCTGCCTCTGGGTGAGAAAGGGTTTCCTCACATCCCCTCGAAACTCCAGCCCCCTTCCCTCCAATCAATGTCCCTGGTTATTGATCCCTCCATCAAGAGGAAAGGTTTCTTCCTATCTGCCCTATTTATACCTCATAATTTTATACATCTCAATCTTTTCCACTCTCCCCTCAGGCTCCTCTGTTCCAGGTAGAACAACACCAGTACTAAACCTTTCACACATTAAATACCTCTGATTCTCCACAGTTCTTTTTCTCAGCTTCACAACACATTGCTTAAAGATACATATTTTGCATGAACCAGGATAGGTGGCAAGGATACCAACTCCAGTGAGAAAATAAACAATATTTTAGTATTCTTTCCAATTATCCTGATGAGTGTAAGACGGAAGGCTTTGACAAAGTGTGCCCTTTTTCCAGCAATATTCAAGTTCTGAACAACCAAACAACTATTTAAAGACACCTTCATATCAAATATTTTCTGTGCGAAAACTGTTACTCTTGGCTTTTGATATCAATGGAATCTTCTAGCCCTTTGAAGGTCAGTATCCTGGATTGACTTCAGGATTACGTTCTTTTGTGACATGATGTCCCAGTCAATGTAAAGTTTTGGGCAGGATGGAGATGAATGGTTAGCTCAAAGGACAGAGATTGAGGTATGGTAAAAGTGAAGGGGTACTCTGAAGAGGAATCAATGGTGACTAGGTGAAAGCACAGGGGATACATTGGGAGAAAGGGCAGGAAGAAATTCCTGGGGTGATAATCTGAGAGGATGGAGAAAGCTTTCCTTATAACCATAACTCTGAATCAAGCCTATAACCGTTAGCAACTTCTCCCTTTCCCCACTACACGATATCTATAGCTTCTAACATTTCACACTCAACAGGAAAGAAAGTGACTAATAACACAAATAGCTGAAGAAATATCATAACTGGGTCAGAATGAAAGAGAATGGAAAAAAAATCAATCTTGCAAGTAGCAAAATACATTTTCTGAAACGCTGTGTATAATACATATCATGTTCAATTAGACCCCGTGCACCATCTCCAACATCTACTCCTTCCACCACCAGCGCTCAGCAGCAGCGGTATGTAACATCTACAAGAAGCACTGCTGAAATTTATCAAACATCCTTAGACAGCTCCTTCCAAACCCACAAGCACTTCCATCTTGAAGGATAAGGACAGCAGAACACTTCACAACACAAGTTCCCCTCCAAGTCACTCACCATTCTATGTATATCGCCATTCCTTCAGTGGTATTGAGTTAAGATCCTGGAATTCCCTCCTGAAGGGCATTGTGGGTATACTGTGCTGACAACACAATCACTGCAGAGGTTTAAGAAGGCAGCTCACCACCATCCTCTTAAGGGACTGACAATAAATGTTGACTAGCTAGCGACACCCACATCCCATGAAATAATTAAAAATAATTTGGCTAATATTTAATGTTTAAGAATAAACCTTACTTACCTCAGATCAAAATGGCTAATTCCTAATCAAAGATTTGTTTCCTTAATTAAAGGCTCATGCTGAAATAACGCATTGTGGGTGTATGATCAGCACATTGAGTGCAATGGTTCAATAAGGCAGCTCACTGTCACTTTCTCAAGGGGCAACTAGGGATAGGGAACTACATCATGACAGTGACGCCGATGTCCCATTAATGAATATTTTAAAAAATTGTTACTTGTCTACATAGTCTATGACCATTCTATTTCATGGTCAGAGAATCATAGAATAACATAGCTATTCAGAGCGTTATCATTGAAAGAACCATAGTATCCAATGAGTCCCATTTTTGTGCTCTTTCTTTATAGTCCTGCAAGTTTTTCCCTTTCAAGTATTCAATCCAGCTCCCACAAGTTACCATTGAATTTACTGGAAAAGCTCAGCTGGTCTGGCAGCATCTGTGGAGAGAAATCAGAGTTAACGTTTCGGGTCCAGTGGCCCTTCCTCAGAACTTTTCCAGAACTGGGGAAACCAGATGCTGTGAGACCTGCTGAGCTTCTCCAGTAATTTCGGTTTTTGTTTCTGATTTACAGCATCCGTAGTCCTTTTGGTTTCTAATTTACCATTGAATTTACCTTCCTTTCTGACAATGCTGTCTAGATCACAACAACACCCTAGCTGTTGGAAAGTATTACTGAAGATTCAGTCATTAATGTGTTGGCATCTTTCCACTCCGAGATCTTCTCAATGCATCAGCATTTCAGGCTAATAAACAGCATCACTGCTTTGGGAATTGGCAGCCTGTTTTACTGACTGACATTTGAATGAAAACAGCGATAGAGAGAGAAACAGCAAGACTCGCACCTTGCCCAACAAACAGCTAGCTCGACTGGAACATCACCACGTTCTTCAAGATCTGAACCTCTGATCATATCACTTCAGTCTCTTAGCGAGTTTTGAGAAGAATTGTAGCTCAGGTTGAAGTTCTGGATGTAGGTTTGCTCGCTGAGCTGGAAGGTTCATTTCCAGATGTTTCGTCACCCTACATCTTCAGTGGGCCTCCGGGCGAAGCATTGCTGATAATTCCTGCTTTCTGTTTATATGTTTGAGTTTCTTTGGGCTCATTTCCTGTGGTGATGTCATTTCCTATTCTTTTTCTCGAGGGATGGTAGATGGGGTCTAACTCAATGTGTTTGTTGATAGAGTTCTGGTTGGAGTGCCATGCTTCTAGGAATTCTCGTGCATGTCTCTGTTTGGCTTGTCCTAGGATGGATGTGTTGTCCCAGTTGAAGTGGTGTCCTTCCTTATCTGTATGTAAGGATACTAGTGAGAGAGGGTCATGTTGTTTTGTGACTAGTTGGTGTTCATCTATCCTGGTGGCTAGTTTTCTGCCTGTTTGTCCAATGTAGTGTTTGTCACAGTCCTTTCACAGTATTTTGTAAATGACATTAGTTTTGCCTTTTGTCTGTATAGGTTCTTTCAAGTTCATGAGTTGATGTTTTAGTGTGTTGGGGGGTTTGTGGGCTACCATGATACCAAGGGGTCTGAGTAGTCTGGCAGTTATTTCCGAGATGTCTATGATGTAGGGGAGAGTGGCTAGGGTTTCTGGATGTGTTTTGTCTGCTTGTTTGGGTTTGTTGCTGAGAAATCGGCAGTCTGTTCATTAGGTACCCATTCTTTTTGAATACGCGGTATAGGTGATTTTTCTCTACTCTGCGTAGTTCCTCTTTGCTGCAGTGTGTGTTGGCTCATTTAAATAATCCTCTTATGCAGGTTTGTTTGTGGATGTTGAGATGATCATTAGCTGCATCAGAATATTATTTCAATGAGCCAACATGGGCCCCAGCTATGCCTGCCTCTTCGTAGGATATGTGGAACAGTCCATCTTCCGCAGCTACACTGGCACCACCACCCACCTTTTCCTCCGCTACATCGATGACTGTATCGGCACTGCCTCGTGCTCCCATGTGGAGGTTGAACAGTTCATCCACTTTACCAACACCTTCCACCCTGACCTCAAATTTACCTGGACCGTCTCAGACTCCTCCCTCCCCTTCCTAGACCTCTCCATTTCTATCTCAGGCGACCAAATCAACAAGGATATTTACTATAAACTGACCAACTCCCACAGCTACCTAGACTACACCTCCTCCCACACTGCCCCCTATAAAAACACCATCCCATGTTCCCAATTCCTTTGTCTCTGCCGCATCTGCTCCCAGGAGGACCAGTTCCAATACCGTACAACCCAGATGGCCTCCTTCTTCAAAGACTGCAATTTCCCTCCAGACGTGATTAGATTAGATTAGATTAGATTAGATTAGATTAGATTAGATTAGATTACTTACAGTGTGGAAACAGGCCCTTCGGCCCAACAAGTCCACACCGACCCGCCGAAGCGCAACCCACCCATACCCCTACATTTACCCCTTATTACCTAACACTAAGGGCAATTTAGCATGGCCAATTCATCTAACCTGCACATCTTTGGACTGTGGGAGGAAACCGGAGCACCCGGAGGAAACCCACGCAGACACGGGGAGAACGTGCAAACTCCACACAGTCAGTCGCCTGAGTCGGGAATTGAACCCGGGTCTCTGGCGCTGTGAGGCAGCAGTGCTAACCACTGTGCCACCGTGCCGCTCTCCACCGCATCTCCTCCACTTCCCGCTCCTCCGTCCTTGAGCCCCGCCCCTCCAATCGCCACCAGGACAGAACCCCACTGGTCCTCACCTACCACACCACCAACCTCCAGATACATCGTATCATCCGTCGTCATTTCCGCCACCTCCAAACGGACCCCACCACCAGGGATATATTTCCCTCCCCTCCCCTATCAGCATTCCGAAAAGACCACTCCCTCCGTGACTCCCTCGTCAGGTCCACACCCCCCACCAACTCAACCTCCACTCCCGGCACCTTCCCCTGCAACCGCAAAAAATGCAAAACCTGCGCCCACACCTCCCCCCTTACTTCCCTCCAAGGCCCCAAGGGACACTTCCATATCCGCCACAAATTCACCTGCACCTCCACACACATCATTTACTGCATCCGCTGCAATCGATGTGGCCTCCTCTATATTGGGGAGACAGGCCCCCTACTTACGGAACGTTTCAGAGAACACCTCTGGGACACCCGGACCAACCAACCCAACCACCCCGTGGCTCAACACTTCAACTCCCCCTCCCACTCCACCAAGGACATGTCGGTCCTTGGACTCCTCCATCGCCAGACCATAGCAACACAACGGCTGGAGGAAGAGCGCCTCATCTTCCGTCTAGGAACCCTCCAACCACAAGGGATGAACTCTGATTTCTCCAGTTTCCTCATTTCCCCTCCCCCACCTTGTCTCAGTCAAATCCCTCGAACTCAGCACCACCTTCCTAACCTGCAATCTTATTCCTGACCTCTCCGCTCCCCACCCCCTCTCCGGCCTATCACCCTCACCTTGACCTCCTTCCACCTATCGCATTTCCAATGCCCCTCCCCCAAGTCCCTCCTCCCTACCTTTTATCTTAGCCTGCTTGGCACACTTTCCTCATTCCTGAAGAAGGGCTCATGCCCGAAACGTCGATTCTCCTGCTCCTTGGATGCTGTCTGACCTGCTGCACTTTTCCAGCAACACATTTTCAGCTCTGATCTCCAGCATCTGCAGTCCTCACTTTCTCCTCGGAGGGTTTCAGCAGGTCTAGCAATGGAATGAGAAACAAGAGTTAATCTTCCGAATCCTTTTTCAGAATAGTCTTCCAAATGATGGAAGGTGAGTGGGTGTGGAAATTGGCTGGCCACCTGCCTTTTTGTAATCACTAGTTAAAAAGCTATTGAGTTTGGTGACCCAAAACATCCACAATTTTGAGCTGCCTGTTAAATGTTTTTGTTTATTCTCTAAGCCTGGAAGATTTTGACATGTTATATAAAGCAAATTGTCTTAACTTTTTTTCATCTAATGCAGTTTGCCAATAAGACTGTTCATTAATACTCACGGTGCAGTGTATTTTATCTCAGACATATTCCTCCTGTCAATTGTGGAAGTATGAAAGAGCACTGCTGTGATTTTTCAAGGGGTCTTCCTGGCTGTGCATGGAGCGCTGGCATGTTAGCACCACCCGTGCAGGTTTCCTTACAGCTGGTGTGTCTGAGTCCTGGGCAGCTTCACCTGCTCTGCCTAAAACACACCATTGCTGATCCACCAGCAATGCTACCTTGTAATTTCAGATCACTCATGAATTTACATCAGTGACCTTCACGCCTCGATCACTCCCTTGTTTTAAACTCTCTTGTGCTCACCCAAGCATCAACAGTTTGGCAGCTTTTTGCAGTTGATAGGATTTTAACAATGCAGAGGTGGTAAAGAAAACATTTTCTGCTTTTGCATAGGGAAGGGCCGTGATTTCCTTCTGTGGACAGCACCCAGACCCCTGTGTCACAGTCTGTGCAGCACCCCTCATCAACGTCCAACATTTCCACCTTGTAATCAGGACTGGTGGCCACAAAGCTATAGCGGGAAGCCTGCAAAAGCTTTCTACAGGGTGATAGGGTCATCGTCACAACGTTGTACTGCACTGGAGAGGAACATTTCAGGAAACATGTCTGGGACACACGCACCAAACAATCCTACCGCCGTGTAGTCGACCACTTCAACTCCCCCCCCCACTCCGCCAAGGACAAGCAAGTCCTGGGCCTCCTCCACCACCAAATCCAAGTCACCCGACCCCTGGAGGAAGAACGCCTCATCTTCCGCCTCGCACCCTCCCCCCCCCACCAAACAACATCAACTTCACCAGTTTCATAATCTCCCCTCATCCCAGATCCAATCTTCCAACTTGGCACCACCCTCTTGAACTGTCCTACCTGCCCATCTTCCTTCCCACCTATCCTCTCCTCCCTCTGATCCAACCTGTCCCTATCACCCCCACCTGCATCTACCTATTTCCCTCCCAGCTACCCTCCCCTGAGTCTCAGCACCCTCCCCTCCCTGCCCTTAATTCCTGATGAAATGTCGACTCTCCTGCTCTTTGGATGCTGCCTCACCTGCTGTGCTTTTCCAGTGCCACACTCTTTGAATCTGAAGAGGCTGTTCAGCCCATTAAGTCTATGACAACCTATCTGCACTTGGATCTGTAGATAAGAACTGTTTGTGTCCATTTGATAGAAAGAACTTAAGGTCAGTATTGTTCTCCTCCTGCAAGACAAACAGTGTTTTCACTCTTAGTTACACTGACATTATTGTGCACACAAAAGACCACTCAAGCTCTATATCAAGTCTTTATAAACCAGATGAGCTTCTTCTGCTCTCATTAACAATCAACAGATATTAATCTTTCTACAGTTCTACTCTCTCATTAGAGAGAGACGACTGATGATGGTTTAACTTGGGGGTAGGGGGGTGGTGGTCACCATGGCTCAGGGGAAGGGAGGGGAAAGCCCTTCATGGTATTCTCAGCTGGCACAGAAATTGAACCCACTCTGCTGGTATTTCAGATCAAGTGGAAGTGGGTACTGCAGATGCTGGAGATTAGATTCAAGATTAGAGTGGTGCTGGAAAAGCACAGCAGGTCAGGCAGCATCCGAGGAGCAGGAAAATCGACATTTCGGGCAAAAGGCCTTCATCGGGAATTTCGGACCAGCCAGCCAAGCTAACACACCCTCACAACTGATATAATTACAAGTGAAAAAGACAAAAATCTCTCAGTGCAAGGTTATGGTGCTCTGCTGGGAAGTTTACTGCTGGAGATTTTGGAAGCCTTCCTTCAAATGTCCCAAACAAACTCACATTTTAATCAGTCTACTCCAAAC